>NW_024881278.1:600000-1200000 GCF_018691265.1 Tyto alba | reverse complement strand
CTGGATTTGTGTATCACCAGGAGTGAGATGGTCAAAACATAACTTAGCAAGGGTATGGCTGGTGCACATTCAGTGTGATTTGCAAGTTCTTAGAAGTATAATACTCTGGGTTGCAGAATTTCACAATAATTAGTGATGTTTTGAGAATATATATGAATACAACTGTTAAAAAGGAAGTGATGTAGCTCACACTGAAGTTTGCGCAAGGAAACAAGTAAAATTTGAAACAAGTCATCTTTTCCCTTATGTGCTTCTAATACAAGGGTGTCTTGCTTTCTGGGAACTTCCTAGAAAGCTTTGAGGTGGGGTGGACACTTTTCCCCCTCCTCTTATTTGTCCACACAGCTACATGTAGAGAGGTAAATTATTTTGCAGGAGGGATGTGCTAGTGTTATCCTAATTAGGTTCACTACTTGTTTGTTCTTGGAGTTTTTGCATTAAAATAAAATACTGGATAGGTCTATGCTGTGTGCTTTTGCAGCTAAATGCTCTTTGAATCTCTTTGATGTGACAAGTGTTCTTAAAGGAAGACTTGTATCCTTGTGGGCTTTCCCCCTTCTCCCATCCATCACCCCTCAATTTTCCTTAAGTGGGCATGATACTAGAATTCCCAGACAAGGCTTTTCTGTAAATGGCAATCCATTACGGGTGTCCTGTAACCAACCCTTCACTGTCCTGAATGATGGCACAGCCACATCCTGGGAACTCTCAGGGCTTGGGACACCATGAAAGAAGGATTGCAGCTGCAGGGATGGGCATAGGCGAAGTGACTACAATTTGTTAGGTCGTGTATAGATTTTCTGAGTTGCGTTATGGAGCTGGCCACTTTCTGTTCCGTACCATAATGCTAGACTTATGGCTATACTTGATCTAATACAGTATAACATATTAATGTTGATGTTAATTATGGGTGAAGTGGCAGCCAAAATTCTGAATTATATTAAAGCAGGTTTAGCTTAATCTGTGTATTTTAATATTCTGCTTTTTAGTCCATAAAGAATTTATGGGATGTCTTCACTGACCCGAGCAGTTGAAGAGACCAAATCAGTCACAGCAGATGCTTTTTTATTGGTGGTATATTTAAGAGCACTGCTTAGAGACCAGGAGCTCACTGAGAAGGTAGCGTTAGCTGTCACAAGTCGAAGTAGGCTCAGCATAACACCAGGTTACATTTTGTCAGGCTTTTTAGACACTGATATAAAAGCAAAAGGTTTTAAGGAATAATTTGAAGGAGAGAAATGAGACAGCTTTGAGCCTCACCTTCATGGTACTTTGTTGGTAGTCAGCCGAATTACCCCAAATATACTCTAGATACAGGTTAAAACAGTATTTTGACACAGCATTAATCAACGTGCCACTGCTTTTCTGAGTGGTGCTTACTGTCATAGCATTTTTAAAATACAGTCTTAAGAAGAAAAGCCAAAGACCTTTGCCAGTGCTCTACATCCTGTGGCCGCGGGATCGAGCAGCCTGAACCAGGGTTGCTGTCACAGTGGTCTGGGTGCCAGGGAAGGCAATGGCTGATCTTGCTTGCGGTGTAAGGACTAACAGAGGTCAGGGACCACTGCTCAATAACAGGTAGTGTACGAGTTATTTCTCTCTTTTAGTATTAGAACAGATTAAAACTCGACTGAAATGTTACATGTATTAGCCTCCCTCTTTTTTTGCTCGCTTTTACTTGTGCTGAGTATTGCTCTTTTAGCCCAGATCTACCTCTGTGTCCTGGGCAGTGTATGCCCCCCTTTGCTGAGCTAAGGAAGTCTTGACTGTCTTGTCTGACAGCCCCAGAGATAGTTTCCTGCTTTGTTTCTGGCACCAACTAGCCTAGGAAGGCTTGTGCTGCAGCAACAACCTCCCTTTCATTTCCAGGTACTGTTGAGAAAACAAGCAGCGTTGTTTATTGACAATAGACACACACAAAAAAATCTTCAGATGGAGAAGTTGCTAGACTTTGGAAGTTATGGATTAAAAATCAATTAGCAGATGAGAAATTGATGCAAAGAATAAAAAAGCCATTCTCTTGACGAGAGAGGTTAACAATAGTATTAGCGGGAGCAGTATCAGGACCAGTTTTGCTCCATATATTTAACAGCATTTCCAGCAGTGCAGTAAAGAGGGCTATAATTTGATGATGACTCGGAATGACTGACATTTTATATAAACTTCAAAGACTTTAGATAAAAACTGCAGAATCCACAATGGAATCATGTAAATGACTAAAACACGGATGGGTTCTTAATTAGTTGTAACTCCTTGGGGAAAAATTTTCTGAAAGTGTTCTTAGATGACTTCTTGAAAACAGTGCTGTGTGGAAAGGCAAATAAAATGCTTAGCTCCTAAGATGTGTCCAGGGATGATTTTTTTTTTTTTTTAGGGGGAGTGAATGATGTGAATGTTGCTATCAGGTGAGACACTGAGTTACAAAAAAAGGGTATAGCAGTAGTAAGGATCTGCAAATATTGGAAATATTAGGGCCATTGGTATATTCAATATGTTCATGAAAGGAGGATCTAAAACATGCCTCTTACACATGTTTATTTTGTAATAAAGCAGGAGGACTATAACAATGTTAGATGAGGTAGTATCTTACTTTCCCAGTTTGGAGAGCTCTTCACAGTGCAGGAATGAAGTCCATCATAAAGCCTCCGGCAGCAGCACATTGGGAAGAAACAATGAAGGCCAGAGAGACAAAATCTTCACAGGGCAATTGAGAAGGCTTCTTTGTGGCTGGAGGCAAATCCAGCAAGGATATGGAGGATCAGTAGTCCCTTCTATGATTAGCACTGACCGGTGTGATACACGTTCCTTGCTCATGTCATGGGGAAGCGATAGCACAGTGCACGGATGCTCCCAAGCCTGCCGCCTTCTTTCTGGGTGAGGGTTGCTCTAAAGGACATCCATGGCGGAAAATGTGATGAAAGACGTGCTCTCCAAAACCCTGTGTCTTGAGGAGGGCAGAGGAGGCTGGTGGGCTGCTTCTGTGTGATGGAGACATACCTTCCCCTCGCAAAAAGGCACCGCAGCACTCCTGTGCCTCTTCCATAGGGTCCTCTTTAGGCTGTTTCTCATTCTGAGCTTTGCTGACTCTGTGAAGTCTTGGTACAAGGCCAAGGAGGTGTTCGCCAAGCAGGAAGAGTCTCGTGTCACTGGAGAGGAAGGGTGCTCTGAGCACGAGGTGGTGGCCAGCCAGCGTGTGCCGGTATCCTTGGCTGTTGGTGGTGAACCAACAGCTCCGTGGGCTGCGTACGCCTGAGCCGGCGGTTGGCTCAGTGGTCGTGCCTGCTGTTTGCCACTCTAGCAGCTCTCCTCCTAGTTGGTAATTATTGTTGTTCTGATGCAATTTGCTATTTTCACAGATTTTGGCCTACAGAAAATAAATAAATAAATAAATAAATAAATAAATAAATAAATAAATAAATAAATAAATGAATGAATGAATGAATGAATGAATGGATAAATAAATAAATAAATAAATAGATAGATAGATAGATAGATAAATAAATAAATAAATAGATAGATAGATAAATAAATAAATAGATAGATAGATAGATAGATAGATAGATAGATAGATAGATAGATAGATAGATAGATAGATAGATAGATAGATAGATAGATAGGTAGGTAGGTAGGTAGGTAGGTAGGTAGGTAGGTAGGTAGGTAGGTAGGTAGGTAAATAAATAAATAAATAAATAGATAAATCCTTCTCTTGCCAGCTTGTCCATAATTTTCTCAATAATTATGCGGAAACTTTGTTGATGACGGTAGGAGGTGCCACACTGGGTCAGACCAAATATCCGTCCCATTCAGTGCCCTGCCTTTGCTCTGGACAAGAGCTGATGCTTAGCAAGGAAGGTAAGGACAGGGCAAGCATTTAATGGCAGTTGTCAGAATGCTATCCTAGCCCTGGCCTTTCATCACTCAGGGACTTTATGATCCACAAACTTTATCTTCATGCTTTAAATCTCTTATTGGCTTTTTCTTAGGTGAATTTATAATATTGATTTTCAACTCCCATAAACTTTTGTCTAGCATCCACTCTGCTTTATGTGAAGAAGCATCTCCTGTTGTTCATTTCAAACTTGCAACATGCTGGTTTCATTTGATATCCCCTATTTTTTTGTCCACCTGCAAGTTTGATTTGAACGAACCTCAGTTCTTATTCTTGTAATGTACTGTCACTGTGTGCCACACTATAATAACGCAATTTTATTATGTTGGTTATTTCAGTGTAGGGGTTTGGTGTTATGTAAAGGGGGCAATGCATACACTTTAGCTGAAGAGGTTTTTTGTTCAATTTTTATAACTTCAGCTGTTTGTTTTCTTAATATAGAATTAGAGTCTTGATAATCTGTTAAGTTTAATGTAGTGTTACTTAGTGCTATATTGCAAATGATTTAGCATTTTAATTCAAGTCTACAATGTAATTATTATCCAAATATATTTCTTCTCTCACAACTGGGTAAGTCTTGACTATAATACTAATTTTGGAATATTACTTTTTTCTTGAACTGATGGTTAATAATGTCAGCTTTTAGGGAAATGAACACTTTGTGGATGTGTCTCCATCTACTGGAAAAATGCTCAAAAGGACCTACACAATTTGCCCATACATAATCTCTTCTTTTTGCTAGCTAATGTGGCAACAATTTAGAAAACATGGGTGGTAGGTCTGTCAGATGTGGGTGGTGGATGAATGAGTCCCAGGTGGGGAGAGCAGGGTTTAAGGAGGGAGAGGCAGAGAGGGACAGAAGGGGACAGAGATCATTCTTTCCAAAGGAAATGTGCAAAAGGTCAGAGAAAGTGTGGCAATGCCTATGCGAACAACAATAAAATCCCTTAACTAGTTAAAGGAACATTTAAAGGAGTGGCAAAACAGATGGTGCATAAGTTAAAACTGTACAGGAGCAACTTACCTTCTGCAGCAATTTCAGCAAGACAGTTATTTCCGTGGTTGTTACTCTATCATTCAATCACAACATGCAATTACTATAGCAAACCTTCTGTCATATTGCACATGTTTTCACACTTGTCAGAGGAAAAGTCATAGATTAAACAATATGGTTTAAAGTACTGTTTAGTTATGAATTTCATAACTGTATTTTAATGTAAGACAGAAGCGGTCTGTTGAAGCAGATCGCAAAAGAACAAGAACCAGGGGAATATGCTCAGGAAGAAAAACAAGTATCATTGGCCATACAGATCCCATTAGCACAAATGGAAATTTCTCTATGTTAATGCCTTTGCATTAACATAGAGAAAAGTCTGAAAACACAAGCCATTAGAGCCCCATTTTTGAGTCACTGCATGTGCAGCACTCTCACTGAAATCAATGGGAGCTTGGAGAAAAGGCAGAAAGAAGAACTGGGGCCTTAATGCTAACATTTCCCTCTTTCTTTTATACAGTCTTTACAACAGCACATGGTATACAACATTTATTTCTTAATTCTCTTCAAAGTATGTGAAAACAAGCATTTGTAAAACCAGTTTCTTAAACCTTTACCATCCACAGATGCAAGTTATTCATTTCATTAATTTTCTTCACTGCTCTGGGATTTTTTTGTGGGGGTTTTTTGTTGTTTTGGTTTGTTTGGTTGGTTTTTTTTCCCCCCCTCTGTGTGCTGCACTTGTTCTCTAGAACTGGTATCTATTTGGTCATACATAGCTGTTTAGATGTATATATGCTGCTTTTGTCTCTCACACTAAATGGTTTGCATGAGTGATAAAGTATTAGTAATGCAAGTGGTTGTTCCTTATAACGTTTCTTGAATAATAATGTGTCTCTCGTTTAGACCTTTTCATGTCTGTCTTTCCTTTAAGAAAAAAAAAAAAAAAATTCAAAGCAACAGCACAGGGATCTCAACATGCTTTTTTTTAAAAAAATGAAAAGGGCATCTGGGGGCAACTCAACCAGAAAAGACAGGGAAATCAAAGTGATAGCTATATTTTTCTGTTCCGTTTTGATTACTCTGTGCAGTATTCTTCATTTGGGAAATACGTATTTTAAAAAAGAATGAAATCTTTATGCCTTTTCTCCAGTTTTGCTGCTTTTACCATTTTAAAAATGTATGTACCAGTTATTTCCATACAAAAAATTTGAAAAGAGGAAGAGTTTGACAAGGTATTAAGTATTACTTGAATCCAATACAAAAATCTGTCTGGATCATTATATACTAAACAGCAGGACATAGAAAATTAAAGTCACACTTCCAATAAATATCTGTAAGAGAATGAAAGCTGGAAGAAGATAGAGAAAATATACATATTTTCTCAGTTTCTTGTTGTTTTTTCTTACTTTCCCAATGTTTGTGATGGCCTTGCTTGCATTGACATTTGTTGTGGTTTGGGCCTGGTTGGCAGCCAACCACAATGCAGCAGCTCTCTCCCTTCCCCTCCGGCAATGAGAAGGGACAGAGAGCCAGGCTTGGGGTTCAAGATAGGACTGGGATGGGGAGAAAATTCCCCTTTATGATCACGAGCAAAAGGCAGACTCGTTAGGGGAAGAAAAAAAAAAGAACATACATTTATTACAGACACTAACAACACATAACAGAGTAGGACAGTGAGAAGCATTGGCACATCTTGAGAACACCTTCCCCCCACCCCTCCCTTCTCCCCGGGCTCAGCTCTGCTCCCGATATCTCTACCTCCTCCCCCAGTGGTGCAGGGGCAGGGAATGGGGGGTGCAGGCAGTGCTGCCACTTTCTTCATCTTCGGTGAGGGGAGTGTCTGAAACTTGTTCCTCCTGCTCCATCGTGGTCCCCCTCTCACAGCAGACAGTCCTCCACAAACTTTCTCCAGCATGAGTCCCTCCCACAGGCCACAGCGTTCCCCACACTGCTCCGTCGTGGGTCATCAACTTCATCCGACTGGATTCCCTCCCACGGCTGCAGCCCTTCCCGAGCTGCTCCGGCGTGGGACTCCCCCGCATGCTGCAATCCTCCCAGTGCTGAATTACAGCAGCGGGGCTGCCTTTTCCCATGAGACCCCGGCCTTCTCCAGGCACAGACACCTTGGTCAGCCATGTGAAAGGAAACCCAGCCCATAAATCAGCATCTGCTCCACCGTAGATCTCCATGGGTGGCAGGGGGGGCCGCCCTGCCGTCTCACCACAGGATACAGGGGGGTCTCTGCTCTGGCACACCTCCCCCCTCTTTTCTTCCTCCGTTCCTCCACTGACCTTGGTGTTCATGCAGCTGCAGCAACTCCTCCTCACAAGTCCCACTGCCCGTCACCACGTCCCTTCTTAAATACGTTATCGCAGAGGCGCAGCTGATGGGCTCAATTTCCCAAACAGAAGTGGAGCTGACGTGGAGCTGGGGGAGCTTCAAATAGCTTCTCACAGGGGGCTGCCCCGATAGCCCCCTCCCCTGCCACCAAAAAACTCCACCACTCACTCAACCCAGAACAACATTGAAGTTTTATTGAGACATATCCTGACACATTTACTGATGCCAAGTGAAGCATTATGCAGATTCATTCAGCTTGGTAGAAACACTATCGAGGTTACTCAGAATGAGGAAACGTGACAGAACCTGCAAACCTGGATTGGCCTTTCTTCAGGACCCCTCATTTTCTCAGTGCCCTGTTGAACACATTGCCACCAATTTTTCCAAAACCTCCTTTCAGACATTGTGTCGTTTTCCATTTTCTGAATTAACTCCACTGTACCAGAATTGAGGCATCCAGAGTTGCTGACCCATTTTTGGCAACACGGGTGCAGCTTATCTTGTTTATTTTGTGACATTCGACAGCAGGAAAAATGGCAGAAATAGGATTTGGATTGTAGTTGAAGTTTTCTTGCTGCCTGCAGTGGCTCTGAATCAAGCCAGATGGTGACGAGGTTCCTGTAGCTGCTGCTGCTCTTGCACAGGCGCTCCAGCATTGCCGAAAGCAAGGAAGGGCCTTAGGAAAAACCGTAAAGTGGATCTGAAAGCAGATGTGCCACAGCTGTAAGGGAAGTGGTAATGGAAGCAGTGAATTCAGAACAGAGCGGATGGCAGCAATCTGTCATCTGGAACAGGGTGGAAGGACGGGAAGGAAAAAGCTAGAGTGGGGTGACAGCAGAGAATAAATAGCGAGGGGAAAATTGCTGCATTGAAGGGACTCACGATAGCCGTAGAAACATCTGTAAAGACTGTGCCTGGGAGCGGTAGAAAATAAGTTTAAAAATACAAATAACCTTACTGGTCTTTAAAAAGAGTCTCAAGTCATCTTTATCGTGATTTATATTACCAGCCCTCCTCAACAGAATTACAATCACGTAATCCACAGCTGCTGTTATTTATTCTGGATAAAGAAGCAATTTTGACTGTGATCTCCCTTGACATTTCCCAAGGTCTACTCCTGTCTCATACCTTTCATCATCGTGTACTTCTTCAAGGCAATCAGGGGCTCTCTTACCTCTCTCAAAAAGAAACATGCATTTCAGTCGCTCACCCTGGACCGGAGTGACACAGACGTTACAGGTTAGGGGAGATCAATTGTGTAGCCCTGCTTCTCTTCACCTGGGAGGATCTTTGATGTGTTGACAAGGTTGGAATCCAAATAAGACATTAACCCACTGCATCGCAGTGTCCAAGGTGGCAGGAAGGAAATAAAGTAGCATCTTATTCAACAAGGTATCCTCCCTTTTTCATTTTACAATCTGTGTCAATGGCAGTTGGAACTATTAGACCTGCATTAAAATTACATATTACTTGTATAAATGGGAGCTATAAATATCACAAATAGTAAAACTAAAATTGCACTAAGGTTCAGGAGACAGTATGTCTAAAACCTACAAAATTAAGGACATTTAGAGGAAAGACTCAACATCCATCTGCCCTTAATTTACCTCATTATTCTTGGTTGTCAGAGAATGATTTCAGTACTACGTTAATGTCATTTAATGGCTTTTTCTTGCAAGGTTGGCTCAGATCTGAATCAGACCACAGTAAAGGTGCAGTGGTATTTCCTTGGGTGTGTTGGTTTAGATGAAGCAGTAAGGACAGACTAACCTAGTGTTAAGGATGAAGCAGGTATTGTCACTGCAGTATTGTCACTTTTGTCGCTGAGTATCTCATTTCAAATGTTTTTATATTAATATAGTCTTGTGGGTTCTCATTCCTTTTTCTTTTTATTTGAAAATATTATAAATGTAAAGCTAGTATTGATCTGTAGATGTGGCACAGTATTGATTTGGAGCAGGGCCCTACACACTAAATTTGAGCTCGTTAAGAATGTATTAGTGAGCATAACGACCAGTATGCTGGAAATGCTGATGCTGCATTAGGTATGTCCTCTCCTACAGCCCGCATGGGCTCAGGCCAGGCTTGCACTGTCTGTGTCTTCTGAGCACAATGTATAGCTCAGCTTTTTCATCTCCCGGGGTAGAAATCGCCCCGGACTACCAGGAGCCTGTGCTGTGGCCAGCAGATCTGATTTTCACAGCTGTGCTCCTGTGAATGAGACCAGTGCACAAGACCGAGGATGCTGTGTAGCTCTTAATTAGCCCTTTCGAGAAACAGAGTATATTTGCTGGCCTGGAGGTGCCTGCTCAGTGCTGGCGTGTGAGTATTTCTGTCTGAGGCAGGATTGTGCCAGACAGACCTTCTCCTGGATTGTTTTAAGCTCTCCTTTGCCATCACACCCATGAGGCTGACTACCATACAGGATGATCTCATGAAACTGGAGAAGTCTGGCCCATCATTTTTCATTAGAAGTAATTTTATATTGAATCAATGGAAAGAATATTCCTGTGGTTAGGACTCAAGAGAAAGAGTTCCTGACTGCTTTCTGGCAAACATGTATGCTTTCCTGTGCACAGGGAGAGATTTGTTTCACCTAAATTTAGCTTAGGTATCTAGCTTCACTCTGTAGTCAGCAGTTCCCCATGAGAGCCATTCATTTGACCTGAAACAGCTGAATTACCCTCTTTATTAACTGCAGAGAGAACCTTAGACCAGAAGTCCAGCCTCAGAATGGCTTAACTGGGATGAAGCTGGATCCTAGTTTTCCTCTTGGCAATACACACGTAAGATGAGGTCAGTGGATCCTGCAGGATCTTGTGAGCGGAAATATGCTGGTGGGGGTGGAGATGCCCAAACACTGCTGTAAAGGTGGCTTCTGAGACTAAAGAACTGGAATCCCCTAACGCAACGGGGTTTTTTGAAGTGAGTATGATTAAACAGTATTATTAGTCTTCTGAAAGTATTCGATACCCTTCATTTAAAAGAAGTAATAAGGGCTGTATCTGTGTTGTTCTTGTGAAGGAAGTTGCATGTTCAAGCTCTTCTTCACAAATTAATTAGACACTGATTCAGGGACTCTAGAGACAAACCTAGCAACTGCTCCACTCTGCAGTGCTGAGAGGCTGATGCAATGCGGGGCACGTAGGTGAATGTCCCTTTTTCTTTTTGAAAAAGGCAAGGGGATTTTTAATTTCTTGCTCTTCAGCATGAAGGAAACTCATAACTCTTCTCCACTGGGGCTAAAAGCACATCACAGATGTGGTTCAAAATCAGTTTGTCATTCATTTCAAGCCTGTTTTGGCATGGGTTGGTATAGAAAGGAAAAAAAAAAAAAAAAATGAATCTGTTCTAAGTTCTCATTTGACTTATTCTTTCCTCATCATCATCTGCGCTTTTGCTGTTTTAATTGGTATTTCAGCTGCAATGGCTTCTGAACATCCTAGGCAGATGTTGTCTTATAAACCAGATTATTATGTTTCTGTCTGTTTTTTTACTGTGCGAGAGGTGGACTGAGGACTGGCTGAGCTGCTGGGATTAAAGTGTTATGGTCAGTGGCACAAGGTCCAGCTGGAGGCCAGTCACTAGTAGTGTACTCCAGGGGCCAATATTGGGGCCAATAATATTTAAGATCTTCCTAGTCACTTAGATGATGGGGCAGAACACGCCCCAGGGAATTTTCAGACAGTGCAAAGCTGTGAGGAGCGTCTGATACACCAGATGGTTGGGCTACTTTTTAGAGGCGCCCTGACAGGCGGGAGAATTGGGCAGAGGGGACCTCATGAAGTTCAGCAGAGGGAAATGCAAAGTCCTGCCCCTGGCAAGGAATATCCCCAGGCACCAGTACATGCTGGGGGGGGGGGGGGGGGGGGGGGGGGGGGGGCGGCCAGATGGAAAACAGCTCTGCAGAGGTGGCCCTGGGGGTCCCAGTGGGCAAGAAGTTGATCGTAAGCCAGCAATGCCTCCTTGAGGCAAAGCAAGCCACCAGCCTCCTGGGCTGCATCAGGAAGACTGTTGCCAGCAGGACGAGGGAGGTGGTCCCTCCCCTCTACTTGGCTTTGGGATCTCCAGTCGGAAAGAGATACGGACATAATGGAGCAAGCCCAGTGAAGGGCCATAGAGATGATTAAGGACTCGGACTGTACTTCACAGAAGGAGGTGCTGAGAGCCTGTTCATCCTGGAGAAGAGAAGGCTCAGCAGCAAGGTGTTATCAATGTGTATAAATGCCTTTGGATGGAAGCAAAGATGAGCCCCTCTTCTCAGTGGTGCCTGTTGAATGGACAAGAGGCAACGGGTGCAAACTGAAATACAGGAAATCTCACTTATTTACTCTGAGGTTGTGCAAACAGCAGAACAGGTTGCCCACAGAGGTGGTGGAGTCTCCGTCCTTGGAGATATTCCAACCTGACTGGCCATGGTCCTGGGTGAGCATCTTTAGGTGGCCTGGCTTTGAGTGGGTGTGTTGCACTAGGCAATCGCGCGAAGTGCTTTCCAAACATCAGCTATTCTGCAGTTGTTTGAAATGTACAGTTTCATTTCGGAGGATTTCTAAATAGAAATGGTTTATGATTTTTCAAAATGTATACCAAACTGTTAGTCCATATTTCCTCTATAAGTTTTTCATTTTAACTACAAATGTGCACATAGTTTGGAAAAAAACAGACAACCCCATAATAAATTTTAAAATTTGAAAATAAAAATTCCGTGAGATTCCTCAAGTAGTGAATCTTCTTAAGTTAACTCCATATTACAATGTTCTATCTTGCATCTTTCATTGTAGCAGCTGGTTTCAATGTCTTCAAAAATCTATTTTAAATTAATATAAACTTGAATACACTGCTGCTAAAAACAATTTGTAAATCTTGATAGTGAATCCTCAGTTTGTTTTCTTTCCACATTCTCATTGTTGAATGAATGTTCTTTGGTTGAAGTTTTTAATTATTTCAGTAAAAATTAAACAAATTTTTTCACTCATTGTGTGAGATGAGACACACAATTTGACAAGTGAGAACATTGCCACTTTAGTGGCAAAGAGATCATCAAAGGAAGAGCCCCCCTCTCAACCCCTTGATCTATTTAGTTTGGTTAACAGGAACTACTGAAGGTGTTCTTTTGGCCCTTTTAACCTCTCAGGTGGCCTCTTTCGGTAACTGCCCTTTTGTAGAAATAAACAGACTTAAAGGAAAACTGCAGCCTTTGTGGTAAATATTTATCTGGAGCAGTCTTCTAAGCGTGACTTGTAGGGATCCTCTAAAAAACTGACACGCGTTTTGTTTGGATTTCTGTGTTTTCTGAGTTATGATGAAGCTCTCTATGCACTTGTTGCCAATCATTTTTACTGAATAGGAATCCTAAAATCAGCTTTCGGTAGCTTTGTGACAGGTCCTCTCTCTCAATAATCATTTGCCACCCAGTTGTTAGATTTTTATTTTAAATTTACTTACTTCTGTGTATCATTTTCTGAACCTGTTGTCCGTTGACTGTGCAATATTAGCTTACATTTTGGTAAATGAAGGTGCATAGAAAAGTCTTGAGCAACAATACAGAAAGGATGTTTCACATTGGGTCTGAATCTGAAATTCCTGGTTGTTAGACCAGCATTTTGTCAGCTATCGGCATCCTTTGAAAACCTTCACATAGCTGGCATGTAAACTTTTAGGCATGCAAAATACCTGGACACTTATGTTTCTAGCAGAAAATACCCCCTCAACTTTTTTTGGCACTTGCATGCCCAGCGTTTCTGACGGGGCTGAACAGCTGGATGTTGTGGCTCATGAACCTGCCAGTGTGTGAATGAGGAAGCTCATATGAATGCCTCGAGGTTTGTGTGTGATCTGCCATATTCAAGAGACTCATTTTTGAGGCAATAATTACTTTTGTATTCTTTAAAAACAAATTAAGAAACATGCTAATATGGTCCATAATGAAAACTGAGTTTACACATTCTTATATTCAATTCTTCCCTTTAATATTTTCTCTCCATTTTCAGTATAGCAAAGTGCACTGAACCTTTCTATGAGTAAGTTTTCTTTGAATGATAGTTACTTGCAAAATTTGTTGTTCATTAAATTACAGCTCAGAATGATGACAAGTATAGAATTTATGACAGGATATTGACTGGGAAATAACATAAGCTCTTATTCTATTTTTCTTCCAAATAGTAGTATAAGGATTTTTAAAAGGCAACAGGTTAGTATTATAGTTAGTGGTTTATGAAATGATTTGCTTTATAAGTTTGATCTAGTATAAGCAGTGAAATTTGACTCTGAATGTTTGAAGTTACTGATATCTTAAATATGTATGTATCCTCTACCCTGTGAATATTTTGTGTATCTTAAGGGGTAGAATAGGCCCTGAAGTTTATAAGTTTATTGTGCTTATTGGAGTTAGGTGATTTTATAGAACATGTTATTTTGAAAAGCATCTAAGGCATCCAATTTTTTTAGGAGCTTTGGTCGATCAACAAGAATATCAGTGTCTCTGGTACTGAAGTTAGTTGATGAAGTCTGAAAAATAGTGCTGTAACTGGGTTCAGACTGTTTACGCTCACAGAAGTTAAGTTAGGCCAGACTAACAGTCATGACAAGGGGAAAGGAACAGTAATTTGCTGGTTCTCCTGGTGCTAACTCACCCTGCTTGAGGCTAGACTTAGGGATGGATAGCGCACTTAGATCCCTCTTGCTGTGTCTCAACTATAGAGATCGTCCTCCTGTTGAACTGTGGGCACAGATGGTCCACAGGTGGTTGCATATCCTAAATCAGTGTCTCCACAAGAGAGATGATTTAATCTCAGGCTGGTATGGGAGTACTGGTGTTAATGCCGTGGGAGCGGTACTGTTGTGAATGCCTGATGGTACATTTGTCTGTACCAGCTGCCCAGGTGGATGCTGCCATGATGGGCATGGATGAGCTTGAAGGACTTCTAGTTTTGAATCCTTCTGCTTGTACATCAAAAATAATGATTACAGCAGGTCTGGAGCATGTGCAACTGATGGTTATATATAATTTTATGCCACTAAAAGAATGGAAAAGTTTTTTCCAGGTTCATCCAGAACCATGCCTTCTCTGCTGTTTCATATTCCAGCTCGACGACTGTAATTAACCTCAAAACGTTAGCAATACCTGACAGGGGTAAGGACTACAAAATGCACATCACCAGACAAACAAGGGGGATGAAAAAAACCTTATCTTGAACCACACTGAACTCTCTCCCATCTTCCCGTTTCCTGGCTGAGGTCCTGTATGTTCCCTGCCATCGTAGCACCTTGACAGTGTGCTCCAAGTGATAAACGTACACCACTATATTCCCCACCACACCTCTAGATTCTTGTCATAAATTCTTGTTGTGAAAATAAGTTATTCATTATTCAAACAATCAATACCATTTAAATTAGTTTACTTTGTGGCTTAGCTGATACTTAGCTTTCAGAGCACTGTGCCACAGTCTTGATAACAGCACTTCATAATGCCATGGTGTACGTGCCACAGCATGCTATTTAAACATGTGGGGGTGTTTTGGCAGAAAGCATAGGCTTTAGGCAGTGAATACTTTAGTTTGGGGTTTATTTTAAAGGTGGACGTGACAAGTCATAAGAGTTGGTAAAATCCCAAGGAAACCATAGCATTATTAATCTGTGATGTTCTACAAAAGTATTACAAATACATATTTATGTTAGTGAAGTTTTTGGTAACACACATGGGAACTTAAGGTGCAAAACGTCCCATATTACACCTTATGCAGCAGAGCTTGTTCTAGCATAGGCAGCTTTACCTTGAACCCTCTGTTTTACCTCTGCAGCTCCCCTCTGGCATTCACCCTCGTGAATCACAGCAGAGCAGTGTTGTCAGGGCTGCTCTTAAACAAGCAATTTTCTCTCTGCCCACTCACCTGCCACTTCAGCTCATGAGGCAATCACCAACTGTAAGACAAATAAACTAGCGGAGGTGCTCAGTGTACTCCTTTTAAGACAAGAATGCCTATTGCACAGAGGAACTCATCTTACTGTAATATTTTGATATAAATGAAGGCAGCTGAAAAACAAAAACTCGAGTCCAACTTTAAACATAATAAACTGAGGCACTATGAGAGAGCACAGTTCAGATGAGTTTTGGGTCAGGTCCTCTGAGTGGCAGGAGTGGGGCACTCCCCTACTGAAGCAAGGATTCAAGTTTCTGCTTACCTGACATGGAGACTGTTTTGGCACTTAGGTTTCTGGAGCTTCGTGTCTTTCTTTGGTCTGAGTGTTAGTAATGCTGCTAAGGTGCTGTTGGGATAGTCTTTCAAAGTGGAAGGCGAGTTAATTGTATTTGGTCCATAAAAAACAGGCAAAGAGAAACAACTGTGTATCATTTTCTTGTCCACTGTGGAAAAAGAGTTGCGCTGGTGCAGTTCTCAAAGCCAAGACCCAAGCAACTTCCCACTTGCTGACAGATAAGAGGGAGAAGGTCAGAAAGAGAGGCTGTGAATGGATAACTCCTAGAAATGTCCAGGGGATGAAGGCAGGCAGCTCAGGAGCACAGGAGGCTTCACAGGCTCTGGAGAAAGATGACAGGGGAAGGGAAGTAGCCCAGCTTGACCTGATACAGGAGAGCATCATCTTCATCGAGCAAAGGCTGGCTGCTGCCTCAGATTATAGAAAACAACAGTGAGATAAAGAGGCAAGTTCTGGAGATCACAATGGAATGAGCTGCTTGCTGAATAAATCTTTTCCCAGTGTCAGCTATCTGCTCCTCTAGAGATATGGCTCTATCACAGGTCCTGGAGCGCTGGGGACACATAGAGCGTGTTCGCTGCATGAAGGCTCTACTACTGCTCCTCAGCTCCCCCAGACCAAGATACTGAGAACGGTAGTCTTTTTTAACATCCTCAAGTTTGTTCAGATGCAAGGCTTTCTGCAGTGGTGGCACAGGCCCTAGCTAGGAAGGAGAGTGACCAAGAAAAACAGTCAAAGTATAAAGTATATGGCCAATTTGTTTCTGAGGGAACGTTTGTTGCCTTGAACTTGCTGGAGAGGCTTGTGTTGTTTTGTGTAACACATTTAACTACCTTCAACACAGAGATAATAAGAACTTTTGACTTTGTTGAACAATTAGATAAAAATTATTTCTACTTGCAATTTTAGTAAAAACAAAAATGTTTTTTAAAGTTCACGAGTTTTTGTGAAGCTTCAGTAGTGCAAGTTGCATGAAGGAATGGCTCTCAAACGTAAGTATCAGTTAGTCTGCTTCATGAGGTGATGCAGTGAAATTGGAGAACGCTCAATTTGTGTTTGATGTTATTTATGTCTGCTGTGTTATGTACTGGAAGGAAAGCGCTTACCTTCTATGTGACTTGGTCGTGGCAGAAATGACGCTGGGATGCTGGTGCAGAATGCCGAACGCTTAATTTGAAGAAAATCCTTCCTCTTTGGAAGCAATTATTAGGACTTCAGTAGGAGGCATCTGGTCATGTAGACATAGCAATTGTATTCATCTAATGTATAGCAGTTAATATATTGCAGCTCAGTGTGAACTAGAACCTCTTGTTGTAGGCAAGCCCTTAAGTATTTAAATACCCAGGTCCCTCTTATTGAAATGTCTTAGAGTCCAACTTGGCCTCTGCATGGTGACTATTGTAAATTTTCCTCATGAAACTGCATTACATTTCATCCTCATTAGCACTGCTGCTGTAGCCTTAGTAAAGAAACATTAGATTAAAAAGTACCAGAGGCTGAGTGCCCACATCCTCTCCTACAGGAATTAAATCAATTTCTGTCTTACAGTATTCACACAGCTGATTTAATTTGGCCTCTTTCTCTAGATGATGGCAGCAACATAGTAGTAGGAAGCTCTCACCATTATTACTTGTGTTTTACTTCAGAGTTGTGTCTGCTTTGTGTGCTGTCAGGGTAGCATTTCTTATTAGCCCCAAAGTAAAGCAAACACACTATTTCAGTAGCAAAGAAATTAAAGGTTAGTCAATAAACAGCAGTTACCGGCAACAAATTAAGATGAGAAATGTTTTATTGTGAAAATAGCAATGAATGTTTCCTACTGTGAAACTGAGTTTTTTAGTGAAATCAAATATATAATTAAGATATTATTATGCACAGAAAAGGTTAGAAACCTTAACATCTCTTGTCCATAAGCCAGATATTGTAGTATGTTGATATCCATGCTGTGAGTTCCCCATTACCGCTCTGCCAGTAATTTCAACCTGGCATCTAGACTAAATTGTCTCCCTAGGAGCCAAGAGGAAACACAGTTGATATGTGATCTCGGGCACGGGCCTTTCTTGAATGAATAAGAGCACTGTCACATTTTACGAAATTACATCTGCTGGTTATATGCTGTGATCATCTCTGAATGAGGGAGAGGGCAGAGCTCATCTAAGTTATGGCACAGACGGGTATTCGGAAGGCGTTTGATGGGAATTTACACGCTCTTGTAGCTCCGTTCAGATACGTTTCAGCTGCGTGACAGAAACTGAAAGCAAGGTAACGATTATGACGTGTCTGCACAGTGATCTTAAAGTAGGTATGAAGAAACACACAGATCTCTAGCTAGAGCTAGAGCTAGAGCTTGCTAAGCAGCCTCTGTGAACGGCGACGGACAAACGTGAGGCGCGTCAGCCGCCCCAGCCCCTGGTCCCACAGCTGGGTGGCTTTGCCACGCGGGCGGGGACCGGGAGTCACTGCGGGTGGAGGGGCTGCTTCCCCCAGGCGCCCTCCGTGGTGTCGCCCAGGGAGCCGGGGGGTTGACGGGATTTCAGAGGTGCTGCAGGACTGTTTTCCCTTGCCCAGAATTGTGGGGCCAGTGGGAGAAGGAACCCTGAATACTCCGTTAGTTGTCCCCTGTGGCTGGTAAGAGTATCTAAATCACGTGCTCTTGCTCAAGCTGTGGAAAAGAATGGGAAACAAAACACTTGTTCGGAGCAATTATCTCTGAACATGTGAAACTTCAACAGTGGTGAATTTTAAAATCTGTTGCTAATCTGGACAAAATCATCCTTTGTGCCTCTCTCTTACTGCTGGAGGATCTGTTGCCACCTCAGCCTGAGCTCTGTAACCTTGTGTGGTTTTTTGTTTTCTTTTGTTTTTTCTACCATTCCGTATTTTCTTAAAGAGCTGATTCATTGTGATTTATTGGGTACAAACTACAAAGTTAAGTATTTTTCAGGACGTAAATTGTAGTGGTTGTGAGAAGGAATGAGACTATAATTCTCCACTACTTTATTTTACTTAAGTATTTTCAGAGGGGATGGGAGGATGTATTCTTTCCATTAGACTTCTCCTTTCTTAATCACCATTCCCTAATTAATTCCCTGGTTAAATATAAAGCAAGCATTACTTTTGAATAATGTTTTCCTGTGTGATTAAGTAAAGAAGAATTCCTTTCTTTTGTATGATGACTCATCGCCAGGGGATCTGGAGGGAGCCTGAGGGCGGATATTTGAAACTCTGGTCCCAGGTGCTCTTGTACCTTTGAGCTGTGTTTGCTGTTAGTCCAGGGGTGGGAGGCAAAGGTGATCTCACATATCAACTGCACACAAAGAAAATTGTCTCTCTTGTGAAACCACAGCTTTGGTTTCTTCTGGTGGAAAGCTGACCCTGGCTCACAGAAATGCAAATCTCTAGACAAACACGTACAGCTAGGAGAAACGGAAATTGTCATTCTTGCTGGCACAGTGTCTGTAACCATCTCTTATTGCATGATACATTTTCTTTGTTGTCCAAGGTGACCCAAAAATGTACCCTTTCTTTTCACCCAGCATCTTCTAGTTCCTCTGCCCGCTCCAGTTTGCTAGCCTTTGACTTGTACCAGTACAACTGTGCTGGGTCACACCATAAACCACATGTCTGAAAGAACTGAGGTTAAAAATTAAAGGCCCCTAAACAAAAAAGGAGGTTATAGTGAACGAGGGCATGGCAAAGAGTCAGGCAAGGCCAGGGCAGGGTTTAAGCTAATTTTACTACTGAAGAAACATTGTCTAACTCTACCCAGAGAATGTGACTTTTTTTTTTTTTTTTTTCCTGCTGCACTAGATTATAGCATTCATTTTTAGCTCATGGCATTAATTTTTAGCTCAAAAGGCAGTTTTAATAATGATTCTGGGTTCAAATGTTGCTCATATGGAATAAGTTTCATATAATGACCTGAAAATGCCTTTGAATTGACTGCTGTAACAGTGAAGGCTACAACATGTAATCTCTGGGTGTTGAAAAGCAGGCATTTAAAAATACCCTTGGTTTTGATAAAAAGTTCGGCAAACAGAAATCCCACTGATTTGTTTTTTTTCTTTCATTTGTTTTACAGGCATTTCCCTGTATTTCAACAGGAATTTATGGTAAGTAAGACCTTAGATGTCGCTTATCGCTTATTCAGTTTTCCCTATTATTATATTTTAAACAGTGATATTTCATATCAGATGTCTTGTCAGTGATTCTGGCTTGCGAATCTATTTATGCTGTGCTAAATAACAGAGACCCAAAGCCTTTGACTGTGGCTGGATATTAGCGTACTGACAAGTGAGAGACGGTTGTGCAGCCCTTAGCACAGCCTTAGCCTGGGAGCCGAGGCCCACAGCTGTGATTACACTGCTGCAGCTCCTGTAACTCTTAAG
The DNA here is from genome assembly GCF_018691265.1 of Tyto alba. Classification (NCBI taxonomy): domain Eukaryota; kingdom Metazoa; phylum Chordata; class Aves; order Strigiformes; family Tytonidae; genus Tyto; species Tyto alba. The sequence continues at coordinate 1,180,172 of NW_024881278.1, read as the reverse complement.
CACAGTGCTGTGGCTTCAACAGGGAAAAACTGGTTTTTTTTTTCAGAATTTTCCATCCAGAAGGCAAGCAAGCAAGACTCCCCAGTGTCCAAGACTGGGGAAAAAGTATGTTTTCCTCAAGCAAACTTGCTAGAATAACGTGAAATTGTCTTAGCTCCCTTGAGTGGTGCTTCCACATTTTTAGTTTATTAATTTACATGCAAATTAATACTGCCTGAAGAGCTGGAGGGAAAGGGTTATTATAAAAGTTTGTCACTTGCTTTGTTGTAATCTTAAGACAATCCATCACTAATAGTCAGCTGCTCTTTAGTTGACATTGTGGAATAAATGGGCATGATATTTGAAGGAGGTAATATTCAATATGTAGAAAAAAGTATGGAGAAATTTGAGAGGACAAGCAAATTACAAGGGTCCCAAAATTTTTTAAATTTTAAAATAATGCAGGCTGATTTATTCTTTCAATTAGGTTCACTAAATGCATAGAAATCATAGTACATTGGATTACTTGTACAATTGAAAGGTTTTAAAGAAACATGCTAAGCGTCAATAAATTAAAAAAGATGCAGTCATCACGTAACACCATAGGATGACATAGATGCTGATGCATGAAAATAACATATAGTAATTTTTAGATAAAGTAATTTGAGTTTTGACTAATCAGATACTGCAGGTGCGAGGAGCGGGGGGGAAATGACAGGAATATTTAGGGTTGTTTCTTCTTTTTCAAGGACCTCTTATTTAAAATTGATTGTTTGATGACTGTAGATCAGAATTAGGCTTCAGAAGGCAGAATCTAAATTACTTTTTCTGCTGTATCCTTTTCAACTTGAACTGCACTGTCATTATTGCAGAAGAACATGCAGATGCCATTTCCACAAACAGTAGAAGTCACCGAATGTGAATCTAGTTTCAGATTGAGCTCTGCCTTAGTCCTCCATTCAGGACCCCTTCTTGAATTTACAGGGAAACTCTGCATTTTAGTTCTTTGCGTCTCTGGCTTAGATCTTGATCTTTAACATACGCACATTTTTGTTACTAGTTTACTAAAACAGTTGAGACATGGTGTAAATACATGGAAATTACTAGTAAGTGGAATGTACAAATGATAATAGTTTATTTTATTTTAGAATTGGCCTAGTTAATAGAAAAGGTCTCAGCAGGTGAGGAATATGGTTCCCCAAAGTCAGTAAAGAAAGTTGGAAAAGATCTCTGGTAGGAATCTTGAGCTTTATTTTCCTGAGGTAACAAACGCTTTTCTTCAAGTCGGTGTTGATTTTGACTTTTGGAAAGCTGTGGCATTACTGAAACATTATATAGCGTGGCAGATGCTTTTTCAGTAACTGTTTGCTTTTTTCACCTTTGGAAATGAATTAAGATGCATTTCTGCTAAAATATTCTGTTTTTCTGAGACTGCTTTTTTGTTTGTTTGTTTCAGGAATATAATCTCTAATTGATTTTAGTGGTTACGTGTTAATAAATATTTTCTATTCCTCAGTGAAAAAAATATTTCCTTCTTTCCAGACTCTCGGACGTCCTGCCTGAGAGTAGTAATTAAACAGACAACCCTGTATCAGGCTTCAGGTGTCAATATTTTCAAAAATTTTTGATAGCAGTTGCAGTGCTGAAATTATACAGTATAGTGTGTTTGAGGTGTAAAGTACACCCAAAACCCACAAAGCTATGCTTTCATCTTTCTGGTTTTGTTGGGTTTTTCCCCTCTATACATGCACATTCTTTTAGATAAAGTCGGTGTCTAGACAAGCAAGTGGATCAACTTCATTCCTGGTGGCCTATCTGATTACTATTGCTTTATGTAATGTATTGTGCAGTTAACACTGGACTAACCCAATAAAATGTTATTGAAGGAACACTCAGCCATGATTTCTCACCTCAGATCCATATGAACGAATGCTGTTCCTTCAGAAACCCTGGTCTGACAATTGAGTTTCACCTCCAAAGGGAAGTGGACAAATTTGCAAGAGATCAACTGAGTGCATCCAATTTAAGAATCTGGATTGCATTCTGCTCCAAATTCTTGTAAATACTTAGATTGCTTGCCTTTTCTATTATTATTAGGAGAGAGTAGTCACAATTCTCGGGAGAGCAACCCTCTCCTGCTTGCATCACTGCAGAGCACTCCTTTTCTCCCATAAAAAAGAAACTGGGAAGAAACTATCAAGCAAGCCTCTTTCTGAGGTTTTGGCTAAGGGTGGATTGCTTTTCATGGGAAGGATGTTGGACAGAGGGGAGGTCTGCCTTTCCTCCCCAAACACTTTCCTGACACTCCATCTCCACCCACAGCCCTGTGGATGTTCCAGCTTGAACGAGTTAAAGCTCCAGGAAGGCCATTTGCCATTAAAGCACTGTGCCAGAAGTCAAAATTTTGATTTTAGTGCACTCCTATTTAAAAATCACTGGCAACAAATTCACTCAGGAGATATCTTTGGTTTAGAAGTCTAATAGCTTCAAATTGGGGATTAAATCTTTTAAAAATGAAGTACAAAGCAACCAATGCTGAATGTTTGTAAGGACTGCAAAGTAAGTAAGGGTCTACCCACATCCACTTTGGAAAAAAAAAAAAAAAAAAAAAAAAAAAGAGGTGCTATCTTTTCCTGAGAGATCCCTGTCACCTCTAATATGCTTATAAATTAACTGATAATCAGTCTAAGAAAGCAAAGGTTGGAAGGACTCATTTCCCCATGGATCTCTGGGTTACTCTCTTCTGTTTCAATAAATGCTTTGCTTTAAATCAAGAGCATGAAGTTTCATAAACAAAAATGCTTCAGGAACAGTACAGAGGACTTGGGCCACTCCCATATCATTAGGGGAGTACTGGAGTATCGAGTGGCAGATCCTCAGTAGCTGTTCAGTAATACTCAAACATGAGTGAGAGTGCAATCTTAATCTTATTACAGATTTTCTATAGATTTTTAGGGATTTTTTAATGTTTTGTCTCTTTTTCCTGTTTTCAAAGCAATTTTACTGGTTTATTGTTTGTTTGTTTGTTTGTTTGTTTGTTTAAAAAAGTGATAAAAATAAATCTACAGACAAATCTGTAGTCCAGAGGATAAAAAGTGTTATTTTAGTCTGTAGTGTGTCAGATTTTCACCTTATACACAGTGCACCACCATTTACACATCCACTTTCCCCATAATTACCATCTTGTTATGTCTAAGGTACTGCCAGCAGGAAAAAAAAAACAAAACAAAACAAAACAAACCAACTTTCTTTAGTAGATTTTATGGAAGAGCAACTTATTATCCTGTTTTTAAGAAGCTATACACAAATGCTGGTCTTTGCAGCCTGCAAAGTGAACAAGGATGTCTGATATGGTGCCACAAACCTTACAAGCTGCAAAATTAAAACAGGGCTCTGCAGATGGATATGGGAAGACAGGAATTTTCATGTTTGTCACAATACTCTGGTGACAGATAATTATGGGGTGGACTACATATGGAATGAGTTGAAGATGTTATGGTCTATGCACACCTATTTGTTACCTTCTTATTGCTATTTTACAGTAATACAGGGTTTGGCTTTTGTACCTAGATACTTATGTTGGTAACATAAGTTGCTCTCTGGCAGCGTAAGCAAGTATTAAAATGTTATTCTAAACTTAAGGGAGGAAAAAAAAAAAAAAAAAAAAAGAAAAGAGAGGGGGGAAAGATAAAACTTTAAGAGAAATCTCCAGTTAGTATTTTTTTTTGTCTCTACCTCGTATAGCTGTATATTTTACCTTAGCTTGACTTTCACTAAACTGATACTATCTATTCTTTCTGAGAAAAAAGATAATGGCAGCTCTTAGGTTTTGTTATGAATGTATATTTGCATTTCTTTTAAAAACACAGAAGGAGAAAGACCAAAAGCCATGAAAATGCAGAATGTCTGCGGTGATTAAGGCAGTGGAAACATACAGGTTCACCACATTTTAAACACCTTTATTACATTGGAGTAAGACTAATTTCTTTTAGAATCAGTCCATTTATGCTTTCTTGTAGCTTTTAGCCTGGTCATGACAAAACATTGCAAGGTTAAATTTATTATGCGTTGCTAAAGGACAGTCTGAAGAGCAAGCTCAGAAAGCAAGGGGAAAAAAAAAAAAAAAAAAAAAAAAAGAAGTAGAATATGCAGCGTGCATAGGAAATAGGAGCATATAATACGTTCTCGAGGCAGGATGCAGGGAGGTATCGCAGATCCTCTGCCCTGCTTTGTCTTTATCTGGGGAGAGAGGTTCCTGGGTGTCACGCCAGCCCGTGTCACAGCTGTCCTGACCTCCAGTGCGTCCTCCTCGGTAGCCAAGGGACAATTCATCCTGCCAGTCTGCAGCGGGCTGGGACTGTGTCCATCAGCTCTTCTCCCCGTGAGGCGATCCAAAATAGATTATAACAAGGGATTAACCGACAGGTGCACCAGTGAGGGATTATAAAAACCCTCTGAAATTCTGAGTCAGAAGACTAAACCAAATGTTTTCAAAGGCAGAAAAAAATTCCTGACACAGGGCTAAAGGTTGAGGCAATCTATTTCCATCTTTCCCATCTGTTTCTTCTCATTTTCTGTTGGCTTTTCATTCTGAAGACATGTATTATTTTAATGAGCAAATCTAATAAGGGTTGCACCATCATCTTTCCAAGGAAGGAGTTAGCTGCAAGTTTTTCAGAGCCACTATACGCAAGTGTGCAATAAGTAACCATGAAGCAGTCTTTTATTTATCTTCAGTCTGATACGTTGTGTCCCTGTAACGATCACATATGTGATCATCACCGTTTGAATATTGTTATGTCAATTAAGGTGACTTAAGAAAATGGGTATTATCATGTGAATTCTCTGTGATGGGGAAAAAAAAATACTTTAAATCCCATAGGTCACATAAGGAAAGTTCCTATTAAGAAGGTTGTCTCTTAACTAAGCCAATTTTTTAGCTTGATCAGCAGCTCCTTATCCCTCAACTTTTTTGATGCTACTATGTGGTTTTAACTGTAATTTTTTTGTAACTCATTGGAAAGTTAATTACATTTTGTTATTTACTCCATAATTTGTGTAATGTAATATTTTAGTGAAAATTAAGATATATGATAACTCATTTTTTGACACTTCTTTTGGGACTGATCACCAGTTAAATGAGATTATTATTATTAAAATTAATAATTGTAACAGCTATGAAATTACTATTATAATATTCAAGTAATCCTAGAAATCTAATTACTACTTGTATAAAAATTTGTTGCATGCATTATTTAACAGTGTTCTTATTTCAGACAGTGTAGTGTCCGTGATACTAATTGGTCTCTTCACATATTTTAAATACTAAAAAAATTATTACTGGAAAGTGTAAATCAATGAGCTTTCAACAGTCTAAAATTAACATTCATATGATGTATTTAGTAAGGAGAAGCTCAAACTTGATTCCAGATGAGAGACTTAATAAGCTCTCTTTTTCAGTGGAAATTGGTATTTTATGGATATTGTAGTTAGACTATCTAGAATTTTATCTATTCTGAAGTTCTTGCTGACTGGTCCAACTTGCAGCATTTCCCCTGAATACTAGAGGACAAATCTTGTCCTTCAATACAATGGCATTGAGTGAGCCTCCTTAAAAATTTTCTTTGGAAAGCTTAGACTATTGAACACAGAATACTCAGTTGCCTCATGGCCTTGCTTTTTGTCTGTTTCCTTTTCTTTTTAGGAAGAGATAGAGAGCCTATGTAGTTACTTTTTTCTTTTAAATTCAGCAGAATCATGAAGAACTTAAGGCTTTGTAAAGTCTGGAAGGCTTGGCTCCTCTGTTAGACTCACTGTATGGAGTTTATATTTGCATGTATTAATTGCCCACTTCAATCTTGCAACTCCTCTCCCCACTCTTTACCCTCAATTTCTTGGTTCTACTCTGCAACAAAGAATTGTCTGTGTGCTCTCTTCCTCTTATTTCATAGTGGCTTATATCTTCAAGCTCCTATCATGGCTCATGCCTAGTTGCTTTTGCAATGAGCTATATAGGTATCTGCAGACTGTTGAAGAAAAGCCAGTAACATCTCTGGCATCAAAAAGCCAGTAACATCTAAGGCATCAAAAACACATTGCACTTTGGGCACTTTTCCCCTTTTTCCTTTCACTTGTTTGTGTTTTGGTTTTTTTTTTTTTTTTTTTTTTGGTTTGGTTTGGTTTGTTTTGTTTTTTCTCCAGGCAAACTATTCTGCAAAGTGTAAAAGAGCTGGGAAAGATCTCTGGTATTCAGAAAACATATTGCTGATATCACAAACAAGGCTTTGGCTGGTCAGATATAATGTTTGGTTTGGTATTTGTGTTTTTTCATTCAAAGAATTAAGATTGTCTCAATTACCATGATGAAAGTTAAAACTCTGTATTTTTATATACCAGCAGTGTCACTTAATTCCCTTTTCTAAATTTTCCTGGCTGATGTCAACAAGATAATCTTATGTGTTTGTTCGGTGGCTTTACAATCAGGAAAGGCTAAAGCTCTTTGAAGCTAATTTGTTAAGAAATTGATTTAAGTATGAAAATAAAGATATACGGACCTGGTCCTGGAGACTTTAAAGTAACATGATACATGAAGTACAAAATATGTCCTGGTAAAACATCCAATTATTGCTATCCAAAGTTTTAATTTGATGTATTCTTGCTACTTCCCTCAGAAAAGAGCATGTCTCTAAAACTAAACTTGGATCCCAACCTGTTAGTGAATTCCACCATTTGCATTGGCTTCAATGACGTGGAATGTACCACAGCATTGTGGAAAAAAACAGCAGCAGAAGGATGCCCAAGTTCAAAACTATGCAGTTTTACTTTATTTAGCTTTAAATGTATATAAAGGAACGAACTGGGCCAAGATAACTTAGAAATTACTGTTTCAAAGAATTAAGAGGCTAATAGCAGCTAGTCTAATCGTTTGGATACCTATTCAGGTAATTAAATCAACTAGTTAGGAGTCTATATTGCTATTCCTGACTACTTCTCTACATTTATATTGCATCTTGAGAAGTCAGCATTCGGAAGCAAAGACAAAGATGTGCTCTCTTAGGATTCTCTGAGGCCCTGAGTAACCTCATCCACATTTAAAAGTTGTCCCTGTTTTGAGCAGAAGGTTGGGCCAGATAACCTCCAGAGGTGTCGTAGCCCTTTCAACCTGAGTTATTCTGTGATTCCAAGCTTCTTACATGTTTTCTTCACTGACAACTGAGATTCATATCAGGGAATCACACCATTACCTCAGATTCTTTGGTGAGATCCCATTAGGTGCTATAGCAAAGCAAGTTTTATTTGCAATAGGAGAATATTCCATTGTTGTGGGTGTCTTTTCACCATATTTGTGATTAAATGTAGTGTGACAACTTAGTAATTATAAGAATATTTTTTTATGACTTTCCATTTCTACAGAAAATGTTGTATATGAAGTATGCTACCTCTGAGTTTTAAACACATTGTAAAAAAAATACACATTGTAAAAAGACAGACAGCTAGCTTAATGGTTTCAGTCAAATTTCATGATGCGACTGAGCTTCCTTGAAAGGAGGAACTTAATGTAAAATTAATCTAGTTAAAGAAGAATAGGTATCATCTTGACAGCTGTAAAACTATTCCTGGATTTGAAAAGTTGCACTAGAGCTGATGTGTGTCGTATTAGCAGTGATTTCATTTGCCTGTGCACTGTGGCATAACTAGTCTTGTATGTAACCTTAGTTATACAACACACATTCCTCTATTCTTTAGCAGCTAGAAAAAGATCTAAAAAGTGCCTAGGGTAAGATTTTTACTCCTAGATCATCACCCAAGATCATTTGAATACTGTAGAATTGCTTTATCTGACGTTTACAAATTAAAACCGTGTATTCAGTTAATATTGACTCCTACTCACAGCTTAAAACTTACTCTATTGAGAACAGAATAGTCATAATGGTGTGTGTTTGTGTGTCTGTAAGTAGCTTATAAAAGCCCTGAGACACTAAAGCTGACTGGGAATAATATTTGTAGTGTGACACATATCAACTAGTTTTACCACAAAGGTATTAACTGTATCTTTTTGAACTTCTGTGACTGCATTAGATAGTAAATGCCTTAAGAAGAAAAGCTCCTCTTTCTCATTCTTTCCTTATTTCTAGTGGACATTGATAGGACTGGCTAGGTCCAGCCGCAGAATATTGTGGGCCTGCCTCTTATTTGTCCTATTTTTCATTCTTCATAGCAGACTTTGTCTCTTACTGTGTATCTATACGATACCTATTGTAATGGGCTTTGTCAGTGTTGGAGATCCTAAATACTACTCCGGTACAAATACAGGAATTCACCATATACATAAATTTACTCTACATTACCAAGATCATCTCTCATTCATATGTTTGGTGTCTGAAGGTCGCTTCAGGAAGCATGGAAGAAGCATGTGTGAGAATATTGAGACTTTCAGGTGGCCTGTGAAAGGCAAAAGTGTGTTGCTGTTAGGGCAAATGCTTTCTATTTCTCCTCAAATTAAAGAAAAGATCAACAGTACAGACCTACTATTCTAAGTCTCATCAAAGTACCTGAATTCAGTTTAAAGGTGCCTCTGCCTCCAAGGGTTGTTCACTGTGTTGTCCTTTTTTTCTGCATCTTTGTTAAATAGGAATGCTACCATACATCACTGGAAAGGGCAACTGCTGCTGAGGCAGAAGAATAGCAAAGTCGTATGATTCAGTGTAATGAATGACTAATCCTGTTTCTAAGGCAGGATCCTGCTTATAAGACGTATTCTGCAGTCCTGCACACCGTGGATCTTGGCGGTGGTTCTGTTAGTGGAAGGCTACCTTGGGCCTGGAAAGGAGATGTGCCTTTTTGTCTTCAGAATGCATTTAAAAGCCATTGTGTGCTGCTGACAGTTGGAAACACATTCACCTTCCTTCTGTCTGAAGATGGGATACCCAAGACGATTGTATAAAATCCAGTGAATTAGCACAATGGAAGGAAGCATCTATTACAGTGGTCTGAATTTTCTTTAGGGAAAAGGGATTTTTTGGTTTTGTTTTTTTTTTTTTAAAAAAAAACCAACTTAATTTCTAAGGTAGCAGAAAGATAGATTTGTATACATTCTTTGAATGTATACCTCAAGTGGTTGGTTGTATCAGTACATAAAATGAATTGCATGTATGCATTGTTGGGACTGAGGCATTATTTCTCAAATTCCATATTAATAATTATTAATAAAAAATCAGATCATTGTGGAATTGTTTCCTATTTCATTAATCTATCAGAATCTGATTATTCAATTTAAGCTAGTTATCTAGATCAATGAAATATTAAACAGCTTGTGAGAACATGTGAAGTTTACTGCAGAAGAAATGCAGCAAGAGTCAAAATTTACCTTTCTGTGAGTACTGTTCAGGAGAAAGTTTGAATGCTTTGAAGAGCTTCTGTACAGAGCAGAATCACTGCTGGTTTTGTTTACTTAGCAGCAATGATACACATATTAAATTCCCCTTCAGGCTTACTCGAGGTGAGGTGTTCAGAAACAAATGTGCACCTTGTTGAAGAGTGTTAAGTCAGAAGTTCAGTACATCTTAACAAGGTGACTACAAAAATAAATGCGGGTGGCCTTTTTGTGTACCTGCCAGGCAGGCAGGATAGAAGTCAACCATTTACTGAAGATCTGGTTGGGGGGCGGGAAGTCACCTTCTGCTTTAAAATACACTTTGTGTCAGGTTTCCGCTCGATAGAGCTGAATTCAGTTTATTTCTGAGCTGTCACTACTGCAGAATAGCACCGGTTCGATGGGCATTCTGTGGGAAGACTAACTGTAATTGGCAATCCATTTCTTCATTTCCATGCTATAGCCAGCCTTGACAAATTAATCACAATCAAATACAAGCTGCGGGAAGGGGGCGACCTATGTAGCACAGAAGAAAAATGAGGCCCCATGCTGGCATGACAGACTTAATCTTTCAATTCACCCCGTTAGACTGAGCAAGGGGATTTGTTGGTGTGCCTGTCACCACCACCACCCATAAACAAACTGTTCACTCTCGGCGCTAGGATTTGGAGGGTGCGATAAAGGTTATTGAGTGCTACCCGGCACCTCGTCGATCACTGCCACGGAACGGGGATCACCCAGGTTAGTCCTGAGGAGGCAGAGTCGCTGCGCAGTGGCTTGCAAGATCCCTGGAGAGAGCACAACCTAAATTATGTTGTGAGGGGTGGGTTTGTGTCTGATCCCATAGGAACCGAAATGGCTCCTCGGTTTGGATGGACGTGTTACAGCTACCGCACGAGAAGCCTGTCACAGCAACGATGGTTGCTAGCAGGTCCGAGCGATGACAGCTGGTCTCTGAAGTTGTCCCAGGGAACAGGACCTAGGCTGGGTCCAGGTGGAAAGGAAAAAAAGGCAGCCTAAAGAACTAGATTTCCTCAGTCAACTATGGAAAAATCTTGAGGTCTTTTGTAGATGTTTTAGTTAGCTGCTTTCTTAAGTATTTCTTGGAATGGTGCTGTACATGTGAGGCTTCTAGGGTTAGATTTGGAACATGAGACCCTATTTGAACTGACCTACTCATAATAAAGTTCTTTATATTATGCTGCTTTGGTTTTAGGTTTTCATCTGGTAACTTAAGTTGAAACAGAGTTACGTTCACGTTGAAGTAAGTCAACATACCTTGGTTTCAGAGAAGCTATAGTGGTTTGCACTAGCTGTGAAACGTTCCACTGCATTTAGAGCTATAGATGTAGCTTTTTGTAATTGACCCTGTTTGCTTTGCCTCTAACTTCATTGGCTTCAGCAGAGGAGAAATCTGGTCCAATGTATCCCACCTTTAATGTTCATGTTGGGCAGAGAGGACTTTGTTATCTTACTTTTTATTGAAAGAGTATCTATCCCCTTGGAAAGAACATTAAAGTCTGATTTGTAAACAATTTGTATGTGCCACCCTTTTTATTCCTTTCAATATATTACTTATGAGAGAGTGGAGTGCTTGCTTTCCTATATATTACTAGATGATAAACTGTATCTATCATTTTCCAATTTAGTTTTGGACAATGCAGCACATCACTTTTTTTTTTTTTTTTTTTTTTCCCTTCTCTCTATGATGTTTGAAAGAACCCTTTAGCAGAAATAATGTAGAATACTCTTTATAGGGTAAGAATTTACTCAATGTGATGCTGTGGCAGTGGAAGACTTCTGTCCCCTTCTATTTTAATTTCTCTCTGGAATAAGAACATTAAACCTTCACTTTCAAGGAAGTATCCCATATGGAAAATATCATCTTTCATCACATCTTTCATGAGCTGTTCTGTCAAAAAACAAATTCTAGTTTGCTTAGTCAAACTGGCTAGCACTTACAGGTCACTTGTTGAGGAAGGTACTGTTCTATATGAATAATGTTATGCTGATCCCACATGGGGAGGGCCTCATTCAGACATCCCTGAGCTAAATAAGAGCCAGTATACATGTCAGTGCATTGTTCCAGCTGACAGGCTGGTAGCATGTTTTCTGTATCCATATTCCCATTTCTTAGTTTTTATGATCAAAACTGTATTTCTAAAATGGAGAAGATGACAGTGTGAACTGTTTGGCATTCTGATGAGAAAAATACAGAATAGACAGACCTAGAACTTAATATCAATAAAATAAATAGCAGCATCCTTAGGATAAGAGTAAACCGACTGCTCCAGTGGTGACCCGTGTGTGGTGCATAGTTGAAGCTTCATGTACCAGTTCATTGTCCAATGTTGGAAAAAATGAGCACTAGTTTTATGTAGAATGCATATCACCATAAATTGCCCAGTGTAGGCTGTGAGCTGTAGACAGTGCAATCATAATAGCTTTTCAACTGATGCTGTTTTATGGCTTCAGAACATTAATCATTTTCTTATGCCTTTAATTACTGTAAGCTAGTTATACTTGTGTCCATAATAGGTACTAAACATTATGCCACTGATAGGTTTTTAACCATTCTTTTTGTTGTAGCTAGTAAACACAATATAGCAGACCATTACGAGTCCAGAACAGTTTTTTCAGACGGGTGCCATTAGGAACATTACTGCTGTAAGTCCAGTGGCATTTTGAGCTATATTTGCTCTCTGATTGTAGTCTTCTGGGGCTTTTTTCTGGTTTTAAGAATGAGAGAAAAGAACAATTCAGTTGCTAAATATGCATCGCTTAATTAAGAGAAGGTGATTTTTGTCCCTTTTAGAAAAATAAAGCCTAGTTCACAAGGTGAGAAAGAAAGGAAAAGTTGCTGCGTTTTCCACAGTACTAAATACAATATAGACGAAAAGAGTGTTGCTACTTACATGCCAACAGTGCTGGTCAGTGTTCTAGTAATCTTCTATTTTATCTTGCTGTTGACTTCATAAGTTTTAATTGTCTAATTTTCAGTAAAGCAATGGTTTACTGATATATAGTAGGCTTTTCACAAAGGAAGATGTGAAACTCAAAGCTCCCTTCTAATCGAAGCTGTCAGCCAAGATGCAGATAATGAGGGTGCATATTGGCAATGCTTCCATGTCATTCCTAATGAGGATTCCAGGCTGTGGAACCTTATACCAGTCTTGCTGTTGTGTGGCCTGATTAATGAGTTGTCACCATTTTATTGAATATAGGTAATTAGAAGTCGTGATTGTATTTACCATGCTTGGCAACCAAGAAGTGGAGAACGTACAATTGACAAACTTCAGTGTACAAGAATCTCTAGCTGTTTAATTTATGTGCATACACAAGGTTTTATCAACTCACCATGTATACTTTCAGTAGATGTTGTTCAAAATTGTGCACAAGTGACATGGAAGAATTTAACTGCTCTGCTATTGAATTTCTTTAATAATGCCAGCATATTTAAAATTGTCTCACCAAGGGCAGTAAGTAATGCTCTAGTTGTGGAATTTCATGCATTTGATGGTAAAGAATTAACTTCCAAATCCCTTCTTAGCTTGTTTCATGTTTTCAAGATTTCTTTTCCTAGCAGTTGACTTTCTTCTGAGTTTCCCATGTTGATTACATGGCATTTATGCTGACCTTAACTAAGCTGAACACTTTCTGAAAAGGAATAAATAGAAAAGTTTCTCTGTCAGCATTTATGCCAATAAAACATAGACTTGCAGTTTTATAAACATATGTTTAAATTACATATAATTTCAAGAAATTATATAACTTTTAAAAAATTACATTGGATAATGAATTATGTTTACTTAATAGATCAATTTTCACCAGTTAGTGAAGCTTCATGGTATGAAAGTTTCCACCTAGGAAGAGGTCACCTTGATATTTGCACTGAATATATTTTCGCCTTGGCTCCACATTTTATCATTCTCGGTGTCTTAAGTTTTTTCTTACCTCCACAATCTTTTTTAATCTACTTATTTTTATTATTTGTTTTTATGACTCTCACTGTCAACATATTTCACTGGTTTTCTACTTACTGAACAGAATGGTTCTGCCTGATTTTCATGTGTAGTCTTAATTTTGTAGCTTTTAATGTATGATCTCTGCTATTAAGGTCACTCTCTAATCACTGCTTGTTTTTATCACTGCCTACTAAATACATTAATGTCCATGGATCTCTAAATTATAAGGCTCCTCTCTTCCCCTGAAATGTCAGAACTGATGATGGAACTCTCTTCCTCTTCCTCCACAACAAATATAAATATCCACTTAGTAAACGCTAGGAGGTAATCCTGTGCTTCAATCCAGTCCTGGATTATCCGTCTGTAATTTTCAGTGGTTAAAACAGTGTCATCACATTAACACACAATGCATGCAGTCATTTAGAAAATACTCTTATTTGCAAAAAAAAAAATCACCAAAACCAAACCAAAACTAAAAACAAAAACAAAAAAACCCCAACCAAACAAAACCCCTCTAAGAAACAGAAAACAAACAAACAAACAAACAAACAGACAACAACAACAAAAAAAAACAAACAGAAACAAACCAAAAGAAAGAAACCAAAGCCATTGCCACCAAAACACCCAGACAGCCCTACCTAAGCACTATTTGGCTACTCCAGTTCCAGCTGCTGTGAGGGTGCTCGCCCTGCAGATTCCCTCGGCCGCCCCAGGCCTGTCGGTCTGACGGCTTGCCGATCCATTTCAATACCGAGGAAAAACAGCCCTAGATGGAGGCTGTTGAAGCCAACCCATCCCACTTGATTTGGACCAAAGCAAAAGGTGTTCACACAAACATTTCAGCCAGCAGGTTTGAGTGTGGAGTAACTCCTGTGGGACAGAGATGAGGTGCTCACGGCAATAGCAACTTCTTTTGTTAAACCTGGATTTAGAAGGTGATGTTTTTCCACACTTTGAAATTGCTTTGTTAAAATTAGTGCGTGGGCTTTTTAAATTTGTTTTCTGAATTTTCAAAAATACCTCAATCCTTTTGAATCATCATTTATTTCCAGTGTGTACCTGGTGGTATTATCCCATCCTTACCTATGCAGAACTTGAGAAAGGTGTATGTAAAATCTGATGGGAACTGATAGGAAGCAAGATCCATATTAAAGTTTCGGCACAAGAAATGTCCCAGAAGCTCACACATTTATTGTTTCCTCCTTTGACTTAGCACTATTATTGCACACTAGCTCTTTCTTCAGATAGTGTTCTAAGCGGTTCTGAAATTGTTTGCAAAAGCTAGTCTTAGTGCTATCCCAAGCTTTTTTTTTTTTTTCCCAGTGTTACAATCTGTACAGAGAAATTTTCACAAATTCATCTTGGAGAGACGATTTCTTCATTCAAATTCATTTCCCTCCTTTTGATGTTTGCATGAACTCGGATACCATGCAGCAATTAGTCTTTCTGTTTGTTCAAAATCACTTGTGTCTTAAAGGTTTGATTGTAATCTCCCATTTTCTAAGGAATACAAATCCTACTTCTTTGACCCTTCTGAAATTTAGAGTTCCCTCTTTCATTCTGTCCTGGGTTTGAGTGAGTGGTGGGATTTTTTGGCAGCAGGGGAAGGGGCTATAGGGGTGGCCCCCTGGGAGAAGCTTCTCGAAGCTCCTGTCGTGGTTTGGGCCTGGTTGGCAGCCAACCCCAACACAGCAGCTCTCTCTTCCTTCCCCTCCGGCAATGAGAAGGGACAGAGAGCCAGGTTTGGGGTTCGAGATAGGACTGGGATGGGGAAAAATTCCCCTTTATGATCACGAGCAAAAGGCAGACTCGTTAGGGGAAGAAAAAAAGGAACATACATTTATTACAGACACTAACAACACCTAACAGAGTAGGACAGTGAGAAGCATTGCCACATCTTGAGAACACCTTCCCCGCACCCCTCCCTTCTTCCCAGGCTCAGCTCTGCTCCCGATATCTCTACCTCCTCCCCCAGGGGCGCAGGGGCAGGGAATGGGGGGTGCAGTCAGTGCTGCCGCTTTCTTTATCTTTGGTGAGGGGAGTGTCCGGAACTTGTTCCCCCCTGCTCCATCGTGGTCCCCCTCTCACAGCAGACAGTCCTCCACAAACTTTCTCCAACATGAGTCCCTCCCATGGGCCGCAGCGTTCCCCACACCGCTCCATCATGGGTCACTAACTTCCTCCGACTGGATTCCCTCCCACGGCTGTAGCCCTTCCCGAGCTGCTCCGGTGTAGGACCCCCCCACATGCTGCAATCCTCCCAGCGCTGAATTACAGCAGCGGGGCTGCCTTTTCCCACAAGACCCCGGCCTTCTTCGGGCACAGACACCTTGGTCAGCCATGTGAAAGGAAACACAGGCCATAAATCAGTGTCTGCTCCACTGTAGATCTCCATGGGTGGCAGGGGGGGCCGCCCTGCCGTCTCCCCACAGGATACAGGGGGGGCTCTGCTCCAGCACACCTCCCCCCTCCTTTCTTCCTCCGTTCCTCCACTGACCTTGGTGTTCACGCAGCTGCAGCAACTCCTCCTCACCAGTCCCACTGCTCCTCACCACGTCCCTTCTTAAATACGTTATCGCAGAGGCGCAGCTGATGGGCTCAGTTTTGGTGCAGAGGTGGAGCTGACTTGGAGCTGGGGGAGCTTCGAGAAGCTTATCCCAGGGGGCCGCCCCTATAGCCCCCTCCCCTGCCACCAAAAAACTCCACCACTCACTCAACCCAGGACAGCTCCCCCACTGTCCTCACTGTTCTCACTGTCCTACTCTATTAAGTGTTGTTAGTGGCTGTAATAAGTGTATGTTCTTTTTTTCTTCCCCTAACGAGTCTGCCATTTGCTCATGACCATAAAGGGGGATTTTTTTCCCCATCCCAGTCCTACCTCGAACCCCAAGCCTGGCTCTCTGTCCCTTCTTATTGCCGGAAGAGAAGGGAGAGAGAGTGGCTGCGTGGTGGTTGGCTGCCGACCAGGCTCAAACCAGGACACATTCAGATGTCCACCACTTTTTTTTTTCTCTATTCCTGGAGTACTTTTAAGTTAAATACCAAGTGCTGGAAATATGGTCATTTTGACATGGCTTGATTAGTATCTATTTCAGCGTTAGTATAATTTATTTTTATTTATTCAAAACTATTTTAGATGGTGACTGACCTTTGTTTGCTTTTTGAAATAATTTTTAGTAGTGTTCAAATTTTCAGTGGAATAACCCTACAAACTTTCAGTACATTATTGTTTTCCTGTCTCTGTGAAAAGCTACTGTAAGTTCAGTAGCTTTTCTCTGCATAAGCATCAAGCTGCATGAGATTATTTTGCAAAGCTTATGTATAAATATCTAAAATTCAAATAAGCATGGGTATTGATCTCATTGGGTTTGACTCATCAGTACTGTGAGTTTTCTTGCTTTATTGTGGAGGTCCTTTCTTTAGCAATTGATTTATAAAAATCAACCTTGTTTCTTGTAGAATTACAGTCTGTCAGTTTTGTAAATCTAACTAGGAAAGTCTAAGCGAAATAGCTCTCCCACCCCCCCAAAATACTTATCTGATTGTCTCTGAACAAGCTCTTACACTCTTCTCACCAGCCTAAGTGTTCTCATGCCTTAATTTTCCATTCCCTGCCTTTTAAAATAGTTTTTCCCCGTGATATTGTGACTTCATTTTGCAGGCTTTCAAATTGTGTGTTTTGGTGAGAAAAAAATAGAATAGTTAGAATATTTTGTGACAGAGAATTCTGTGGTAGTGTGGTGGCTTGACCTTGGCTGCCAGAGGCCCAGCCAGCCACTCTTACTCCTCCTCTTCAGCAGGACAGCAGGGGAAAATAAGATGAAAAAGCTTGTGGATTGAGATAGACAGGGAGATCACTTGTCAAGCACCGTAATGAGCAAAACAGACTTGACTTGGGGAAAATTAATTTAATTTTTTGCCAATGAAAATTGGTTTGGATGGTGAGAGACAAAGGCTTTCCTTGCACCCCTTCTTCCCCAGGGTGATCATCACTCCCCCACCCCCAAATCTTCTACCACCTCCTGTAAGAGGGGCTTACAGGGATTTATGGGATTTTGTGCCATACAGTGATGATTTTCCCTCCTCCATGCAGTTTTGGGGTTTTTTTCCTAGTTTTTGTCCCCAGAGATATAGGGAAGGCTATGCTGTGGATGTTGGTAACTGCATATCAATAATTCACTGAAATAATCCTGACTCAACTCAATATTGCAGTGGTATTTTACACGATCTGGAGATGTGCAGCTGACATGGTAATGCAAGCTATCTCAAATGTAATTGTATATATAGAGAGGACCCTTTGATAATATTAATGGAAATCACATTAGCTAGAGCCACTCTGTAAGCTCGACTCTAAGTCTTACCTTCAGTTTTGATTATGTAAAAACCTCTTTTGAACTAACCCACTTTCTTTTCACATTTCCTGAATGAAAGATCTTTTATTTTCTCTAGTTTGCTTCATTGCTTAATAATCAATGAGGTTTCTCCATCCAATAAGTTTAAATGCTTTTGCATACGTCTCCTGCTAATCTACCTGGGATGTCATGTTTCCAAGAGGAGTAATTGTGTTTGGCTCTGGCATGGAGTGTGGAGATCTGCCTTGAAAGTGTCATTTTCCCCAGGCACAGTGTGGGTCACCTCATGCTGAGTGTACACACAAGCTAAATTTAATAAAGTGCTGGAATACACCACCCCTTTTGCTGCCACATGGCCACATTTACAAGGAAATTGAGGTGGGAGGTCAATTTTCACTTAAAGACTCAGGTTGGAGATGACTGGTTTTTTAAGTGGAGGTCTTTAAATCTCACTTGTCTGACAGGTGGTAAGAAATTTACATTTAAATTGTCCAGATCAGCTTCTTATTTGTACTGAGTTGTTGGACAAAAGACATTTCTTAGTCCTCCATATCCTTCACTGCTTGATCTAACGAACCATAGCATAGGCTTCTTTTTCAAATATGAGCATTGCTTCTGACTACAGTAATTGTCATTTACATTGGCATTTCTCTTTCTCCTATATCAATTTGAATATTGTTCAAAATGACATGGAAAACATAGGGGTGTTTTGTTTTGTTTGTTTTGGGTTTTTGTTTGTTTTTTTCCCCTGGAAAATGGCATCTTGCAAAATTAAATCTTTTTACTTTATAGCCAGATTTACCAAAGTTGGTCTAACCAGAAACGCTGGCATTTGTTAAACCTTTCTAAACATTAGGAACTTCCATTACTTGCTAAAGCAGAACACATTTGCTTGTATAATGATTAAAAAAAAAAAAAAAAAATCACACTGACAACTTGTCAGAATAGATGCTGAAAATGCTATTTAAAACAAGTGTTAATAAGACCTAAAGTTCATATCAAGACTAAATTGGATTTGAATTTGTGGGATTGGAAGTGCCATTAACTAGTTATTTAATTTCCTTTTTGATTGAAGTATGCAAGACTCAGTAAATGCATAATTGTGAGTGAAATGCAAATTAGAGATATTAGCAGAAATCATATTTTTAAAAAATACTTGTTTGACAATTAATGCTGTGATCTTTTGACGTGCTGAAGAACCTGATGAGATCCGGGATATTTTGTTGATCAGCTACTGTTGTTGGGTTTAAAAGGCAACTGAAGATAGAGTCTGATTGTCAGTCAAGAGAAGTGTTGTAATAAAGAGGGTGCTAATGCAGGTATATATAATTAGCATGTGAGTGTGTCCTTAAAAACAGAAAAAAGGTGGAAGAACAGTCAAGGTTTTCCAAAAGATTATGGTATTTTTGTATTTTCCATGGACTTGCCAAGAGCATCAGAAGTATGAGTTGCACACTTGTAACCAGTCAGGTTTGCTGAAATCAGAGTTTTAAATTTCAAGTTTTCCTTATCCTTGCTTTAAATCAGTTTTCACATTAATCCAATCCCTAAAACTATTTCTAATCACATTTCTCCTTTTGTGTGTATTGCTGTGATGTTGGGTAAAAGAGCAAGCAAAAAGAGTTTTCAATGCAGCATTGGGAGGAAGTTTGAATAGTTGCTGGTGGCTTCCACTGTTCACAAAGTTGCTGCAATACAGTCTGAAATAAAGTTAAATATCTGGAGTAGATTGGCTGGCTGCTAATACATACAGTAGCATAAAATCAAACAAGGTGAACTGTGACCCTTGCTGGACAAAAATAAGGATATGTATTTTCAGATGGAGCTCACCTCTTGCCAGACAAATGACTTCTACAGAAATGAAGCAGCATCTAGGCAAGGAGGAAAAATGCTTCCTCTTAAAAAATTAATGCATAAAATGTTGAGATAGTGCAGTGATGTGTCAAGTCAAACATCCTGGAGCACAAGCACTTGTTTTAGCAGCGTTCGCGTAGCAGGTGTTGAAGTAGCATGAAGTACCCTATTGTACAGTGAAGAACAGGAGCTATTAAGCATCAAATATAAAATGCATCCCCCTCTCTGTTCCTCTGAAATGTACTGGCATTTTTGAACTCCAGATTATTTGGAAATATTTCAGTTTTGAACTGTTGTAGATTCCCTGAATACAATAGCTGCTGGTCTGTGTGACCCTTTAGTATGGTTTATCATACTTATATGGTTTATCCTTCTGCCCGAGGCAAGAACGGAAAAGAAATCCACAGTGTGAATAATATGCACAAACAAAGAATCAATAATGTATTTGCTGAAAAGTGTAAACTAAGTAGATTAAATATGTCTCACACAGTATCTTGCTTTTTCACCCAACCTGCCTTATAACTTTTTCTCATATATTCCTTTTGGGGAAAAAGATAAAAGAACATCTTTTTTTTTCCTTTTTTTTTTTTTTTTTTTTTTCACAAGGAGTAAGTATGTGTTGTTTCAGCTGATTTTCTTTATGTGGTCTTAGGAAATCTTTGATTTCCCTTAGAGAGGAGATAAAAACTGTGCTTCAGTAGAAATAATGTCAGATTGTTTTGTTTGTTCTTGTACTAAGAATGGCCTTCACCAAGTACTCTGTTGGTTTTAGATAATCCACCTAGGTCTTTGGGTTGCATCTGTCACAGCAATTGAATGTGGTGGAAGTGATTTAAAGGATAGAGCTGGGCTGGTAACACTGTTTGTTTTCTTTATGTGGCTTCGTATTTTTGTCCATTGCCTATGCATGTTTTATTCCTCTGAAGTTTCTCAGACTTTTTACGCTGACATCTCCCTTCATTTTGCTGTGGTAATTTGTCTTCCCTCATGTCCCTTATATACATGTGTATCCCCAAATCCTCGTACTTGTAACTCCTGTCACAATGTTCTGCCTATTCTCATCGAAACATCAAGAGCTCCAGCCAAGCCAGCAGCCCTGCTACTGTCTCGGCGAGATTCAGCCCTTCTTCCCAAAACACTGCACCCCATCTTGCAGCAAGAAGTCCTGTGCTCTCTCCCTCTTCTCCTCTTCCTCCACCCCAACCTGCTGCCCTTCAGTGCACTTTCCCAGCTCCCACTCTCGGCACAAAGACCCTGTCAGCAAGAAGAAAGAGCCTCTCATAGCAATTTCTCCCCCCTTCTCCTCCTGCCCAGCCTGTAGCAGCAGATGCATTAGTAGACATCAGGGACTCGGCAAGGAGAGGCACGCCGAGAATATCTCAACTTCAGGCAAGCCTTCAATTAGAGCCTGCAATCAATTGCAAAATGCATTTCCATAGGGAATGGGGCTTTGCGAGGTCCAGGATCGTTACCTTATTCCTATTGCTGAACAGCAGATCTCTGGATGCTTAGGCTTCCCACAGTGCTCAGAGGCACTGTGTGTCAAGGAGGGACTGGGATGGCATCCCTAAAGGTCAAGCATCGCTGCGCTGAAACACATTTTTTTAGAAAAACTACCAGTATCAAGTGGAATTCAGAACGTGTGGCTGGGGGGAGTGTTTGGTTTTTATCTCTTGCAGCATGAGCAAGGCTCTTCAGGAAGGTAGGGTTGAGTCCCTACACATTGCTTCAGTTGAGAACAACAAGGCATTTATATTTAAATCAGTGGGTAGAATAAATGTTTAACCTTGTTGAAATTGTAACTACAATGAAGCCAATATCCCATTACTGTTCAATTCAGTGTATGATGGGAGATTTTACAGTTGACTAGTACTTCACACTTTGTTTCAAATTACTTTTGCTGTATTATGTTGCCACCCTAAAAAAAAAAAAAAAAAAAAAAAAAAACAACTTTCTTGCTATATATGGATAAGTAGAAGATGAAATACTCTGCATTAAGGAGCTCATGTACACTTTGAAACCTCTTTCAATTAATGTTTCTCTGTGCAGCACTTGTTTCTGGAATGGCAATTCTGGATGTGGTATAGAGTGTGTTTTAAGAGGAATGATGTACTTGAGCTCACGAACAGCTGCATATATGTGTCTAAACATCTGTGTAATTTACGCAAACATTGCATAGACACTCTCATAGGTAGATTTTATGATTGTGACACTACCTGTGCAAGTACATCTTTCACTTGTATTTGCATTGTGTATACTTTCTCTTACCATTTGAAAATGCTAATTGCTAGCGTAGTAAGATCTTTTCCCTTTCAGTGTTCTGGTGGTATCTTTCTGCTGTTTCCCCTATTATGCTCAGCTGGAAGCCTTAATGTTCCACATGGACACTAGAAATACCCTGACAGGCAGAAAAGCTCCATCACATAGCACAGTAAATAGCACAGCTATGAAGCAGTTTGCTTCCCAGAGAGTCTCTGAGTATTGCTTGCTATTATTTTTTCACAAGACTGTTAGAGAACCCATTTATCCATGGTGTGGTCCCCCTGCAAGTATAATCCCTGTAAATGCTGGAAAAAGAATGAAACCAAAATCTTAACTTCTAGTAAAAATCTACTGACTGATGCAGAAAAGTGAAATTCTTGCAAATCCACAGCTCTCCTGCAGAATCGCAGTATAATACCTCCTGCAGTAAGGTACTCATAGGGAAGCTCTATTCGTCTTCAGCAATCCAAGTGTAAATGCATTTTCAGTAGAACTTTTGTTTTGGTTTGTTTTTTTTTTTTTCCCTCCAAATGGTAATAAATATCAAACATATTAGTAAACTTGAAATCCAGTTTTTCTTTAGTGGAATCTTGAGACTTTTTAGTGCAAGTCTCCATCTGCTCGCATAATTACAGTATATGTCCATATTCAGCTGACACTTTTAACACAGTTATATGGCAGGCATTTTTCCGATCTTATCAATGTAGTAGGGTGTGGAGTGAAGCAAGGTATGATACTGTGTTTCAGAGGAACATCAACGATGTCTTAGCATGCAATTCTTGCCTCTCAGCCCCTGCCTTGTAACTGACCCCCCCCGTGGCTGGTGCCGTAAGCTGAGCCCACATTTGCAACCCACAAGAAAAGCGTCTTGCGCCGCAGCCGGCGCAGGTGGCAGCTGTGGGCAGGGCACGGCTGTGGGTCAGCGCAGCCACGAGCACACGCGGGGAGCCTTTTCCGACAAGCCGGGCCCCCCGCTTGCCGAGAGAGCCACCCTACCCCGGCCCACAGCTCGGCTGGGCGCCGCTGACTTGCGCGAGGTTCCTCGCGTGGCCCGGTGCCAGCGGTGGCTGGGGCTGGCTCAGCCGGGGTCCCGCAGCCACCCAGTGCGCTGCAGGGGGTGCAGAAGGGCTCTCCCCCATTTCAGTGCTCCACCTGCTTTGCGCCACCGCATCAGAGCGGAGACGTTCTGTTTCTTGCATTAGTTGCTAGATATTTATTTTGGGTTCCTTTATTAAGCGTCTTCCACCAGCTGCCTCTTTATCCTGTCAGTAGTGGAATGCAGTTGGCAATGATTCTTCAGGAACTGTATGTGTTTTTCTGTTGCTGATGGATTTTTTCACTCAGGGAAAATAAAAAGGCATGTTCCTTGCTTGAGAGGAATTGAGACATATAATAATTTCTTCAGAAGAATGTTTTGTTTATGCATCTTGAAAACTTCTCATTTTCCTTTGACATTTTATATGCATACTAATTAATGACTCTAGCACAGTCTATGAAGGGTACAGTGAATATGTGCAGCTTTGTTTCTTGGGGTAACTGATGTAACAGAAAGGTTACTAGCTCTTCTCAGTACTTAATTTTACTGTCTTTCTGAAAGTTTCTTTTTGAGTGGACAGCAAATAAGGTTTTCTCTGGCTGAATGAGTTCAATAAGGCAAGGTAGGTTATTTAGCAGAAGATTCACGGCTCTTCTGTTTAGTCTTCAACGCAGCTGATCCAAATGTCGACACTTCCTTTCCAGGCTGCAAGTGTCCACAAAAATGGTCAAGCTTGCAACTATGCAGCTTGTTTATCCAATCACCACATGACCATGTTTTTTAACCAAAAAAAAAAAAAAAAAAAGGCAGGGGGGGGAGAAAAAAAGAAAAAAAAACCCTCAACAATAACAACACCCTAAGCTTGTTGGTAGAATTCTCTATCTCTGCTTCCAAACAGGCCATTTTTACCATGGTAATGGGAATCAGCCTAGCATGAGTGAATTCATTTTGACTACTAAAATATATCTTTGACAAGATGATTATATGGGATCAGTTGCAAGATTATACTGCTAGTTTCACAGCTGAAGGACAAGTGAATGTATTGAGTTAACCCTACTTCAGGCATGCTGGGCTGTGCATCTCATTTGTTTCCTTTTATTGTCATAAAGTGATAAGGCTGAAGTGTAATGATTAGTGTATTGTCAATAGCTAGCCTTAACCCATATGACCGTAATGAAGCACAGTTATTCACATGTCTGTTGCAATTCAGAAAGCATTTGTAGCACCAATAATAATAATATCGGGTTTCAGAACATATATGGAATAAAAGCTCAGTGCCTTTTTTTTTTTTTTTAATAACAAACCTGGGAAATGTCGTTATTTTTCACACCATCTGGTGCTGATGATTCCCACACAGCAAATACTCGATGCATGGTGGAAATACCCTGCCATACTGACTACAGAGAGGGCCTTCGGTATGCTTCCATGGTTTAAAAATGTGACTGCTGAGCATCATTTATATTTTATTACACATCACGGACAAATATATAAAATAAATAAATGGAAGTTATTATATTTTGACAGTCGTGACGATTAAACAACAGGACTCGGGTTTGATTTTAGAACACGGGAACAGTCTGCAAAATGTTGCATCTTGATATATGCACAAACATGCCAGTGTAGATATTTTTCCGAGAAAGTATAAGAAACACATAATGAGTATTTGTGTTTATGTGCATTTAGTTCTTTTCATGATTTGCTTCAAAATGAAATCATTAAAACTGGCAAATAAGAATATTAAGATTGTGATGAGCCTTTCAGAAACCATAGAGAAGGGAACGTATTTTAAATGAATAAAAACCTGTCTAACAACAACAACAACAAAAAAAAAAAGCAGACCTTTTTTTACCAGAATGAGTTGATTTACAGAAAACATTAGGCATCTCAGTTAAACTGACAAATTATAATACTCACCCCTGCAGCTACTGAAGTGATTTTCTGGATTGACATTTGCTTGTTAGTGCTATAATCTAACTAATATAATCTGTTATCATCATCTTCACCCATATCATATTAAAGGTTGATTATTTAGTACTTATGTTTTGTTAATGGGCGTTTCATGGGGAGGTGGCGTTACCTAATTACAAGTTAGACATTTTTAATAAGATGCAACATTGGATTGAGCACAGTAAGAAAGACGGATGAAGCTACCAGCATCTCCATACAATATAGGAGTCCCTTAAATAGAGTTCTGTCAATTTTATCTCGCAAAATCCTTGCTGCACTGTTATTCATTGAAGAACTTCTAGTATACATTTTTCAGATACTACGCAGACAAATTAGGCATACAGTAACAGACACAATAGCGTGAATGTTTCTCTGCTAAATCTCCCAAGCACAAAAGTCTGAGCATTTACACTTAGAGTGTCTAGCAACAGGGAATTCATCGCATATTTTCCATACATTGATGAAACAGGAGGTCTTATGTTCTTACCAGTTGCTTTCCAGGGAATAAATACAAAATGTAAGGGGAACTTCAACATGTATGTCTACAGTTACTGTCTTTCTCAGTTCTCCATAGTCTCCTCCTCTAAAACAGCACATTTATTTAATATCAAATATTTGAAAATAATTCTGGCAGATCTTATCGTGCCTTCTTCGGAAAATTATGGCCACGATGACTGCAAAAACTTGCACTATGTGCAGCTCGTTTCAGCAGCCATTTCTCAGATCAGTGTTACAATTTCCAGGAATGAAGTGGTAAAGTCCTGGAAAGAGGTGCAGAAGCTCATAAGTTTGAAGACCTTTTAAAGCTTTCATAGGCTGTCACTGTGGGTAATATCTGTGCAAGGACATACTGAAAGCAGTAGAGTTCAGATGAGGTGTATTTTACGTGATGCTAGTAGGATAGGGTTTTTGTCGTGGGGAGTATGAAGACATAGTCATTCATCTTGGGGAGTGAATGTAGTGGTATCTACATCTATTAGCAACCTGCAAAGAGGAGGAGGGGAAGTTTCTAAGCTCAGCTTTGGCTTGGCTGATGCTGGTACCCAAGTCAGTGTTAAAGCTGGCAGTCACTTTTCTAAAGGCATATACAAAGGCAGCTCTCCTGTCTGGAGTGACATTTTATCTGCGAAAAACTGGACAAAGACGTGAGTGCTTTCGCAACATTTTCCAAGCAAATGACAAAGATTTTGGAGTAACAAGTGTTTCTGGAGACACAGCTGTGATGCAGCCTTTTCCCACAAGGCTGGAGGGACAGGCACGTGGAGATGGTCAGCACTGACGTGCTTTCCAGAGTTGGTGGTGTTGAACGAGCAGAGCAAAGCTCAGCCCTGACCATGCATGCACAGGGGATCTCTCCTTCACCGACCACGTCTTTCAAACCATGCGGGACTTTCTGCACACCCTCGTTCCAACCGACTCTGCAGGCTTCCACCCGCTGTGGCATCAGCTGTAATGAATAAAACTGTACTCTAAAGGAGGGCTGCTGAGCTGAGAGGGGCACAAGCGGTGGCGGCTGCTCACTTCTAGGATTTGCTGTACTTGAAGGGTTGGGAGTAGATCCTGCTAATAGACGGTGAGATGTGATTAGCAGGCACTGCAGAATGCAAAGAGCTGCAGTAAACGTCCCACTCGCTGAAGCAGCTCTTCAGGCACCAAAAGCAGCCGTCACTGTTTTTGTGGTATAGCGGCATTTGTTGCCAAAATGTTGGCTTTGCCACTGAAGGATGTAGGAAGCCCAGTCCGAGTTAGAGGCCTGTGTGCGTGGGCCGGTACACACTTCACCTCACGCTTAGCCATGACACACAACCTGCCAACTCTCCCTTTTTCTCCAGCCAAACACATCCAGTGAAGTCGTATAGAGGCACCGCTTGCCTGTACCTTACGGCTAATGCTTCTTTGCCTTTTTGTGCCCTTGTCCTTTTCAGTATTCTGGAGGAGCACTCACTGCAGTAACATGGGCCGGTGTCACTCTTATTACTTTACCTGTTTTATCTTTTGTGAAATTGAGCCTTTAGCCAGAATTGCCTGAGCTGCTGCTCCAGCAGTCGGTTAACTGTGAGGCTCCTCGAGCTCATTTCTCTCAAGTAATTTGATTCCCACGTGCGCACTGAGATTGCTTTTTTGCTGAAAGGAAAGTAGGGAAGGGGGATGGGTGTGTGTGTGTATGGGAGCAGACCAGAAATGTTATGGCAGGCAAATGTAGCTTAGAGATAAAAACAACGCAAAAACATGTTTAAAAAGATCCCATCTCACTTTATCTCCCGTTTACCCAGTCCTATAAAACAAAATGTTTTTCCGTTCAAGAATCAGAGACACAGGGTCTTTTGTGCTGATGCAGGATATGAACAGGAGGATAAATTCCATCCTGCTTCTGTATAAAGCCAATAAGGTAATCTTTTCTTTAAAACTACCAGAAATGTGTGTAAAATACTAATTAGATTCTTTTTGTTTGTTCGTTTGGTAACTTGTCATAAAAGGTTTCTGTGGATTTCAACATATCTTCTGAAATTATATACAGAATTCACGGCATTTTATGTTGGTTGCTGAACTATTTCCTTTACATTGTGGTTACTTAGGAGTAACTGAACACCAGTTTTCTAGATAAGCTTCTATTTAAGATTGGTTAGTATGGCAGCGGTTTTCTAAATAATATACAATTTATGGAGAGATTCTATAAAATCGCCAGTGCTTTATCTCAGTTTTGGGCAAATACCCAGCTGCAAGGGAGTGAAAAACAAGCCTGAAAAGTTAATCTTGCTGGAGGGAGAGTTGTTCTGAAAATAAACCGTTCAGTGCATAAACAGTGGTGTATTGGTTGCCTGAAATATGCATTTGTCCCTCTGCATATGGTTCACTGTACGTCCAGGCAGATCTACCACACTTGGGGTACAAAATTTCTATGTTACAAAGTCCCAGTTTTTAGACAGGAGATTACTAATTCAAGCAGACGGTCTGCTTAGAGGTCTGTTATTTTATATGATGAAAATGAGGCTGTTGGAAGTCCCTGCTTTGGGTTTCATTAGTGTTCATTAGTTTGTGTCATAAGAAATATGCCTTGGTGATATCAGCAGCATTATTAAATGTCATAAGAATATATTTGCCCAGCAGCAGTGGAAGTATCTACAGTAACACTTGTAGGTTCTTAGCTAATTTTCTATCTTGGCCCTGGAAAAAAAGATTTCAAAAAATTTGAAAATATGATGTATTGAGAAATGTGTGCAAAGGAAGCACATGCTAAATGTCAGTATTACCCAAACATTGACTATTTTACTTGCTACTCTTGCTGGATAGCTGTCATCTATCACTTTGAAACAGTACACATGCTGCTGGACAAAATCCTTGCAGAGTCCAGTTACAGGGAGTAATGTTTTGGGGATGTGACTCAGGGTGGAGGGATTTTGTTCATTTTTTCTAATCTAGCACTGCAAAAATTCTGAAAAAGGGTTAAAGGAGATATGAGTTTGGAGGGTAATGTGCCAGGTCAAAAAGATGGACAAATCTACTAATTTTTTACAGTGTCTACATTTCAGTTTGCGGTGTGAGGATGATATATGATCTAAAAAAGGCTATATGAATGCAGCTGTATGACAAATTTCATGACTGTTTCTGTCTAGCCCCGTTGCTTGCTTGTACACTGTGCCCACAGCTCCACCTCTTCAAAGACTGTTCTATTAATCTAACCTACTGAGAGCTATTCATACAGCTTACGGGTTTTTATTTTTAAATCCTCACAAAAATGATTTGCTGCCCTCAAGTTAGGAATTTAAAGGAAAATTAAATTAAGGCTGCCTAAGTAATGAAAGCTTCTTTAGATTTGAAAGATAGAGGCCATCAAAGTAAAAAGTCTGTATCCCTGGAAAGATTTCTGATATTGTTTAGTGCTAGGGGGAGTTACTATTGCTAGTATATCATGCAACATCAGGCCTTAAATTCATGCACCTATTCTTCAAGAATTCCTTAATTTCCAAAGTTGTTCATTATGTTTTAGGTCATAAATTAAGAGATTTCTCGCTCAAACATTTCTATCCTTATAAGGCCTATGGCATTGGGGTCATAGTGTTGTATAGTTTTGCTGACAGATGGATTAAAGAAAGAAAGCCTTAAGAAAGCCCTTATGCCTTAAGAAACATCTGAATTTTTCTTGCATGTCATGAAATATAAGCCTAGTATTTGTTACTGTGATACATGTGTTATATTGTTGCCTGCCTAGTATGACACATGTATAGCACTCTATTGTTTCTACTTCTCTTAAGCAGTGAAGCTTTCCTAACTAGAATTAAAAAAAAAAAAAAAAAAAAAAATCCAATAAAATATCACTGGCCCTATTTTAAATTTGTTTAGCTGGGAAAAAAAGTAAATGATGTTACCTAAAACCTTTATACAAATCTGTGAAGGGAGTTGACCAACTTGTAATCCCAGAATAAGCAAAAAACTGGGGGGAAAGGGAATCCAGATTTTTGTTTTCTTACATGTATAGAAAAATGTGTGCTTTTTATTTATCTCTTATTTTTTCTATCTTTAGGTTTTCCAAATGAGCCCGCTGCTGTCATTGCCCTTAACACTATTAAGGAATGGCTAAGCAAGAATCACAATGAGGTACGGAATAAAATATAAATTTCCCAAATTTCTGGTTAAGATTATGGTATTTGACTTCAAAACTGTGAAAAGAGGTCTTGAAAGAAAAAAGCTTGAGCCTTGAAGTCTTTTATTATTTAAGTCTTAAGACCGATGAAATCAGGTCAGGACAATATAGCCAGGGAAAGATTGTTATATTTAAAAGCAACTGGAATTGGAGGGAAATACATTTGTTTGAAACAATACTGTGCATTTCCCGTGCATTGTAATCTTTCCTGGCAAAGTAAAAGACTATTCTCTTCCTAAGCTTTTTCTGAGCGTCAGAATTTTTGTGTAATAATAAGGAGATTCTTGGAAAGGAAATGTATATAACAGTTGTCAGTGGAAACAGCCACCAAAGGTCAGTGGTGTTCCAGGGGTCACTTTACAGTAAAAAGCTGTATGACAGTATTTCTATTTTCATTAGTTTTCGGTTTGCTTAGAGTTAAGTTTTCATTTTCCCTGGAACACTCACTAAAAATGTGATACAACTGTGAATTTTCAACAGGACCAGTCGTCTTCCAGTGACAACATGATGGTGATTATTTTTACAAGGCAAAAAAATGCTTTCAACTGACTGATCTCCATATCTCCCCTTTCTAGTTTTTGTCTTTGTCTGGTTTGAGTTCTTAGCAAGCTGATAGTTCCTAATGTTGAATTGGAGAAATGCAACAAAGAAATGACAGAGCAAGTAAAGTAATCATGATGTCTTAGACTGAAGCTATGCCTGTTTCCTCATGATGACAGCCAGCAGATTTTAGACAGCTAGATGTTGTTCGGTGTTTTTGTCTGAAAATATTTAACAAAGCATCCAGTGGAGAAGCACTGGATACAGGGACATAATTGGTAGTATTTTTCCTCTAGCAATATATTCAGGGGGCCTTTTTCTCACGAGAATTTGATACGTGAGGGTATGAATTCAGCAGTTCTATGTGATTTGTTTTGTTTTTTACCAACTTGGAATGGAAAGGAAATACTACATTGAGATTTGAATGGTAAGTTGAGGTTTTAAAACCTGACAGTACGCTAAGGAGTGCATACATGTTTGGATACTGGTTCTTGGTAGCTTCCTGTGACTTAGAGATCTGAGCAGTGACGCAGGAGTTTTGGATAGACAGCCTCGTTAACTGTAGGCGCCTAAATGTCATCAGCTTGGGTCTAGGCTTATATTTTTGGGAATCTAGTCTATTAGTATGCTATTTTAACCCTTAAGTATAAGGCTAGAAACTCTACGTTTGTGCTGCTCTGCCATCTTATAATTTCTCTTAGTTGTGTTTTTGTCATATAGTTTAAGAAATAGGCTAAAACCCTTTTTTGGCTCCAGAAGTAAGCTTTTCTTCCTCAAAAGCCGAGTATCTATTGTATATACACCCCTTAATTACTATTCTCTTAGTGGTATTACAAGAAATCTGACTTCATTTGATAGACTGCCTATTAAAAGTGTAGAACTTTTCTCAATGAAAGCTATTTTCTGAAGGATTTTGCTCTATGGTTCAGCCATTGCTTCTCAGCTATAAGACAAATTTCACTTTCAATACACTCTGAGTCTTCCAGTTTTTCACTTTTTCTGCTTCTCACCTAGAAACTCATATGCTCTGCATGTCACCTTTCCCTCTTTCTTTTGGTTAGTGTGTTGCTTCCACATTTTTCTGGTTCCCTCCGTAGATTTTGAATGACTTCCTCCCCTTGCCCTCGGAAAGCTCCAGGTCATGTTTTGGAAGAAGATTTGAGGTTCATAGCAGATAGTGATTGAAGTGACAGTGTTTGTCATATATGTTTATGACTCTTATATGAGTTATAATAATATTTTATGTATTTTGACCTGCATTTGCAAAATGCCACTGTATTTATGGTCCATGCAGATTAGTGTGAACTATGACCACTGAATATGCATGATTTTTCCTTTCTCACTCTCTGTAACAAATTCCCCTCTAAGTCTTAGCCCTCGTGGCTGCCTAGCTCTAAACCTGTCTTACTCCCCATAAACTCCAATTTCATCTGAATTCTTTCTAAGTAAGTAGCTGTAGTTTACAATCTTTGGACAGTGAAAGGAGCCCAGGCTGTCCTGACTACAAAATAATTGTTAAAATTTATCCTACTGAGCTTACATCAGATCTGTTTGGGTTTGGTTTTTTTTTTTTTTTATTTTATTTTATTTTTTATTTTGGACTAGTATAGCTAATAGTTGTTGAATTAAATGTTTCCTAACACCCTGAATCCCAGACTCACCAAGTTGATGTCTCATGCTGTTTGATGCACTTGAAGACATACATGTGATGCATTTGATGCAATTATTACCTATCAGTGAATATGACAATTCGGAACTGATCACCAAGAGCTTTTGTTTATTTTTGAAGGAAGTGGAGTGCTAGATTTCAGTCAAGGTATGTTTTGAGGATCCAGTTATCCATAGCTTTGTACTTTCTTCTACAAAGCTTTCCCTCTTTGTATGGTTTTTCTGCAATCTACTACCTTGAATTTTAGGCTGTGGCATACTAGCATGCTTTGCATATCATAAATAGGGCAGCATCAAAATGAAAATACTTAACAATTCTATTGGAGGTAGCAGTAACTTAAGCAGTGAAAGGGATCTTTGAGAAGCATACAGTTGCTGGGTCACTGTTGTTCAATGCGTATGGCAAGATGAGCGTAGTTCATCTGGTTTAAATGAACTGACGTAGCTCTGTGCCAAGTGTCAATCTGACCCATTTTATATTGTGCACGCTTACTCCCTTGAATTAAAATTTGGGCTCCGTGTAGTAATATTATACATCACTCAAGCATTTCCAAAAAGTAGCTCATCGTACAGCAATGGAAACGAGAGGGACTTTCTGTATCTCAACAGTATAGTCTCCTCTTACTGCAGATAACCATAATATACAGTCCTGTCTATAAACTTATGTCATAAAGATAGAGCAACTCCCACTACACCCACTGGATATTTAAATTCACATGTTCTAGTCCTGGAGCAAAACCCCTACCGACTTGCCACTAGGCCAGCTTTTCAGAGGGCTGCCCATGTTTCACCCCAGTTATCACCAACCAGAGCTGCTCCCCTGACACTGGCTGCGCTGCCAAAGTGAGTCAGTGTGTCCTGCTAACAGCTCCTCCCGCCAACAAGAGAAGCCTCCTGCACTTGGCTTTGCCAGAGTTAAATGAATCAAAGTCAGCTTCTTCGCTTCATTCCTCCTTGTGCAATCTGCCGTGCCCTTGAGAAGGTTCTGCTCCTTTAGTACCAAAGATGTCTGGCAGTCAATTATCCCCTTGGTAATGTTTGGTACTTGTTGTCCTAACCAAGATCTCGAGCTCTTTGAGCGTAGAATGTGAATCGATTTAATGAATTCAAGAAGTTTTAGTACAAGGCAGACCAAAGTGATAGCCTGCTCACTAGGAAACCTGCCTACATAACACTACACTTGGCAAAACCAGATAGGTGAATGAGATGGAAACCTGACAAATTTGTAAGTCTTTTGTGCTGTACAGCAGCAGTGTCTTATCTGCCTTCCTGCATCCCCAGAAACTGTGACAAATTTGTGAAAGATAAGACAATATTGTTGTTTTCTCCTCTCTACCTTCCTGTAGTACTTCTCTCCTTTGATGCTATAATGAAGATTTTATCCACACGGATATTAATTCAAAATATAAATAAATCAGTGGCTACATTCTTTAGTCAGCCTGAGGGCCTGAAAATATAACCTAAACCACTCCATTCTTGCAAGCTGTGTTAGAGTCCTACGAAGTTCTCTGTCATAGTATTTACAAGAAAAGTGATTTGCATTTAATAAAAGGTTTTCTTATCCAAGTCCAAGGTTGTGCTTGACCCCTCAGGTGTTTGCATAAAAACTTATTAGCATGCTTAACTCTGATGTCGCTCAGATGAATGTCTCATTACCATGCAAATGGAGTTAGCTTCTTTCTGAGGTTAATTGTTACAAAGCAACACAGAGAGAAACCTATTGTAATTTACTGAACATGGAACACCAGCTAGGCAGGGCAGCAGCAGTGGTAGTCTAGCAACCTAAAACTTAACTACATAAAGTCCACTAGGGAAAACAACAGCATTGTAAGTAATGGTTTGGACTTAGTTGCACGTAACACGCAGCACTGTTCTGGACTTGAAATGCAACTCTTAGTCAAACTAATTTCTGGCCATGTTTTACACCAAGGTCCGCTGACTTGCAGCCAGAGGGCAAATCTAGTTTAGAAGCTGGTAGATGGTGTTATACTGTAAGTGTAGAAATCCCCTGGAGCAAACTCAGAACGGCCACAGTCAGCAGTACTGGTTAATTTACTGCAGACCACCTAGGCTATCTCTTTAGCAAACTGCATTTTCGCATTTCACAAAGTGCTCTAGAGGTTTAATAGAATTCTTCAGAGCACAAAATAGAATTGGATCCCATCCTTTAGGAAATTATACAGTGGCATTCATTTAAAAATGCACATTAAGCTCTTTGAACAATTCAGAATGTTTCTTTCTGGGAAAATTTGGCAAGGTTTGAGATATTGCCACCCGATTTCCCATAATGGTCTCACAAAACAATTGTGACATTTTTAAATACTGGACCCCATGAATTTTGTGGGGCAGCAGGAAGAGGGTCATGTTTGGTTGGGTTGTTTTTTTTTTTTTTGTGACAGGTATCTTCAAACTTTTGCAATGTTAGAAATTGTTATTTGCTTTTACTTCAGTACCATGCTATGTTTCTCAAAAGGGTGAAAAATAAAAAAACCCTCAGTGTATGCCTTACCTTATGTCACTGAAATGAAAAGTCTCAGGACTTTTTCAGTGCTCAAGAACAGACTTTAATTTAACAGCACATTTAATTCAAAGTGTTGTTCTTTCTCTTGCACAATATTTCACAACATTTATTACGCACCCCAGTAGAACAACAACCAGGAAAGTGTGATTGCAATATATGTTCCATTGAAATAACTGATGCAGATTAAAAGCACATAAATGGAAAATAAATCAATGCATTCCTGATTCCTTTTCATTAGAATCACTACTGAAAAGAGACTTTTTCTTACTTCGCCTGGATTGTATGAGATTTAGGTCTCTGTGTTTTAGCAAGTAGTTATTCATTATCCCACTGCCAAAAAAATATTGTATGTTTCCAGCAAAACAGGATGAGCAGAATCCTGGTACAGTTGACATTAGTGGAACTCTGGTTTGGGGGGGGGGGGTGGGGGTGGGTGGGA
The DNA here is from genome assembly GCF_018691265.1 of Tyto alba. NCBI lineage: Eukaryota > Metazoa > Chordata > Aves > Strigiformes > Tytonidae > Tyto > Tyto alba. Next base: position 1,145,594 of record NW_024881278.1, on the reverse strand, counting down.
AGGGGGAACAGGATCGCACTTGCTACACTTATGAGAAGAATTCTCAGGAGGAAACACCTGGTTTGTCAAGTTAGGCACACCACAACATGGGTGTCCTGCACCTGTGCTTTGTTTTGTGCTGTTCTTTGGTGATATTTTCCACTGCTGAGATAGTTAAAGTGAAATTACCTTTCCTGTGCACCGATTCCTGTACATGGTTGTGCCTTGGTGGCACAGAGGGGCTGGGCTGGCCTTGCCTCGAGTTTCTAAGGATGGGGAGGGTCTGTAGGGTTTCGAGGAAGGGAAGATCTGTGCTGAGAAAGCGGAGCTTCAGGGATTGCACTGTTTTCCTTGTCCTCGGGGAGCCTGTCACCCTGATGCTGTGGTAAGCAAGTGTCTGCCTCCGGGTCAGCAAGACTTGGAGGAAGCGGCTCCCCCGCTGCCCTCCTCATGTGCACGATGGAGCGGAGAGGGCCAGCAGGACTTAAGCCAGCTGTGCTGTATGTTGGCCACCCGGGCCTATAAGCCTGCTCCAGGCACCTTGGCGCAAAGAGCTCTTGCTGCTGAAAGAAAAAGAGCACTGGTCTTCGGTGCCCGAGGGTGGGCAGGATGGCTGCGTGGGCTGGCAGGTATGGCACAGGACCCACGGGAGAGCTGTTGGCCTCCAGAGGGAAACCTGTGTGCCGTGCAGGGTGGCCCGAGCACCTAAAGTGGTGCTAGGTACTGGTGCCTGTTTTGCAGGGAGGTAGATGTCCTGCTGGGCAGCCACTGCCTGGGAGGACAGAGCAAAGGGAGTCGCCACTGTTCTCTATCACGCAAGGCAGGAAAGTGCAGGTATGCTTTAGTGAGCTTTTAAAGGCACTGGAGCTTTATTTCGGTGTCAACTAACACAACCACAGCTTTGCATCATGTGCAGCTCTCCACGGGCAAGCGTGGCACCCCATGATATCCATTTGGGTACCACCTTGGTCTGGAAGTGTCAGTGCTGTGCAGTGTTGTAATATAGGCGTATACCTGGCAGGTGTAAGACAGCACGGTAGGAACATTTCTCATCTTTCCCTTCAAAATCAGGTCAGGCAGCTAACAAAAAGTTGCTTTTACCTCCCAAGCTCATGAAAACATCAGAGCAACCCAATTTCAGTATTTCTTTGGACTGCTCTATCCCAGCTGAAACTAGGACAGTAGTCAACAAAACTATGTGTAATTTTGAAAAACAATATATGCATTTATGCCCAGGGTGATATCTTTTATGACACGTTTGTGCCTGCAGTGACATGTATTTATTTTAAAGTATATTTATTACTTGGAAATAAAGCTCTGAAAATACAGGTATCAATTGAAGCCACTGTCAGATCCTCAAGGACAGTAAGGGTGCCGATAAAAATTCAGGCGGCTATTTTGGTAGCTCTTATATGCCAGTATCATTTGATTAACATAATCTCCTCCCCTCCCCCAGCACCGTTCTCTTGGGTAGGTTAAAAAATGATCTCCTTTCTATTTCTACATTCTAATTAGGTGGTAATCATATGCTGCTCTGATTGAAATGAAAATCAGCCATCATGCCACTGTCATCTAGCTGAAGTCGAGGAAAAAATGCTTTTCAACTTGTACAAAATTAAAATGATTTACTTGCTCTGTGTAGCTGCTCTCTCACTGGGCTCAAAGAGATTCAGTGCTGTCCCCAAAGCCCAAACCTAACTATCATCCCAACAGACAAGTCATTTTCTGAAATGATAAGTAAGCTGCCAAGGCAGCAGTGCTTTCTTATATGTTCTTCAGGCTGCTATTTAAGTAGAAGTCTGATAAAGCCAAGCAGACAAAGCCCATATTCATTACACATGATACTTTATTTATTAAACTTTAAAAGGTTTTGATATTTTTGATATAGCTGCTGAGAGAAAGGCAGGAAGGCATTCTTCTTGGGAAGAAATGTTAGAGCTCGTGATTGTCGTGAATGTCCCATGTGACTGGTTTCCGAGTTGCTCACTTGTGACCCTAATAAAAACAGGGGGTAGTTGGAAACACGGCTTCCTGTCACCCCTTGCCCTTAGAATTTGTTGAGGACCGAGGAAATCCACTTCTATGCATAGTGTAGATGTTTTCAATGGATGTATCTTCGTAAAGGTTTATACACACATACTGTACTGCATAAATAATGTCTCCTATAACTCTGGTACTGCTAATGAGTGTCACTAATACAAGACAGGTCTCTGCATGGGTTCTTTTGTGTTTACAGTAGTTAACTATCTAATAATTGAAGTTTGCCAAAGCATTTATTCTTTTTATCCTTACAATTTAATGGCAGTCATAATAACAGGAACCTGAATAGCTCGAAAATTCCACAGATATGTAGCTAAATTAACAAAATTGTTGCTAGTTCAGGGTTGAGATTTCATCTTGCTTCTTTGATATTTCCCCCCAGTTTCTGTATGTTTGGAGGGGCCTGGGTACTGTAGTGAGCTGTGTGAGAAGACTTTAAAAAAGTAAATAGAAACAATGTTACATTGTTTTCTTTCCTGTTACTTCTTGCATGACAAAAAAGATCATGATAGCATCCCTTTATTCCAATGCTGGCTTTCAGCCAGAAATCCCAATAATTTCAACTAGCTTGTCAAATCAACCCAACACAGAAGAGATTCAGCCTTCATTTGGGAAAGATTCGCTTATTGTTATTACCCATCTGGACACTCTTTTCTTTAAATTGGCTTGTGCCCCTCACCCCATGGGTACATAGGAATAAATAGACAGATAAATGAGGAATAGCAGTCCATGTATCTCACTAGAGATACATGGATAAAATACTTCATGGGTAGCAGAGAACTTGTTGTTACAGTCTTTATTTTGCTTCTGAGTTCTCCATATTAATCTATCGTGCTTTACATTTTGCTATATTTTCATGTCTGACTGAACTGTATCTGTGGCTTACAGCTGGATCTTAGCAGGATTTGAGCTGAGATGGGGTAAGAGGAAGGAAAGGCGGGAGAAGGTTTGCCTTTTGCTCTGGGGAGGTTTGCAAGGAAGCTACCGTCATGAAGCCAGAGTTTTGGGAGACTCCCAGCAGAAGCTGTCTGCTGAGGATGGGTATGGCCAGGCAGTCGCCAGCAGCTGGTAAACCAGGTGGCCAGCTGCAGTCTGTCCGTGGTGCCAGTCAGGCGCCCAGGTCTCATCAGGGTGCTGGCAGGGTCCCTTTGGCTCAGCCTCGGGGCAGGGAGCCCAGTGCCCGGCCTCCTGCTCCACAGCCGCAGCCTGCAGAGGTTGCCTTTGGTTCGGGGGTTTCCTTCAGCTGCAGGGGTTTTGGTTCTCTGAACTGACTCCCAGCTGGCACATTCATCAGTCTTTGCGGGCAAGAAATGCCCGTCCGTGCGACCTGGGCCTCTCCGAGTGCCCTGGAGGTGCTGCTGTGGTGCAGCCCGGCACGTGCTGGGGGGCTGGGGGGGTCAGGGCAGCCGGCCACCAGCCCACGGCTGAGCTGGCCACCCGGCCGCAGCGCAGGGCCGAGGGAAGCAACTCGGCTGGCAAAAGCCAAGAGCACGTGCTTTGTTTTGCTGGCGCTTCCCTGGCGACCTGCAGAGCGTACGATGTCTGCTTTTCGGTGTTCTGTTTCCAATAAGCTCACGTAGCTGTTTCGCTTCTGGAAAGCTGCCGCTCCCAATCGATTTAAATTCAGTTCTGTTGCCTACAGTTTTCTGCAAAGCAGAGTGTCCAGCATTGCGTGTGAGAGTGAAACAATAATAAAATACAAAAATACACTGAGTGAGACTCACACTGGAGCAAGCATCGGATCACCCTACAAGGGACCAAACTGGCACAAGCCAGCTAACTATAAAGGGAACATTTTGTTAAGTTTTATTCTGTCTTCCCATCTGGAATTTTTTCTGGCCAACTCCTACCATCATCTCCAAGCATTCTAGCCATCAACTGTAGGTCACAATCAGATCTACACAGAAGGAAACCTACGTGGGTTCTTATAGCCAGAGTGCATTCCCTGTGAGGAGCAAAATGAGTTCATTGCTGCTAGACTACAGCATCTTGACATATAGTTTGAGATATATGATTCTGACATTTAATAGGTTAGATGATATTGGCCACATACTTCATAGCTTCTGTATCATACTCTATTCCTGGGAAGGTGAAAAACGGGTCTGTATTATATATGAAATGACAGAACAGACGAGAAGAGCACTGTGGATGTGGGGAGCATTGACAGGAAGAACCTGTGGCAACATGGGAATGACTGGTGAGCTTCCAAAATAAAATACCTGATAATTAATACAGGACAACTTGCTTAAATTCAAATGTGAGCACAGTTTAAGTGTGCATATTGCCTTCCTACTGAGACTTCAGGACAGATTCTGTGATTCTTTCATTTCTTTGGGATTAATGAAAAAAATGGAAAATAAACTCAGTGTGCTATGAAATTCTTTACTTCAGTAGGAAGCAAAAGTGCTTCCTGAGAAGAGTTTTTGAACAAACGCTACAAAAAGACTTGCTTAGGTTCTCATCTTGCTTCTAACCTGATCTCTCATAAGATAATGGAGTGAAGGTTAATTTTGACTAGCATAGGCTGTTTACAGCTACTAAAACTAAATTGGATTCATTTATTGAAGTCTTATTTTCTTCTCTTTTTTTAAAAAAAAAAAAAAAAAAAAGGATTAATGTACTTTGGGAAGAGTAAAATAACCGGAAAACAATCAATGGTTGAGATGATAAATACTGGCTGAGGGTTAAAGCAGGACTAAGTAGGTTTAAAAGCAGTATAATTTTGCAGTTGAAATGAAAGTCATCATGGCACAGAGCACAGATTTGACTGTCGTGGTCAAACCAGGACACTGACTTGCAGTTATACCTTGTGAATAACCAGGCTGGAGTTGCCCATGTATCTCTGCTCTTCTGTCTGTCTTCATCCTGATTCAGGATTTCATTTTAATATTACCAGAACTGAATTTGACATGCTTTTCTGAACCAGGAGCATTGAACTTTTCTGAGCCACTATATTTGTCTTGTCTTTGCTATTAGACTAAAAATGCCACATGCTAATACACTGCCCTACTCTTTAGTACTGCTGTCTGAAATAAAATCCTAAGAACCAGCATCTTACATGTTCATCCTCATGATCAATGCACCATAAATCCAGGGGGATAGATGTCTTTCTGATTTCTCCCCCTTGCAAGAAACAAGGGCCTTTCATGAGCCCATCTCCAAGCTTCCTGGATTTGATGAGGTGCAAGGAAGGGATTTTTCAGGTTCTACATCCTTTCCTGGCTTCTTCCATCCAGCTTCTCCCCACACTTACAAGGGACTGTGTATTTAAACCTCAATCCAGCTACATGTTCTCAGATTGGGGGAAAGGGTTTTATATGTGACTTTCGGCCTCTTCTGCTGGAAATGTCACCTTTCATTTAATGTCCCTTTGGGTTTTGTAAGCTGAAAGGTTAAAAAGACTTACTCTGCATATTCATAGTCTTATCCTTTAGTTGAGATGTTAATGTGTAACTACTGCTTTATTGCTAAAATGTGGTATACTTAATTAATTTCATGAATTCTTTTTACTTTTACCTTTTTTTGCAAGAGTGCATGCCAAATGTCCTCACCATGTATGGAAAACATCTTTGAACTTGCACTGCTGCGTACTGTTTTGAAGTGAATGTGCAAAGCTTGCCCTAATATGAAAGAAACTTACCACATAGCACTTTGACTACCCTGACTGAATTCAGTCTTGATACTGTCAGATGATAACCTCTTCCCTGTGGACAATTTAAAGAAGTATCTTCCTTTGGGACTGCATGCTAATAATGTACGACCTGTATGATGATAACCTCATGACAGGGAAGTGTTTCAAAAGACACAATGGAAATTACATGCTTCGGTCCTACTGACTTCCAGTGTGACTCTGTTGCCTCACTGCTCTGTGTTCCCTGTTAAAATCTCTCCCTACAGACACTATATTATGTTCATTAATATTTACAAAGCAAATATATTTCCCTTCAGACAGTTGAGGCACAACTGCCCTTGCTTTCTGTTGGATTATATGAACAGTGACACACCTTTATATAGCATAAGTGCAATATCTAATTAATATACATATTTATATTTGTAGAATACCCTAGGCATTTTTTTTTACAGTGTGGTTTTTAGGGGGCATATCATATGAGAATAAAACCTCATTATAACTACATGTTACTTATGTGTGTATGCCCCTCAGGATGGGGTCTAAGTCTTCACGGGAATTTGGAATTTGCCTGGCATACTGTTGGTACTGAACCTCCTATTAGCAGGGTGGAGTTGCATATATAAGAAACTGCAATATCACAGATGATCGAAGATACTTGTAATTCAGAGCTCTAAGTGTAAATCCAGAGGGTAAGCTTCTATAGACTAATACTAGTCCTCAAAGATCTTCTAAATTTTAGCAGAGAGAGACTTTTTGCATCACAGTTGCTAATGAGGAAGGGCAGGCATTGGTATCTTTATTGATGGCAGCGTGAGTTGCAAGAGGTAGATGAAAGCGCTGAATTCTCTCCTGTGTTGAAAGTACAAGTGTTTACAGAAAATATTGTTGTTTGTTTACTAGCGCTTGTGTTCTTATGAGCATGGGTTTCAGGTTCTGCAAGGCTCTCTTTGAAACAGAGATGCATTTGAGGGACAATCCCATCACATGCAATTTATGGCCACGTTATTACAAAAACAAAACTAGCTTCTATGATGCCTCCAAATAGCAGAAGCTGAGAGGGAAATAAGTAACTGTAAGATTTTTCAGAGATTATTAAGAGAATAAAGAATTCTTTACAGGCAGGTAATAACAAGTATAAGTATTTCTTCAGTACCGGATTGCTCAGTGGACTGGGTTTTCCATGTAAACGGTCAGTAAACTGTATTTATTGGCAATTTATGATCACCTTCTATGTTTTGTATGTGGGCAAAAGGGGTCCTGCTGTGGTCCGATGAGCTAAGGTCTGGCAAAAGAGGGCAGATATCACGCCATGGATAGCCATGAAGAGTGTGTATGTTTTTTTTCCCTTTGGTCAGGACTGGGAGTAAGTAGGAGCAAGGTAGGCTGACACTGTTTTTTACCTAGAGTATTGCAGGAACTTTAGGAGTGAAGTGCTGAGAAGCTATTTCATCCGGTTTCTTAGTTCCCAGATAGCCTAGTTGAAAGAGAAAGCTGCAATAGACCTTGAAAATGAATCGTTAGTTACTGGGTTTTCTGAAGCTTGCTGATGGAAAAAGTTGATTTTGGATGTCCTACATACACAGAGCTATTGCATAGACTAAAAATGAACTGATACAGGGACATGTAAGGTTCAGTACATCTCACTCTCCCCTCATTTGTACCTGCTTTCCCTTTGCAATTTTTTCCTTTCAGTTATCCCTGTTCTGCCCCCCTGAGTGAGTGGTGAACTTGTCTCTTTATATTCTGCTCTATTGCCTGGGCATTTAACTAAGCGCTTTGGATCAGGAGAGAGGAAACAAAGCTTGTACCTCTGCTCTGGGTCTATCTTGTGCATTGCAGCTGTTGTTTGTAGGTAGGGATTTCAAGTCCAGCTGCTCCTTATTGACCCTGTGAGAAGTGGCAGGTTGAATCAATTATTTGACATGCACATTCTCTGTTGGCAAGACTCTGGAGAGCCTTATAATGGCACAAATGATGTTACTTGCTAGTGCAAAAGAAAGTTACAATTGGGTATAGCAATTAATATGCAATTTGGAAGGCATTCTTTTTTCTTTCCAAGTATTTTTTTTCCCAGTTATTTTTAGATTTGAATTGACTAAATAGTTGAAGAATTCCTTTCAGAAAGGAGGAGGAGAGTAGGTTTTTTTTTACTGCGCTAGCTTTGATTTTTCTTCCTGCAGGGACACTGAGATGCACAGACAGGTGTTATTTAAAATAAAATTGAACATGAAATGCTATCAAACCACTTACTACCTCTGAACTATAATGTGGCAGTCCTGTGTTTTAATGATGTATTGTTGTTTATTATGCGCTGCATTACTGCTCATACTTACATTTGTTTAGAAGAGTAATGAGATTTGAACGTAATTAGAGTGTATCTCTAGAAAGAGTCTATATGTGCCATCTAAGGTATTTTGGTAATGTACTGGCTTTGCTGCCCAAGGTAGTGACACTGCCTGGCAGGGTGCAAGGAGGGAAGGGTTGAAGGGTGCTGGGCTGTGGATGTGTTGAGATGTCAACATTATCAGAAATGACAACGTCTGTGAGCGAAAGAGCAGAGCAATCACAAACCCCCTTCAGTCTTTGGCACCACCGCTGAGGCTGCCAACAAGGGGTGTTAATTTGTGCCAGCTCCTGGAGCATTTTTTGTCACGGTGACGTGTGTCGCTTTGGAACTGGATGGAGACAATCGGTGCATTTCACACAGGCCGCAAAGCAGCCCCGGCCCCAGCTGCTCCCCGCTTTGACACATGTCACCTGGGCTGTGTTTGACCTAATGATGTACAAGCAAAAAAGTCTCTATATCTTATAATAGTCTCCAGAGCTGCCACATGCTAGTTTTCGACTAGATTAATTAGCACCCATGTGAGTAATTCCATACACAGTCATTTAGAACTGTTACATTTTTTTTCCAAATTATTTTCTTCTAAATGCTCTAAAACGTGGTTTTGAAGAAGTGCTCAGTGGTTAATGAAAACATCTATGAATGCCATAGATGGTGTATAATTTATAAAGCTTTATCAAATGAAAATATATGACAAGGATAGGATTTTGGCGGGTGGGTGGCCTCTGTGGGCTGTTGCTAAAAGAGGTCAGATTGGATCTGTGAACTTAGAACCACAACTGTACTAATTAACATGATAGGAAAAATGTTAGGAAATGCAATGTAATTATTCGTAGAACTGGGTCATAATTTCTTTTTCAGTTAGTCTTCTAGCATGTTGCCACACCACAGTGCTTTCCATTAATAATGAAGACATTTTGGAGAAATAGTATTAGCAGCTGGTTGACTGTAGTTAATTGACATATTATTGTGTTCCAGCACATTCTGTCAGGGACTGCTGTGAATGGCTTAAAGGATTCTAGGGAGAAATAAAGCAGAGGTAACCAAAGAGAAGTTATTTTAACTTAACAGTTCTCAGACTCTGTATACCTTGATTCTAGGAGGCAATTTACGGAAATATTGAGAGAATTTTGATTTAGAAAATAATGATGTAATGGACTTGATAAATTTTGTCTGTGAGAATAGCACATAAGCTCCTGTTAGGAGTAGGGCAGTGCACTGAGCCTTCGGAATGTTTTAAAATCTGAGAGACTAAACGACACAAGTTCATTTACTTATGGATTTAATCTAGGCTGCTTTGTCAGAAATGGGAGTAATTAATTGATGAGGATTTTAAGAAATGAACCATGTATGTAACTGAGGCATGTTAATTACTGTCGTTCCCCCCTCTCAAAGTAAACAGAGCTTAAAATGAATGCATCATTGTTTTCAGAATGAGGACTGAAGAAGAGAGCCAGAGTGAAGCCAGGGAGGGTCCTTAGCAAGCCTTTCACCTCCAGGTCACCAGTTTAAATCCAGACCATTTTGTTCACATCTGAGGGCTTCTCAGCCTTTGCACTAGTCTGGCCTGGGTACACTGAAGTGGAGAACGTGGCTGTGGTCCCTATCACAACTGACATAGCTCTAGTTGTACTGATGAACGTTATGTATGTAAACAGTCTTATTCTGCAGTCGTGGCGCCCAGCTGGAGATTTTGCTTTTCTCTCCAGAGTAGCTGGGATTAGGCACAAACCAGAAAATGGCAGCCTCTAGTGCTGATAGTTTCAAATGTTCATGGACGTATAAAAGAATTTCTTCTTAGATGTGCTTATTGAAGGAAATGGAAAGTGAGTACTTCAAAGGAACTAAGCTATTTGATCATGGAACATTGTATTGTACAGTTAATTACGTAAAATAGGCTGAACTGAGATAGAGCTCTTAGTGACTTTTTTCCTGTGTGTATAATTAGATATACAGAGCTGTTTCCTCAGCTAGTGTCAGTCTGCTTAGCTTGATTTAAGTCAGTTTGCATCAGCTGAGAAGCTGGACTCTGGTACTTACGGAACTGTTGACTGTTTATTATACCAGAGTAACACACAGCCAAATTCTGCACCCTAAGGAAATTTAGACCAAGATGTATAAAGTAAAAAAAATGGTACTGTGTTCACTTTTTAAGTAATGATGGGCTAATCTCAACCTTCAGTGCACTTATTTGAAGCTTGTTAAAATTTATAGCAATTGGATATAGAAATTAAGAACTACCGTGATGAGTTGAGGATATACTTGCAATTTAGAAGGAAACTTGTGGTGAGGAATTTTGGTCTTTGTAGACTGTGATCAGAAGACGCAAAGTAGCAGGCATGGAAAAGTTTGTCAGGGGGAAACAAAAAAAAAAAAAAGACTGACCTCAAGAAAATCCTTTTGCACTGAGTAACAGAGAAACAATATAGTAAATGAAGAAATGGTAGGTGGTAATGAACAACCAGGGTACAATAGCAGCACTCTGAATGCTCATGTTTTCTGTTCTTTCATAAGTGTTTTACATTTGAAGACTATAGAAACTCTCCATATGCAAGCTTCCAGATTCTGATTTTAAAAGATGACACTGAAAATAACAACTTTCCCTTGTTATCAGAATTTTAAGTTTGAGGCCAGTGATACTCTGATGTTTCCTACAACTGAAAACACAGGGATCCCAAAAGAGTAGCAGTCTTCTGTATTAATTACATGATTTTAGAACAGTTAATCCTTCAAATTGTGCTCAATCTGTTGAGGGATATTTTTGGCACTGTAGCCTTGGAATGCCCAGTTTCTTGCACTCTGCTTTTATGTTCATTATTGCCAGAAACAGGGTTAACAGAAACATTAAAAATATTTTAGAAAATATTGATGTCTAAGTCATTGGGAATAAAAGTCCTGGTTTTTTAATAAAACAAACAAACAAACAAACAAAAAAACAAACAAACAAACCAACAAACAAAAACACACGGCTCTCTTGCTTTGGAGAGACCTTAATTCAAAAATTACAGACTTCCCTCAGCTGAAATGCTTGACTTTGTCATCAAAATACGCAAGGCAGTCTTTCTGTGGAGCAAGTGTTTTCCTCAGCACTCTACACACGATGGGTTGCTGCTTTTCTGGGCAGGACAAGTACTGCAGACTGTGGTCAGTGCTTGGGTCTGGCACTGCGTGGTGAGGTTAATACATCCACAAATAATGTATGATCATTTTGTTCCATTCAGAATGAGAAGAAATGTCATTCTTTATGGCATAAATAGTCAATTCTTTTGATAGTTCTTAAATGCTGATGCTTTTTAATAATATCAGAATAGTCACACGATTGTCAGAATTGTCTTCTCATGCACTGGATAGAAATGGTTCATACAACTTTTGAAATAATTTAATTTCACTTTCATAATTCTGTGCAGAAATTCTATAATGCGTTCCTCTGTTGTGTCAGAGGAGTTTAGTTTAAAAGTTTACAATGCATCTAGTGATTAATGAAGTTAGTCATTTACCTTAGAACTAATTCTGCTTTGAAAAGATGGTTTGCCTCACACTAATTATGTCTGTATTTTCCTTATTTGCATTGCAGGCATTTCACTGCTCTTCATCTTTACTTATTAAATCCTTCTTGCTCATGCATGAATCTGGACAGCTGGGTGCCACTAATGGGGCAGCTAGTGCTACCCAGTGGTCTATAATCAACATTCTGTTGCCACACATTAGCATCACACGGCATGCCTAAAAGGACTAAAAATTTGATTTGTGAAGCAACAGCTGATTAGGGATGATTAACAAAAAGACTAGGGGGTGGTGGATATTGTGTAACACTGCTCCCATCCTTTCAGAATCCAGCAAAGAATTGCATATCTGATATATCAGTGTGAACAAAAATAGATGAACTATTATCTAAATGTTTTTATCACTGATCATTTCTCAAAGGCTGTTTAAAAGCAAACACATTTAATAGCATTTAAATGAAAACAGAGGTGGAAATCGTCATAAAATCATTACAAAGAAGATATGTCTATTTATTTTAACATATCAATTCATTTTTCTGCAATGTCAAGACAATACAAGATGCCATGATAAATATATAAAAATATTGTGTTACTAAATGTACCTTAAATGCTTTGCTAAATACAAGAGACTCCCACACATTGAAGTTGATTTGTATTCTGTAAAGAGAGTTCATTCTGGATGCAAAATGAGATACGCTGGAAAAACTGAAGTTGCAACAGGCAATCTTGAATGACCACTGAGAAATATATTCAGTGGTTTCACTGTAACCTGATTATACCTTCACAGTATCTCTATTTCTTCAAATTTCTCTATATGCACCATCTGCACTGGTGTGGAGGACTGATTCTAGTTTTCAGTTTCGGATGGCATTTTCTTCATTAAAAAAAACAGCAAAAACGACAACAAGACAAACAAACAAACACAACACAAAACACCACACACCCTCTTAAAAAAACAACTAACCAACCAAAAAAACACCAAAAGCCTGTGTGAATCCAACAGCTCCTCTTGCATGTCCTTCCTCATCCTGGGAACCTCACTATATTTCTCTGTTGATCTTCTGCTCTTCTCATGCTGCAGATCAGCCAAGAGAGGAAACAGTTATTTCTGCTCTTACTTCTCTTGCTGAGGCATGATTTTGAATGGAAAGCACTGGTGATCTTTGCTACTTGTATTCAGCTGTTATCAGTACTAGAAGAATAACTCCGTTGGGAAATTCCCTTTGCTCTGGGATTTTCAGAGCATTCCCCTTATTTCAGATTATTGGCCACCCAGGCTAAGATTGGATGTAAGCAGCAGTTTGGAAAGTGGAAAATACGGCATTTACTTATTTCAGTAATGCTGTGAGTCCAAATATGGTCTCTGGTTACCTGGTATTACTTTTGGATTGTGGTTTTTAACAACAAAAAAGCGGATGTGATATAGCTGTGTCTGGAAATGACCCATCTGGGAAGGGTTAAAAAAAAAAAACAACACAAAATTATTTTATCAGAAATATCAAAATATTATACAAAAATTGGTATACATTACCCTCTTCCTTCTGTCACACTTCCACTGGCAACTACTAAAAAGACAAAAATGTCTGCTTTAAAAATCGGGAGGAAAGTGAAATATTAGTTGATGCACTCTCAGTAAGAATCCACATAGCAGTGTGAATTACCAAGCTGTTGGTGCACTTCTGAGATGACTATAAGCAGAGAAACCTAATGCAATCAAAGCATACATAAATAGCCTACTAATATACAAACTGCTTCAGTTCATTATTGTAGTGGGCATTATTAAGATAATTATTTTATCCTTCATGACTTGCTATTTTATTGTGCTCTTCTATAAATCAGTCCAATCTAACTAATATGTTTTGAGGGACAATATTCATCTCTTCTTACCAAAAAGGCTCATTGAAGAAGACAGTCTTATTAAAGACTTGACACTTCAGAGATCTGGTGACAATAAACGCTTGGCAACTCATTTACTGTCAGGTCACGTTTCAGATAAAAACAAAAGCAATGCAGGAATTGGCGTGTAAAGAAATTTGTTTTCTAGCTTGGTGCCTTGGCTGGTTCTACTTCTAGTAATTTTCCTTCAAATAGGGTCAAGTTGGGCTTAAAAGAATTCCTTTAGGACATTTTGTTCAACCTTCAAAAGTTCACAAGGTGCCACTGTAACATATAAAACACAGATCAAGATCCATGTGGAAGTTCATGCTTGACCTAAGTCTTTTGTTTACATCTTATTTCTTTACTAATCCTTTGTTTGGTTAACTGAAAAGCTGAATGTGAAATTATAAACTGAGATCATAGTCCTGTGTTTCAGCAATAGCGTGCTCTTTTCCTCCTCCCTGTTTCTAGTGCAGCTGTGAAGTACTTTTGTCTGTTGAGGGTTGTGGATCACCAGCCTGGGGCCACGTGCTATGGAGACAGCTGCAGTGGTGGCCAAAGGCAAGGGTTTTCAGCAGTGTACAGAAGTGTTTGCTGGGAACCTCATTACTTTGCTAGAATTAGTCTGAAAGATATTTGCATGAGGGCACTTCAAATAAGGATTTGGTTCAGATCAGTCCATTGTAGTCGTTTGCTTGCCAAGTGAAGATGAGGTTGCTCTCTCTGCAACCGTACTTGCCATGGAGGGTGTTTGCCAGCTCTTCAAGAGGATCCTGACCCCCCTGGTCCCCTGCAGGGAATCTGTGTCCCTGCAAGACACGGTAAAAATTCAGGCTTAAGGCAAGGTGTTAGAGCCGAGTTTACCAAGAGGCTACTTCTGCTGCAAGGAAGATGGTCCTGAAGTTAGGGGAGTATTTTGAGACCTCCAGGTTATTGTTATTTTTTTGCTATGTATGTATTATTCCTTTTTTCTGCCCTTCCCTAGTTTAGCTACCTTCCATATATCTACACAATATATACAAAGTTTGGGTGAAAAGGGTCCTCTCGTTTCCTATCTTATATTCACTACACATGCTGTATTAAAAACCAGGGAAGAATTCTTAACACTTCATAAATGTCTGTGTATGTTTTGTTCTTACATCTAAAGAGTTAAGATTGATGACTTGTGAATATGTCATCAAACATGATGCCCCTTTACCCCTAAACGGCAACTACAATTTCAGCAGCCTAAGTACTTGGGGGTAACATATTGTTAAGTATGTCCTGTAAGTTCTCTGTGATGATCCATAGTTGTTCGTACTGTTTGTGTAAAGGTGCCTTGTGGACATTTGGGTCTTTTTTGCCTCAAACCCCAATAGACTCTTTCTATTTCACAAGGGTATAGAAAAGGGTTGTCTCAAAAAGAAGAAAAAAGCCACATTATATTGTTTATTTGTGGGTACTTATAAAGTAATAAATCACAAAACATGGAGTTATATCAAGAAAACAAACAAAAAAATTGACCTAAATGTTTTCCAGATGATTATGAACAATCAGCCCACCCATAACATCCATTGCAAGCACAGATAAACATATCTCACCTTTCTTGTGGGCACATGGGTCTTTCAACTATTGACTGAGCTTGTCCCAGGGGAGAAGCAATATGAGGAGGTCGTGCTGACTTTGGAAGGGAACAAATTTAGTGGAAGTGAAACTCCAGTGAAAATCATGCTGAGGAATGTATACAAATGATTCAGTGACTGAGGTGGTTTGAGTGACTTGCATACACCAAAGTAAACATTGCAGCTTATCTTGGCCTTTGCAGGATTGAAACAGTTGCCATGTACGTGTTAAATTAGCTTTTTTGTAGATTTATGGGTTCACTAAACATAATCTGATTTATCTACGTGACTTCAGTAACACCTTTTGGACTAAACTGACCCAGTTCTCAATAATGATATGAACTTACACTCCATCACTGTAGTACCAGTCATGTGCAATATTGGTGACTCTAGAATATTTGTCAATAAATTTTGCAGATTATACTTTTTCTGGGGCAATAAGAGTCAATCAAGCAATGCTAGCTGATTACTCTGCAAGTGCCAGTTCTAGATGTATGTTTGAATGACTAGAGAAATGACAGTGGCAAACAGAAAAGACTATAAATAATATAATATTAAAAAGCAATTATTTCAATAACTTTTTTTTCCTGTGAACTCCTTTATTTGTGTTTTCTGAGGTCAGTGATATTCAGCTGTTTTTTAGAAAACAGTAGATTTAGATTCGCTATATTGTGGCTTTACTTACAGTGAAAATACATCAATAGAGAGGTCATAGGCTTGTTTACAGTGGATCACTGGCAATTACATTTTGTAAATCCTTTTGGGGAGGGAGTCAGAGGCCTATGCTTTTGGGTGGATTTGGATGAACACACACAGATGTAATTTTTTTGTTGTAGTAAGCCTCTGGGTGATGGTTTTGAGATTTTAGATCTGATTATTGCCAAAACACCTATGAATGTTACAACTTAAATGGAAAAAATAACAAATTAAAATTTACTGTGTGCACAGTATGGCAGGAGCTTTAATGCTTAAGAGAAGGCAGCCCTAGAAAATTAGATCAAAAGCTATTCTCTGGAATTCAATAGCAATTTGCATCTTCAGAATGTGAGAGGAAGAACATGAGGTCTTGTTTATTTTTGCAATTATAAGCACAATAAAAATGACAATAGGCAACAAGTTTAAGGCAGGTCTGCCAAAGTGCTCCACGTGACATCTCCTTATATTTGTCAGCAGTTCTGTTTCCAGAAGCATTTTGCTTTGATGAACAAATTCCACAAATGAACGCTAATGTATTCTCATACGGTAAAACAGTGGTGACTGGCAGCTGTTGATAAAGACGCATCACCCTCTGGTTTTGTTCTTCCTCATACACATGGAGGTGAGCTGGGAATGCGTGGGCTTTTTATCTCTTCCACATGAGTTGTCTCTGCTGTACAATGACAACACTGCAAGACTGGGCACTGGTTTCTCGTTTTGTGAAACAGTGAAAAGAGTCAATTATTTCCAGTCCTTCAGAGGCTGGTCTTCTATAACAATACTCAAAAAAGAAGAAAATTACTACATATTAAAGGGCTCAATGGCTTTTCTTCAGTGTCTTTCTACACCTCCCTCCTCTTCCATTCCCCCCCCTATAAATAAAGAAACAAAGCAGCAGCTTTCTGACATTCATCATGAACATTAATTATACTACTATCTTCGGCTTCCAGAACTGGGAGATTATGAGGAATGTATTAACCGTTTTGGCTTTTTGAAAGTGGTTCATTATTAATATGGTTAAGTAGGAGTACTGGGTCAGCAAGTGAGGGGAAGTACACATCAAGAGTGTTCATTTGATTTTGGAATAAATACTTTCTTTCATAAAGCACTCCTTAATTACTCATGGGTAAATACATCTGGGGAGTGTCTAGTGGCTAGCTCTTTATCTTGAAACTTTCTTTTCTCGTCTAAGCAAGGCAAAATCTTTTCAATCTTGAATTAAAAGTTATTTTGGGGAACAAACTGTGATTCGTGTAGTTATAAGTTAGCTTATTGATTCTGTATAATTCTAATAATTTTTTGATGTAGGACAAGATACCTTCAACATTTTGCAGCAGCAACACTTGCATAATAAAAGCTTTAACAAATGTGTTATTTGTAAGGGACCTAAATGCAATCTCCCTTATGAAGAAATCCTAAATGAAGTCCTCCTGCACTGTCATTATTATGGAAGGATGCTACAACAAACTGATAATTACTTGTCCAGGCAGATTTATAATTTAATTCACATACTGATTCTTTTAGAAGCAACACAGAAAATATTTCTAGCAGATGTCAATTTAAAATGATACCTAGAAACCAAATCTTACCATGAAAAAACATGATGTTGGATATGCCTTTTTGAGTAACATCAAAGATCTCTGGAGATATGTTGACAGGGAAGCTATTTAAATCTAGATGTACCCAATCTACTGATTATAATAGAAAAGTAGGTTTCCCAAACAGCAGAAGAGTTTTACTTTAGACTTTAACTGTAGAATAAAATATATGAGAGAGTAGTTTTAAAAGATATATGGAGACAATACACAAATGAAGAATGATTTCCGCCACTGAAGTGTGGTGACAATATCAGTGCCACTTCCCAGATCCTGTCAGTGAAGCTTGGAAGCTTTATCATACATGAAGACCTGGCCCTCTATGTCATTTAATCTATAGCCCATACATACAGCTAGAGGCTCTTATACCCTATCAGAGTACAGCAGTGTCTATGTTTCTGCAGTTTCCCATTGTAGAACTGTATACTACTAAATTTAATGAGAGAACTGGACCATGTTGGTGTGTTGTTGGGTTGTGTCTTGGAAATTAAATTTCCTTTACTGAGTGGGTGGGTATTTGTTATTTTTCCCAGGTTTTTGTTTTGGTTTGGTTTGGTTTGTTTTTTTTTCTTTTGGTTTAACCATCTCAGCTCAGGCATAGATAATTTAGCATTTCACATCTCAGAGTATACAACTTGAAGTCTCTTTTTATAGTATCGTAAAATTTTTCATTTTATCTGTAACAAGAGACATATTTGGGTGTTCAGGGCCATTCTTGAATAACGTTTATGAAGTTCATCTGATTCATTTTGCCTTCCTTAATGAGTTTTACTAATCAAAAGGTCAGAGTTCAAAACCAACATAGCTTCTATTTTAAGCTAATAAACAACTGAGTAAATTTTAAAAAGGCAAATTTATACCACTTAGCACATTTTCTCCTTTTTTTGGTAATGGTGGTAAACATTGTTTAACAGCATGGTTCTGAGAGTGTGCCCCTGGAATCTGGACGTAACACTGACAAATCTGACAACTTTACTCACACCATAACCATTACTGCTATATTGTAGGAAGCTCTCCATGCTTCGCGACAAGGCATGCAAGACCTTTTGCACTGCTAGGCTAATGGTAAGGAGGATGTTGTCTGCAAGTATTTTCTTCCTCTTGGTACTTATATCTCTGCAGCGTAACAAAAGGTCATAAATGGATAATAGAGTGGAGTCATGAGTGAATTATTCTCTTTAAGCTACAAGTATGTCACAGTATTTTTTTAATTTCCTGAAGGATTATTAAAACATCCCTTGAGACCTAGAGGAAACTGCTGAAGTTTTCTATCCCTTTTTTCTGCATTGGTTTAGGTGGATACAACTTGTACCTCTATGGGGTGGAGGATGTTGTGGTTTCAGTTCTTTGTTTAAAAATAGCTTAAAAATACCTGAAATTGTCCATGGATCTGAGTGTGTTGTGTGTATGTTTTGATAACTCTGAAAATTGTCTTATTCTTCTTAGACTGTATGTGTATAGGCATGATGCTCCCCATATAAAGGGTGTCTTTAATAGACATAGTTTGGTTGAAATCAGTGACCGTTTCAGGTTTTTTTTTTTTCCCACTAGTTCAAGATCTTTGCCAAAACACTCACTCGGTTGCCTTTTTACTACTATTGGCCTGGCCAGGTGCACACACATCTCCCTTCTCTACAGCTAAAGACACTTATTGCACAGGTAGAACAGCAGAGGGGATGAGTGCCCACATCAGGGAAGAAAGTTGCAGTTGACATTTTTGCATCAGTTCACACTTTAAATAATCTGTTGCAGAGTGTTTGATTTCTACTTGTCTCTTGGAGCATCCCCTGTTTCTGAGGAGGACTGTACTGAATTGCACTGCACAGGAGAGACTCCCTTTTTCCTGAACAGGTGAACTTCAAGACTGTGGCCACTGCAGAAGTTTACCTGAATTGAGCTACATAAGATGGTCATGCAAGCTCTTGGAGGGTAATCAAATAGAAGTGTTTCTGCACTGCCTTCTTTCACTTCTGTTTAGAAGCAATGTGTTAGGTTATCTTGCCACGGGATGGTTTACATTAAAATAATACCTGTTTTCTTCCCTTTTGACAGATTTTTTTTTTTTTTTTACACTTTTATCACCATGTTGAGACTAACATGAACTCTAGAAGAATCTCAGCCAGTGAGGTCTCTTAGGTAGACATTCCGGTAACATCTAGTGTCAACACTACCCTCAGTATGCTCTGTGAAATCCCTACTGGTTTTGCTTTATGTTCATTGTCTTAACGGTTTGAGATGCTTTTATAATACTGTCATCATCTTCCAGGATGCAAGGGGTAGGGAGCAACATCTATGAAAATACAGTGATTCAGTGACCCAATAAATCTGCCTAAATTTTGGATTTACTACCAGAGTTTTTGAAACTTTGCCATTAGCCCTTAAGTTCAGGATGAATGTGATTCCTACAGGTAAATATTTTACATATGCTTGTTTTCCTCAAATTTTTAAGTCTTAAGTCAAGCGTA
Organism: Tyto alba; assembly: GCF_018691265.1. NCBI lineage: Eukaryota > Metazoa > Chordata > Aves > Strigiformes > Tytonidae > Tyto > Tyto alba. Next base: position 1,125,862 of record NW_024881278.1, on the reverse strand, counting down.
TCTCATACACCTAATAGCCAAAGTCTCATTAACTTTCAGTGAGAAATCTCAGAAGCTTTCCATGAGAGCTGATGTCCTGAATGACTAAGTAACCTTTCGAAATGTAACTGGAGCTCCTTCACAGTGAAGTACTTCTGACAGTTTTACTTCAGTTGGACTCAGATACCTCGCGTAGAAATACAAACACTCCTGAACTGCCAAGACTGTGCTTCAGAGTAATTGTCGCCGTATGTCCACTGTCACTTCTAGTCTAAGGTTACTTCCACCAATATCATCCTATGATGGTGCTACTGCATCATAGGCTGGTTCGTGGGCACCATGCCTAGGAGAAAATCAGCGTACCTTAAAGCAAAATGGTATTGCTATTATTTTAGAAGGTCACTGAACATCTTTTTGGCATCTGGCTTTTATATATTAAATGGGGAACCCTTCAAAATGACATTTCAGGTAATGAAATCTAAACCGATGTGAGGCCTGGTACATACCCATATGGGGATGAACCAATGCCAAAGCACATCACTGCTTTTCTGTGGGATCAGTGACATTTAAGGCCTGATATTATGAAACCATCAGAGTCAGAAATTCAGGCCTTCCACTAAAGACCAGTTGGAAGTCATTATTTTGTGGCGCACTAAAGGCAGATTTTTCCAAATCTTTCAACCTATGTTTGGGTTTAGTGTGTGCTTTTCCTCAAACGGTTGTAGCTTATAGACCAGATTTTGTAGTGATAGGCACACATTGCCCTGTTGGGCCTATTTGGCCATCACAGTGGTTGACGTCCATAGTTGGTAACCGTCAGGTCCCTTGGCATGGATGCGTGCTTTGGGGTGGCATGGAGCTGGTATTATTTCACCATTTTTGACTGCTTCCATTAGCAGATAAGGCTGGACTAACAGATGTGACTGGGTCATGAATGGTCTCAGAGGAAACCTTGGTGTAAATCTGGTGTCAGGTTTGTTTCCAGGTTAACCACAGCCTGTTTACAGTACTGGAACAATCAGTGTTGTTTATATGAAGCAACTCATTCAGATAGGTTTTATTTTAAAAGTAAAGATCCTCTGAAGTAGCATATTGTATCTTTTCATGCATAAAAATGAAATGCGACTGGAGATTTGACTCAACCAAAATGTATTGTTTGTATGACTTACAGAGCAGGGCAGCTTACTGAGCTGTATCTACACACCTTCTTATTGTTAAACAGCATCTCATCAGAAGAATACATGCAAAATATTTGACAGATGATACACCTTTTAACCAACTAAAGTGAATTGCTGTTGCAGTCTGCCTCTTCCAGGTTTCTTTATTTGATTTATGGTTTTCTGAATTGCAGAAGCATCAGTCCATGGATGTTGAGACTTTTTTTAACCAAGACTCACCAAATTCAATGAAGCTGTGTATAGAAGTGGAGATTCCCACACACATATATTATCACATTGAAGCAGTTATTTAATTTGTCCTTTGTTTCCAAGCAGGCAGAATTTTAATCAATATATTTATTATTAGGGAGGCTCAAGCTTAAGGAGAAATCCAATCACATTATGTTCTCTTCATTGAGAAAGCATTTATCATTTGGCTATGCAACTATCCAGGATGCTGGAAAATTATGACTTCTGGCAAAGGTACAAGAAGAACACTGGAAGATGGAAGAATTGCATGGTATGCTTACAGTCCAGTTAATACCTCTGTGCCCGTAAATCAGTGGTACAAGGTAAATATTAAGCTGCAAATTGGCTACCTGAGACCCCTGTTGATCATCTAATTTAATCCTGATAAACTGTTTAGTTCTCTGCTGTAGGCAGATCTCTCTCCTAGACTGTCACCCAAGCTCCTCCTCTTCCTGAGTTTTAAGAAGAAAGAAAATAATAAGGTATTTTTCCCTAAGTTTGGTTGCTTAGAGAATTGACCCCTCAGGATTGCTAGGCACATGCACAACAGCTTGGGGGGAATAGATTGCTTGCCTTTATGAATCCATGGAGCACTTGTCACTCTTTCTCAGCAGGATCAAGCCCTTCAGGCAGACAAAAGCAACCAGTCTTTTACATTTGTTTAACTCTTACTTCTCTGATTTTTTATTTAAGTCCATTGTTCTGCAGCGGTCCTTTAAGCTTAGATGAAGACATCTGCTGAATGTGTTTCACAGGGGAGAGAAAAGCATGTGTGCATAGATGGATAAGCATTTTATAAAGCTATTCTATTTTTCCTCATATTTGATAATAAAAGTGGATTGGCCCTCTTTTGGGAGTTAGCAACAGAGGAAATGATGAAAATTCATGATTTAGCAATACGTGCCCCATTGGCTACACTAAAGTTAAAAGAAAAATGGTTTGCAAGTCTTTGTAAATGTGCTTGCAACTTTGACTTGTGTGTTTGTCAAATATTTGGATCATGTCTTTGTATATTATCTGTGCTTTCAAACTGATAACTTCTATGGATTTGGCATAGAAAGAAGGATTTGATGGATTTGTGATGTCACTGTCATAAAAATTCATGCTGATTCTCTGGTGTTTAACACCAGTTCAGAAATGTTAACATACAAAGTAAAAGGTAAAGTTACACTTTTTAATGAATGTTTTCTTAAAGAAACGTCTGCAGTCTTAAACATTATCAGTAGAATTTAAATTATGGAAGCTACCTTGGGAGCTAACTAAGCTATTGCATTTCTTAGAGCTTTGTAAGCATAGCAGTTTCTGTGGGAATGCATGACCATCTCCAGTGTTTTGCTGTTCACAATATGTCAGAGACCGTTCCTTTTTCTTTCTGAGGGCTCATACCAAAACTGTATGTTACTTTTGGACCTAAATACTTGATATAGACTTCCCACTTCTCATTAATTTATTAGTATTCATTATGTTCTCTGTCTTGGAATATATAGTCCACTAATATCCATAGCAATTACATAAGTGATCATCTATAAAAATGTGATGAAATACATTTTTGCGTAAGACTTTATCCTCTAAGTTTTCTTCATCCTTCTGTTTATGGACATTCTTCCTTGGAAGATGTTCTATTCTTTTCTATCTGTCCTATTCAGTAAATGACTTTTTGACACTGAATTTTCTTTGTGTTAGGATAGTTGCATTCCTGCCTTCGTCTAGGATTGTTTCTCTCACTCTGTTGTTCTTTTATCTGGACATTTTCTGAGTAGATCTTATATTTTGGTATCAAGTTCCTTTTTCCTTGCTACCTCTAAGACATTGCAGATCTTGAACTGAATTTAAGTTATGGCATTTGAAAAAAATAAAAATCCACAGCTTCAAATTGACTTCTAGTCTTCAACCAACCCTGGATGTTTTTTAATTCTTCTGTCTAGATGCTGCTTTTAAGGCATGGTACAGAAAGCTCTGGCTAGATAATGTTCACTTCCTTCCTCCCAGGCAGACTTCCAGCCAAATGTTTCTTGCCACTAAGAAGAGTCAACCACAGATCGTGTCACAGAGAAAGAGGAGCTACAAATGTTCTTATTCGTGTCTTTCCCCACACTGCAAAATGAGTCAGAAACTTGGATGGAAGAACGCAGAAATTCTTAGCTTGAGCCAGAAAAAAAAACTTTTAAGATGTCCCTGTTCTTTTTAGAATAAATGCAAAATACATTGCACTAACATCTCAACTCAACACCCTGCCATCCCCAGTCCTCTGCAGAGTCAACTGGCAGAGCTGCACCACGAGGCACGTTTTCCTGCCCACCCCCTGTTGCTGAAGGGAGTCAGCAGCATGGTTAGCCTCCCTCCTACCCATTGTGAGCAGGAAAATGGAAGTGTCAGTGGAAATACCGTCCTGGCCCCAGAAATTAAATAATCAGATATTTGGGACCAGGAGCCCATTAGGATGTATCTCTTTACAGCAAAATCTCTGAATAATGCAATGCAACTTCTTTCTGTGTCATGATAACGTGAGCTCTCCTGCATGCCCCCATGGTTATTCCTTTGCTGAATCCTACTTCACTGGTAAGCAACCTTGTTGTTTCAATATCTCTGCAGGTGCTACCTGTTTACCTGGGTTTATGAAGCTGGCCTTCACTCCTCACGTGGGGTTGGCCACCACAAGGTATATTGGTGGTATCCATTGCCACGAGCAGCCCCCTCACCATTGTCTGTGGTGCCTTTTTGTTGAATTTGACATCACGTTTTTCTCTGCCTATCTTTTGCTTTGTCCAAATATCAGCCTTTCCTTAATTAATCTTTCTGAAAGCAGAATCAGCTTTAGGTGTTTGATGTGAGGAAATGCAGCTTACACTCACCATCTCCTGACGTGCTGTCCTCTTCTGATGGATGTCAGTGCAATGATTCCTAGATATTTTGCCAGAAGCAGCATCTGGCTCTTTGCCACTCTCCTCAGGCAGTATATTTGCGGCTTTGAACTTGCCTCAGTATATATCACACAGTTAACGTGTCGCTATCTTCCATTAGCCTTCTTGACTGCTGTGCACTTGGTTGGCAGCTTCCAAAGGCAACCTTTAAATTTTCAGTAATTTGTAGTCTCTGTATTGTGAGTTTTTGAGAGTCTAACTTTCAGGGGGGTTCCTCTCTTTTTATCTGTCACGTTGCACAGCACAGGAGTTCAGGTCACATGTTCTTTACGCAGAGTAAATGGATAGATATATTCAAAATCATGGGAATGCCACCAGATTTTCTGCATTGCTTTACGTGGTGTTACTTCCTGATAAAAAACAGTACTTGTGCGCAAAGGGTCTCAAACTACTCTGTCTGATATCCCTAGCCCTACGAATACACACATCAGTGTTGTGGCAGCAAAGGCTTTCTGTTACAAAATGCATGCTTAGTTTTTATAGTCTTATCTATGGGAAATACCTTACTATTTTACTAAATTCTTATTCTGGGTTTATTGCCTATGATGTACTAATAGGCAGGTATTTTTAAGGAATCACAAGATGAAACTAATGTAATACAGAGTGCTTTGTTTTCTCTATATGAGGATGGTTTTGAAAAATTGGTTTCATTTTTTTATGAAATTTTCATGGGGCTTATTCGGCAAGAGAGTTAATGCGTGGTAGCTGTAGAATCATTTTGTTTATCTAAAATGAATTATGCATGAATTTACACCTAATGTAAGAGCAGCACCAGTTGTGATGAGATCAATATCCATTGTGAATAAAATTCAGCTCTGTGCTAGCGTCCAGTTGAAGGCCTATGCATCACTTAAGTCCTAATTTAAAGTCTTAAATGAGACTGAAGTGGTTCACAGGTTTTATGCGGTCCCTCTACACAGGAATGAATTTCACCCAGTATGCACACACAGGAGATATATGCCAAATGACCTTGATGCCTCAGGAAAAATACTTTGCAATTGTTGCTTCTGATAATTTTGATTTTTGCTAACATGATTTTATTGTGTATTCTGCATTGCTTACTCACCTTAAAGCCACAGGTCCTGGCATCATGTAATCACACAAGAATCTTAGCTTTCATTGGAAAGGAAAGAGTTTTGCTTTTCTGGTGGCTACAGAGGCAACTTTGAAGACCCAGTGTAAAAGGCTAAGAAACCTGGAGACAGAGAAAAGAAATGCCTGTCTTGTAAAAATGTGACATAACAATTTAAAAATGGTCACAATGACTAAGACCAAATGTCAGGCTGGCCCTATTCTGTTTCTCTGAGTGACCAATACTAGATACTTTGAGAAGGAGTTAAAAAAAAAAAAAAAAAAAAAAAAAAAAAAGGCTAAATACAAACTGTTCTCCTCCACCTCCCTGTTATTTTCTGCCAGATTCTAGAAATCATTATTTTTGGTACTTTCACAGATCTATTTTTCTTGGACTGGCATGACAAGATAATTAACTTTTAGGAAAGTACTCGATGTGCCATGTTAGATTTAAGGTTGTCCTTGAGTCTTTTGTCATGGCCCAATCCTGCCTGCAAAAATCAGAGATTGATATATATTTGGATTGTGTTGGCAGCGTGAAATTTATTTTTTGCTGATCAGTGCCACTAATGAAGCTTCTTTGATGTAAACAGAATATTAAGTATTTATTTGTGTATGTGCCAGAGCAATCACAGAGTTTTGACATAGGCAAGCTAGATGTGATCTTAGATAAACACTGGAAAATAAACACTTCACACTGTGTAACTGAGGGTCTCCTGCGATCCCTTACTCTAATTGTAGGGGATTTTACTCAGTGAATACAGAGTAGTGGCAAGAGCATCTGACTATGAATGTTTGTTTATTTTCACAATCAACCCTTCACACTAATAGATCCTCCAACCTCAACAGGAACTGTATATGAGGTTTTGCCCTTACATGAATAAATATAATTTTATCCCGGTTTATTCAGTATGTTATTTATTTTTTCCTTTATTTAATGTTATGAAATGATCAAATGCCTCACTGAAGCTGCCCACGCTTCATTCCTGAGAACTGGACTTTTAGTTATATGTTAGCTGATTCAGCATTGAAAGAACGGTCCTCACAAAAATTTGTTATCCTTCAAGTTTACTTTAAAATTTTGTTTAAGGAGCCCTGATGGCACAAGGAGAGAGCAACTGCTGATACAATTTAGGAAAAAAAACAAATGCTAATCCCATCGGCTAGCTAGTCTGGGGAATATTGGTTGTATATGGAGTTCTTCTGCCTGGGAAGCAGATGCTCTTATACAGTTTCCTAATTCATTAGACATTGTAAAACCTTCAACCCTTAAGTCTTACTCATCCGACATGCCTTTCTTTGATGCCCAACAGGATGCTAACCCCTCACTAGCTGTGAAGGCAAAGTGAGATACAGTCACAAAGCTAAACAGAAATCTCTTCCTCCTGTTGCTTGTTCATTTTCATACGTGTTAATGTAGCCAGCTCTATTGCTCTGTTGATAAATAGAAGAGAATGCTTTTTTTCTCCTGATAATAAAATGACCAATATCTTATATACGAAAAGTCATAAAAACTTGTATTTATTTCTCAGTCTTCAGAGTATTTAGGAATGCTTCACTGGGAATATTTGCCATTCATTATTTATGGAGTGCTAATTAGACTTATAAGTCACATGGTGATGTTGGTGTTACAGGGTTGAATGAACAGCCATCTCAGCATGAATCGGAAAGTCAGCACGTGAACATACTGTAGATAATTTTCTTCTGAATGTTTTAGTAAGATCAAAATGTGCTGTTGGTGAGTAGCACTGTAAGTAAACTCACGTGCCTTGGATTTCTGTGGGTAATGAGCACAAAATAGATGTTCAGAAATGTATCGTGGAATTTGCAGAAAATGTTCTTCCACCATTACTTTTTTCCTACTTTTACTGTAAGAATTTGGGTTGGATCACTCTGATTAACATTTCCAAGTGTAGAAAGGTAAGTAAAATTTTATAACGCAGATTTATAGTTAGAGTTTTCTGCTTCTGTAGTTTCAGCTATTTAAAATATAAATTCATTATGTGATCCTGTTAACAATTCCACTTTTTATCAATACTATTTAATCTAAAAGTCATAGCAGTGAAGCAGCCTATTGGGTGGTGGTATGAAGATGGCATCATAACCAGGGAGGTTAGCTCTTAGTTGGCTAAAAATAAATTACTGTGAGCATCGAAAGTCCAGTGAGATGTTGATGAGAACTGATGACATTTCATGTTTATGGCATATGCTTATCTTGTTCAACAAGAATTCTTCATCTGAAGCAATTCTGCAAACTAGTTTGGGTGTACAAGTATGATATTTACAGCCCTGTAGAGTGTTCAGATGGAGAACAAGTATGTGTTTCTGACTGAAGGTAGTTTTCTTGGGATCCAGTGCCCTGATCTTTATTTCTCGGGAGTCATAAACAGAGTGCTCACTTGGGTCAGTCTCGGAGACCTGCTGCTGAACTCTGTCTTGTTCAGTGAAGCATACTGACTCAGAGGAGAAAAATTAAAAAGGGTCATATACGTCTGTGTTTTCTTTCAGACATGTCATGAAAACAGCCATTCTGGGAGCATCATAAAAGCTTTACCCATCTGTCCATTCCAGACTGTTTGGGGAGTCTTCAGTTCTGGCATCTCAATGAATAGTGCTGTAATGATACGATGCACACTAACAATATAAATTTCTTGTGTGCTGAAAATTTGATGCACGGAGTGGGTTTGTGTCATTTTTTTCATACGGAAACATTCAGATTTATGGTCCTCCTGAGTTAGACTATGAATTCTTGCTTGTTTTTCTGAAGTCCTTGTTTATATTGAGGTGATTTACTTACAACAAAAATGAGCTTACTGTGTGAGTTGTGTCAAGTAAATAGCAGGTTTTGATATACTGCCCTCTTATAGTTTCCCTATTAAATGTAGTATGTTATTTATGGTTATATGTTTCCTCCTCAATGATCTTGAGTAGTAAAATGTGTAGCACAGTGTAATAGCTGTTTTTAACTTCTGAAGACCTGGTTTAAACTTAATGCTCTTTTTTCTTAATGTAATGAATTTGATAACTCGCATGTATACAGATACACAAACACTTTGATAGTATGTATACAAATACAAAACCAACGTCTAACCTTTTGGAATATATATTATGCACTCTAGAAAGTTGCTTCTGAGAGATGGAGAGTTTTTCTTCAGTTAATTGGCTTTTGGGAGAGGATGGGAGAGTGTAGAGAGAGCACTTGGCTCCAGTGACCACTCATCAAGCTTTGTGTGCTCCAGGAATAGCTATTAGAAAGTCGGTGTTTTCAGTGGCCTTGCTCCACAGTTATGTCCCCCAGCCAGCAAAGTACTACAGCATGTGTATAACTTCTGGCATGAGCCTGGATGCCTTGGTAATCCCTCTGAACCTGTGATGGGGTACATTGCACAATGTAACTTCAGGCTTGCATCGTTCCTTTAGATGTTGGATGGCAGTAAGAGCTGAAAGCAAATGCAGTAGCTTTGCATGGAGAATTGAAATTCAGCTGCCTGTCCAGCCTTTTAGCTTATTTGGTATTCTGGAGTGGCATGAAACACTATTTATTGTTATAAAACATAATATCCTTATATGTAATATAAATATTTATTCTACAGGAGAAGCAGAATACTGAACCAAAGCTGATACACCTCATCTCTTCTAAGCTGTTTGTCTTTTGGGCAGCAAGGGAGGTTTAAATCTTCCTGTTTCTTGATTTGCTATCATACTACCTTCTGAGCATATTTAGCATACAATTTATTTTTATATGTGCTGTTCACCATGGAGAACATCATAAACTACTTTACAGTCAGAGATAAACCAGAAAAAGAATTCTTTAGTTACAAACAGTGAGTTGCAGGCAGCCAAAGAGGGAAAGAACAGTGCATTAAGATGCAGTAAAAAAATGAAAGTTGAAATTTAAAAGTAGTAAAAATTCTAATCAGCATGCTGAAATGATTCATTGTAGCCTCTTTTCAGAGACATGCACTGTAGTACGCTTGCAAGTATCAGCATATGCTCTATAGTGTATTTCCTAGCTTCTGAATGCTGGAGTGTGAACGTGAATGAGACAGAAAAAGAAGAGCTTTTCTGGGAAATTGGATTAGATCTAGGGAAAGAAAAAAACAATGCAGAAGTGAATGAAAAATACTAAGTGCTGTATTTATAATGATCACAAATACCTGTTCACATTTTAAAAATCTTCAGTTTATTCCATTACTATTTTCAGGTCAGAGTTGATATTTGTGGTGATCTAAAGGCTTTGGCAAACTATTTATTTGTTTAAAGCCTTTGCCCGGATGTATTAGAAGTTTCCTCTGATGCTGTGACCAAAAAAATGTTTACTCCATATAAATCAATAAAAGCACCCCACGCTCAGCTTTCTTCTGCAGTCATGGCTGTGCTGAAAAAGACGACAACGAACACTATGCTTAGTATAGCATAGCTGTTATTTTAGTGTGAAGAAGCATGTGGGCTCTCTTATATAAGAAGTGGTGTGCATGATCCGCTTCTGATTGCCAGTATTCTGCCAGCTAGAGAATTCTGCCAGAGAGTGGTCCCCAAACTACTAGGTTATTGCCTTTTTTTTTTTATCCCTCCTGCAGATAGGCAAATGTTAGAGATGTGATTCACGTAGAATAAGAACAATCTTTAAATGTAATCCCTGAAATAAAAAGGAACGTCAGGGGAACAGAAACACATGCATTCAGTCTCACTTTCAAAGTATGTCATTATGCTACACGTCTTGAATTTCTTCATTTCTGGGATCCAGCTAGAGCTCAAAGCAGGAGGGACAAACTACATGAGAAGAGGTATTCTTGTGAGATTATAAGGCTTGATCCATTCACTTCAAAAAATGACCTAAGTTACAGCTTCTGGGCATTGTTTTTGAAGAAGTTTGGAATGTTTTGGTTCTTATGTATTGTGTCAGGCAGGATACACCAAACTGTATTCAAAGACCTACTTTCCCTTATTTCAGTGTATGATGCATGTTCAAAAACAAGTGCTTTCAAAAATAAATCTTAGTACACTTGGTAGTGTTCAGGAATTTCAGAGTGTTTTGCTGTAAATGACAGTATATTTTAGAGCCTCAACCCAAATATCAACACAGAGTATATAGTTTTACTAATCAAACATATTTTTATGAAGATGTACTTTTTAAAATGGAGAATTAAAAAATGCTAGCAGAATTTAAATGCTGACTTTTTAAAATTAATTTTCCACTGTGGGTTATCATCAGCTGCATGCCTCGGTAAGTAGAACAGACTTTTATCATGTTTTATTAGTGTATTCTATATGAAGTTGCTTAAAAGTGACATATCTGCCACCAGCAGACCAAAGCTAAATGCTGTCACCACCACAATTGCTTTGTTTTCTGAAATCATCGCTTTTTGCATCTCTTCATCAGTGACAGGGTTTTGCCTTTGGATAAAAATCAAACAAAATCTTTTGGGACTGAAATTAAGATGGTGAAAGTGCACAGAATGCTCCTGTAGCATCTTCAGATAACTCTTTAGCCTTTGTTGTTTGCAGTAAATTATTTAGCAGTAGTTATCATTAAACTGGCACACACAGTGGCTTTGAGATGCTTTTTCCTTTGTAACAATATAAACCCAGGGGGACATTGAGGGAATTAAAAGAAATATTAAAACAAACCGTGGTGTAGTAGGAGATATTGCAGAATCTGTTCCTGACATCTTCATGTTAAACAAGCACCTGTTTAATGCCCTGAACACATATTATGTATTATTTTAGTGTGACCACCATTTAGATCATTATGCCATATAGCTAGAAGTCCCTGTTCTAAAGAGGTAACAGTCTAATTTGAAGTGCAAGTGTGACAAACGAACGGTGCAGAAAGGGAAAACAGAGAATACTGCCAACTAAAAATGCACTGTTACATGTTCTATTTCTTGCATGATTGTTTGCAAAAAACTTATTTTTTTAATCACCTATCCCCACCTACTACTTAGCCATAATTGGTTAGCTGAGGTTTTTTTCTGGTTTCGAAGTAGAGGTGAACCTTGAGGACAGATTTGAAGTGGAAGAGAGACGGTGAAGCTTAGTTCAGTGTAGAGGCAATTTTCTCTTCTGGCTAGAAATCCTTTGGAAAGAGATCTGTGCTGGGCCACAGCATCACTATTTGCTGTGTGCTGGGACAGTAGGTTAGAATACAGATGCAATGAGCCTTTTGTATGTCTTTGACACATGAAACTGTGACAGCAAATTGGGAAAAGTATTTTGGATTTCCTGTGGTATGGACATGATTGTCCCTGGGAAAGGCTATTTATTGACCAAGGCCAGGATAATAAACCCTCCTGAGTACCCCTGTTCTGTTCCAGATAGGCTTCATCTCACAACACTGCAGCTGGATGTGGCAATATTGCCTTACTTAGTAGGAGCAACTTCTTGACTTTCTGCCTTTGTTACTTCACTTCTTTTCTTCTTGCTCTCTGTCCTCACTGCCATCACCAGGCTTTGCACTCCTACTCGGAAAGCAGTAGCTCAGAGCCCTCCTACATCTTAAACAGCTTTTTCTTGCCATAATGGGTTGGTGTTTCCTGTTTCTTATTTCAACGTTCCTTTCCCAGCAATGGCTGATCACACCTTTCACTATAAAAGTGGTTCTCTTCCTGGCTTAGTTCACACATTCAGAAGCTATCTCAAGCTGTCAATTTTAGCTGCCCAAGTCGGCAGCTCTCCTCCTGGTATAGATTAGTTTCAAATTCTCGTCTTAGTATATTTAGTTTCATGTTTCTGACCCGGCAAGACGCTGTCTGTCCTCAGATACTGTCAAACTCTGTTCTCCGCTCTCCTGGGAGAAAAATGGGTGACCACAGGAAGGCAAAGCAAGGCAGCATTGGAGATGCTGTTTTTTTTCCCTAAGCAAGGCAGTCTGATAGTTGCCCTGTGCTATTTCCTATCTCTGAGAGGTGCAGCCTTTGATTTAGTTAAGTGTCTCTTGTCCTGACCCTTCCTTCAAGTAACCTGGTGGAAGGCTCCCCATTTCTGCTCTCACTTCTCTCAGAAGTGTGGAGGCAATTACACTTCTGCTTTTTTTTTTCTCCCGGAGACTGATTTTTTTTCCTTCCAGGTTAATCCTACAGATGCTCTTCAGTTTGTCTGTTTCTCAGAGTAAGTATTAAAAGCCTTACGCCATCCCTATTCATATCAAGTAATTTCTCTTCTGTGAGAAACCCCACTGATTTCCACATCACTTTCGGAGTAACACAGTCTCAGTGTTCACATGCATAGCATCACTGCACTCATTAATACTGACTATATCATGGAAATATGCTCCACTGAAAAATTAAAGCTAGCAGATATATGGTTCAAATAAAGACATTCACTGAGAAGGTAGAGCAGAGACAGGGTGCCTCACAGGAATTAGCATATGGAAATTAATATTATCATAATGAAGGTGGAAGCCAAGCTCTAAAGTCCTTACATAAATGCCCTGAAGTCATGGGAGCCAACATAATCTCCTTTCCAGAATTCAGAAAGACCTGATAATATGAAATTACTTCTCTAATAGCAAGGGTTGGTGATAAATCTTTCAAATCAGGGATGACCAATCGAGAGAGGAACACAGAAGAGATATGGACCACTACAAACTTTTTAATCTGTTGTGAAGAATATGCAGATCTTTTTGAGCAAGAAATGAAATAAAAACGAATTAAAGGCACAGACGTTAATGGAGAACTGGAATAAAATGCAATCATGACTTTGTCAAAGACATTGATTCAGATATTATCTAATACCTTTCTTTGGTAATGGGCTTGACTTCCTATTTGAATAGAAAACATTAGATCTTACCTGCATTTTGACAAAGTACATGATGCAATATTATGTAGGAAACTTTCATTAGCTGAAAAAGGTGGAGATCTGTAGAAAATTGTATGATGACTGGTCAAGGTTGTGGTGATGATGAGATGCCTACAACAAGTAGTGGGTTAGAGAAAGGTCACAGTTCTCAAACTCTGGTTGTGGTTTTGGTTTTCTTTGATTTTTCCACTGATGGCTTGGGTGTGTGAGTTAGATGAAGCAGATGGAATTTGTTGATGAAAGTTGTGGGGCTTTTGCTATCCATAACAATAATGGATAATGTTGAAGACTGAGTAACACAAACATGATTAACTTTGCAGGGCAGTCATAAGTTAATACACATAGTGGTTAATAAAACTTTCTGCTGTATCATCTAGGTTCATCAGCTGGAAGTGACAGAGGGAAAAGACACAGGTTTATTAAATCACATAACGACTGAGAATGAGCAATATCATGAAGCCAGGGCCAAGGCAAATGCAGTCTTAGGAAGTATGGTGTGAAATATTCTAGTAAAAATAGGGACACAGTCGTGATGCGAAAGACACTAGAGAAAACTGGTCTTGAAATCAGTGTACCGTTGTGGTTGCTTGTGTTTAAGAAGGATGGACAGACTGGAAATGGAAAACAACAGGGAGATCTTACTTACTGAGAGGAGACTTAAAAAATTTGGCTTGTTAAACCTAGCAAAAGCAAGCTGAGAGAGGGGATATTGTTGCTCTATCTAAACACATCAGGCATGTAAAGAGCAAGAGCAGCTGCTGAAGCTGGAGGGTAATGCTAGCACAGGAGCAAAGGCAGATAGGCTGGCCACAAATGAGTTGAAGCTGGTAAGAAGATGTTTAACTATCAGATTAGATAAATTGTAAGCAACCTGTCCAGCAAGGGACATAATAGTGCCATTAGTTTTAAGACAGAGCTTAATCACTTTATGGAAGGGGGTTCATGACTTGGTTGCCAGTGGCAAAGGGAAGTTGAGCTCAGCGAGATAGATCTGTAGAGTCCAAGTTGCTCTTTGTCTAAACTTTCAAACAGGAACACCTATCGCTAGTGTTAATTAGTGTTAATTTAAGCAGACAAATAAAAATAGTCTAGGGTTCTTGGGTTTTGGTTTTTCCAGGAAGCACGGGCATCTGCTTGGATTTAGTGAGATATTTGTAGAACTCGGGCCTTCACATAGTTCCCTCGGTATTTGAACACATCAAGGAGGTTAACAACAAGAAGAGCTGCTGCTGCAGCAAAATATTTGAACCTCATAAATCTACAGAAGCCGGATGTGAGGTTTCAGAATCTAACCTCAGTGTTTTAACAGAAATAAAAATATTCTATCCACTCTGTTGTTTATTTAGTTAATATTTCTAAATAAGTGCATTGCTAGGATCCGTTCAGAGTTACTAAAATGGATATGTCAGATTCCCTATGTTGTTCCTATCTACACCAGGATACTGGTATAGGGTTGTAATTTTCAGGAGGGACTGGTTGCAAGTATCCACTGACATTTCTGAATGTCCATATTCCACATTCTCAATATTTGTGGTTTTTTAAATGTATGCAGTGGATGAGGCTCACATGTTTTAGAAATATTCAGAAATATATTTCAAGCAGCTTTACAAAAGACAACTGTAAAATCTTGACAGTATTAATTCCTCTGACAGTTAGATATCTAACTGATAAAATATTTTTCATCAGTTCCCCACCCCTTCCCATAAAAAAACCACACACACACCTCCTTCCCCAAAAATACCCAAACCCATGAAAACAAACAAAAAACCAAAAAGCCAACAAAAAATGAACTCCCAGAAATGAAACTTTTCTTCCCAGAGTGGAAGAAATAAAGAAGTGATTATACAGATAGGGTAATATATTTTATCATTCTCCAGTGTTTAAAAATTAACATTGTGCTGGACTGGAACAGAATGCAATCAACTATTTAGATGGTAGTTATCTAGAAAAAGTGTGTACCGCCGTGTATATCCTCCAGGGCTGAATGTGGCAAGAGGAAAAAATTATGCAATCTTCCACTCGCGTGGTCTGGTTTGACCATTGCTGAAACAAAGGACAGCATCTTTCCTTTTGCTTTTACATTATTTCTTGCTATTAAAAAGGAGATTTGAATAAGTTAATTTAAATTAGTCTAAATTTGTGCTTGGACTAGATCCCCCTAAACTTCCTTGTGCATACATTTTTTTCCAGATGGTTTACATCTTCCCAGTTTAGTATCAGTGGTGAGTGACACTGAAAGAGTATTTGCTACACTAGTTGCTCTGTCAGTTGCTATCACTTTAAATCGCAGCAATAAAGATATTCAGTAAGTATATTACAATACAGCCCCAAAACAGTTAACAGTTTGAAATAATGCATTAAAAAATGTTAGCACATTTTAGTTGCTATCCTTCTAGGTTGTTATATACAACGTAACTTTGACAGGCATTTGACAGAAAGTGCCTGCAGGTCATCTTTTGTTACAGGCTGTGGAATATGTAAAACAATTAGAAATTATGAGAAGGATGTATCTTATCCCATGAGGGAATAGGAATGAGTCTGCCTTCTTTTCCTCACTACCGTTTCACCCTCTGCATATTGAACTGTATTTTTATTTTAGACTTTCTTTTACTCCTGCAGCGTCTGATTGCACACATCATGCTGTAGGATTCCACAGAACAAAGCTCTAAACCACTTCACGTCCTGTTGAGGATGTTGTGCCGTTGAGAGAGCTGTTGAAAGGCTGGTAGATGGTAGCATAATCCTTGGTTAGCAGAGCTACAGATCACAGGAACAAAGAGTAGATTGCTCTGTAGTCTGTAATAAAATCTTTATTTACACATAGTATTTTTACAGTTCTTTTTATAAATGATTCAATGTTTTCCAATTGTCAGCAGCTCCTCTTAACCTGTCAGTTAACCTGTAACCTCCTTCATAAAGGTTTCTGAGCAGAAGGCTTAACAAATGCAAATTTCCTTTCAGAATTCCTAAGAGGGGGGGTGCCTATAGGTGAAAACTGAAACAATGATAAAAGATGCTTCTGAGGACAACTTGTAAATCTGCTAAATGCTATAGTAACGGTATGTGGGATTCTATAATCAACTCTTTCAGGAGAAAAATGGAGATGTTCTCATTAAAACATTTCTATTATGTAGGCTAATAGCTTGGGTGGTGTTCTAGAGGGATTTTATTTGCTTGTTTTGTTTTGGCAAAATTGAATGATTTTTAGAAGAAGACATTGCATTGTAAGTGAATCACCTTCCATGGTAATGCTGAAAAGGGTTTTCTTGTGAATTTGAACAGAACTGGCTCAAGTATTTGAAAAATTGCATCGAGACTTTAATAAAAAATAAATGTTATTGCACAGATATGGCAAAATGTCACAGACATATGTACACTTAAGCAGCATTAATGAGAATGAACTTTGCTCATATGCAAGATTTTTTGATAAAGTAAAAATTTGAAAAGTCACTGTGTTTAAACCATTTTTATTTAAAATAAAGTTGGAAAAGGACTGAATTTCCTTGGTCTGGTGGTAAAAATACGGCACTTTGCACCTTTCAGAAATATGCTTCACTCTGTTCCTTAGTTCTTACGGACCCATCCCAAATAAAATACTTCAATATAACCAAGAAAAAAAACATAGAGAGGACCATAGTTATTCCAAAATTCCTCACGGGTCTTATAGTTTATATAGTTTATTTCCCGAGCCATGTTCTCCCATTACTTGGCATTTCACTTTCAGGGCTGGCATCAGGAAAACAAGTAGAGACTGTTGGGAGTGTGGGGGGGTCTCAAGGCTGCTCTTCCAGGACCTCTGCTTTCGGCTGAGGTGGCAGCACATCCAGTTGTGTTCTTGGGAGCCCCGGGCAGTAGCAGAGCAAAATGATTAGAGCGATTGGGTTTTTGGTGGTGCTGCATGTTTAAAAAAGGAAAGGAGGAAAGAGACATAACATTGTGACAAGATATGATATTTTATGTTATTTTCTTTCCCTCTGTGTCCTTGTCTTACGACTTTTTTTCCTGGAGTTTCCCATAGAAGCTTTTTCTGTAATGGCCAGAAATCATTATCATTTGACAACTGTTCGCCTCTGAAATTAGCTGAATAGTCCAGTGCCAGGTATCCATTTCACAACATGGAAAGTATTCTCATCGTTGGCAGTAATTAGTGTGCTTGTCGGCAGCCTCACAGGAGATGTAAAGGATTGAATGGTCAGGGGGGAATGGTCACCCCTTGAGGTCTTTGTGGAGAGGCATGCTGGCAAAGCATTAAGCTCCGTGTCATAAAAGTGGATGCACAGTGTTTCCTTTCTAGGCTTTTGTAATTTCTTTAGCTATTTAATTTTTTTAAAATGCATAGAAAATAAAAACCTTGAGATAGCATTAATAAGTGTTAACCAGGGTCCATCTGCATTCTGAAGACCAGTCTCTAACTTTCAGTGTTATGGGGATTCTTTTTTTCCCCCTTCTCTATTCTCACTGAGTGAAATTACTTGTGTTTTTACAGAGAAGTCCCACTGTACCCATTAAGGAAGAATAGCCAGGCCTTGTAGATCTGTGGTGGATGTTTTGGGTGTTTGCCGCGTTGTGAAAGACATTGGAGTTTATTTTTACAAGTACATCTCCAAATCTCCAACAGAGCAAAAACTAGTAGTGATGCTGGTGGCTTGTCATCTAGATCTGTGGTTTAGATTTGTGCTTTGCTTCAATATGCAACAGCAAAATTAACATATAATGTCCAAGCACGTAAAATTTAGGCAGGGCTAATTTCAAGATCTGCAGTTGACGTAACCCATTATGTTCCATTTTATGACCTGCTTTCCTTTGCTTAAAAGTTTGCCAAGCATTCAGTAGCTACAGGATTTTTTTTTTCCTCCAGGATGCACAGATGGCATGTGTTTTGGACAAATCACAGCTAAGTAGAAAAAAGATGCTGTTGTTTCAAGGAGCTTCATAAGGATGTTGTGTCACACCATATGTAGCAGAATTGAGAAGATGGAAAAAAAAAAAAAAAGATGGGTGCTTGTGAAAGAGAGAAAGGATCATATGGTGGCCAAGAAAGCTGCCTTGAGAACTAGTGCCTGTCTGGGCCTGTGAATGAGTCATCCTGCATCACTTCAACAGAACTTCTTCACATGTCCGAGGAGAAGCATTAAGATCTGGCTATTAACAGCTTAACGACTGGAGTCAGCATTAGTGAGAAAGCTCAGTTACCTCAAAAAGGATGCTCAAAAATAGTGGACATTTCTTTAGCTCATCCTTCTTGTTGTCCCTGGTTCCCTGTCTGTAAGTTGTACTGCAGTAATGCTTGTTCACCCTGCCAGCATAAATCCACAAATGTCTGTAAAGCCTGGAGAAACACCATACTTGGACACTAGGGAAAAGTTAACATTGCTTTGGAATATTTTTAACAGCATGCAGTTAGCAAGATGGGGATGTGGGGAAAGAGTATTTACCTCTTTAGTTTCTCTTCTTGTTCAGAGGTACAGAATATTAAACGTGCACATGTTTTGTGAATGTTAGTATTCTATGTCCTGGTTAAAGAACAAACAATGTGGAAAAATACAGTATATGATCATATACTTGTATGATCCAACTTATTTAGCTCTTTCCATCTGAGTGCTTTAGCAGACTTGTGTGAGTTTAAGGCAGTAAATGGAGCAAACAGGAAACTTTATGTTTCCTACCTGAGGATACAGCATACAGAGGACAATGTCAAGAGCTAGTTACCAAAGGTTTGTGTAGGTGCATTATCTTACTTTACTGTGTAGTGTGGGCTGCCAAATAAATGTTATGGTCTTACCAAATGACAGGGCGTACACAAGAACCGTGTGGTTGCATTAAAACTTTCAGGCTATCGGAATGATTTGTTACGGGAATGAGACATTCATTCACTCACCTTGGGGAGAGTCCATATGACATGCAGGGATTTGTTAACAGCGTGGCAAAGCTCCTGCTTACACACAAGGACAAAAGAAAGGGATTTGTGCATTTAATACCTTTTATCACTTTTCCTGATCTGAGTTCTGAATGCCTCCAATTATCTTTTTGCCTGTTCAACTACAGAAGTGTTTTCCTGGATACTGAATGAGCATTGAGTCCTATTTCCCAAGCTACAGGGAAAGGACTGATCTGATACAAAGGAAGTGGAATGGAGCAGGTATCATGCGTTATACGCTCCCCATCAGATCAGCACTGCCCATACAGTTAGTTAAACATCCATACCCACCAGGTATCTACAATGAAACTTCTTGTATTCAGTCCCTGGAAACACTTCAGGGTGTTTATTTCAAAAATGTGTTTTGTTCAGAATGAGCAAGCGGATAACTCCCAAAACAGGTGGGATATATCTTAGTGCTGTTCCCAAAATGTGAAAAAGGCAATGGGGGTTACAAGGTAGGATGTGGAGGACACATTTCTGGCCACATGGGCATAACACCAGCATAATTCTAAATATGAGAGTAAAGATATAATGTAGTGGGTTTTTTTAATAAAAAAAAAAAAAAGTGACCACAAGACCTTTATAACCTCAGAGAAATATATTAGCATCATGTTTGTCCAGAGTCAAATCTGGAGTTACACATGTTTATGGTCCTGTTAGTTGTTTACATCTAATGTAGTTGTAGTGATTGGTACAGGAGCACTGCAGTAAGTTACGGAAGGGAAGCAGGGAGAGGTTTCCTTCCTTTGTGAAAGCAAGGAGAGTTGCTCAGTAGCCACTTAGTACTGGCATTGTATCTTACAGAGACATTTGCATCTTTAAGACAGGAAAGCAACAACTATTTTATTAGAAAAAAAAAAAAAGAGTAAGACCATTTTTTGGTTAAGATTAGAGTGCATTTTGGAATGAAAGATCAGATCGGTTTGGACACCTGGAAACCTCAAAGGAGAGATTAGCTATAAGAGCTTGCCTGGTCAGGGAAGATGGAGCCACATGAGGGTGAGTTCTGACAGGTGCTTCCAAGGGTTTTCTTTTATTGGAAGCTCTCCATGGGGAAACTCCCACCTTACAGGGAAATTTTCTGACAAAACTGAGATGTAGGCACTGACTAGCACATAGAACCTCAGGCA
Organism: Tyto alba; assembly: GCF_018691265.1. Lineage (NCBI taxonomy): Eukaryota > Metazoa > Chordata > Aves > Strigiformes > Tytonidae > Tyto > Tyto alba. Next base: position 1,105,635 of record NW_024881278.1, on the reverse strand, counting down.
TAAACTATGCACAGAGAGTGAAACCGTGCAATGAGCAGAGATGTATAAAAGAGACAGTATAATTAAAGCATTGCTTTCCTTTCATTTCTTCACCTATGTCTTTTATAAAGTTGTATAACTGTGCTGCTTATTTTGTATATTCCAAATAAAATGCTTTTATTTTTGTTCCTCTTAAATTAGCTTTACACCATAACACCATTTTAGCTACATAAGCCAGATGGAAAAGCTTGGCACCACGGAGGTCAGGGGAGGAAGGAATGTCACGTGGTGAGCCTGGCACATGCTCGTGAAATATCAGGGTGCCTGCATGAAACCAAAGTCTTCAGGAAGCGTGTTGCACATGCTGCTAGTCTAAACATTATTTTGCTCATCTTTTTCTTGTACTTTAGGAGCACAGTGTGGCCAAACCACTGAGCTGGGGGATATTCTGTGATTTATCTGGATTTGGTTCCAGCAAGTGTGAATTTAAGATGATTAAATGGACTGAGCTTTTGGCCTGATTCTATTATAGTTCTATTACAGAAGTTTGAATTGAATAAAGTAAAAGGCAAGATCTGCTTTTACCTATGAGCCTTGTTATGTGGAGAGCCATAACCTACAATACACAGTTTGTTAGAAAGGGTTTGGTAGGACCTTGGAGTGAAAAATATGTACATGGGTAGAATCTTATCATACTGCTTTCTGTTTGAATTCATCCAGCCTAGGAAGGCTGAGACAAGCTGCTGATTGTTTTCTGGTCTGCCTTGTCAAACCTCACTTTACACGTGTGCAGTGTCATTCCGTTAAAACCTTTTAGGATTTGCAAGCCTTGCTTGCTTTTTCAGGTTTGCCAAAAGAAAGCGTCCTTACCTAGTTTTATCAGTATTATCCAGAATTTACACTTTTGCTGCTTTCATTTGTGTATTATCTTGTGAACCTCTAAGAATTAACAGAATAAAGTATGTTTTCTTCTTTACTTAAAGGGCATTTTTAGTTTTATTGGAAAAGGTGTTTGTGCTAATTGCCTGTCAAACCCTAATATTTCCTTTTTAGTTCTTCTGATAACCTCCTAAAAATTCTGCAAGTTTCCTCCCTTGGGCAAACAGTAGCATCACTGAAAGCAACGCTTAATTTAAAGTAAAATAGTGGATCTATAAAATGATAAATACTGCTTTACATGCAGCGTTTGGTGTATGCTCTAGACAGTCCTCACATTTGTTTTGATGCCTAGGATGATAATGTACAATATCGAAAGAGGGTGAGCAATGCTATTAGGTGCCTGTGGGTATGGTAAACCTATGATGGGACTTGCAAATATCTATTGTCCTCATTGCACCATGTGTCCCTAGTTTTGTAAGAGATATGTATGAGATAACATCGTAAACATCTCTTGGGCTAAAACTGTCTTTTATGGCAGAAAAACAGACAGGGGTGTAGGCTTTCACCATGTAGATACCCACTGCAGTGTGACATTAAATTGTAGGACGAGCCAATAGCACTATTTGTTTGTTATAGCAATATGAATGCTTGCCAAAGCTGCTTATGTAAATCAATACATGCACAGCTATAAATCTTACACATTTGTACCAAATTAGTAGTATTTTGATCAACTCCTATTGTTTCTTTTATTAACCTGTGCAGTCAAACATTTTAATGAGTCTTTCTGCTTTTCTACATATTTTGTTTTTAAGGACAGTCAACATTTATTATTACATAGAACCATACTGCTATTGGGGAAGGGAAGACAGCTTTTGAAGACAGCTTTTTTTTTTTTTTTTTCCTCTTTTTTATTCTTATTGGAGGCTCTTGGGGAAGTTTGGAAGAATATAAAAAGTCAGTTTTTCCTGAAGAATGTGATGTGGTCTAGCAAATCTGCACCTGCATTGTTGCAATGTTACCTTAAAGGCAAGTTTATTGGAAGGAAAAAAAAAAAAATGTGTTTCTAATGCGTATTTGATATGTACAGAGGAACTCAAAACGGTCACCCAGGAGAAGCCAGTGGATATCACACTCGTACTGAGGCTCCTTAGTTAAGCTGCCTGGAACTTGACTAGCCTCAGGCACAACTTACTCATCTTATTAAGGGAGGAGGGGGAAAGTCAGTGTACATTTTCATAACCCTGAAAGGAGTCAGAAATTTTTAGGTGTTTCATCTGACCTTAGGGCTAATGCTACTATTTTGCACTGTATAATCATAGTTACCATTCCCCAAGGCACAGCAAAGACAAACAATGAGGAAAGCCTATGAAGTATCAAAGGTTGAAGTTACCGAGAGACCCTAATTTTCCTACTTTTTAAAGGAAATCTCAGAAATTAATTTTTCAGGCTGTTTTCTTTTATAGAGTCGTACAGAGAAAGCTTACTTTTTAAATTATTATCCATTACTTGAAGATTACTTTCCCTAACCTCTGGCAGGTTTTGGGTACAGAGCATGGATTTTTAAGTGGATTTCACAGGAACGTATCGATGTATGTCTCGTTATGGAAAGAGTAAATGACATGACTTTAAAAATATGTCCCTAAAAACCTACAGGAGACTATTTTTTAATTATTATTTGCATCGTTTCTGCTTGGCAGCATCTGAAGCTAAAGGACTTGTGAACTACCCTAAGTCTGCATTTTTTTTCCTCTGTGTTTTGCCTAATGTTGCATACATGATACAGTTAGTAGACTTTAACTTCTTGTCAGGGACAGACCAAGATCTCCAAGATGTCATGCTTAAAATCTGGAACGAGATTATTTTTATTGCTGGCAAATGCAGCTAAAGGGCATGGAAGAATTTAGCTGTTCATGATACAACTGTTAGCCAACCCTCCAGATTTTCATCTCCTCATTGAACCAGGCTTGTTTTCTTCATTAAGTTCATATAATAACTTATTTTAAACTTTCTTCAGCCTAGCATGTAATTGTAATCCACGGTTGTAAAACGAAATGTTTTTTGAATCTGGGTTTTGCTAATATAAGGTGCTTCTTTTTTTTTCTTTTTTCCTCTTTAACTTGCCTGTAAATATTTTTCTGATCTCAGATGAATGTAGAATTGCCTGTTGATTTTCTGGACTATGAAATGTCTCTTGAAACACCACAGTTCATATTTTTTTATATGTCCCTTCAGTATTTACAAGAGTATAATTATCTTTTCTGAGGAAGAACCTGGTAAAATAATTGCATGGCAATTTGGAAGTTGATTCCTCTTATTTACAGTCTGCTAATCCAGCTGAGAGGCAGCTGACGCTGCACTGAAGGCTTCAGTTTGTATTTCACTCCAGATTTTTTTTTTTTTGACAACTGCTCACTATTGATTGCTTTGAATGTTGCTTCTGCTCTTTCATTAAGACTACACTTTGTTTTCCATGTGTTCTTTTACAGCTTTCTAGTATTCTTCTCATATTCCTCAGTAATTTTGAGAACCCAAATGTCTTGTGCATCATGTTGTTGCCTATATATAAACGCTGCATGCAGGCAGAGGACTTTCCATTAGGTCATCCTGTTTCCATCAGGTTCCATCAGAAAATCTGATGTAGCCACTGTCAAACCAATGGTGACCCTCTTTGATCCCACGCTTTAGTCAGCATTGGCTCATTTAAAGACTGAAACGATGATTTTCAGAAGGATGGTTGAGACTCTGTTGTCAGGTTATATTTCCAGACTCAAAGGACCAAGCACTAGCTGTGTCGTGAGTATGTCAGTGGAGTTGTTCTGATTTTTATTCCTGTGACTGAAATCAGAATTAAATCTCACTTTTTCTACTCTTCTGTCTTCATCACAGTAGAGAAATGTTATGTTTTATAGTCGTAGGTCAGATCTTATCTGTCTACATTAGGAAAACATTTTCACTCCATCAAAAATTTTGCAGGTTTGCAAGCAGGAATAGCTGTTTTTTTCAGGGAACGTGGTTTTTTTTTTTGCAACTGCTGAATTCTCTGGTACTGACATAGGGCTGAGTGTCTCTTCCTCATCATCTGCTCAGAGTGCACCAAATATTGAGAACAAGGTAGCAGGTGAAATTAGAAACAACCCTTGTCAGTAAACGTTTCTTCTGTGAGAAATAGAATTGGAGATGCTTCCTCTCCCACATCTATGTTCCCTACAAATTTTAGGCTTAACACAGGTCCCGAGTTTTAATTTCTTTATGTTTTATTAGCAGTAAATGTCTATTCACAGTCGTGAGATGATTTTCATTTGTGAGTTCATCAACTTGTATTGTTGCACTGCTGTTTTGATGACTGTTGGAGCTAATGTTTCAGGCCCAGAAGGATGTGAACCAGTGAGTAATCCCAGCTCACTATTTGAATTATGTATATAGCTACTGGCTGCCATCTCCCATTTAACAGTGTACTTCTGAATAATGATTCTTCTGATTATAGACTTATTTGATATATAAAAACGTACTTCTCCTCCTAGACCATAATTAAGCCAGGAAGCAAGTGTGTTTAGTTCCTTATGCTGCTCAGATATGTAATGATTTACTATTTGCACTTGTAAACTTGTCTAAGGCCTTCTAATTGAAAGCTGTTCAAGGACACTAAGTTTATGACAATCTGTTAATCTCTTGGCATCCTCTGTGCCTCTCAGTAGTGCCAGTAATGCCTTCCATTATATTCTTGCCATGTAGTTGCATGTATCTGTTCTATCTTCTGCTGGAGTTCAGTTTATTAAGCATGGGTGACTTAAGTGACTACCTATTAATAGTTAACCTAACGCAATTGAACATCAGCTTTCTTGAAAGTTCAGCGCTTAATTAATTAGTAAACTTAGGATCTGTAACATGCAAAAGACAACCAGCTCTATGTCAGCAACAGATTCTTATTTTCGTTCTACATTACCAAAGCAGTACTTAAGGTTGAGGTTTTAGGTATTAAAATTCTTGTCTATTTGTTTGATGAAAGGTACAGTGAATTCCTGAATGTGATATATCTGCCTATTAATAGAAATATCCTAGTAACACAACAAGGTGAGTCCTGAATGTGGAGAAGAGTGGGACAGGAGTGGCTGACGTTCGAGCAGCTCTTTTTTAGGCTCCTCAAATCCACATGTACATGCATGTACAGCCAGCTGTATTTATGCTGTTTAGTCACCAACAAGGTTAATTTTTGTGTCAGTGAGTACAGAGAGTTATGAAGAAGACATGGTCTCAGGACCCCTTGCCCTCCAGTTCTGTAACTGGGATCTTCAGTTTATCGCTTCTGCTGGCAGTGCAGCCTATAACCTCTGTAAAGAAGGGTCATGTTCACAATCCTGTCCCGTCAGAGCACTGGGGGAGAGGGGGTACTTGACATTCTAAGCCTTAATGTGACAGTGACCGAACACCTACGTATCAGTAAAAATCTTAAGTGCAGCTGAATTTTTGATCTAATGACAAATGTCTCAACCTTGATTTGCAACACCTAGGCCACTTTCCATCTTCTCGCCTGCAGCGTGTCATCTCCCTGTCTATAAAAATGGAAGCGCGCGTTTCTGCTATTCTTCAGCTAACCTTATTTTACCTTTGATCATCATGCAAATTTCTGGCCAATTCAGGAAGAGCTTTTCAAACCACAATCCACCGAGCAGGGGCTTTCGGTTGCTCTTCATCACAATGCCTCGCAATCTAGCTCTTTGTTACTGGTGTTCAACTTGCAGGCCACGCTCCCTGTAATAGTTACTTGTTCCCCTGCAATTATTCACAGTCCTATTTTGGCTCTTTGTGAGGGAATTTGTCCGAGTATACAGTATACTGCATCTGGTGCAGATGATGCTGCTGTTGCTATGTCTGCTGCCTCGGTGGTTTAAGGTCAGTGAGGAGCCATATGAGCACATTGAAGCACTTCATTTTTGACCTTGTGAGGCTATAGGCAACACTGTGAATATCATTGCCATATCTTGCAAGGTCGTTTGGCCATATCCAGGGTTACTCCCTCTGTGCTATTGTCTTCATAATTTCTGTGGGTTAGATCTAGGAAATATAAAAGGATTGGGGATTATTTTGCAAGGATTTTAGGACACATATCAAAGTATATTTTTTTTTAACTCTGTGTTGTTTCTCATGCCTAGGTGTACTTATGGAGCAGCTGCCCAGAATAGACTCAGGTTCTCTGTCTTCCAGTCAGATGTTCAAACATTAATCACGGGTGTCATCCTCCCTTGCTCCTTGCAGACTCCTGTTTGTTACCACATCACCTCTTTCCACCAGAGGAAAGGGAAGCATGGTCAAGGCAGACTGTCCTCTATGCCTGTTCATGTCGTTGCAGAGGTATAATACCTGGCCTTGCTGCAGTGAGCAGCTACCAGTGCAGCGATGTGCTGGTGCCCCACAGGGGTTCGTGTTAATGCTACCTCTGCCACGACACAAGCGCTCCGGGTGGGGTAAGGGCTTGCAAGCTGCAGTGCGTCCAGCTCCTTTTTTTTGAGTGCAAAAATTTCTGGGTTTTAAATCCAAGAGATACATATTGGGTGGGCTAATACATTGTGGTTTTGTTTTGTGTCGCAAGCAACAGGATTTATAGTTTGGGCTTTTATTAAAAGCCAAGCACTACAGTGACTGTAGCAATAAGAAACTTTTACTGCACTGGGACTGAACTGGTACCTGTTAATATGTTAGTTGGATTTGGAAGAATAAAATCATAAGGGGTTTTCACTTTCACGGTGTATGGCTCAATAGATGTTTACTGTTGGGTTGCAAATCTAGTTAAAATTACAGAATTTTACATAGATCTCAGGAGATCTTGTTTTATTATTACAGGCTCTAGCATTGCTAATAGGCTTGGCCATCCTCTGGCCTCTTCAACCACACTGTCTCAAACCCCTTTTTCCTCTCTGATCCTTTATTAGTTGTTCCTGTAAGTCTTTTAATTTGATTTTGCAAGTTAAAATATTTCCATGTGACAATTTGTATGAAAACTCTTCAGGCTGGTTTTGTTAACACGTACAGCCCACTTAACAGTGTTTTCTCTATATAAAGTCCTATGATGATGCTTGTGATGTATCCTCATTCCACATTGGAGAACTTGCTACACTGTTGTTTTTCAACATGAAGTGTGTCTTTTCCTACTGTTTATTTTAAAATGTTGTATATTTCAGGGCATTTTAGCTAAAGGTCCCTTCTTTTCTCAGTTCACTATGGAATAGAGTTGGTTTGCATCTAAGCTCTGGACTTTCACAATCTCTGAATTTTTTCATTACTGAGTTTTTCAGCCTCTTAAAGTTCCTTCTTCCCTGAAATACACTGAAGATTGATTTATATGAGTTTTGAATTCTGCCCATATAATCTGACTGATAACCACTATTGCAGGAGTGCTATTCCTTTAGACGAGTATTTTTACTGAGATAAACATTGCAATCTCTTTCAACTGTAAGTTAACACGATGTGTTTTTGTTTTTGTGTTTGTTTTTGTTTTTTTCCTATATACTTCATTGATGCCTACAATTGGTTTGACTTCGTGTAATTATAGACACAAATCCTGATAAGTGAGGGTGGGAGTACTGGGTTCCCAACAAACATTTCTGAAAGAAACTGTTAGATTAGATTGTTGTTTTTAAAATATTTTAAATGTTGAATCATTTTGTTTCTCATCAGGCTTTGACTGAGTTAGTTTACCTTTCAAACTATTTTTACCTCTCTACCTTCTCAGTGGTTCAATAAAATAATTTCTCTGCTTCTAGAGTGAGAGAAACAGCTGCTTATTACTTTCCAAAACAGAGATAATACAAGCAATCGTCATACAGTTTTGAAATAATTGGAATTGCTTTTGGTCAGGGCTCTAATCACATTTAAAACGTGTGTTCTTAGAAGACTTGAATGTGCATTACATGGGTTTCACATCTGATATTTTCATTCTGTGTGTGTTAGGCCCTTTGAAATCTCCCAAAGTAACTTATAAGGTTTGCATGCAAGCTTTGTTGGATGTAAACTTTTAATTGCTCTGCTCCCCGTCACTGGACTTCTATCCCATCCTCAAGTGCAGGGAGTGTGCGTTTCTCTTAGTTTGCAAATTGATGTAGAAAACTTATCTTTTTGATTTAGACTTTACTAGATGTTGAATTTTATGTCAGTGTTATAAGCTCCAGTGGTGTTTTATCTGCTAATTAGTCTTATAATGTAAATTGCCTGGTGATGCATTGGATAGAAGATGCTATAAAAATAGTTTGTGGTGTGATAGCAAGGAGAAATGTGGGGAGCGCAGATTCACTTTATTACATGAACAGGAGTCCCCAAGCAATCATTTGTCAACAGTAGTTAAAGATTAGTTTATCTTCAATCATTGAACCTTTAATAAACATTTTTTTAGTAGAAGTAAAATGGTTATATTGAAAATAAAGGGAATTTATATGTTTGTGTCAGTTTTATCCGTGGAGAGAAAAAATTTGAATATATATCTAATTTTCACACTAAATATCTTTTCCAATAACAGTACTGAGGAAAATAAAAAAACAGACTTTCTCAGTGTTGTATGAATAAAGTCCTTTCCTGTGACAAAAGCAGCTGCAGTTAAACATGTTTGTTTAATTCTCTCTGCATAAGTGTATTATATTCAACAATAATTAAGCACAATCGTTCCATATAGAGAGATCCTGTCAACAGCCAACATAATTGTTTCTTAAAGCTGTTTTTCAAGTGCAGTCTATCATATTGTGGACTATCTGGTAGCGGTCAGCTTGTTTTTCAGCCTTATTTGACTGTGGCCTCGGACAGTAAGAATCTTGTCAAAATCAATATCTAAGAGCAACTTTGGCACTTGGCTCTTCACAAGTATTAGCCAACAAATTTCTGACAGCCCTGGTATGTGACATTGGTATTATGATCTTAGTTTACAAATGGGGAACATAAGACTTAGGTTAAAGCTATCTGAGCATCTGAACTCACATGTGCTTGGTTTTTTTGTTTGGGGTGGCTTTTTTTGATGGACTTCAAATGTATTACCAAAATTCCTGAATCTTGGAATAAAGCTTATTCTAAAACTTTTCAAACATGGGCGGTAATTTTACAAATGGCTATCTGTATAACCACACTGCAACAGCTTGGGTTGAGGCTACAGCTATGTGCAGGAGAGACACATTTTTCATATGTGGGTAAGCTCCTGCTGAACATAATTGATGTCTTATGTTAGCTTCAGTGTGGGTTTTATGTGAATTTTTTTCAGAGAAAGTTAATGGCACATAATTGTTAGCTGCGGATAAAAAGATTGTCTTGGGATGGGTTTGTCTGCTGGTGTTTTAGGGACAGTTTTGCTCATCTACTATTTCTGAAGTCAATGAAATTAAAGGAAATTGGCTTTCAGCAAGAGAAATGTGTGCATTAACCGTGTTTTTCAAAACATAGAGAGATGTGCTTTGTGCGTAATTAGATAACCAGCACTTGTGGCTGTGACATCTGATCTTGATATCAAAGATGTAATATGAGACTGCAAAATAATTAGCATTTTAAAAGTAAAGATTAATGTGGAGAACAGCAACCTCCTGTCTTTTCTCCTATACATATTGAACTCTGAATAAAACTGTGGAAATGTAACTGTGACAAGCTTATAGACTATTCTGCTATTACAAACTGGCCTCAAAATTCATGTGTGAATCATATCTTAATACTGCTTCCAGTAAAACAGTTCCCAAAGCCGAAATTTTTCAGGTGACACATATGCCAAGTTCCTGTTGTTTGAAAGGTGAAAGGCGAAGTGGTGCACAGGCAGAGTGGTGCAGGGGCTGCCTGAGGGGACAGGAGAGTCACGCTGGTGCTTAAGGCAAGATGCTAAGGGCAGCTCCACCTCCTCCTTCGCAGGGAGCCAAGTGCCAGACACTTGCTGATTCCAGTGGACATCAGGCATGTACATCCTTTGAAAGCCTCTTACTGGTGTTCACTTACATACTTTCAGAAATAAATGTCTACATTTTTTCCTACTCAGTTGCCATGCCTCCAACTGACAAGTGGTTTTCCACCAGATGAGATACGGGATTTCTTTCCTTGGGTCTATTGTTGTAGCAGTTATTACTAATTTACCTTCAGAAACAGTTCTGCTTCTAATTAGCTTAATGGAAAGGCATTAAAACAACATTTTTTCCTTTGCGGGTCTAGATATCTAAGGAGGGTGGGAAGCAGAGTGGGGGAAACAATGCTGCATCCCTTTCAATACAAGAGTAATTTAAAGATAACTTCTGCTAAGGGCTTTTAATGACATGGCAAGTATTTCATCAGACCCATTTATATTGTAGGTGTCTAGTTAATGAAAAACAAAAATGTGCCTATTAATAATTAGAAGGAAAGGAATTGCTGCAAGCTACCAAAAATCTACAGGAGAATAGTTGAGAACGTTGAAAATTTTGAGAAAAAACATAATTGTGTGAAAAATAGGAACCATGTGTAAAAAGCCACTGTATCATATAAGAAGGCTCTGGTGAGGATAAAGAAAGAAAAAAATATTAGCCCTCTTGCTGTATATGTTCCTTTATGTAAAATACAGAAATTGTAGATGCATCTGTCATTATTCACGTAAAAATATGTAACTTTCAAATTTTGTTTTTAAGCGACTTTGCTTCAAATTCTAAGATTTTTAGTTCAGTATAAACAGTTTTTTCCTGTTTCTGAACGAAGGATGAGTAATACATGTTATTCATGAAACTGAAAAACAATTTTGTGAGTGTTCAAATTGATCAGTTACCATTTTCTTAAAATAACAATCTCTAACGGAAATTCAGTGCAAGCCCTCCTGAGTGGCATTGTTATAATAATTGAATATCAGAGTTAATGAAATATTCAAAAGGTTCCCTTCCTCATTTTCTCTCTTGTCTGTCTGTTAGTGAGATCAGCAGTTAATGAATCTTGAGGTAGCACAATTGTTCTGTTACCCTCTCAATATATATGGACTTTCAGTAGAAAGGAAATTTTTAAAGCTACAATGTAATATCTTTCCATTGTCTAAGAGCTGTCTCTTGCTAAAAAATATTATTTCTATGTATTGAAAGGCTTAGGAATGAAATATGCTAATAAAAGAATATCTGATTCGTTATCCAGAGAATAATTTTATATGGGGGGATTAGAAAATGCATGATTCATATTAAAACATAATTTTCAGTTGAATCTGTGACAAATTTTTCTGTTCTATTTTTGCAGTAAAAAGTAGCTTGTGACTACTATTAAATGGGTGCTTGCAAGCCAAAAGAGGAGGAAGTTTTCTGATGGACTCAGATCCCCAGGGCCAAATCAGCAAGCCAGGCTGTGGGATTTCTAAGGGTACATTTATGTAGTTATTTATTTTTCAGTTTACCGTAGTACCTGCACTGCCTACCAAAAGCACTGGACACTGCATAGACACCCCCTTATAGCATATATCCTGTCCTGGAGGTCTCAAACTTAAGAAATGAAAAAAAAAAAAAAATAACATGAGAAAATGGCACTTCTTTTTGTCCTGCTACATCTGTGACAGTTTAGCAGCTCCAGTGAGCTCAGGGCGGGATTTGGGAGCTGCTGTGGGGTTTCCTGGGTCCCACTGCCAGGGCACGTGCGTCCGTCTGTCTTTCCTGTAGGGCAGGATACAAGGACAGTGCCAAGTAACTTGAGTTCCTCATGGGATTAGTCCGGTGTTCCTCATCACCCTATCTGTGAGACAACGGGAAGCAAATGGCCTTTTTTTTTTTTTTTTCCTTCTCACCTTTTTTAATTCAGTTTTTAAAATATTGTTATCCAGGTTCTCTTTGCACATCATCATCATCTTATGCGGTGAGACTGCACCACCTAATTCTCTCACATTGGGTCTCTCTAGGCAGATTGATAACATAGGCTTGTTTTAATCTTCACTGTGTTAGAAAGAGAATCTCTGATATTTACAGCTGTTGTTAAATACATGTCCTGATGAGACTTTTGTCCTGCCATTCACAAGATTGATTGGTGCCCTGATTTCCGTAGCAGCAGGACTCCTGAAGCTACTTCAGAGAAGCCGCCAAGCTAACTTGCACTAGTTATGTCATCATCTTTATTACTGAGAAGAAAAGTGTTTTTCCTCAGGAAGCATTTGCTGTTTCTTCTTTATTGATAGAAAGTACTTCTCATGTGCTATTCCTCTCATAGCACCTTCCCTGTCATGTCAAGAGTCAAGTGGAAGAACAAAAGTGCAAGTTGCTCTCAATGAAGCAGAAAAGAAAACCTTCCCCCTTTCCTCCAGTCAGGTTCATTGAAATAGCTGTGCCTCTTTGGCTGTTTACTGTTGCCTTGCTGCAAGTGGCAGTACAGTTGTGTCTGTGCTATTAAGGACTGTGAGCCAGGAGCACTGTCCCCGGCCACCAGCCCAGGAAGGGAACCCACACCCAGACCTTGCTGAAGGCCCAAAGATACTTTTATGGCCAAGAAATTGAAGTACCCAGGGGAATGGTGGGGCAGGCTGGCCCGCTCATTGAACCTACCAGGGCTTCCCTAAATCCAGCTGCACGACTGTAACTGTGGAAAATCAAGAGATTTAAAGCTACAATTGTGCATAGAAATAAGTGCATCTCTTCAGGATCACAGAGTTAATGTAGTGCTATGAGAATTTTAGGCACGGTAGTGAAATTTTGACTTTAAAATATCCTCGTAATCATGTCCATTGCAATAAAAGCTTGTATGAAGATACTAATCTTGGTCAATGGAGACAGGCAACAAAATTTAAAAATCTTTCTGAGCATTTGTGCAAATTTAAAATAGTTCTAACTTTTAGAGAACACATCACATGTTTATTGAAGATTTGTAGATTTACATTGTGCCTCTGTCTTTCTCTTTGGGAGAGATTATAGACTTCTTTGACATGAGTGTCTGAAGTTGGACACCTGTAGGAACAACCTAGTTTTCAGAGGGGCTAAGCACCTACATTTCCCATTGGATGTTAAAGGACTGTCAGAAGTCCCAGTGAGAGGCACTAAGTTTTTTAAGAAACTCTTACTGAAGTGCGCTCGGCAAAATGGTTGTAAGACAGCTAGTACAGTGCTTGTGTTATGAATGACTTGATCTCTCAGGTAAGCATCTGGACTCATATTTCTGTCTCCAGTGACTATATAAGGATCTAACAGGGCCTTGGGGTATATACAGTTCTCAGACTTGGGTAAATCCCATCAACCTTTAAGCATGACACATGCAAAACGAATCTTAGGTAATTCTTCCCTTGTAGATCCCAAACCAATGAAGATTCATGAAATGGTGAATGCCCCTCATTTATGGTCAAGCTTTTTTTTTAATGGTTCTGATTTATCTAAATATTTTCAGTATGTCTGTATGTTTACAGTAACAGGATCTGAATTTCCATCTAGCAACAAGAAACCCGAAGTTGTCATGACACACAGTAACGTAGTTTTAAGCAACAACTGCTTGGTACAAGATAATGTTTTAAGGTACAGTAAAAGAATGTGGATAAGAAGCCCCACAGAAGATAGTGTTTTAATATAGGTCTCTAATCCAGCTGTGTGAACAAATAATATATCTTCCACTTGGCAAAACTGTCAATTGAAAAACTTACTTCAGAATGGGGATTTATAACAACGTAGCCATTTAATGACTTTGTATCGTTTCAGGAGTTTTTCACCTATTCCTGATTATTATCAGAAGTACTATAGTAAACAGAAATCTTTGGCCAAATAACTGCTAACACATATTTAATGAACTTCTTCAATAATTTTCTCACTTTCTAAAGCCAGCATCATTTAACACCAAACATGTAAATCTTAAAATAAATCGTCAAGGCTGGTTGTTTCTCACAGCTAGTACAAAAATGAACAATAGAAGTAGGAAGGCATTCTTCAAGTAACACATTCAGTTGGACAACTGCAATGCATAGTGCTGCTTGCCTATTTCAGAATATTTTAAACATGAGTTATACTAATGAGTTAAATTAATGGATAAAAATTGTGAGAAAGTCTCTGTACAGCAGGAATTTGTAGAAGCAGACTTGTAATACAGTTGTAGTTTCAGGTTCTCTTGTATGTTTGGTATGGTTTTTGAGAAAGAAAAGATCAGGCAAAAATAGTTAGTATTCTTTACAAGACTGTTGCCATCCTGTCATAATCCATGCCTTCAGGTATTGGTGTGTGTACATGTCACCTATGGATGAGGTGCTCAACTGAAAAAAGCAGCGTGTTTGTCAAGTTGCCAACAAGTTTGAGACATTACCCTATTGGCTGTAGCAGCTTTATACCACTTTCCTTGTGCACAGTCAATAACATTTAGCCTAGCATTTGCTAAATGCTGGAGACCTCATCACCCTCATGAAATAAGCATTGCTCCTGTTTGTGTGGATTGTGGTAACGTAAGCCGGACTGCAGTGAGATGTTATGAAACCATTGCTTTGTGTGCTCTGGTAAAGTCCTACACAGGTATCTCATATGGGATTAAATGTCAGGCTAGACTGTTATTACATGCCAATAACTTGGTATAAACTTTGTCCACTGCAGGCCTTGGAAGGGCTTAGTACGTGCTCCATATCAGAGAGAAACCAAATTTTCTGGTTCCTTCAGGAGCCTTGAGGAAAGAGTTAGGCAGTCCTTCAGATGGATCAGCAGGTCTCGGACAGGACAAGAGCCCAACAGCTGTTGTGGCAGGCTGGTCTCTGGCTCTGGATCGGGCGGCCACCAAGCCGCTACTGCTCTCTTTTACCTCTGATGTCTGACTTTTGGCTGTCTGGCTGCCCAGAGCCTTATTCCCATCGTTTCCCCTTTCCTCTTGAGCTGTGGGTGCACCAGAAGCTTGCTTTCCCTGTGCGGTATCGGTTATCTTTGTCATAAGAAAAATGTGAGATACCTTCCTTGCTTCGGGGCAAGATAGGTCTTTTATGGAAAATTTCTTCATGGGCCCTACAACTACAGACAGCCAACTCCAATCTCCAGGTTTCCCTCAACATTGACAAGAACAGACAAAAGATTGAGCTAGTCTCAGGTAAGTTACAAGCCCTTCTGCTTGTCTCCTTTCACTTGGTCACCTCTGTTCTGGGATCTTGAGCATCAGAGGGAGAATAAGAACTCACCCAGTGACAGTCCAAAACCTGTGTTTCTTTCCTGATGAGTCAAATGTTAGCAAAACCATTACAGCCCACAGCCATGTACGTACTGAAATGTGTCCCTGATTTAAGTGTATTAACAGTTCTGTTCATCTCAATCTGGATCAGGACTGCTTCTTTTTAAGTCTTATCAATCACAAATGTAAATTCATAGTGAATATTAGAATGAAAATAAAATATAGTTATTTTTAAAGTTTCCAGCAATAGGGGAAAATGTAGTTAGTGGTGCTCTGATCAAAAGCCAGATTTAAAAGTGAATGCAAGTAAGAGATAATGAAAACTGAGGACAGTCCTTATGCTTATACTAGATAATTACAGCAATTACTGTGGTGCCTTTAATACTGGCAGAGAAGGCCCATACCACTTTCAGCTAAATAAAAGAAACCACAGCAAAGGGTAACTACTGATGCACTGCACTCATGGAAAAAATTATATTTTGAAAGGTATAACAAAACCTTTGTAGTCTAGAGGTTTTATCTAATAGTAAAAGTTATTGATTGTTCTTTAGAAAGTCCCCTCTAAGTGAGATATAGTATTTTTAGTCTATGACTTTGAAAGGCATACTGTGTGTCAATTTTAAATCCACCTGACTAAAAATTGTCATAAATACATATTTTTTCCATGTGTTTATGTACGTTTAGTTCAGTGACCCTCAGCCTGAGAGTTTAGAACAGGAATTATATGTGGACCTGTCTCTCCATATTGAAGGATTACCTGACATTGAGTCTTTCTGAGACTGGCTATGCGGTGGACACTTACATTAAATGAGTGTCTAATGGAGTTCAGAATAATTACTGCTGATGTGGATGGAAATTATCAATGAGTTTCTGAAGAAATAAGAAAAAGACAAGAGAAATTGCTGGCTCGGTGAATAACAATTGGATCTAGAAATTTAGACCATAATTTTATGCCTGTGAATATCAGTTCTACACATTACTGCATCAAATAGAAATACAGATTTTATCTGATCTGGTGTAGATGTGTGATCAAATTACCTGAAGCACATGATATAGATCTTATGATAGTTTAAATGATTAGGAATTAGGGTGAAAGCACAGATAATTCCTAAAATGGCTTAATGCCTTCTATGGGACTGTTAACCATCAAAACAGTGTTTGACTGGTGTGATCTTGTAGCATAAATTTATTTCCGTCAATCTTTGCATCGTGGAATTGGAGACGTTAACTTAAAGCTGGGTATTCAAAAGTGGAACTTTCTGTATTATTTGTCCCACAGCCATCGGCAATCTGTCTATCAAAACTCATTGTCAGATGGGCTCTGTTGCAGGGTTGTCTATCCTGGGACAAGGCCTATACATCATATTTGGTAGAATTGTGCCATATGACTGAAAATCATTAAAAGAAGCAGACGTGGGCTTCTAGTGCTTTAGTAAGGGAGGTGCCAAGATTTCTAAGTTTATTAGGCATGGAAAAAGGCTTAGACAAACAGACACATAGCACTACTGTGGAGAGAATTAGAATGACAAAATTGTCCATTTGTGCTGTCTGCATGCATGAAAAGCTGCTGCAGGTTCAAAGCCACATAAATAAAACTGTTTGGTTTTTTTTTTAATTAAATTGAAATACGTTGAGGTTTTTCTGCTTTATCAATAATTTGGTTTTACCCTAATTTTTCTGTAAATTGCAAAATTGCTAAGAAAAAAATACTTATTTAGCTCAATTTTTAATCCCTCATTCTGGGCATTATTTTGGTTTGTATCCCAAGGTCTGTATCAGATTGTCCCAGTTGAGTGTCAACATTCGCTCAGTAGCAGAAGTGCTTTAAATATTTTTTCACTTGCCTAACTGTTGTGGTTTGAGCCTGTGCTCAGCAGCTAAACGCCCCGCAGTCGCTCACCCACCCTCCCCCCACTTGGGAATGGGGAGGGAATCGGAGGGGCAAAAGGAGACTTTTGGGTTGAGATAAAAACAGTTTAATAATAGTAACAGAATAATATGGTGACAGCAGTATCAGTGGGTAATGTACAATACAGCTGCTCACCTCCCGGCCGGTGATCCCTAACACCAAGGCCCCACAGCCACACTCCCAGAAGTGGCAGCCTCTCCCAGCCCTCTCCTGCCTTTATATGGTGAGCACAATGTCACATGACATGGACTATCGGCCAATCGGGGCCCAGCCCTCCAGCTGTGCTCCCCCCGCCCCCGCACACAGGTGAGGGCACTGGGGCCTGGGGAGCCCCGGGGGTCTCAGGGTGCTGCAGCTCCTCCCGCTGCCAAACCAACAGGAACTCTATTCCAGCCCCAACCAGGACACTGACAAAGGAGAAAAGTTCCCAGAAAGCAAGGGAAATCCACTTAGTGTACTATGAAATTGAATATGTTAAAGGTAAATCACTGAAAATCCTGCAGGGAGGAATCAGGAGAGAACACTAGGTCCATAAAAATATCTAAAGATTCAGAAAGACTAATGGTGCCTGATGAAACCACAAGGTAAGTTTTACAAGCTAATATGAGTAAACTGCAGATTTGTGAGCACTATGTTGATGTCTACAACTTAGATAGAGGAGTCTTTATAACTTCTAAAATATGGAATTGGCTGCTGGGTTGCATAAAATGGAAATAAAATTTGTTGCCCCTGTTAATGTTGTTATTAAATATCCTTGGCTTCTTGCCTATCTCTTCTTAAACCACGCTAAATGGAGCTTGGAGTTATATAGTCATAATTGAATACCCTTTCTCTAATGCATACATTTAATGCTCAGACTTTGCTTCTTGGTGAGCTGTATGTCATGTTCATTCGTCTCTGTGTGACAGCTTTAAAGTAACATGAATATTTATCAGCTTGATAGAAAGTATAGTAGAAATCAGCATTATTATATTAATTAACTTTTAAAAAAGTAATTAGTACTTAGTCTCATGATAATTTTATGTAAAGTCAAATTCTTGTATCTTTTAAAATTCTCTCTTTAATATATTCATGCTTATTGAAATTGTCCATTGTTCTTCATCATACTTTGGCCAAGGAATGTTCCGAGGGTTCTACAAGCCAACATCCAATTATTCTTTTACATTATTAATAATATGCAAACTTTATATTTTAAGTTTCATTGGCAAATATCAAACCATTATTGCTGAAGACATCATGTGTGGATATATATATATGTGTGTATATCTCATTATATCCACCTTGATGCATACAAGGGTAAACCACTGGACTGAGCAGTTTAAAGATGCCCACTTAGATGAAAAAAAGGAGAGGCTGATCTTGTCAGTGCAAGTCCAAACACCCAGGCCAGCCGTTCCTTCAGCACAGCAGTGAAGGGCAGCAGATGGGAGAGCACAACATACCTCGAATCTGGAGATCTCTTCAGAATGGTGCTTGACATCAAGCCTTTTTCTTTACAAAAAACTCAAACAGAACTTAAATAATTTTGCTTTTTTTCTTCTTCAAGGGCATGTGTGTTTTAGTGTATGTATCATCTCTAAGCTCACATTAAGAGCCCCTGGTTCTAGATGTAAGTATACAAAACAGAAATACACAATTAATCAGAATGCAATTGCTGACACAGTGTGTTGCAGAGTCCACAGCAAATATTTGCTGACATGCCTTAGAAGTTGTCCAGAATGTCATGTGTTGAGTAGGATGGAGAAAACCTATTAATTTCTAAAAATAGTCCTACCTTGGGTTTTGGGGGGTTGGTTTTGGTTTGGATTTTTTTTTTTTTTTTTTTTTTTGACAGGAGCATGGTTCTGTTCTGAAGAAGGCACAAGCCATTTTATTCTTTATCTGATAATTGTTCTGTATGATTTTCATGATTAATGCTAACCTACACATTTTCTGTACTGTGTGTGATAGCATCACCTTTGAATCTTGAGTTCCACTGAATGCTTGGGTTCCTGCTTTCTAATAAGTAGGAAAGAAAGAAGGACTGTTTGAAAACAACCCAGACATTTTTCACAATATGGAAATAATTGTAATTGGGCTAATCTAATTGGCAATCCAATATTTGCTGCAAAAGTGTGAAAAGCAAAGTACAATTCAGAGTAAGACACACAGCTTAGTTCTTATTATGGTTATTGGTTTATGGGTTTATTTAGAATTTAGCTTGTATATTTTTTTAAGATAGAGTTTCATATTGCTTTGTGAGGCTGTAAACCAGATTTCCATTATGCTATGCTGTTTATACTCAGGACCTTACAAAACTTTTCATGGCCTTTAACCTAGATGACAGTGCCAAGGATTCATTACATGGCTGCCTAAGCACTTTCTTTTTATATCAAAATGATTTATACGTTCTGTACTTTTCCCATTTCCTCTTTGGAGAATACCAGAAAAGGAAGACCAGTGCAACAGTCGTTGTGATTGATACTACACTTTTGAAGACAGATGGGAGTTATTTAATGCTAGGGGACTTTACAATTAGCTCTCTATCCTACCCCTGTTTAGAATTATCAGTTAATTTTGTATGCTGAGGTTAGTTCAGCAGCTCCTGTCACACGCACACTTAGCAGCACCAAAATCTGAGAAGCTAATATCAAATACTTTTCAGCTGATTATCATGTTACCTAAGATGGAATGTTTTTTCAGATATTCATTCAGGAGTGACCCTTAATATTTAAGATGCTTTACATCCATATAGGGCCACTGCCCTTGAGGAAATTTTTCCTGAATCAAGCCATTAGAAGTGACCTCTTTTACTAGCTCTACTTCTTTTATTAGCTTTTTTACTAGAGTTTCCATTACTGATGAGGGGAAGCAATGCTAAATGTGATTGATATTCAGTCCTCATTGTTCTACCCCAAACATTGTTCTTCCCCAAAAGGAGAAGTGAGACTACTGTAAGTGAACACTGAAAATCTGTAACAGCTCCTAAGCCAGACAGAAGCCTGCACAAGCAATAGTGAATATTGCTTTACTGTAAACAGAACAGACAAGATTTTGTCTCTAAGGATAACCCAATAGTTTGCGTAGTTTCCTTCTCTCCAGCCGTACCTGATGATAACATTAAGTCACCTGACAAGAGCATACGATTTTAAGAATCTGGCAACTTTAAACTGTGGAAATTGTAAAGCTTTGAAAAACCACAAGTACTAGAGCAACAGCGTGGCTTTACATGCTTTACTGGGAGATCCTATGCTACTGTGCTGGGTTTGTAGCGTTCCTCTTCGTTAAGAAGCTTAGCTCATACTGCATTATGCATATTATTTCCCATTCCGTGTTACAGTGGCAGAGGTGATAGTTAGAGTAAAACATTTTCCTAGAAATACCCTTTCCTCCAGAAGCACATTTAGCAAGTGGTTTTGTTTGCATGTAACATACATTTCTGTTAAATATCTAGAAGAATGTGACACACACCTGTACTTATTCAAGAAATTAAACTACTATTCATTAGAAACAATGTAATTCTATGTAAGAGGTATGTCTAGTATTTGTTATAAATAATTGTGATTATTTTGTTCCACTGCTGCATAGCTATTCTGAAAAGAGGCATTTATCTTTTGCATGAACAGAGAAATATGAACACCACTGATAAATTCTCTATTTGCCCTAGGCAATATGTCATTTATATGTAGGTATAGATTGTGGGAATTAATTCCATTTTCTTACTTCCTACTAATCAAAGTAAAAAGGCTGACAGGCAATGTAATTTGCAAAGGAATTTCTCAGTCTTATTTTCTATGTTGAATTCTCTGCTATCCTTTTCTTTATTAGAGTCGTCTTAAGGAACAAATAATATTAGATCATTAAATTCTCATTAGTGAGAGGATTGTTGTGGAAAATCTCTCATTTATTTAAGGGAAAGGGAGAATAAGGGGTGTGTGAGTCTAGAAATCCCAGAGAAATAAATTCCTTAAAAAGAATGCCTCTGCAATTCTAATGAATGAGCTTATCACGTGCCACCTACACTTGTGTGGGTATTCAAGATTAAGTATTTTTTCCCAATCTTTTTTTTCCTTGCAAATATTAATTTTTCTTTTGTTCAGCTAATCAGGTAACAAGTACCTGCCCATTGTTATCTCCATGTTAATTTAAATACTGCACCATAATTGAACTCTTTCTTTAACCTTATCACATGGAGAATTTAAGTGCATTGAAAATCTCTTATATCTTCGTAATCCATTACTTATCTTTCATTGCTTAGGGAAGATAAAATACACCCATGGAACTCAGCTCACCTAGAAGATTTATAAAACACGAGTACTCTGAAAATCACTAGTTTAGTCTATATAGATTCCCACTTATTATGCAGACATACTCATTTTACATTCAACTCATCCTGCTGTCCAACTATTTTTATGTCACTCCATCTACGCTGTTGCTAAGAATCTAATTCACAAGCTTTCTGCAGCAGGGACGGTAGGCTGACTCCAGCTCTGTTGACTCCAATGGGAATTGTCTCATTGGCTCCTGTAGGTCAGGATTTACATTGTAACCTGTACTATTTTTGTTATCTTGACAAATATCATCCTGTGTTGTCGAACCCCTGATTACCAGTGTAATCTCGGTAACACTACATCAATATGGAGAAATGAATACACTTCTGGAGTACGAGTAAGGTCATAACTTACATCTACTATGAGGACACCTGCCCCATGATAGTAAACACGGTCTCTGATTGATTTGTGTATTTGGGTATGGCAGCAATTGCTAAAATGATTTTTATTATGCTACATATCGTAAACAGTGTGTTGAGGGTTCCTGACATCATCCTGCATTCAGTGTGTCCTATACCTGGATTTTATTTTCACACATTTGGAGATAGCTCGCCCTTACAATAATTAAAAGAAATCACAAAGGAGAAAATGTTTTTTGTGCTTTCTTTTGTATTAGTTCATCTGTGGAGTCTGAGAGAGGTTTTCTTTCTCATGCTGCGTTGGGACTGAGATGGGATATAAGCCCCTGTTTAGGCAGCTGCTTAATAGTTGTCCTTAAAATCATGGCTAATGCTGACAGTTTTTCAGAACACCTTCTCCTCTTCCAGACCATTGGCAATGTATTTACTCCTGCAAATCCTTCCTGTTTCTTCATCTCCCAGTGCTCAAGTCCAGTGCCTGGTAAAGCAGGCTGAGCGTTCTGCAAAATACAATTTTTAAACCCATGCATCTAGATTATTTTTCTCTCATTTTTATTTTATTTATCATAACTCTCCACATCCTGCTTTGGGTTAGTGGAGGAAGTCAAGCAGTAAGGTCAGGAACTTTTTTTTTTCATCATCTGTCTGTCTCCAACAATGTTGCCCGGATCTGGCTGCAGCATTCCCCTCTAGAGCTTTAATTTGATCTGATAACCTAGGTTTAGGGGGAGTTGCGCCTATCCTCCCTTAGCTGCAGGGGACAAGAAAGTAGCAGCCGAGCCATGCTCTTGGTGCCGTGGAGCTGCATGTGCCTTTCTGAGGGTTCATGGGCAATTACAGGTGTGATGTCAGATATCAGGTTCTGACTTAAAGAGAATCGGGGAATTGATTTCGGTAGCTAAAGGTTTCTGAAAGCCCCCTAGGACTTTTAATAGAGCATTGTAGGTAAACCGTTAGGGTTGGTGTGTTGTGGGCTATTACATCCTGGCTATTAAAATTGGTTATATCTGTCTTAGGCTGTGAACACACAGAAACATTTGAATTGCTTTCCCGGATCAGGGTCTTGCTTGCAGGGCAATGTCACCACTGTGTTTTTAATCCAGAAGAGGTTAGGCCTCGGTGTATAAACTGTGTTTCTGTGTTGGAACTGTAGTCCTTCTCCTTACAAATCCTTTTCTTGGCACGTCTTTTTATTACGACAGTCGAGCGTTATAAACATGTTCCCATCCGATCACGTTCGGCTCCTCTCTGTTTGCTCCACCTCTTCTATTTGCAAGTTTGCCCTTGCCCGGTGGCGCTCGCGGTCGCGAGCAGGCTCACGTGGCCTGGGTGCTCGTACACCTCCCGAATCCACACACTCCCGGTGCTGCTCAGCTCTGAAGCAGTCGTGACTGGATGCCAGGATGTATCCTAGGAGATGCTCTCAGCCTCCCAAAGCCTTGCAGTTTGCATTATTAATGGCTGGGTTGTGGTTTGGGAGGTTCATACCAACAGGGATCATGCAGGTCCCAATTATTTTTCTACTTGTCTCACCAATTCCCATTTACCCCTCTAAGTCAGATATTTTCTAAAGAGAGACAAAAGCATAGGAACAGCTTTCTGTTCCTCTACAGATATTTGAAGGGGAAAGAGATCTAACAAAGCTTTGTATCGGCAAGCACTAAAGGGAAATTGATTAATTAGAAGTGATGCTTTAGAAAGGGATATTTTCAATGCCTCATCACTTTATATCAGGCAGCCTGTGATTTCGAATCACGGGCTGAAATCATACCATCCTACATTTTGCTTAGATCTAACTTCATATAAATGAAATGTTGTCAAATTAAAGAGAGATTATTCTTTTTTTTTTTTTTTTTTCCCCCCCCTTTCCTTTCTCTTCCTTCCCCCCATTCCTCCTCCTGTGTTCTCAGGGAATGGATTGTGTCACTTCTTTTTTTAAAAGTCTGGGTTTTTTAGTGAGTCTGACTGCTGCTGCCTTTGTTTTGTGTATTATTGCATCCTACAGGAAATATGAAATAGATTGTTAAAATAGCAGTGGACAAGAAATTGTTCAGAGCCAATTTATTCACATTGAAATAGTTTTTGTGTCTACCCCTTGTTTCACAGGATCTCCTTTTTGCTTTATTCCTGTTGTTTGTTATGTCATACAAATGCTCGTGTACTGAACAGAGGTAATTAAAGATCAGGTATGTCATGTCGTGGCAGTATATTTTATATTCACAGAAAACACTTGTACTTGCTTTTTGAAAATAGTGTGCCTGCTCTCAAGATACTCAGACTGATTCATGGTTTTATATTGGCTGCAGGTTTCCCTTTGGCTACTCCAAACTATGGAAATTGAAATAATCATTTCTGTTAAAGTGACAAGCTGTGATAATACAAGATGAAAGTGCTTTGCGTTGTGCTGTCCACCGCAGCCAATATCTGCTTCTGCATTTCCTTGTAAAAATCCCCCACTCCATTATAACCAGGCATTTATAACTATCAGATTACAGTAAATTCATTTGTTTGATGATTTGTATGTTTGGACTGGTAAGGAACCACCGTCCAGCAGTTTATGTTGTACCATGTCACAAATAGGGACTTACTCCCTTGTTGGAAGTGCTTGCAGATCACCCTTCCCGTGCTGTTTGCCACTGTGTAAATAGGATAGATACGTCTCAGATGTGTTCAAGTAGAGTTGTCCCCCCAGCCCAGCACGGGCGGGTGGATGAAGTGGGTCCTCGCCAGCTCGCTGCTAGTGCCGGGAGAAGGACAGCCCGCGTCGCGGGGGCTGTTTGCAGCGAGGAGGGCGCGCTTGGCTCCCGCAGGGCTCCTGCTGGGTGCTCCGGCCTTCAGGAGCAGAGGATCATGCCTGAGCTCAGCGGGAGCCCTCGCCCCTCTAAAAGGCCAAATAGCATTGCTGGGGAGGACAGTGATTCCCGACCCTGGTTCGGCTGCCGTCGCAGCTCGGTGGGTTCCTGTGGCGCCCGTCGGGAGTGCAGGGAGCCCTGCTCCTTCTCATCAGTACGTGCCCGTTAGAACAAAACCAAAGGGGATTATAAAATGGCAGAGCACTCCGTACGGGCACATTTCCAGCGCTGTCCTCACCTCTAAAGAATACAGATGAAAGTGGCATCACACAGACCTTGTTAAAAAGAAAAAAACAAAACAAAACAACAAAAAATGGGTTCAGGATCTGACATATCTGGCATCACACAGACCTTGTTAAAAAGAAAAAACAAAACAAAACAACAAAAAATGGGTTCAGGATCTGACATATCTGTAGCTCAGTGTTGCAAAGCATTTTAGCATCTTTTTGTGAAGTGCTGGCTGCTCTCAATTCTCACTTACTTTAATGGACGTTCAAGGCACTTAGCACCTTGCAGGGGGCATTCAGCACTGTTTAGCATTGGTCCCTTCCTAGGTCTTCACTTTGAAATAACCAGCTCTGCAAAGCAGAATAAAAGTTTATTTTGACAGCCCGCTGTGATGTATGGGTCCAATTACTGGAGCCTCCAGACTCATGTTGGTTCTGGAAATTTTTTTTTGGATAGTAGAAGCGTAATCTAAAACAAGGAATTCTCCTTTATGTTACATTCCCTCTAGGCAAAAAAAGTAAATATAGGAAGGAATGGAATTAATGGAGACTATAACTCATACTGGTTTTGTTTGTTCATATACATTACATTACTCTGCCACTCTCACTCACTTTTTCTCATCATTCTTACCCACTCCCAGCTCTCCCTTCTCTTATCGTATTTTTACATCAGTATAACTTTTTGGATTTCATGGAATCCACTCCTAAATTAATCTAATGCCAACAACATGGACGTTGGAGATGTAATTTACACCATCAAATTGAACTGGGGCCAGGCACTTCTCTAAGAGCTGCACCTGCTTTCTCTAGGCTGTATTTAGTGGAATTTTTCCTTTCATGTTTAATTCATATTCCTTCTGGGAAAACATTTAGCAAGCTAACAATTGAAGTTAGGGATAGGGGAATTTAGTACAGCTTGAAGTTCTGTAACACAGATAAAGCATTTTCCAAATGCTTTGGATATCACAAAATGAGTTTTGAATTATGTGAATTTCTCCCTCTGCTCTTTCTCATTATTAAAACCATGTTACTTTCCATTTCATTTCCATTAAAAGCATATAATTTTCTGCCCTGGGAAGGAAACAAACAACAACAAAAAAATACCAAGAAAACCCCCATGAACAAGTAAGCTTTATAACTTAGCCTTCTGTTCTGGAACAGTGCTCCATCACTGGTCCTTCCCTCTTAGAGCAGAGAAAGAAATTTATTTTGTCTTGTGAAGTAATCAGCCATTTACTGTGTACAGCATAGAAGGTGCTTAACTGCATGCCCAGAGATGCATCCGTGAACATATAAAGAGTTATAAAGAACATATAAAGAAGGGCGTTATTTGTGTCTTTAAGGATTGCTTGATGAGCACATGTTGTTATCTGAAGTGAATGTAACTTAGTCAAGGCAACTCTTTTCTTCTGTGGGTTATACATTAAAAAACAGCCCATGCTTATTGTCACCAATATTGGAGCAACTTCCTCCCTATTTCTGACAGAGGTCAGTAAAGAGAGTTATATGTCCTAAGTATGTGGGATTAGGAACAAGCCATCTATACTTAGAAATGTTGTTTGTTCTCTCGCTATCTACTTTTTCAGCCTTCCATTTTTCAAGAGCAGTTAATCCCTGGCAACAACAATATACTTTTTATTGGCCATGAAACAAGATTCTCTGACCATGTATTAAGAGCTTCAGTCCTGAGAGACAACAGACAATAACAAGAGAAGTTTCATGGTCAGTGCGTGGGGCAGTGACTCCAGCGGGCTGAGGTCCTTTCTAGCTCTCTCCCAGATTTGTTTGGGTTTCTAAATCAGATAATCAGTGCTTCATTGTTGTCTGTAAAACGAGGAAATAGTATAGATTTATACAAACAAAAGGTTGTCAAAACCCTTTCAACTCTCAACAATTTTGTGTCGATTGTCCATTAGAAAACTGGGATGCATCAAGTTGCAAGTCTTTTCTAGAAGACTCTGAGACAGCTTTTGACAGCCTGTTTTGTCTCTTTTATGGGAATTAATGGGAAATTCTCTGCATTACATGTAATGCAATCGGGTGGTGGTTTGGACAATGGGGTGGTTATAGTTGGGCAAATCTCTTTGTTGATCCCTTAGCAGTACCAAGAAGCTACCAGAGTTTTGTTGGTAGACTTAAGGAAATACATGAGCTAAACATACTTGTCACCGGATTCCAGGAAGATGCCTGGTACAAGTACCTAAAACTCAAAAAAAGTTTGGGTTTTATAACAGAGGGAATTATGTTTTTAGAAATTAATTTTGCAATTTATTAGCAGAATTATACTCCTATATGGCCGTATAACTTTTGCAAGGTATTGCATCAAAAATTATAAATGCTCAAACTGCTGGTAGCAATCTACGCTATTGTATTCCTGCTCAGCTAAACATCCACTTAGAGCATATACTTCTTGATGGGAAACATAAGAATTCAAAGGGTGAAATTAAAATTTCAGGACAATTTTTTGTTTTCTGGTGTAGAAGGAAACAGCTTGTGGTACCTTTAAAGAGCTCACTGCGGTAAAGCCAAAAAGAAAAAAAAAAAAAAAAAAACAAAAAAAAAAAAAAAAAAAAAAACAAAAAAAAAAAAAAACAAACCAAAAAACCAGGAACAGATTGCTCAGCCTGTAGCTGGACTGGTACAAGCAATCTGTGCAAGATTTCTCCAGAGGAAAAATCTTGAGACTTGTGCTGCTGAGGAACACGGCACAGAGTAGCGAACTGAAAATTGTTGAAGAAGCAGAACCTATACTGGGCTTAAGACAAAAACAGATCCCAGAAAGTTTGGTTGTGCCTGTAATTCTTCTGTTCAGCCTACATCCCTCTCTGTAGCGTTTTTCTGTTAGAAATGAGTATTCTGCTGGGCTAGAAGTGGAGTCTGTGAAGCTTTTACAACTGGGCCTGTTATGGGAACAACCTGGATATTTTTTGATTTAACTTTTAGTTTAACACAAAACTTTTCAGCTGCTTGGACTTTGGCTTATCCATATGTTCCACTTTCTCAATATTTAAGTTGGGAAATAATTGCTTAACTATTAAATCCTATGTCAGAGGTGGTATCTTGGAGTCCCAAACCAGAGAGGGAGCAGCAGCCTTGTGGCTTTATAGAAAATCACCTATTTATGAAAATTACATGGTTCCCTCGGTTCATCTTGCAGCACACAGATGATTCCAGATGGAAATTTGATGCAAAATCAATACTACGATACCTTCCTGTTTTCATGCCTTAATGTTGTTTACTTCCATAACTGTAATACTGCCAGTAGCTCTGTGTTTGCTTGGTGCCTTGCTCAGAAGTGAGGGATTTCCTCTTCTAGAGGAGGCACACAGCTGGAACAAACACAGTGACTTGTGTAAGCTATGTCACTGCTTGATACGGGTTTTGGTTGTCTGGAATTTGTCATAGAATGGGAGAAAAGTGGCAACTAATGATAAAGGGCTAATGCCTCCATTTGGTAGAGTAACACTCTCTTCGCTTGCTGCCTGGAAGCTGCGAGTTGTTGGGAGAACCCGTCCGACACAATCAGCTCTGGGCTCTCCAGGGGTGTTGACAGGACGGGGTAGCCTGGTTAAAGCAAAAACTGGGTAAGCACATAAGCTGAGCAGTGTCAGTACATCCCCCTTGAAAATACTGGCTGCTGATTCTGCAGGCAGGAGGGCTGACTGAGCACAAGGACAGGGCTGTGGCTGAACGCCCAAGGCACGTGCTCCGCTTCCTAAACACCACAGGGCTGGGCCGTGGCTACCAGAGTGGGAGGAAGGTGGTGGTTGGTTTCCTCCTCAGCCTAGAAAACCCGCTTGCTGATTACCGAGTGCTGTAGGTTAGAGCTCTTCGCTGTTGGCTTCATCCTCACCTCCTGTTAGACGTTTGCCCAAAGCTGATTTTTCATTCTTCCACGGGATGACAGGAGAAGAGGCATTTTCACAAAAGTACTGATCAGGTCATCTCTTTGTAGGCAGGATGTGGGTACAACATGTTTCTGTTCAATAACATGCCATAACATATGCCAGACAGGATTTTAGGTTCTAGACACATCCTGGAACAGGGCTTTTTAGTTGTTTTTTTTGGTGTATTTCCCTCCACCCCCACTCCCCCCCCCCTCAGTTTTTGCCTCTGAGCTAAACAAGAGACTCAGATTCTTTGGACTATGACTCAAACAACACTCACTTCTCATGCCACTGAAAACATATTCCTGATTTTGCCACTCAGTCTTCTGAAATGCCAAGCTATGTACGCAGCTTGTGAGCGTGCGCAAGGCGTATCACTTGTTGAAAGCCTTATTCTCAAGTGCTTTAAAACTGTCTGGATCGTTGTTGTTCACCCTGTTCTCAGACTGTTTGAAGAAAATATCACTTTTATTTCTAATTAAAATGCCTGCAGATTAAATAGTGTGAGCTTTTGAAAGACTTCCATAGGGATTTGTGCCATTTGCAGTAGATATTGTCAAAGGAAGTCAATGAGCAATGACAGCTATGTCATCTTTGCTTGCATAATTGCTTGAAATACATCGCTCTCCCCTCACTTTCTTTGTGCATCTTTATGATTGAAGCACATAAGGCTTAATGCATTAAGGGAGTTTCTTTCAGGAAACAATTTCTCATAAGAAAAAAGTGCTACAATTCTGTATAGCTAGAAAACTGCACCAGTGCTGTCACCCCAATTATTTTTTGCAGAGGAAGGAACAATGGTTTTAAATTGTTGTGGGTTTTTTTTGTCTTTTATTCAGAAATCTGTTTAAAGCACATATATAAGTGAGGGTGAGCTCTCTCCTAACCAAAAATGAGGTTTACTGTTGTTCAGTCCTTGCCTCATCTCCTAAACAGTCACATTTCCCCAAATAATTCTGTTTCCTTCACTGGTCACTGTAACCTAAATTGCTGACCCTCATCCCGTAATGATGATCCGCTGCTACTTCGCTCTAGGACCTCACATCCATGCTGTATCTAAGGCTGGAAGACTTCTAAGATAAACACTTTTTTTGTTAAATAAACAATTTTTTTGTTGTTTTAGTTTTGTTTGTTTTGGTTTTATTTTAACTAGCCACAGAACTGAAACTCTGATCAAAGCATCATCTCATATTTTGCTTATAGCGCTCTCTATTTTTTTTTCTGGGTCTCCAGAATTCAATTGTGGCCTCTTCTTATCTGTTTGGGATGCTGCTGTAACGGTCATATCTGTATCTCTTGCATTGGCCATCTTACCCCTTTTTTTGCACTGCCTTTTTCTAGCACAACAGATGGATGCGTTCACTTCTGTGGCCTTTTTTCCTTGTGATTCCACACTGAGAAGTCAGCTCCTCAGCTGGGCCTGCCGCTCTGTTACATTCTGAGATAAGATCTTTTATGCGTCCTGCAAATTATTCCCCTTATTCTCCCTGAAAACATTTGATAAAATTTGTTAAACCCTTGAAGTCCTTCCTTAAAATATCCTTTGGCATAATACTTGCAAAATAGTTGACATCTCTCTTCGTCCATCTGTTGTCTCTTATCTTATAATGAGGCTGTAAAATTCAGGGCTATTTTTTTCATGTTCACACAATATTTCTTAAGTGAGCCTTCCCATGCCAGTGACCTCTGAAGTACTGCGGCAGCTATTGTTGTCAGGGCCAGACAGGCTGTTGATAACTGAAGGGGTTTCTGCCTGTGCATTATTATCATGGTCTTTGCCATAAGCATCCTTTTTGTTAAACCTATTTTTAAATGACACTAAGGGGATGTTCCCAGATGGTGAGAAGAGCCTGTATCTCCTTATGCTTTCCTGAAGTATACTATGTATAACATCTCTGGCAACCAGAAAATACACCTCGTAGATAACCAGCTGTTCTTCATTCTAAGAACAACAGGCTGAGATTTGCTGCTGGAAGCATAAAATCTCATCATTATCTACATGAGGCACAGTCTAGTCTACTTTCTGCAATTTAATGTAAGTCCTTGGAAGGAAGAGAAGGATATTCATCCTCAAGTAAACAAAATAAATTTATTTCATGATTAATTAGCAGTTATTGTGCCCTTTTTATAATAAGCAGGCACTTGTCAGTTGCAGGTGACACCAAAATCAAGGTGTTTACAGAATGGTGGTGATTCTCTCAGATTCAGAAACCATATGGCATGAAAACTGCTGATCTCTTTCTCTGAAATGTGACGACAGTACCATCCATTTGTACGGTATGATCAAAGGCTTCTCCTCTTGCTAGCAAGAGTCACATCTGCATCATTTCTTTAATTCCCAATAACTGCACACATCAAGGGAGTTTTGCATGAACACTGCAGTTCTCTGAGGCATCCTGAGAACATCAGATTTACTCGGTTAGTGTGGGACAGCTGAGCTGGGTGTGTGTGCCCCTCCTGCACAGCACACAGGCAGGAGTCCTCTTCCTGTATTGCTGCAGCAAAGACACCGTCATGAATTTGAAGTGAACCGAAGCTGTATTTGTTTTCTAAGACCTACTGCATCCAATTCCATTGTGGTTATTAGAAGCAAGGAAATCAAGTCTTAAAACTGGAGTCTGAAATAAATGACGTGGTTGCATCGTTCATGGTGTTTATGCTTTATTATCCCAGGGTGACGTTTGCCTGGGTCACACAGTACAATGTCACAAGATCAGGGACAAAGCAACATCTACACAGGGTAAAGGCACTCCTAATTCTCTTTCCCGCCACTATCTTTCCTTTAGTCATAGATCCTTTACGTATGCCAAATTTTTTCCATCTCCTCACTCTCCCATTTTTGTTTCCTCCTCCATCATCTTTCATGGAGGAATGTAGCCTATTGCATACAGTCTGGAAAACTCTCGACGTATTTCCAGATTTCTTGTTTATGGGAGTCTACCTCATTCAGTAATGAGCTATTCCAATCAGGCAGGGAGTGCGTTACTATCTGGGAAACCCACATGGATATTACCAGGATAAAAATAAGAACTCTTCTTCACTTGACTAAACTTAAAAATCCAGGTTGAATTCTGATTCCTTTGAAAAGAGGGCATATTTATCCATCTTTATCCACTGATTTTAGCACCATTCACTGAACTGTCAGGATGGCTTCAGCTAGAGTTGTATTTCTCCTCTGCTGTTTCTCGTTATTATTAGATCTAGGTAGCTGTTGGGTGTGTATTATTTTCTTAGACTGAGCAGACTAATATCATCAGCCATAATTCTGTGGGTTTCTCCTGAAGCCATTACCATAATTAAGATAATGATATTTAAAGTGAATGTTTATTTCATACTACTTTGTATGGCAAAATATAATTAGATGTTTGGCTGCATATG
The DNA here is from genome assembly GCF_018691265.1 of Tyto alba. NCBI lineage: Eukaryota > Metazoa > Chordata > Aves > Strigiformes > Tytonidae > Tyto > Tyto alba. Next base: position 1,073,800 of record NW_024881278.1, on the reverse strand, counting down.
TATATGGTTGAAAAGGATTTAGTGTTTTGAAAGAGGCTGTAAGTCTGAATAGAGCAGTAGTTTAACTCTTAGAGTGACTCTGAAACTTCAAGAAAGTGTGCCATGAGCAGACCATGAAATTTGTTAATACATAGTGAAAAGACACTCTTAATTTGCCTCCACTTGAGGCAGAGTGACAACTGCAACTTTAAATTTACAAAATTCCCAGAAGTCTTGTGTTAACTGTGCTGGGCTAATCTTGTAAATGTTTATCTGCCTTACATTTGAAGCTAAATAAAGAACATTTTCTTATCGCACTCTGCGGTGCAATGTGGTCTTTTCCCTGTAGTTTGTTTATGTTGCCCACGTAGACTCTTAAAGCCTGAGATCCTGAGCACAGAAGCAGATTGCAAGTGAATTAATTCAGTTGGCTATCTTGTGGCTCTAATCATTCCTTTTCTGTTTGAAATGGCAAGCTTTGGAAATGTTGATATCTTACGGTCAAAGTTGTGTGAAAAAAGAAGTTGCCTTCATGTTTAATGCTGACATTTTAGGCTTCACTTGATGCCATTTGTTTTTTCTTTTAGACAGGACTTCCGTATTCTTTGAATGTTAGCAAGGATAAGACACAACCTAACAAGATGAAGTGTACCTTTTCTATACCTCACTTAGCATGTTACCAAAAAAAAAAAAAAAACAAAAAACCAAACTGGGTGGAGAAGAAAAGGATGACCTATCCACTAAGTAACAACACTACAAGTAATATGAGGGTCAGAGAGCACGAGATGAGAAAAAACGATTTAAGCTTAAGTATGTCAATTTTTTCCAAAAACAATTGAGTGCTGATTTAATTATTCAAGTTGATGTTTGTTGCACACAATATCAATGTTTTGACCTCATTATTAGGTAAATGTTTATTACATCTTTGAGAAGATGCTTTCTTTGTTTTCATACTCCCAGGAACTCTTATTCTAACTCATGCTTTCTTAGCCATGTCCTAAAGAAGGCCTCACTTTTTCAACAATTGTAGCACACACTGCATTCCTCACCCATTTCACCTTTCCAGATACCTCCCTTCTGAATGTCTCCATTAGCATGAAAAATTATTTCTCAATTTTCTGTCGGTCAGTGACCCCTGCAAATATTTATCCTTCCCTCTTTTAGCAGTGTTGAACACTGTGGACCAAATCCACTTATATGGAATGACTCTGAAAGTGAATTTTTGCATCAACATTACTCTCTTAGTTTCTAGTTAAAATCTTCATCTGTCTTGTTTGCTACATCGATCATCTGTGTCTTTGGAACTTTCTTTTCACCTTCTAGTCTAGTTTACCTAGGCTTTACTGTCTACTTTACCTAGGTGAGACAGTTTACTTATTTTTCTATTACAAATCCCACCATAACATATCAAATTTAACCCATTGGCCTGATAGTTTTCGAGATATGTTACTGTTATTTTAGTGTGTCTTTTGTTCAATGTTGAGCAATTTGTAGTGGATACTGTTTGGACTGGCTTCTAAAGACGCTATTCTCCTCCAGTTCTCTAAGGACTTGCTTTACACCACATGAATATTTGTTGGTAAGTGTCTGTAATAAAGCACAGTTCATGGTTATCATACCTGACCTGGCTACCAAAGATTGTCCTCGCTAGCAGCACGTACGTGGAACATACCAGCGGTGTGATCTCTGCTCTTCGTCCTGCCTGGGTAGGAAGCACATGGGAGCTGTTACGCCAGTTCAACGCCAGGGTCAAGCTGTCAGACAGGTTACATCCCAGACCCCGTCAGCTTAACTGTGATGAGGATTTGGCTCATTCTCCAATTCAAGCAGTGTGAGTCACTGGAATTTTGACCATGTTTGATACAAACCATCAGCCTCGCTGGTGGGGCTTAGCTGTGCCCTACTGGGAGTCTGCCACAGCCCCAGGTGTGAGTGTGAATGGGTGACTCTGTATATAGCATGGATTTGGAACAGGTTGTGACGTACCTTCTTTATTCACTTGAAGTTCCTTCTAAGGCTCAAATACACACAGATTTCTTTGTCAGAGCTATTGGTAGGAAAGTGTTAGAGCTTATCTCTTTGTATTTCACTGGTGTAACAGGGTGAAGTTGATAATTTTTTCTTCCTCAGAATTTTAATGCCCTAATTACTGTAACCACTAGCCCTTACTAATGGGACTAGTAAGATAATGAAGCCCTACTTGCTGCCACAATTCAAAGCTGTAAAACAAAATATGTAATGCTTGGGGTAGGGATGACAGGGATTTTTTTTATTTTTTAACTACAGAAACAGTAATTACTTTGTGTGAAAAACAACTTGAATTATTAACATGAGGGGGAAAAGGGCAACTGGTGTAAGTCATGTCTGTATTTTGCTTTCTTCAAGTGCACAGTTTTTTAAAACGGTCCTCTTGTGGAAAGATGTGGAAAGACCATTCAGAAGCAAAGGGAAGGATGGATCATTTGACGTAGGGCCTGTGGCTGGTATGCGCGAGCAGCTTGGAGAGGAACCCATATTTCTGACACTTGATTCACTGAGGTCAATTATTTCCTTGAATTAGATTCTCATAGATTACAATCTCACTTTGGGTTGAAATGGTTTCTGTGACCACAACTCTGTTGATATATTTAATTTTAATTAGGAAAGAATCAGCACAAATATTTAATAATTGTGTGTCCTAAGACTCTGTTTTTGTCATTACCTACAGTTTAGATTTGAAGATAATAGATTATATAGAGCATCTCTACCTGGGCATGTTAGTAGTTAATTTGGGAAAATCTGCAACAGTTGAGAGTGACTTGAGGAATATGTCAGGTCTGAGCCCATCGCCAACCATCTTTTGTGTGAAATGATCCCATTTCTAACTGGGATGAGCGTCTGAAAGAATGACTGTTTGCTCAGCCTGTAGAGACATGGGAGATAGCAGTGAGGTCTGGCAAAGTCTGCTGGTATGTTTTCAAAGCGGGTTGGTTGTTTGAGGGATATTCTGTTCTATTCTCAACTGGGTTTAATCTTAAATATCTCTAAGGTTTTAATTTGTTTTCAGTTCAAGGCCTGCCCTTAAACTGATATCTTATTTTCATCGAATGTTTTAGTGAATTCTTTGGTTTCAGTGAAACTGTGGTTTTATTTCTGGTGTTTAGCTATACTTCAAAGCATTTTGTCAGATTTGGCAAAATATAGGGAAATTAAAAATAAAGGGAAACTAGGCCATCTGTATGATTTATCTAGATAATGGACATACATGCTTTCCACCAAAAACAGTTATATAATTAAAATGACTAATTAATTTGGGCTAATAAAAGGTACAATTAGGATTTTAAAAATTAGACCTGTGAAGAGACTTCTCTTAAAAAGATGTTTCCAGCCTTGCGTTTTGCTGTGTTTGAGGTTTTCCTTCGACTGAAGTAGAACATGAAGTTCCATTGAAAAACTGAAAAGAGATACAGAAAAGACTATACTATTTTGACAGGCATGACAAATGTTGATCTTTTACATGTGTGTGAGAGAGGTTGTTCTCCAGTGGCCAAGCCAAAAGGGAGGGATGAGAGTACTGCTATTATTACCAAGTGGAACAAGTGTCCTTTAGCTCTGGTGGTGGAAAGACATATATTTTAGAGATAAAGTGTAAAGAGCCCAGTTCTGATGACTTTGTTAGTGTGTGCATTTGCAGATGAGCTTTATCTCAGTTACATATTTGATAAAAATAAACCTAACCAAAGAGAGTGAAGAAATACTGCAATCACAATTTCTTGCCTTCCAAATAAGCAGGAAGGCTAGAAAAGTACTTTTTAAAAATTAAATCAAAGGTGTTCTAACATTTCAAAAAAACATTGTTAAGTGTTTTAACAGAATCAAGAGCATTTGCCAGTCTGTTGTCTGATACCTGAAATCATAAAGCATCAGAAATTGTATCCGTTTACTAAGCTGTTTGCTTTCAAAGTTACTGAAATAAGACGTTAATTTTTACTGATCCCTTTGCATCTGATGAGGAATGTGCAGGTTACTTGGACAGGTATATATGTATTTAAGTTTCCTCTGCAAAATGGATTGTCTTTATAGTGTAAAAGAAAGACAGTTTCAGCTGTCTTATGCTACTTGCTATATATATGCAGATATTTAAAGCGTCATGCACTAGGATATGTGTTCACTGTGAGATTTCTCTGAGAATCATTCTTGACTCTGGTAATGGGCAGGTTTTAGAGGAAAAAGTGCAAAATACTTTGAAATATAAGGCACATTTAAGATTGAAATGGCTTCTTTTGTGGAAAGAGCTGTCTAGGAACTTCAGTGCTGGTGGTGTTTTTGAAAACATATAGAATTGAGTAGACCCTAATGGCAGCAAATTATTTTTCAGGACACGTCTTTTAGAGTTCTGTTACTCTCGTTTTCCTCCACTTTCCTCCTTTGATTTACGGGCTTTATGTGTGAGATTCAGTACATTTGGGCAGATGCAAGCAGCTGGAAGTAATAGAGTTAGAGCACTTTGAAAGGCTGAATTTTCACAAGTGGTTTGGGGTTTAGATGCTGGGAGTCATTATCTGGTGCTTCAGAATAACATTTAGAGAACTTGCTCTCATGGCAGAGATTTGAAAGAGGTTATTCATGGGTTGTATTTCACTTCTAAAAAGTTGAATAAAATTACATTGCATTATATTTTTAAATGAAGAAATCTGATTGAGCCATGCAGACACATTTTAGAATAATATATATTCTAATGGCACAAATCGCTACTTTTATTCCATGTATTCAGAAAAACATATGCTCCCAGAAGGTTTGGAGAGAACCTTTTTTCTTGCCAACTATATATAGTATAGTGAGTGTTTCCTTTAAACTCAAGCCAACATCCCATGTAAACATGATAAAGTTAGATATGGCAGTTTTATGGGGGAGCAAGAATTTGTGGTCTTATATTGTGCATTTTTTTGTTGCTGTGTTTCTTTCACAGCTATGCTTTCTGTCTCTGGAGGTTCGTTTCATTCCGTGTCATACAAACAAGTTTCCCTTGTTTTATCCATGCTTCTCTGTGATTCCATGTCCTCCACTTATTTTATTTTATGTTTGCTTTCAGTAGGGTTTTTCAACACTGACAAAATCTTGAGGGACACCTATTTATAAGGCACACAGTGCATTATTTCCTCATATTGTGTCCTTCTCTTCTTTATGGCATGTCAGGTGGAGTACTTTTTTTCCTCACTAACAACATACAGAATGGAGCCACCATAAAGCAGAATAACAGGCCCAGATTGTTTCAGTGGATGTGTGTTTGTTGTAATTGCCATTCCAGCTACAGTGCACCAGTTCTCACAACAAATTGCTCTTTAGACATGGGCAATGCATAGCACATCTGGTGTTATCCTTTCCTTAGCTGTTTCACTGTTGCTTCTGCAAGTGAAATACTGGGTAACTTTTCCCACATCTGTCTAACTCTGCTCCTAAGGCAGGTTGTAGGAGAATAGTGCCATACCAATTACACACGCTTTTTGGATGCTGTTGTACGCTGTCACTTTCAAACATAAATGTGTGTGACCTATAAAGGTACATGAGAACGTGTCCTGCATCCCTGCCGTCTGCAGAGCCCAGATAGCATATTACTGACACCTTCATCCATCAGGCTTTTGTTTCTATGCATCTTTAAAGGGCTTAATACTAAATTCTTATAATTAAATTTTGGAATAAGAGACCATTAAGACAGTTTCAGCCCCTCCTCTCTCTGAATGAACCAGAAATTACAATTTTGACCTCCTTTAAAATGGGCATGTCTCTGTATGAATGAATATCAGCTTTTTAAGAATGTGATTATCCAAAGTAATGTCTGCAGGGAGTTGGAAGCTAACAGGTCTTCTGTGCTGGATTTACAGAACAAATAACAAAATACCATTGCAGACAAAACTGAAAAGACTCTGGGATAAGGCCATAGGGGATATGGTGAAGTCTGGAATACTTCAAACGGAAAGGTGAAATATCATAAGTTTCATTGACTTCTAATAAAAATATGTGTGGTTTTAGTGGAGCTGTAGCTGTGTAGGCGTTCATATTTGTAATTGTAGTGGCAATGTGTGTTCAGGACCAGTTTTGTCCTCTGTTGCTTAAAAAGATAAGATACCCAGGCAGGCTTTATTATCTAGCTCTGTTGCGATCTGTTTTGAACTACTATTTTTTTTTCTTTTAAAATGCACCAGTCTTTCAGTGGGTCTGAAAAGGTGATTTTAAAAAGATTATAACCTCCATGCTGCCTTTGTTTAAAGAGAAAACATTGTTACTCACACTCTGTTATTTGAATATCTACTGCATGGTTGTGATTTAAACCCCACCTTTAACAGAAGTTGCATTTAAAAGATACCACTTCCATGTGGTTTCAAAATTATATCAAGATAAATATTTTACTTGTCTATATAGACTGACTACTCTCTGAGGTAATTTCTAGTAAAATTTGGTGATGATTTCTATCGTTGATATATTCTACCTAGGGAAATAAAAAAATGTGAAGTAAAAGTTGGAATCAGCAGCCGAAATGGTCTCATTTCCTGCCAGACAATTTGCCTTTGGTTTGTATTGAAGTTGATGTCAGTCTGGAAAACAATAAGGCTCTGGTTTTACATTGCAGTTCTTTAAAAATAATTACCCTTATCTTATATTCTGTTCAACTCTACTACTCCCAGTTTAAAAGAAATTGAGGTCAAAAGGCCCATAAATAACCATCTGGTCAGTAACAATACAGAAGAGTGATAGTATTGGTATTTCCTACAAAATTTCAGGTGCCAGCTGTCTCTTGACGTTTGCCCACTCTACTTACACAAACAAATTCATCAGGAGTGTTTTGATTTCCAGAACATTTTTATGTTTGCATTTGGAGTATGAAAAGAGAAAGACATTCTTCTGTTTAAACAGGAAAAATAAAAAATATATATATCTTAATCTGTTTTTCACTCAATGCTTTTGCTCCAGAAAATATTTGTTAGTTTTGTTTTCTGCATCCCCAGTTTAAGTGCATTTAGAAGTCACAAAAGGTCTAGCTGACAATGAAATATTCTGTGCCAGATGTCGTTTCTCTTTGGTGCTTCATATTACTGTGTTGAAAGAAAAATAAAGCCCAAGTTGCTTAAGTAACAGATGTTTCTACCCATACCCACGGTCCATTTACCAGTGTTACATTAGACATTTTTCTCTTCCAGGGACCAGTCAATCTGAATTTTCCATGATTCCAAATTCTTAGCATCAGAAAGCAAATGTTCGTAACAAACAGAGCTTTTAACTTACAGACTGTGAAATTCTTCCCTGAAAGAATGAATGACTCGTTTCACTGTTCAGCTTGCAAGTGCTGTGAAGATGACATTAGTTGGATTGACGTGATGCTGCCCAGCAGATTGCAAAATCCTTCCCACTTGTGGGGAAGTGTATGGAAACAGGTTCAGTTTGGTCCTGGGGAGGCAGTGAAATGCTATTTAGTGGAAAGATTCAAGTGCAGATTATGGCATGCAGTGTACCCTAGAAAGAAGTGGTCAAGATTTGGTGGCCTCAAGGTGTGGTTGCAGATGAGGAACATTTCTGCAGATGAGTCATCATCACTTTGGCTGTCAGCACGTTCAGCAGCTGCTGCTGCCAAGTCACCTCGAGGTCTCGGTGTAGAGTGGTTTTATGTCGAGAGTTCTTGGCCTTTGGAACCACTTTCTCCTTGATAATGAAATGGTGTTCAGAGGAGGTACCGCTATTTGCATGCCCACTTCATCCTCTCTTATGTGAGCATCCATTATTGGCTGGCGATAAAGGCAACTGGTTGGATCACAAGTAGACCTTTGCCTTGCTCCAGTGTAACTGCTTTTATGTTGGAATTGTGGGTTTATTTACAAAGACTTCAGTGCAAGATTATGCCAAAATGGGTGAAGTAAAAGTTCAAAATTCTGCACTGTTTATATCAGTGTTATTTTCATATATAAAAAAGAGTACATATGCAAATATATATAAAAGCCTTTTTTACATAAAAATGTCCTATTTTAGGGCACTCTGAAAAAGCAGTTCTCAATTTGTGCTGACCCCCTTCTAAGCTAGGTATTGATAACTACCTGGTCAATACAGGCTAAGAGGGTAAAGTTGCTATAAAGGATAGTAATCACATTATTCACTACAGTGCCTCTGGGTCCAGAAGCTGTGTGCTCTAGGCCAGGCTAGACTGTGGGCTATGCAAACACAGGACAGAAATTATGCTGCTTTCTTTAATCTGTTTCAGAAAAAATGAGATAAATCATGAACAAGGACAGTCAATTCGGTTGTATGAACAAGTGATTCTTGAGAAGGGCGTTAGTATATTTTACAAATATAATTGTAAAGTGCTACCACATGGTTATGCTATTTTATATGCATTTAAATCAGATTTCAGAAATGTTAAAATAAAACATTTCTGAAATCGAGGTTCATGACCAAATAGCTTGTAGCCAAATTGAGATGATGTTGCTTACTTTGAGGCTATCTTAAAACTCTGTGAGTGGGGGAAGGCAAACAAGCCACCCAAACTCCAAATGCTATTAGCTCCCATAATCAATCCCAGAAGACATTTAGAAACACAATTTGATTGGCTCATTAGAAGTTAAACTCAGCTGCTGCCAATTAGGATGTGCTAATTTGCATAGGCAACTTGATTGTGCAGCATTGTTGGAGAGTGCAGTAGGATCACCATCTGAGGAAGCAATAAGAAAACTTTACTGCATTGTCAGATGGATTTAGCTGATCTGAAGTCAAAGTGTCTTTGACATATCTAATGGACAATACATTCATAAATATTTGCAGCTTCTTTGTATCATATCTTTACTACATTCAACTTTGTGGCAGGATATAATTTTTTGCTGACAACCGGATATTTAGGAAGATTTTAATCTTCTAACCTACTAGAGGGAATGCGTTTGAAATGTGATGAAATAGAACTTTTATGGGTATTGCTTACTGAGAGGAGAACAGGACGGCATGCGATTCCATAGAAATATGCATCATCTAGGGTTCAGGTTTCTTCAGGTTACCTAAATCTCTAAATCCTGTGGCTTTGAAAATAACTAATGATATAGCTTGTGAGGTTGAGAGATGGCAAATGGCTCAATTTCAGGAAAATACCTATTTCTGCAATGAGTGTCAGTACATTCCCTTTCTTTAAGGACACAGGCACATTAGCCATAGGAAGACAATGCGCTGCTCAGCAATAGTGACAGGCAGAAAATCATCATGGGTGATTCCACCCACACCGAGTGGGTGTTATCCCACTTCATTACCTGAGCACAAAGCTACAGGGGAAACTCTATGGTGCTTCTATTCAATTATCAGATTTTTTTTTTCTTCTATTTCTTATGTTTCTGTCTTTTTGAGTGGAATTGTGTCAATTATGAGCTACAGAATGCATGACTATATATCAAGAGATAAGGTATTAGAAGTCTACTAGAAGTTTAGATGTGACTGCAAATTTGGTATTGTTTATTCTGGTTTCTCAACACTGGATTTCCTCTCACTCCTACTTCTATCCTTTTGTTTAATTGAACACAAAATTACAGGTTTTCAATTTGGAGTATTGTTGTTTAGTTTGGCTCCTTCCCTGCTTTTTCTAAAATACCTGGGGTCCTCAGTACAGCATTCAGGTGGCAGCAGTGTGGGTGAGAATGATGTCAGAAGTTAAGCAAAATTGTTAATGTTCCTGCAGAGCATTAATTTTGTTGCAGCAAAGAAATGGTCCTTGAAGTTTGCACTGTTATATGAAAAAAATCTTACAAAAAGACATTGGAGATTTTTTAATTAAAACTTCATTTGGGATTGTTACACTTACTATATAAAATCGTTCAGAAAATATTTGTTTTGTTTTATTAATCACAGACAAAGATTAACTTCAGCTTTGAATACTAGAATTTTGTTTCACATGGTATTAAACATACTCAGACATGCAAGGGAAATACTGAAAGTTTAGAGGCCTTAGTCTTGATGACTTGAGTGCAGTCAGGTAGTTAGAGAAAATTGTGATTTGTTGGTTGGCCAATTTTATGAAGTGAATGGACTGTAGGACAGTAGGCACATGCTTTTTTTCTGCTCTTCTATTTCCCTCCTGCACGGGTTTGACAGAGGTCAGTGGTGAAATGGGTAGAAAATCTGATAACCCTCTTTGCTTTGAAATGCAGTGGCGCTGTTAGAAAGTTTGGGCAGAGGATTTCAGGATCTGGGGCAGTTAGTTTGGCTTTTCTGGGCAGTGGCATTTTAAAAGTATTTAGGAAAAGGAGGAAAAAAAGCAAGGTTAAGACAGCTAGAAGAATTTGGTTTAGTTTTCATTGAATTTGTCATCAGTTAAACTTTTCAATTTAAGGCATTACTCTAAAAGGAGTTCAGGGGGTTTTATATATATAGTTTTTAGTCTCTGAACAGTTACATAAAACCTATTCTTGAGCACCGGCTTTTTTGCTCTCTTTGTTTGCATCAAGAGCCCAGCCTGGCCACTCTAGCAGCCTGTGAGAACATCCGTGCATATTTATGGACTCTGAAGTTCGAAAACGTCAAATGACTGAGTTACAGTGAGGCTCTGGCCAAGTAAATGTACCATTGTTCACTCCAAATGTTAGCCAGAATGATAACATGCGATTTCCATCATTATTCAAATAAAAGATCCATTGAAAGTTTTTTTTTTTAAAGTCCCCATTAAACTCAAATATAGAGAATACAGGAATTATGCAGAAGTGGATTCCACACCTCCTTGTGAGTTGTCAAAACTGATGTTGGAATGAACTGTCAGAGCATACGTCAGAGCCAGGAAGTTGGTTTTCCTTTCTGGAGGCCAAAATGCACTTGCTATATGGAGGGAATTAGGAGAGAGCCTGAGGGAGCATCACTCTTCAGTGAGTTCTCGGTGCCTGCAGCCTGGGGAGCGACTGGATTTCCCCTGAAATGTTCCCAATTCCTGCGGGGCCTCCCTGCTGCCATGGCTCTGACTGGAGGAGCTGGAAGAAGCTGGCCCTCCCAGCCCCAGGACTTGGGCACATGTATTTCTGCGCCTGTCTCTGCCGTGCTGTGTGGTGCTGGGGGTCCATGCCACGCACAGGAGCTCTGTGGCCACTGGGGAGAGTAACCCACCAGATTTTTTCCTGGTGTATAGCAATAACAGGTGTAAAAATTCTCCATGCATTAGGTATTGAGGGTATGTCTTTAGATTAAGAAAAAAGGACAAGGACTGATTTCAAAACTAAGTGCACAAAAAAACTTTTGAGAGAACGAAAATGTTTCAGACACCACCAAGTTGACAGCTGTTCATCCTTCTGTGAAAGGTGTAGGAGGCTTTGCTACTGCTGAGCACCTCTCAAAGAAAATACCTAGTGTGGCACCAAGGAGTTAGAGGTTGGATCCCCTAGAGCATGAATTCTGGGAGCTGACCTTTGCTGCCTTATTAAAATCTTCATTAACAGTGTCTCACACCTGGCAGGGATTGGCTAACTGGGGATTGTTCTTAAAGAGCTGGAGAAAGTCTTGGTTTGTGCGGATGCGAATCGGAAGCACTGTGCGCGGCTGCAGAAGAGCATGCCCTGCAGCCACCAACACATCTGCTGCCTTTGCCAACCCAGCCCCGGCTCTCATCTCCCCAGGCAAGATTGCCCTTGCTTGGAATCTGATCCCTTAAAGAGTAAACCTTCACTAAATTCTTTGATGTGTATTTTTTCAGCCAATGATTTTTATTATTTCAGGATGATAATTTTTTATTTCTGTCCAGAAATCAACTGTGGTATGCCGAGGCTTAACTATAGTAAGTCCTAGTTTTTCTGTTAAATCACAGATGTGTTTCCTGAGATACTTTCTTTTAAGATCAGGAAGGTTTCGCTTTCAATCAGTAATTTGAAAATTCAGTAATGGTTTATATATTCCCACTTGATTGCTTATGGTTATTTAAAAAACAAACCAAAACCTCATGTTTGTGAAACTGGATATAGATACCAAACATACTCATTTTTAAGAGAAGTAGTATGAACAGAAAAGAACTTGAATTAAAAAAACAGTGTTTCCAGGTGATTAAATACTAACTTCAGACTCAGTAACTGCAAACCTAGTTAATGAGTGTACTCTGTACATGCCAATATTGTAAATGTTAGCCTTAATAAGGTACAAGGCAATAGCCAGTCAGCAACTGTAATATTTAAAAGAGAACTAGTTCTGGCACATAATAATTTAAAAAATTGTCCTCCTGTTTCCTGGGATATACATCAGTGTCACGTTAGTGACAGTTAAAGGGCAGGGTAACAAAGTGAAAAATGACAGCTTGGTCCTCAAAATGAAAAAGTATTTGGCAAGCAGCAGTGTGATGGGACATTGTCAAAGCCTGACCTCAGCAAATTGAATGGCAGAGTTGGCGAAGACCTTACCAAAGTACTAGGATGTCATTTGTGAGCCAATATCTGCTTTGATTCTTTTCTTGGTTGAGTAAAATTGGTTGAACTGCTTCTCTCGTTTCATATGTCTGTTACCTGCTCACGTGGCTCTGTAAGTAGTATCTATTACAACATATGAATCAAATATTTGAAGAATGAAGTATCATCATTTTTGTTGTCCTGAATTTATTGAGGTAGTGGACAAGGGGCATTTTTTTAATGATGTATGAATCTTCATAATCAATTAATTGTACTACTCTCTACATTTTTATATTCTGTTCATCATATGCGAGAGAGATACCTCACTTCCTTTCCCTTCCCAAAGGGCTATCAATTTTTGTTAAGAAGGGTCTGGGATCATGGCAAACGTGAGTCTGATTCTAACACTCTGGCTGCTTTTAGTTTTTAAAGCTGGACACTGGTCAGCTATATCTAAAGGTTTTCCATCTTTGGCAAAATGGTTTTGCACTCTTTACAGCAGTTATCAGTTATATCAGTTCTGATGTTTCGCTCTTCTAGTTATAAAATATGACCTGAAATGCTGCTCTCTCCTGGTTCACTGTAAACAGTGTATTTTAGAGCTGTCGAGTCCATGTATTTATGCTCCCATCCATGCTTTTATTTATCTTTATGACAAACCTTTGAAGTTCTAGATAATAAATCAGGAATGAAGCAACTAGTTTTGAAAAGTACAAATCCTTGCAATTTTATTGGTTCCATAATTTACCCAGTCTTTTGGTTAATGACAACAAAACTGCCTAACTCTGGATGTTTTCTGCATCAGTTGATGCATCCCAAATATAAATCTGTCTTACAAAGATCAAGGGTAAAATACCTTAAATACCAAATACCTGCTCAGTATTTGTATAATTGGACTATTAATTCGTCTCTAGCTTTTGGAGTGGTCAAAGTGAAAAACACGGTATGAATGCCATCCCCAAAGTTTCATGTTAACTGAGTTTTGAATATATACGCTTAAAACATTAGAGGCCTCACAAATCATTTAAACTGAGTTAGGAGAAGTGAATGCTGAACAGGTGCTTTAATAGCTCACTGTAAAGCATGTCGTTTAAAATACACCTTCTGTTATCTGCCATGTTGACCTTTGGGGCGCGCTGCAAAGGCTCATTTCTTTTCAGGGCCACTGGTGGTAAGTAGGTGTGACTGCTGACTGGAAGAGGAGGATGCAAGTCTTTTGTCTGTACCTGTACACCATGCTCTTTCAGGAGCACTTCAAGACTGCTTAGCTTTATGCGTGCTGTTAGTCACAGAGTCTGGTTCTAAGCATGTTGTCTGGTGTTTCTTGAAACAGCATCTGAATTGTTGTTGCAATTTATATGCATGCTTTTAAATGGTTATGATGCATACATGTAAGTGCTGGAATAAAATCAGTTAAAGAAATAAACTTTCATTTCCTGCCACATTGCTTCGTGGTAAACTTGAGGAAAAACTATCCTTTTCTATTACTTTAAAGCTGTGCAAGAAAGGTCAGCCAGTAGATAACTGTGAAGACATAGAAATACTCTGTAAAATACAGGCTCCCTTTTTTTAAGCAACATGCAAAAAAAACCATTGTAGTCAAGTCAAATCGTGCTCTATGGTGGCAATATTTTCAGTGATTGGGCTTTGATGTCTCTCGGTTAAGAATGTGACATCTGTATCAATACACAAATCTGTTTTGCTTGAGTGAAAATTAACCCAGGGCTTAATTTTCTGTTTGTCTTCAATTGTGTATGACCCAGAAAGGATCTGGTCTGTCTGTTGGCTTTGAAAGTGAAGAATCAGTTTCTGGTGTTCTTGGTTGAACAGACACCAGGTCAGCTGGAGGTATCAAACCCTTGAGATTAGGTAGTGTGTGTAGGTGAAGATCAGAGACAGCCAAGGCTGGATGTCCATGACTGCAAGCCAGAAAGATGTCAAGAAAAATAAGTGACTAAAAGGGCACATACTCTTTTTTTTTTTTTTTTTTTGAGATGGTTTCTATGGTGGCAAAAGCTCCAAGTGTCACTGCTCTTGTCTGTTGCATTTTTTTCTGGAAACTGCTGTTTTCAGCCCTGGCAGGGGAAGGCAAAGTGCTTAAGTAGCATTGAGCTTAGGGTGCAGTACAGTAAAATACCAAAGTATTCTCTGAAGTACAGGACTAGAGCTACAAATAGATGTGTATCTGAACTGTTCTGGCATGGGCTGCTTAATCCCATAGCTGCTTCCCTAGGTGAAGTGGTAAAGGAGCTGCCCAAGCTGCACATCCCGTAGGGCCAGAGTCATCTGCTGAAATTCTGGGCTCCTCCAACAGTCTCGGCTTCTGCCAACCTGTAAATGTGTGTGGGCATGGAAAGAGTGGTGAAAAGTAGCTAACACTGACAATTTTTGCATCATTAACCACCCAAAATTGAGGAAGAAGAGCTGAAGCTAAGACAATTGCCAGATGCCCTTGGGGATTGGAATCTCACTTGAAAGACTTACACTGATTTATTACTTACTAATTTTCCAACTGTTTCCTGACTTTTCTTCCTTCCCCACCTACCAGCACAATTCTTTGTGTTTTAAACCTTGCAATTCATTAAAGCAACCCTACAGTTCAGTAAAGTAGTATTACCTATAGAGATTGCCCAAGGGAAGTTATCAACTTTTCCCCCATTTCTGGGTGGGTTCTTCACTATTTAACTTTTAAGGAGGAATCCCTTGATAATTGAAAACTTTTTGCTGCTGACTGCACCTGGAACATTCAGAGATAATGATAATTAATGATTGTTGTACACTTGTGTACAGTAAATCACTATTATGCCATGCTTTTTACCTGCATTTTAATAACAGGAAAACAATGCAATATTATTTTCAGTGAAGTTTCAATAACCATAGGAACAGAGATTGCCATCTGGACCAAACTAGTAGTCCATCTTATCTCACTTTCATCCTCAACAGGTGAAGAACCTGAAAATAAAGATTATTTCTCTTTTTATGCACGGGGACGTCAATGCAAGCTAATCACTCCATCCCTTATTTTGGCTAATATTCAGTATTTCTCGGTGCTGCTTTCCTGCAGGTGCTGTAGCCAGGCCCTGGTTTTATCCCAGTAGAAATTACAAGATTTTTGTGTGCCATTTCAGTATAGCATCAGCAGTATGTACTAACAACCTCCAAGGGGAGGGCTGAAGATTCCTGTGATTCTTTGTTATGATGAAATAAAAAATGGATGATTAGACAGAGCTCCATGTAGTATTACTTAGTCAACAGTTTCATCCTGAGAAATCATTGCAGACATCATCTACCCTTGCCTTTTAACATTGCAACAAGAGTTTTGCTTTTAAGTACAAATAGTGGCCTTGAGGCACTTTGAGGCCACTTATATGCTGCCGTTCTGTGTTGCAGCTTTTGGAAAAAAATTGCTTTTGGGGATTTTTTGAGAGTTGTATTATTAATTCCTACTGCTGCAGTTGAGTCATATATTGTCTTGACATGCAGTCAAGATGAATTTCAGAAACAGGGATGTTAGTGACTTGGGAGTGTTTAAGTATCAAAGTTTTAATGGATTTTCTTCATTTTACAGATTCAATCGCTATGCAGTAGGCACGTCATTGATTTTTAAGTATATTTCATTATTGACTCCAATTGGGGGTTCATTTTAAAAATCAATGGCATGATATGGCCATGTGTCTTTCTATTGTTTTCTGCAATTTGTGCAGGGCCGTGGTTTGCTCCTTGAATTGTATTAATTCTGTGAAGTGGTCACGGATACGGTTTATTTGGAAAACACTCCACTGCCTCAAGTTGATTCATAATTTCTGAGAATCAGAAAGAGAAAAAAATGTAACCGGAGGTGAATTTACTAAAGTGCTTGTTGATAGACACGGTAGATTGAGAGAAGTGAAACAGCGTTGCCACTGCTGCCATTTAGCTGACAGGAGGGTGTTTGTGAAATGGGCGCAGAGTTCATCCTTTACCCTCAGCAATCCGCCGTTAACTTCAGTGCACAAAAGGTCAGTGGGACCTTAGTGCAATTTTAGGATCTCAGCAAAAGCCCTTTTGATCTCATTTCACCATCACTTATCATTCTCTCTAGAACAGCACTATTTGTATTTTTTCCTTATTTCCTCATATGTGGGTGTCTGCCACTATTTCTGACATGATCAGAGATTTTAGAGATGGAGGAAAAAAACCCCAAACCACTGAGTTCACTTGCTTTGAAGTTATGCTTGGTGTTTTGGGTAGTAAATTGAGAGAACAAAGCAGCATTTAATTTTTGTTCGTCCATATCTTTGCTTGGACCTATATAATATAGATAGAGAAATAGAGATCAATATCAATGGGTATGGGACAGTTTGGTACGAAATAGCCAAGTGAAGGAGTTTGATGACAGATGATTACAAGCAGATTGAGAAATTTATCCTTAGGGCGGGAAGAGGGAATGGATGGATATAGGAAAAGTTATGGAGGACTGCAGTTTGAAGTGAGGGAGGAGAGGGAAAATAACTGACAATAGTTTGCTATGGTGATTTGTATCAAGAAAATAATGTTTCCAACCAGTGTTTTCTACCGTGAGATTTCCAGGGTATAATGACTGGAAATTGCACCTTTACTTTGTTTTAAATAAAGATGGGTGAATACAGAACAGTATAAAATAATCAGAAAATCATCTGGAATTGATACAAACAATTGATTTTTTCCGGGCATATAAATGTACTAATTTTGTTGGGGTGAGGGTCAGAAATAAGGAAAACTAATAAAATCTTATTCTGTGTGCTTTGTGCAAACTGATTAGATTCATGACAGAGGGGAATGTTGTATGTTTTGGGGGTTTGACATTTTAGCAACAAAAAGTATGTTATTTTATCATCTTGGTATTCCCAACAGTTACTGCAGTATCTTATAGTTTGGTTTAGGGAGCAACATAAGATTTAGTTGTATCACATATAGCATAACACTTTTAGATTAATAAAAATTTATTGACTAAATCTTCTGTACTCACATGGGACAAGAATCAAGAACATATAGGTATATAGTATTGCTAGTAGCAACACAGTAAAAGGAGTTGTCTAAACTTGCCACCTGTCCATAAGATGTCTGGTTTACCTGTAACAAATTTGTAAGAAACTGCAAGTGACTACCTGACATTTATTGTTTGCAGTCCAAGGACTGATGCCTCATTAATTCTTCCCGGGACTTCACTGTCCATGACAGTTTTGAGTTACTGTAAACAATATGCTGAAAAATTTACTCATCATATTTTACTGTCAGAAACCTTTCTTCTGTAGCCTTTTCTGTTGGTGTTACAGCGCTGTGTAGTGGAGGGCTTACTGGTGCTCTTATCTAGTTAAGTTTTCAGAAGAGATCATTATTTTATAATAAGCACATCTAAAATGAAAGGTATTAAATTTTGCAAACTCTGTCATTGCCAACTGTTCTAAATCCTGAGGCTAATTCACATTATTCATCTTATTTAAAGCCATAAGTCAGAGCTTTCTTATCATTATCTTGGTGCCCTATTGCTAACTTCTTGCATCTTTCCTTCTAAAAGTGACCAGTGAAGAAAATAATTAGGTTTTTTTTGGAGTGTAATAATAAAACTTGCCATTAATGAACAGTTTATTCCCAATATTTTAAGTGATAGCTTGTATAATATTTAGAAGTCACTGGCTTCGCTCGCCTTGAAAACAAGTACTGAATTTGTTTGAACACCATAGATAAATATTTGTTAGAATGCCAAGAATAAATGAACGGTTTTCTTCATGATTTTACAGGCAAGAATGGTGCTGCAGAACAGATACTTAATCTCCTTTTAGCATATATCATAAAGTGCAGAGCTTCTTGGAGAGTAATTTTGTATTGTAATTGTTGACAACAGAGTTAAGTTGTTTTAGTGAGTACATAACTTGGGAATGAATTGTTCAAATGGTTTGGGGGAATATGCTACCCAGGATGTAAGAAATAATGATGTCTGGAATCCCTGTTTCACAACTTTTATTGCAAGACTTAAATATTATGGGTGCCTTTAGATAGGGTATACACAGCACAGGCAAGAGACCATGAAATAAGTAAGACATCAGTCACTGGGAAAATTCTTTATATGAATAGTCCCCCTGTAAGGGACTTTTATTTGTCTGAACGCTTTTTTATTCTAATGGACTTTTCTGCTCAAGGGTGTAAAGAGGGCAGGGTTGGGAAATGTGAATTTATAGATTGCTAGCAGCTCTCTACTGCCTTATGGTGTGGACCTGCTTGCCTAGGTGCCTTTTTTTAGCAGGTGGGGAGGCTTTTGAGGTAGTTGAGAGGAAGGACCTGCCCTGAGCTCTCCAGCAGATGCCTCCTCTGCAAGGGAATATCCCATCTGGGTAACAGATTGCTGAAAGTGACTTCAGGTGCCTAAAATCACCTATTGTGAATACGCAGCTCCAGAGATCCTATTATCTGTGTAGATTCAGGTACTTCCAATGCTTGACCTGTTCTCAAACACATTAACCTACACCTGTGAAAGATCTTTGCAGTGGAGACAGAAAATAGCCATACTGAGATTGATGTGAAATAGCATGTTGTAAACTACTGTCCTAACTCATTTTCCACTAGCTTTCCTGTGGAGAGCAAGCCTAATTTAAAACACCTAGAAACCTGACAATGACAGACTATACTTAATACTGCAATGATAGTACGCAAGAGTTGTAGCGATAATTTTTTAAGTAACTTTGTAACTAAATATTTTAAACACTAGTTTTGTGTGGTGCGCAAATTAAGTAAATTGTTGGCAGCTTTTTTCATTTGTGTACTGTAACACAGCCTGATGAAAGCCCCTTTCTCAGGTGCAGCAATGCTGAAAAGAGAATTTCAAGAGCTACATCCAAAGAACTAGCAGGTTTCCTAGTGGGAAAACATATGTGCATATATACTTGAGAATTCAGGTGGCTCTCAGGAACCATTACCTTGCCTGGTTACCCAAGCTCTTAGTTTTGAACACAGGCTAGAGTGTAATTAGCTGAAATTAATGTGAGGATGGTATTAGAAATGAGGAAAGAAGCTAAAGAGAGAGAAGAAGGGAGGCTGTCCCTCCACAATGGAAGCAATGAAGTTTGGGGGTAGTGTTAGGCACGTGCGTCTCTGAAGATGTGGAGCAGTCGCTTGCGTATATAGCAGGTCTTTTTATCTTGCACATGTAATGTCTACTTCAGGGCTTTCTGGCTCAGAAGAAAACATTACATCTCACCCAAATGCTAGCACCAGGATTATGTCTGAACTTCCTTTGGGCCATAACTCTTCTCTTGTGTCTTTCCACATTTGGAAATTTATAATTTGGCACTACTATAGCCTACTCTGTTTTCCAAATTGTTTACATATGGGGTGCTCACATAATGTGGTCTCTCTGAATCAGCCCCTTCCCATTATATTTCAGCTTGTGCCCCTCACGTATGACATCTTCTTCATCATTTGCTTTCTGCACACCTGATATTCATTCTATTAAGCCCTGTCCCTGATGACCATAATACCAGAAAAAAACTTTTCCCTTTACGTTTTTTATAGACACAAAGCTAAAGAGTTGAAGTGGATTTGTGACCCTTTCTGTGTAAAGCAATCTGTAGAATGGCATGATGATTTTGAAAAACTCAGTCATCTCCATGGGTATCAGTAATACAAAAAGCACATTTAATAAGTTTTTCAGGAGCCACTTTATTACCTTATCATTGTTCCTACTGGTAGCTTACTGTAATGGACTGAGCATATAAAACACCCCTGGGAACTCCTGTGATTAAATTGAATTTCTGATAATGATTTGCACTGTGAACTTGAGAGAATCATTTAAAGCCCACCTGTGAACCTTTACTTCCATATTGCAGCAGTTCTTTCACAGAATTAGTGCTGAAACAATGTGATGACTCTGGTGAGTAAATGCTTGCAGCCTGGACCTTGATCTGTCTCTGCTTGCTTCTATAAAAAGAAACGGGATACTTACCTGTCTCACAAATTATTGTGAGGATCGACTGTTTGATGTTTAAGATCTGTTAAAATGCAATTTTTCATGGAGGAAGAACAAGGGAAAAGACTAATTACAATTGTTCTTTTTTTAAAAAATAAATAAATAAATAAAATAAAGTAAGTATGCATCTTTTCTGTCATTTATGGGGTTTGTGTTTTTTTTTTTTAATTTTGTATTTTATGCTTTGACCCATGGCAGCATATAGATAGAATTAAACATGCATATTTTCAAATTCACCAACCAAATATATAAAAATACAAGGGCAATAGGATGAAGCACACTTTTTTGTCTCTTTTCTGGCCTGATGCTTTGCTAATTGTGAGAAGCAGAGAATGACACACTGAAGACAGTTTACTGCATGAGGCAGAATCTGCTTTGTGCCTGGAAGGGACAGCTACATGCAGTAAAGCCTGCTTTCTACTCTATGTTTTTTTCCCTGGTATAGCTTATGCATCTGATAGGAAAAATCTGATCCAGAACATTTTACAAACAAACCCCAGAGGCTGCATGTATGCTTAAATAGCACTTTATATTTTGTTTACATCCCTTGCAGAAGATTGTTATGATAAAAATTATTGAGTGAGAGATTCTATTTCTGTACTTGCTTTAGACACATGCTCAATTTAGCTTCCTAGTTCTGGAATCTTAAAAAAAAAAAAAAAAAAAAAAAAAAAGAAGCCTTAGAAAGTTTTGAGCAGAAATAACTATTGCTTTATACTGCTGCCTTTTGCCCAGGCAGGCACAGTTAACAGCTCTCACCCTTAGGAGACAGGCTAAGATCTCTACGCAGATTTTGCTTCCTGAACTTGTGACTCAAGCTGAAAAAATTCAAGCATCCAGTAGTTACTGAAGGTGCCACATATTCACGTTGACAACCCCACATCTTCTTTTCAGACTTCTGCTTTTTATCAGCCTTGTTGATGTTGAGCACTTGCCAGGTGTGTTCTGTGATTAATGTGTTTGTGCCATTGAAGTAGGGGATAAATTCAAACATACTAGCCGCTGTATCTGTAAGAGTGCATCAAGCAGAAAGCAGAAGGTATGAGTAAATATTGAGTCCTAGCTAGTCTTCAGAAATGGCACTTAATAACGAGACTCAGATCTGAGTTTTCCTTTAGTCTGAAGGGACGAGAAAAAGGACAGGTTTGGGATTTGTCATTTCACACACAAGTGAGTTGCTCTAAAGGACCCCTATTAAATCATGCACCTTCATGTGGTGTATCTCATTGTAGCCTTGTCAGAGGAAATAGTAAGTGGGTGTGCAAACACTTTTACACAGTTATTGAAGGTTTACAGACATAGTTCAGCAGAAAAAAAAAAAAAGTGAATAATTGGGATTCTTGGTGACTCAGTTTGAACTATTCTTAAAGCTAGATTCAACTTCATACAACTAATATAGTTGTGAATGAGAAATATGCATAGTAAAGCAACTGACAATAAGGAAACCTGTCTGGGCAATAAGCAAACATAAAGGCAGATCACAGAGACAGGCCTGCAAAGACCCTCACAAAGGTGTCTAGTGAATCATCTTAGTCTGAGTCAGTACTGAGCATCCTTGTGTCTAACCTGTATCTTGAAACAGTCCTCCAATAATGTGGATTCCACTATTTCTTTAGGTTGCTCTGTTTCAATGTTTAACTGAACATACAGTGAGGTAATTTGATCTAGTACCTTAAGTCTATGTTGCTGCAAGTTCAGCAGAGAAGATCTCATTTCCCCAGACCAGATGCATTATTGTCCACTCAACCATGTTTGAGTGTGTTGCTGGAGCAAGTTCCTCAGTCATCCTTTGTAGGCTGAACACACACACATGCACAGACAAACTTACTTCTCTAAGACTTCCTAAAAGCACATTTCTAAATGTTTCCTCTGTGTTCTTCTCTGGACTGTCACTGGTATGCCTGGTGTTATGTTTTTTTTTATACTCCATCTGAACCCTCATCAGTATTGGACTAGTAATAGCAATGGACTCTTAGCGCATTCCTAGAATAATGTTTTTCATCTTTTTAGGCAAATTTTGCATCACATTGTTTATTCACTTATTCTGTGATGCACATTAAATTCCATGAATCTTGTTTTTCATAATCTGACACTGACCATTTGACTTGTGCATTGTAGGTGAAGTGCTTCTCATTTGTCTTTGATTTCATATTACTTCCTCAGTTCAGCAAGATTTGTTTTCTAATTTCATCCTCCAAAGTAATTTTCACCAGCCACTTTTGTATGTGTATTCATTCTATCATTAATGGTATCAACAGTCACACATTAGAGCCCAGAACAGAGCTACTGATGCCTCTGCTGATACGTTTTCTAGTTTTGCGAGGAAATCACTGGTAATTGTCCCTGAGAGCAGTTTTGTAGACAGTCCTGCACCTGTTCTATTGTGGTTTCATGGTAACCTACATTTCTGTAGTTTGCTTAGGAGCATGTCATATGGAATATGTCAAGAGCATGACTGAAGTCAGGGTAGATCCCATCTGATGCCTTCTCTTTAGCCCACTGTAGACCACTATAGGAAATTAGGTTGGTTTGACAGCATTTGTTTTTAGCAGCTCCATGCTGGCTGTCCTCAGGCATTTTGTTGTCCTCTAGATGTTTGCTTAAGGATGGTTAAATGATTTTTCTAGATTAGAACATTTTTAATTTATTTTACTGCTCTGTAATTTCCTAAATCCTCATTCTCTTGCCATTTTTTCCCTTCCTTGCTTCCTACCTGTCTTTCGGGATTTCTCCCATCATCCATGAATTCTTCAGGAGAATGGTCAATATTCCCTTGAACTCTCTGGAGTGATTCCAACAGGTTCCACTGACAATTCTTTTACCTAAACACATACAAATGGTATTCTTTCTCAGTTTTGTCATCCCTTTTCTTTGTTACTGAAATTAATTATGTTCAGGGTTTGATCACAATGGAACGTTTTTGCGAAGAATGAAGCAAAAAGGTGTTGAATGCATCAGTCATCTTCATTTGTCCATTACTTTCGTGTTTATAAGTAAAGGACCTTTCCTTTCCTTCATTTTTATTTCCCCTAATGTATTTACAAGCTCTGTTCTTATTCCATCTTTTCTAGCAGCATTTTGTGTCCTCGCACCAGAATGTTGTAAAATCACTGTCAGGCTAATAACCCATTAGTTCAGTAACTGTAGCCAAACAGTAAATGTTTATTCAGCATGATAGTCAGTGAAATCTGAAATAGATGCAGAGAAGATGCTCTTTACCTCTCTGTTATTTGTTGGCTTGGTATTTCTTCTGGCCTACAAGTATGCTAGAAAACGAATGCAAAAAAATGCACAGAAAAAAAGAAGGGAAGTATGTTTTTAGACTTGCAATTTTGGTAGTGTTACTCTGTGGAAAATTGCTTGGATCAAGCACTGTGTTTTTTGAGGGTGGTCATCAGCTGTACTCATACATATTCTTGAGAGGATCGGGAGCATAACTGCATGTATATTTCATTCTGTGGCATTTCAGATGTTTTACATCTCTGGGCCACCATTTCCACCCTTGCTTTGGCTTCATCACCTCTTCAGTTTACTAATTTGCTACTTGCTACAGGGAAATCATCTCCATTTTATTTAGGAGGGGGGATTTTGGCTTTGTTTTTCTCCATAGAAGGGGAAACATTTGGCCTGTTGTCAGAAAGTGACACTAGAAAAGTCCTTAAAAAGAAAGTGGTAAGGGAAGTGCATATGGCAAAAACTATATATATCATGGACATTACAGAATGTCTGCTCTGTTGAAATCCAAACCGTCAGGCTGTGTGGGTGGTCAGAGTTGAAAGGATGATCCAATAGCAGAGAGAGGATAAAAGATAAGTGTAAATGACAGTTGAGTCTTTATCTATATTTAAAGTGGAAACCGTGTGTTCCCAAGTGTTGAGTGTAGGAGAGGGCAGATCCAAGTAGGGGTGAACTGATGAAGCTGCATCAGCTTTCATGGCACATTTTTCTGAAAATCTGGCAATATCTTGAGGGTTTACATATTAAATCCATTGAGCTTTGCTGTCGTTATTTGGAAGAAAAACCCAACAGAATCTTACGACGGAACTGTCTTGGCTGCAAGAACTAACACACTGGACAAAATCAGTGATATAAAAATGTAGCCTATGCATGAATAAAAGGATATGATTATGTTATATAAACTGTTAAGTAATGCTGGTGTCAGTTCTGGTTTTAATTTGAAAAGAAAAAGAAGTACTTTGAATGTGTAATTAACTTATTCAAATTGCCTGTGAAACTATGACCAATCATAATTAATTTTATTTTGAAAATTACATCCATGGACTTCAGTGCACTGAATAACATCATAGATGTTACACAATTAAAAATAAAATTTTCAAAATACTGTTTTCAATGGAGAAGGTTACAAAAAAGTCCTGTAAATCTTTTAATTTCAAGTGTATAGAAATGTAACAGGCTGTTTTACTCCCTGTCTATGTTATGTGTGTTTTGTGGGCTTTAGTTCTAGTGATTTTTATTTAAAAAAAAACAAAACAAAGCAAAAAGTTTCTAACTTACTTTTAGCTCTAGCAGATGTGTACATCAAATGTTTATAGGGAAAAATATTTTCACAAAAAATGAGATCTTGTGAAGTAGTAAGAATTTTTATTATGTCTCTTTATGCACAGAACATTTGTTTTCAAAACACTCTGGGCATATAAACATTAAAGAAGTAATGCTGTATATTCACAACATGATGTGTCTATCACTTCTCTTTGTCAGAATTTCTCCCCAAGTGATACTTGCAATTGTAGAGTTCCTAATAGTTTACCCAGCTTTATACTTCTGATGGCATCCTGGAGCAGTGATTTAATGTTCTGCCGGGACTACTTTCAATGTTTGGATTCTTGAATGCTGGAACATTACTCTTGGTTTATTTGCACTGCAGTTGTTTCACCTTCCCTTATTATTTCTTCCTTCCATCACAGAGATAATAGAGTATAATTCCCTTAAGAATTAGAATGGGGAAAAAAAAAAAAAATCTTGTTTTCTCGTCAGAGATGCATAGATTATATGCTGGAGGAGAGGATTGTGATGAATTTATAGGCCTTTTGGAAGAGGCAAGATACAGAAGTACTCTGACTTGAATGTCTTGTCTTACTTTTGAACTGGAATACTTGTTAGAAAATTCATCACTGTTTGGTAAGGCCACTAAAGTTCCAGTTACATTGCTGTTAACTTACGCACCTTACTTCTAGCCTGAATCTAGCTGACTTTTTTTTTTTTTACCCATTTTCTTTAATCTGCAAGGTTAAAGACTCTGTAACGTTTTACTAGGAACTCATACTTAGTTGATAATAGAGTCAGAATTAAAGAGTAATTCAGGTGGGAAAGGGGCTCTGGAGACACGCTATCCAAATTCCCTGTTCAAAGCTCTGCTCTGAGCTGTGTCCAGTTGAGTTCTGAATCTCTCCAGAGATCAAGATCCCATGTTATAGACCTCTTATCCAAACCACGTCACAAGAATTTGGCTACAGGACACTATAGTGAGTGACAGTGATGAAAGCTTTGCTGAAATGAAGGTAAGCAACATCTGCTAGTCCTCCTTTGTCGTCTCAGTCATAACAAGCAACCAGGTTTGTCAGGCAAGATTTGCCCTTGGTGCATCCCTGATGGTTTCTCCAGTCACCTTTTTGTCCTTCATGTGCTTGGAGATGGTTTTAGGAAGATTTGCTCCACGATTTCCCCAGGAACTGAAATGAGGCTGACTGCCCCGTAGTTTCTTATATCCTCCTCATCTCCCTTTTAGGACATGGGCACAATTGCAATACATTTTTGAAGATGAAGTTGCAGTGGCATCAAGTGGCTGCCCAGCAACCTTAGTCATTGTGACCAGCATGCCCTTTTCACTTGCAGCTTTCTAGGATACGGTCCTTAATCCTTAAGTATGATCTTTATTCTTTGTTTCTGGATTTACATTCAGTAGCAATAGGGTAGAAGCTTGGTCCTTTTTGGCGTCTGCTTGGAAAGTATTCAAATCAATTTTGAAACCTGTCAGTTAGCTGATCTTTCCTATATTTATTACATTACATTTGCAGTGTTGTTATTTCTTAAACAAAATATTACACAGCACTGAATTTCATACCTCAGGGAAGCTTATCATCCTAGCACCTTTAACTGTATTAAGAGTATAGTATGAATGCCATGAGCACATATCTTTAGATTGGCAAGACCACAAACACTTTTGATTGATATAGTCCTTCTTTAATTACTTTAAAAAGCTGTGTTGCTTGTTTCATAATTTTGCCCAGGTTTGATTTTGGGTGGCAGGTCTCTACTACTTACATCACTAAGTACTATTCTTGCTATATTAGCATGTTTTCTTTCTACATCAGCATTGCCAACTAATAATTTTCATTTGCTAATCAACAAGCAAAATTGCTGTGACTCCTTTTGTACCTAACACAGCTTTAAAAAAAAAACCAAACAAAACAAAACAAAAAACCCAACACTTTTATTACTCACATCTCTAATAATTGTCAATTTCTTCTGTCTTCTCTTACTTTGCCTTTAATTCCTAGTTGCAGTGCATCATCACCTCTGTAAAGTGCCTTACTGATATATCATGCAGCAAAAGTAGTAGAATTTATTTTTATGCATATCTCCACGTTTACCTTGCAGGTTGATGCAAGGCCTGTATATATCCATAGATGGAAAATTATTTTTTTCCCTTTGTGTTGTAATGGCCACCCCTCTTTCCCCTGTTTAAAGCATCCTGAGTATGTGCGCCTGTTTATTCATGGAGAGCTATTTTCTCTCTTCCTTGTGCCAGTTTATTTTTTGTGTATAGATAGCCTTCTTTGTTGATCGTGAGTTATGAGGAAGTTGATGACATATATTTAAACAGTTTTTAATTATCTGACACGTTTCTTACTCAGACTCCGTAATATGTTTCTTGGTACATAAACATTTTGGGTTTTAGTGAAATCATTCTCCTTAAAAAGCCATAAACTATAACAGATTATTTTCTTTATAAAATAAAAAATAATCATGTCTGGATCATTTCCATGGATTCATTCATTACTTTTAATTGTGGTCAGTCTATTGTTATTTTTCAAGATGATACCTAATGCTGAATTTATCTTTGTATAGACTTCCAGAATTTTCACCTGCAATTTTGGAAATTCTGAGAAATTGTCCCTACAATTTATGGCTGTATTGAGAAAATTATCACAAACTGACTGTGTAATATTAGTTGTGAAATTACATTCATTTAGTGCTCACCATTTTCCATTTTCTCATTAGCTAATCAGGGTTTATGTAATTTCATTAGCCAAGACAGCCTGTAAATATTTTCAGGGAAGCAAAAAATTTGAAAGATGGATAGAATTATTTTCTGCATTTTTCCTTTGTACTCAAAATCAAAAGGTATAGAAACACATGCTTTTGATTAGCTAATACGCAAAAAAACACAAAGCTCCAGGCTTTATCTTCTGATATGCTAATTCTTGAAATAAAAAAGAGCAATGAAACTCTCTGTAAATGGAAAGCGCTGAACGTCTGACAACAATGCACTTGCCAGAACGCTGAGAACCATTTCTTATCTCAGCAAATCCTTCCAGCCTTGACTGTCATATTAGCCAGTTTTATTCTTCATTGCTTGTCTTTGATCATCTGCTGCATATTCCCATGGGAGAAAGTTATGCCCATTTGCCCGTGAGCTACTTGCAATGTTTAATGAGTATCTGCACGTTCTATCAAGGTTTTAAAAGCACTTCTGCTCAGATAAATTGAGCAATCCTTTCATTAGTTTTATATATGCAGACTTTCTGTTCCTCTCAAAGACAATAAGGCATTAGAGTATTTATTTGGTGGGTGGACTTGCACATTGCTATGTTTTTAAAGGGTATTTTTGCCAATGTTTTTGTTTCAGCTGGATCTGAAGACCTAGTTTGTACCAGTTTCTGCATTACCATGTAATGCTATCTCTGTTGAATCTTTTTACAAAGCGACACCGAAAGATTACATTTGTAAACACTAGTGTGTAACATGTTAAAATAAAAGATATGTTCTTGATTGTGACATCTGACAAGTTATATAACAGGTATTTTCCAAAAGGGACTAATAGTATTTTTTGGCAACATCAGCCTTAAAGTGGTACAGTTTTTTGATCAATCCTTACAAGCAAGAGCTTAAAAATTGCTGGTTTAATGCAAGTCCTTCAATTTATTTATTTTTTAATCTGGATTAATCATTCTCATTTTTATCTTGCCCGGTTTTCCATGTTAATGGTGTGAATTGTATAGAGGTGCAAAATTGGCCTAAAGAACTGCAGTCTTGGCATGTGCTGAGTAAATCTTATGCCCATTGCATTTTATGTTAGATATCCATTTACTTTCATTTCTACCCTTATTTTTAGCCTCTCTGCATTTAATTTTAAGCTCCTTGGTAGCTATAAATTGTTCCAAATGTAATTAAAGCTGTCCATTTCTGACACTATTACTGATTCCTCAACAGTTGTTTTGTTATCCTGGCAGGTTATAACTTTAAGGAGGAGGAAGTGTAGCCAGTAGCAAATGCATCCTTAACACTAGAAGGACCTCGGCTTAGCGCTGGTACCTTCATGATAATTAGGAGGCAAAGGAAGAAACCTGGCCGCTGCTGTGTTGGGGAGAAACATTTCTCAAGGTTGTGAAAGGAAGTCATATGACTGAGCACCACAGGCCCTGCTAGCCAGCTGGTTCCTGGGAAGAGTGAGAGTGATTTTTGTGCCCTATGAATTCAGATATTGAAACACATTTCTGGTACAAGCACCATTTAGAAATCAGGCCAGCTGAAAATGGGAGCATTTTTAAAGAAGATTAACTATTTCTTTTTCTTTCTTTTGTCAGGGTAATTTAATTTAATGCATAGATTTAAATTACTTTTTGTTATTATAAAATGTTATAAAACCAAGTAATCTTTAACAGATAAATTTTGTTCTTCTAAAGAAGACTTTTGAAACAAGAATGTGGACCATTTAAAGTTTTTGTTTAAAATTAAAACATTGAAGGGTCTTTGCAGTGTTGGCCACCTCTTTTCTATGCCAGCCTCGACCACATTGGAACGTCATTTCCATGTCAATTCTGTGTATGCAGAGTGCGAAGAGCTTCTGTTTGAAAGAATAAGCTAATACCTATAGTGAGGAATAATGGGTATAAATGCTGCTTTCAGGTAAACTGGAGTTACTGTTTCTTCTCTGTGCATCTTACAGTCTATGAACCAACAAATGATGCTACGTCTTCCCTAATAATTGTGAAAGGCAAATTGGAAGCTGTAGATTGACTTTAATTACTAGAGGGCATGGGCCAAAACTTGCTCAAGATCTTTTTCATTGATCTATTGGACCTGGCAGCTTGTCTTACTTGTCTGCCAGAGAAGGATGTTCTCTAGATATGGCAGATGCCATGCTGGGGTTTCATAGCTTACTCTGTGCCTGATTAACTGAACAAAGCTCCAGAAACCAAAAATGCATGTGACAGACAATTTCCCAGCATGTGGAGACTGACAGCATGCCCCACTCTTCTGCTCCCTCTTCAGGGAAAGATGAAGTAGTCTTTCAGTAAGCAAGAGGAGGATGAAGTAAATTTCTAGGAAATCGGTGACTATATTTTCCCGGTTCTGGAAGACAAGTAGAAGTTTAGAAGAGTATAACTCAGGGCTAAATACAGACCCAGCTAGCCTCAGAAAAACAAGCAATATTGCTGTCTACCAGCTGGCCTGTGTGCAGGCAGAGAGTGTGCTGATGATGATAGCTAAGCAGCAAATTATTTAACTCAGGTAATAGATATCTTAGTTTTGAAATGAAGACATCTTTCCTCTGAGAGTTGGAGTTATAAGTGAGTTCTGTTAGTCTGCAGGAAGCATCTGAGAAAGGGAGGAATATTTGGACAGCAACACCGGAGCGAGCAGCAGGACGGGGACTGGCAGATGTGTGTCACTGTGCAGATGTGAGACTAAATGATGAGAACAAAGGAACAATAGGAATTTCTGAATACGCAGGCAAGAAGGGATTTGAAGGGAGGAGGGAACAATGGAAAGAAAGAATATGGTAAATCACGGGGAGGCGATCTCTAGAAAGAAGGAAAAAGTGATAAATAATGGAATCATTTGGCACGTAATAAAGAATGGGAGAAAATACAGAGCAATTACTCTTAAGGAATATTATGGTAAATCTCTAGTGACAAAATTATGCATTATTTTCCTTCTATGGACAAAGTATTAGAAAAAAGTTGATTCATCAGAGTAGATGGACGTGTTTCATTAACTGAACAAACCTGAGAATCAATAAGCAGAAATATGGCATAGTCAGTTGAAATAGTGTACGTTAGGACTCGTAGCAGGTAACACCACACAGTATGGGAGAGGAAAGTGGGTTACAAAAGAATCCATACTGCAAAAACCTCCTAATAGGTGATGTGTAGTTTTCTCACTGAAAAATCCACAGGTTACTATTCTGTATCCATCGAGGACAAACTCAAAGGCACCAGTTGCCTAATATTGGATCAGGGTGGTAAAACACTTTTCAAGAACCTCTACGTTCATATCTTGAAAACTGAGTGGAAGAGGGCTGTCTAACCTGCTAGTTTCAGGTAAGACATAAGCCTGTATTACCAGCAGTAGACAGTTACAGAATATTGGGGTGGAAAGAATATGCAATTGTTATCCAGGAGGATAAAGTAGATTAGCTTCAGGTAAGAGTATTTTGTTGCAGAGGTTTCATTCCTCATTATTAAGAAAATAAAGCAGACAGAGTTTTCTGGCCATGTATGCCTTATCTGGGCATTCAGTTAGAAGCCACATGACAGTTTATTTTCAGTTTAATTTCATTGCAGTGTGTTTGTTCTTAAATCCTAAAATACAGAACAGAGAAATTGACCAAGTCCAGTGGAATGTGATTTCCTTAGCACATTGTAGAATGTCACAAATATTATTTGTAAATTAACTGTGAACAGCAGATGCAGTGTTATCATATTGTAAGATAGGCCCATCAAGCAGACCACCTCTCTTTCCCACCAAGCACATAGCTAGAAGAAGCCAGTGTTTCCACAGCAAAGCATTCACTTATCACTAACTGCTTTAGCCCACAATCTCATATTGGCAGAGATTCCACATAGTTCTGGTGGTTGGCTTGTTACTACTCCAACCCTAAGCGACAGAACCATCTTCTTATACTCCGACATCATTTAATGGTTTTGAAACTCAACTCAACTGCAGATTGTAAATCTGCCTGGTAGGCAAAGGAGAGCATGTGCACAGACCAATACATAGTCAAAATTCATTGACACTCCGTCAAAGATTGCAATGTTTAACCACATGGAAGTTTGACAGCCAGAACTTAACTGGGCTGTGATTCAAGGGATCTCCAGTGCTGTGAGTCTACAGATGTATTCCTGCATCATATAATTCATTTCAATTCTGGACCCCTTGTTCTTCTGTCAGGTCTTATCAACTTGTGTAGGTTTGCGAATTTACCATCATCCATCCAGTTTTCTGTTGGTACCTCCCCAAAGCATATTAAGTATAGGTGGTGCTGGCAGTGGAAAAATTAATTAAACAAAACTCCTCCAGTCAAACCCGAAGCTTTATTACTGCTCATGATACAGAAAGGAAAAAGAGTTAGCTCAGTAATTGCAGGATGGAGCTCATAATTCAGAAAATCCAGTTGTCAAATCCTCAATAATAAATTTTAAATCTTATTTTTAGTGTATATTCATTGGCTGTCCTTCAATTCTGTGATACAACTTATCCCTCTTCTCATGAAAAAGATCAATTACTAAATGTATTCTGAGTTAGATGGAAACTGTTGTATGTTACAGCTGGAAATGTTTTTCCCTTCAAACCATTCAGTTGCTGTATGTGACAGCTCCTCCAGTTTTATACCACAGATCAGATGCACCGAATCACTTCCAAGATAAAAGTAGTTTCAATGTGTCCGTGATCTTTAAAAAGGCACATTCCAGATGTTCATTAACTCCTTGTCTACCATCAAAAAGTGATATAAATACTGATGTAGCACAACATTTTTAATGAAATAGCAATGGTCTTCAGCTACTAGCACAGCAAGGGTTAACAAAATCTGTTTTTTCTACATGTGCTCTAAGTTCCATCTATTAACTTGGCACAACTTAAGCTTTGTAAAATAATGACAACATGCTGCTCAACAAGATTTATTTATAACTGTCTCATCCTAATAGTGTTCTTTAGTTGTAATTAGTAAAAATAGAAAATTATGTGCCACTGGTCTCTTTCTAATTGATTTAAAGCAACATAAATAAATTTCAAAAATCTATAAACAGATCTTCTAATAAGACTTAGTGCAGACTTTTACTGATGACATTTTTGGCTGTTGCCTCAACAATTTCGTAATTAATTATGAAAAAAAAAAATTCTCTTTGATTTTTAAATAAATGCAATGACATAAATAAATCCTGAAGTTAGTGGGTTTGGATGCAAAGTTTTCCTACCTTGGTTCCATCCCTGCTAAACGTGAACCACCAGTCAGATCTCAGCTAGCGGGAGAGGAATGGTTGATTTCAGTTTGTCTGCAGGGGATGGTTTTGTGCAGTAATTCAAGGTGGAATTTAACAGCACATTGGCTACTCTGCTTTAACTCTCACGTGAGAACACTTGATGTGTGCTAAGAGTGCAATTGGGCGATGTGGCCTGCTGGATTTTGTAAGGGGGACTTCATTTTGCCTCCATCAGCCTGATGATGCAGAGGGGTTCAATTCCTGGAGATCTTTGATGTCTGCTGCATTTTGGGCCTACCCGGTGATGCCAGGCATATATGATGGGATCCAGATGAAGGATGATATACAGGGAAGATCCAAGAACAGTAACGACTGGAGGGATTTCATGGGATTAGGCTTCAATTCATTCATTTGCATGGAGTAATTCCCAAGACTGTCACAGGAGCGCGTTCAGGCAGGCAGCAGGCAGCCAGCTAGGGAGACTGCTGCTAGCACGGACATTGCACCTGCGCTTTCCTAACAACTTCAGTAAAAACTGTAACTTTCAGAAAACTTTTCCTCGATGGAAGCATCTTTCCAGAAACAAAAGGCCAGGGAAAAGGTATCTACAAAGGGAACGGTTGGACAAATGCCTTCATCTCCTGGGCTGGGAAGAGGGGAAGGAGCTTAATACTATTGCAGATATCCAGGATTACTCGTTAATTGTGCTGTATAAACATAATGAAACCACCCTGAGCAGATAACCATAACAACTTCACAATGTGTATCTAGCTAATGGTGGAATCTTTGTTGGATGAGTAAAACTGAACGGAAGAGAGGACATAGAACTCTACAGCTCAGCATGTAGGTACTCATTATCCATTCAAGACAGTCCACTGTCCCCATGGATATCTTTCTGACGTACCTTTGTGGATGAACCGTGTGTTAGTATTGTTAATGTCATTATAGTCAGTACATAATACATTGATACTTCTCTTTTTGCAATTGCCTCATTCCTATAAAAGTACTGAAAGAATCCATGGGAATGGTTTTAAGGGTCTAAGACAAACATCCCAATATTAAGCAAATGGTCAAAGTCCTTACCTCGTTATATTGCTGGAATGACTATTCTAACAGCTAATAAAGACAGTTGTAATTTCTTCCTCATGGTAGCCTGTCTTGATTTCTCTCTTTTGCTTCTAAATGATAAAATAAGCTGAGAACAGCAAAAGATTTAATTGGGTCACTAATTAAATGTCAGGCATGGGCTGCCTGTTAAAATTGAAGGTGAACTGGCAGTAAGAGCATTTGTGACAGAAGGATTCCAATGTCTAGAGATAGGTAAAATAATAAGATCTATTTTTATAGAATATGTTGCTCTCTGTCCATAAAATGCATGTCTAGGCTTCTTATCACTATTTTTCAGTTTATGATGTTGCCAAACACAGGTGACCACATAGTTTCTTTCTCAGTAAGTATGTCTTTTAAAATCAGCATATTAAAAAGGCAGTAATTACTATGCTTAGATTGCAGCAATCTCAGGAGATTATTTTTGTTCAGATTCAGCAAAAGAGATAGGTTTTGTGTTTTTAAAAAGAGATGTTAAAATATACTACTGAATTAAAACCCAAAACTTTTTGCACTGGAATCCGAAGTGAGCTTATTTGTGCAGTGGTACTTAGGAATTTTGTGGTTCATGTGATTGAAGAACCTGATGCTCTTTAATATATTGCAGAGCTCCTTTTTGGCATTGACTAATATCCCTGTTTTATAGATGGAGAGTAGCGTACAAAGAGATCAAGGTATGTTGGCACTCCCAGTGGGAGTTCAGTGTAGATAAAAGCTTTAGAGGAGCTATTTAGCCCTGAAAGTGTATAGAGGCTCTGCTTAGATTCCCTTACCCTGTTTTTCATCAAGGTAAATGAACCTTCATGCCGAGGTAGCTAGGACTGCTACCTTATGCATGTTTCTGGAAGAAATTTGGAAATCTCTCATTCTTTCACACAGAAGAAATACAGTTTTTTGATTTTTTTTTTTTTTTCAAGAATTAAACTGTTCAGAATGTTTCATTTGTGATAGTGCTGATAGAAATACTGGCAATTATAAACCATGCTTTTGAATACATATTTATAGATATATGCCTTTATGTATACATACTTATATGTGTGTGTGTTTCTAAAACTGAGTTTCCTAAAAAAGAGAAGACATTGAGAGTGAATTGTACATGAACGTTTAAGATTTTAAAATAAATATTGTTAAGAAGCTTTGAGCCATAGCATGCTGGAGAGGAATTTATAAACCTGCGCATAATAAAAGTGTATTGCAGCAAAAAATTGGAATTTTACTTCACTGAATATATTTTAAAAACCAGAATAAAATGACCTCATGACTCTTATCTTGTGCTGAATGCTTCATTACCATCATGGTGATGGGCAACAAATCCTTGAAGTCCTCGTATTAGCTGGGTAGTGTATTAGTATTAATTGGGTGACACAGATCAAGTAATGGCAGAAAACATTCAAAGACGATATTCTTTTAGCCTCAAGGTAAGTTTATTGTAGGCTGAAAGCTTTTTGCCTTTATTATGTCAGACTTGTGGTTAGTTCATCAGTTCATCTATTGTTGATACAAAATGGAGATCAGATGGTCTGTTTTGCAAAGGCGAGTGACCTGCTTTGATCAGCATCCCCAGAGTTTAGAGTCAAGCCTGTGTTTCCACTTAAACAGAAAGTCAGCTGTCCTGAGGAGTTTCCCACTTGCTTATCACACAGATAGCTTTTGTGGCTACCAGCTCTTGCCCTCTCCTGTCAAAAACTCCAGTTGGTGATTGAGAATAAAGCCTTAATGTTTTATACCAAACCAACTTTTTCCAGCCTTTCCACTTCTTTTGAAAACTACTTTTGACCAGAAAAGAGAAAATTATGCATTTCTATTTGGAAAGTTGACGGTCATCTTCAGTTAAGAGGCTAAGTTGTTTTCCTACTCCTTCTGAGCTGTGAAATCAGCAAATGGAAAAATTCCTTAAACCCTTGCAAGTCAGAACCCCGCTTCATTTTTGAATACTCAGAAATAGATGGGTTTTAGTAGTAACGTGTTAGCTCACTAAAACTGAACTAGTAGGATTACTACCGTAATGCAAATCATACATTTAAGTGCTTTCCTGGGTCACGGTCTACTCCTTCATCATATTCAAATTGGATCTCAAAACCTGTGTGTCTGCCAAGAAGTTGTTCCAATGTGTGCTCCAAATGTGCCAAGTTCTCAAACCTTTTCGCTGCAAAACCAGAGAGGAAGGAAGGATGAGAAAATTAGTTATAGCACGTGTATTAAATGTACAGTCATTGCATTGTACTGGTCCAATGGATAGAATCAGCTGCCCCTGCACCAAAATTGTTTGCTCATGATCCCTCTCCAGAAGGAGTAATTTTACTTCACTTCTTTTGTGTCTTTGTCCCAGAAAGAATGGGAAATGAGGCAAGTCCTAATTAGAGTGATGGAGACATTTTCTCGAATTATGAATTCTGATTTTAATGTCCATCAAAAGAAACACAAAGGCCTTGTGCACTTCAGATTGATAGTAGTAATCCTGCTCAGGTTCCTGTAATGGTCTGAGCATCTGAAAGGGATGAGAAAAGAAAAAAACTACACAAAAACATTTAACTAGCCTGTACAGATGGCAGTACCAAATTAAGTTGGCTCTGGGGCTCTAAGGCCATATTAATCTCTCTGTAGCTCTGACTAATAAAGTAATTTAGGCTGAAGATTTAGTAAAAACCTGCAAAGTCTGACAGTTTTTACATTACAGATCACTCAGTGTCAGAGCTTTATTCCTGCTGTGTGGTGCTTTACTTCATGAGCAGTCATTCAGAAATCTATCTGAGATTTATTAAATCTGCCTGAGGTCCTATTAAAATATGAAGGAAGGGTGCATCTTAAAATTTAGCATGTTTGGAAACTGGAATTTTTATGTTGAAGTCTGGCTTATTTCAAATTTCAGATTTTCTCTGTAGGTAAATCTCTCTGAAATTTCATCCTGACACTGCACAAAGCTGTTGTGAATAACAGCTTTTGCTAAGGGAGAGTTACGGTGGTTTACTCAGAGGTTGCCCTAGTGAGGGTCAGTGTATTTTGGAAGATTCTTTATGCCATCTATGTGGCCAGTTTTTGCCACCTTTGTTCCAGTGCTCACAGAAATGCAGGCTGAGGTTCCTGCTGAAGTGTCAGAGGCGGGGTGGTTTGGTTTGGTAGTGTGGAGTTTGCTTTTCAGCTTGTAACACTGTGGTGCATGGTGGCACCAAATGATAGATCTTCTGTAAAGGAGTTTTCAAGGCTGGGGGCTTGTGGCAGGAGTTGTTTGGAGTTTTTTTAGTCATGAATCTTAAGCAAGTCACCTATTAAAGTAAATGCTTTGTAATTACTGCAGTCAAAAGTCAGTGAAGATTTTGCTCATGCAAGTGATATATGTGTTACGTGGATAAAAAAGCTGCGCTTTTTTTTTTTAAATTTGAAAACAAGCAGTCAGACTTTTTCTAAGCTCTGATTCTTCACAATGACTAAAAACTCTTTCAAAAACTGGCCAAATGCAGATCCTTTTAAAGCCTCCTCCTGTTGACTTGGCTTTCTACACA
The DNA here is from genome assembly GCF_018691265.1 of Tyto alba. Taxonomy (NCBI): domain Eukaryota; kingdom Metazoa; phylum Chordata; class Aves; order Strigiformes; family Tytonidae; genus Tyto; species Tyto alba. The sequence continues at coordinate 1,036,431 of NW_024881278.1, read as the reverse complement.
GTTATGTGAATGACTTCAAAACTGCACCACAAAAAAACAACAAAACAAAACAACAACAACAACAACAAAAAACAACAAAAAAACCCAAACAAACAAACAAAAAAAAGATGGAATTATAATAAAAGACTTATTCACTAGTGATGAAGTGGCTGGTATAGGAAGGGTATAGATTGATTTTTTCAGTCCATTCAGGACTGTATAGCTACAAAATATTAAGAAGTGTGAGGAATTTTGCATGATTAAAAGGAAGTTATGGTCTCTGACTGCCATGGGTGTATAGCATGGGTCTCAATCTTTCATCTGTGTACAAAAGATAGAAAGCTCAGTATGAGTATTGTTGGCCAATAATGAAGAAGTTATCTGGAGCGTGATTTGTGTTTGGGATACAGATAAAAGATTATTGTATGTATAATGCACACAACATTGCATTTGGTTAGTGAAAAAAAGTTTGCATTTAAAATCCTTTGGATCTGTGATACCGAGTCTATTTTAAAACTATGGAAAAGTCATCATATGAAATGTAAGTGAATGCAGGCATTCTTCCAACATATTAACAGCTTTTTCTATGTGTTAAAATACTTAGTTTATTTAAATTAATCTCTTGTGTTACATACGTAGTAAACAGTTAATTGAGTTTGTTCATTAAACACCTGTGAATTTGAGTGTAGAGTAGGTCAGTGACCTGTAGATGATAAAGAAATCAGATGATGAAGATGACAGGAATTTGTCATCTCTTCATTAGAGAAACATCAGAGATCTGAGTTCTGAAGGGAATGTAAAGTGAACTTTCCTCCTGATTAGTGAAGTCCAGCTGTTATTACTTGAAAGTGGGGACAGATATTATAGGGGGTAAATATTAGAATTTGGAAAGGTGCTTTCTGCCTTCAGGAAAATGCAACAAATGAGAATTACAGCATACCACATATTTAATTGCACTTACCATGACATCTAACAGATGCTGGATAAAATGGGATCAATAGTTTTGTGTCCCAAGGGAAGGTCACCTCACACCAGATGTCCCAGTTTTCTTCCTCCTTTTTATACCATAAAAATGTGCTGTGAATTGATTTAAATCTTACTTGAATATCCCTAGAGAAGTATGTATGTAATAGCATTTCAGCTTTACTGACAATATAGGTACCATTCATTTACACAAACTCGTTCCACCATGCTAATGAGGTAATCTTATTCTGAAAGAATAAGCCATTAGAAATAAAGTTTGTATACAGAAACATAACACTTCTTAATGGGGTATATGCTGCCTTTTTCTAGTAATCACCAGGGAGTTTAAAATAGGAAAGAATGCATTTTTGTCAATTGTGCACCTTTTTATATGATTTACCTTATCAAAATGCAAAGCTTAAGTTAAGCTTGGATACAGACTTAGAAACAAGAATAAAAATTGCTTTTATAGGAGAATATAAAGTGTAGCATGATGTGTTGTGCAAAATGTCATTACTGTGGCAGTGGAATGAAAAATGTAAACTTTAGGAAGAGAATCAAAGCTGATGGATGATGTGTTATCAAATATGAATTTTGACACCTGCCTATCTTTTGATCTTGAATAAACCATCACTCAATTCTGAGTTTTTTAAATCCTTACTTTATAGGCATATTCTCCACTAGATAGCTGAAGCTCTATCTTAAAAATGGCAATGGTTTAAGAAAATAGATAATTAATCAGTGTGTTTACCCTCAAATTTCAGACTATTGGAAACAGGGCAAGTTACTATGTCTCTGCTTAGATGAAAGTTAAATGTGCTGGATGCTGTCAAACATTTAATTTGATGAAAGAATGACTTTACAGATGGGTCCGTCATTTTTGGATACCTCCTGGGAATTAAGTGTTATGTAAAGGTCAAGTGTATTTGAAGAAATCTGTAGTCTCTTGGTGCTCAGAAAGAGATTTCCTGGAGAAACTATTTATTAACTCTATGGTGTGGTATGCAGCCTCATACTTTTGATCACACGTAGCAAGTGGCTATCAAAGAGAGGGCATTGCAAGGTCATTAAATTCCTTTTCATGCTGGGTAATCATATCTTCTATGGATAACCAGTGGCCCTGCACTCCCTGTCTCACAGCGGGGTAAATTACAGAATCCCTACAGGTGCACTTACTGATTTTAGTATGTTGCATCTGCAGGTCAATTATTCGCTTACAGCAGATACAGGGTGTGTAGTTGGCTATTATTGGGCATATGTCCCCTTTCATCTGCCATCACCAAAACGTAAGGATAAAATCCTCATTTTGTTTTGTTCTGAAAGAGTGGCTGTATCTCAAGCATTCAGTTCTGTCGATTAACAGTATAAATGATGCTGGAAGATTCTGTTCAGAAATGGTTGTCCTTTCATGACCATCAGCCTTTGACAAGTTTTGATTACTTATTATTTGATTTACCTGATTTAGGAAGATGATATGAATTCAGGTGACATTGATGAAATAGTAGTAAATAGTGTTACCTGAGACTTTTGATGATGTGAACAAATAGAACTAGTCATTGAAAGAGTCAGGCTGAGAGGTGGGGGATACTGAGGATCATCTGTGATCCAAGGGGTTTTGCCTTAGAAAAATTAGGAGAAAAATTGTTCACCATAATTGCTATTTCTAGTTTAATTACTTCTCTAAAGCTCAGCTTGAATAATGTTCACAGCCATAATGGGAATCCGATGTTTTCTTGTGAGTTTTCAATGTCTTTACAGTCCGCCACAGAATAAATACTAACAGTCTTTATGCAGGGTGAATAGGCAATTCTCATATCTTTCTTGCAAGAAAAAGTTGAAGACAATTCACTTAAAACACCCCCTTTCTGGCTTCTACAACCCTAGTGCAAAGGACATAGGCGGTATAATAGGTAAGAAGGAAATCAGCTACAAAAAGGGCAAAGCAGAGCTGAGATGAAGTTGGAAAGGTGAGGTCGAAGCCAACTCAAGCCACTGTGCACGCTCAATGAATAAGCTATCTCCAGGACTGTGTTTTATTGCCAGGTAGTGTCCTTGGAAGATGTGGCCTAAATGCATTGTGTCCTTTATGTCTTGTATCCATTTTTGTCATGGAAAGTGAAGATATAGCATGATAACAAGAAAAACAATCTTTGCAAAGTGATTATTACAGGAGTTTAATAGTTTTACAAAATCAGTTCTCAGTTTCGAGCCTACAGCAGAAATTCTATTGACTGAATTATAGGTGCTCAACACATCTGACAACCAGGGCCTTTCACCATGAGAAATGAGGAGACCATCTGGGAAGAGTGAGTCACTCAGCTTTTCAGAGGCAGGGTATACTTGCATGATTTTCAGACTCTTCGTAATGGCTTTGTTGTTGCTCTTTTCAGTAGACCTGGGGAGCAAGTTGTAAAGATGTTCACTTGATGTAATGAATAGTCATTAGCTGATGTTGCCATAGACACATCAGAGGGCATTCCTTGAATGAATGCTTCTTACTGCAGAAACCAACCAGATCTCCCTCCTCCTCAATTTAGCATACAGAATGTGCAGGGAAAGAAAATTAGTTCCAATAATCTACTTATCCAGCAAGAAATATATAGCCCCAAAGCACTCTGAAAATTTGTGTTTTCTGTTATAAATGAATGCTTTCCAGATATTTTTAAGGTGGATTTTTGTTTGGTTTGTGTTGGTTTTGTTGTTTTGGTTTATTTTTTTTTGGAAAAGAGATATGTGAAAATTTCAAATTGCTTTTGATTAGATATATTTCTTTCCTACTGCAACAAAGATTGAATGGGTTTTATTATTTGAAAGTGTTCTCATTTGGTTTAATGACAGTTTTCCCATGCTTTTCAACTGTACAGGATCAGGACCTTTCAGTGTAATGGATTTTTCTAAGGGAATGAAGTACTGCTAATCTGACTTGACTGCTTGGAGTTCCTGGATTAGACTCATAATCTGACACAAACCAGTTAACCTGCTTTCACTCTGGGCTCATAAGATATGAATAATGCTGAAGTATTTTGAATAACTGAATAATAGACATGACTTTTAGCAGTATGAAATACAGGCAAATTATTTGCATTGGAGGGAAAAAAGCCCCAAGGCTACAGGCAGCATTAGGGGCCTTTGCTGTCCTGCCCGGTTTTTGGTTCACTAACGGTACAAACATTGATTAATGAGTTCAGTAAAGATGTGACAAAGCTGCCGCTGCCTCATGTTTGTTTTCCCTTTTCATGACACATTGAGCAAGATATGGAATCTTGTCCAAAAGATTGTAAGTGATAAAACATTACAGTCATGGGAGAAATGTACTGTAAATGGCATCTTTTAGTTGTGATTTCTGCTTTCCATCAGCAAGAAATGATTGAATCTACTAAATGAGAGGAGGCTGCTGAGACAGTTAGGGTATTATTGAAATGGATTTTGACATAGACTGCTGCCTAAACAATCAAAGATTTCAGCGGGGATAGGGCACAGTGTATACATCCTGTCTATATAGCATTTCAAGTACCTTGAGGGTTTTTTTTCTTGTGGCTCCTGACTGTTAGCGTTTCCTCTATGTTTGTGGTGGCTGGAATTGGTATGACTTGACTTTGTTCGTCTTGAAAAACAAAAAAATCGTGTGACGCCCCAGAGAATTGGAATAAGAACAGAAGTTAGTCTTGTAGCCAAGTTGAGCTTTGTAAAAACAGAAATAATATGAAAGCATGTGAGTGAGAAGAAAGAGGAACCACAAGTAAATGAGCTGTTGAGAAGAAAAGTATCTCATGCTGTAGTTCAAGTAGCTATGGTACCGTATACCTGAAAAGAAAAGGCGCTGCAAATTGATGATTAAGGGAAAAGTGCTGCAATCCTTTAATCACAACAATCTACTTCACCTTATGTATGGTCTCCTCGCTTATAACAAGGCTACTCACACAATAGGATATTATTTATTTTGAGTGGCTGCTTCAAAGCACAGCCTTAAAAATGGCAGGTGAGTTGTGAGGGGTTTATACGCAGAGAAATCCCTGAGAGTGCTTTTAAAAAAATCCCAAAGGACAGAAACACAGTCAGGTACATTGAGTGCCACCTAGCTCGTGCAGATGACGTTAGCGTTTCTTTCTCTCCTGAATGCACTCACACCAGCCGTATGGGATCTAAAGGGATTTATGACAAATCCCATTTTGCCACAGTTGCCTCTGCTGAGATTGCTGGGCTAAATTTACTCTTACACCAAGAATCATCGTCTGGCTCCCATCTTCTCCTGCCCCGTCTCTGCTCATGCTTTTACCATTGTTGCCATTTCTAATGTGTAACTCTAGGAATGAGCTGAATCAATCAGTTGAAGCGATCTTATGCCAGTGCCACAGGCTACAAAATCCTCAGTGAAAGTTGTCCAACGGGGAAGTTGGCTGGTGTGGATGCATGCTGAATGGCACTGCCATCTGCATTTTATATTGATGCTCAATTCATGGGCTGATCTGGAAAACTATTTTAGCTTCTTGTAAGCAAAGCGTATTAGGAATGCTTTAAAATGCTTTCAGTGTTTTTATACTTTTTGTGTGTTTGGTACAGTGAAAAAAAGGTAAATGACAGATTTGTTTTACATTTCTGTAAGCAGTAATAGCATTTCAGAAAGCATGCAGCTGGAAATATTACATGGCAAAATCCTGACACCAAAAGATAATTTCTGTCAGATGGATTCGTGTAGCATTCTCTTAATTGCTATCAGAGCCATGATATATAAAGTCTCAAAAGCATCTGGAAACATGGAGAGTTTATCAGCAGGAAAATGCTTAAGAATAACATATAAAATAAACCCAGCTTTTTATTCATCTCTGGTGATTTTTCTAAGAGGATTAAGATCTCTCTTACATCAGCAAATGAGCAGCTCGTGAGGTGTATCGTTAGAGAGTTATTCCTTCTGCAGAATCTTTCTTTGGGCAAATCTGTTTTTATCGTGATCTTAGTCTAATCATATTCTGCTGATGGGTGGCTCATGCAGAGAAGTTTTCTTCTTTATTACCTTTGTGTCAGCTCTATGCTCTCTTAGCAGCCTAGGGACAGAAATTTACTCTGGAGAGCTTTGGTTTCCCCTTCTCCCAGCTTTGCTCACGGCGGGTGGTTGTTGTAGTGGCGTTACTCGGTTGGGCTATGTGTGTGTAAGAAGAGACGTGAGGCCTTCAAAGGATTGCGGGTAGGCCTGTGATATAAATAAGACTATTATACAGGAAAGATTTCCTGGAGAAGTTTCTTTGCAGACAAGCAGAACTGTAAAAATGTATTCATTTCTGTGGAACTCCTCTGTCAGAATCCCTTAGCAAAGAGAATACCAGAATTGTGGAACTGGCAAATGTGCTTCTTGCCCCGTTCTTACAATCTCTCCACTGCTCACATGGGAGCCTGGGTGCAGTTGGCAGCGCCCAGGATAAGGCCACAGCTTGGAACTCTCTAACCAGTGCCCCAGTCCTGCCATGTCTCTTACAAGCTGCTGCCAGGGAGAGCCGAGGTGACACATCACCAAATCCCACTGTGGCAGGCTCTTATCGATCCCCCCTGGTGACTCCATCCATCATTTGTATCCCCTGGAAAACAGCAAAAGCTTCTTCCCAGGCCACTCAAAGATGATATTATATTTTGTGAACGCAGGACCTGACAGCATGTGTTACAGTCTGCAATTGTCTTTTTTTTCCTAATAATTAGCTATCTAATTGCATGTCCAAGCCTAGTTGATACATTTGCATTTGTAAGTAATTAGGATTTATTTGAAAGCATGCTGTTTTAATGTTTTGTCTCCATTTTCTACAAATGAAATTACAGATAAATTTAATTTGAAGTAATAACAAAAATCAAAACAAACACCAATCTAAAACAAAACAAAACCCATAAATGGCACTGAACGTATTGATCAATCCCAACTCATGCAGCACTGGCTTCTGTGAGCTTTCATTGTAGAATAGTTTGCCTTGAATTCAACTGAACTTGCATGAGTAAGATTTACTCTCTTGAATAATAGCTGGAAGCACATTGTGGACCTATTACTAATACAACCACATTTGTAATAAACTTGCAGAACTAAGTGCCAATTACAAGTATGTACCTGCCTAATAATTTATTACACCCAAATTATGTCCCACAGTATCTGCCTTTTTGTCTAAATGCCAACAATCTCATTTGTCTTTCTCCTAGCCTGTATGCTCAACAAAGATTAGACAGAATAACAAGTGATATCATTATCCTTCTAAATGAATATAAGGGAGAGAAAATAAAATTAAGAGTGAGGCAGGATATTGTTAATATGTTTATAGAATTATTGTTATTACATTAGTGAAATAGGTTTTCATCTACTTCTGGCTTTCCTTTTGATTGCAGCAGTCTTTTGAGTAAAGCAGGATCAAGATATTGCTCACTTTTAAAGTTGCTTCAATGCCGTTGCAGGCAGGTAGATACTACATTAATGAGCAAGAGGGTGAAGATAGGTGTACTGTTGTAAAGGAAACATATTTTCAATGTTCATCTGTGATTTACCATTTCAGATGATCTGGTTAAAGATCCATCTGTAGAAGTTACTGAGAAATTAAGTATTACTCGATTTTGTTTCTGTTCATTTTTTGTTCCTTTTCTCTGGGGAAAGAAGGCAACGTCTCAGGGAAAAAGGCACTGTGTCAGAAAAGTCACTGATGCTCTTCATAATAAGTGTCCTGGGTTTGAGTGAGTGGTGGGCTTTTTGGTATCAGGGGAGGGGGCTATAGGAGCAGCCCCCTGGGAGAAGCTTCTTGAAGCTCCCCCAGCTCCAAGTCAGCTCCACCTCTGCACCAAAACTGAGCCCATCAGCTGCGCCCCTGCCAGAACGTATTTAAGAAGGGACGTGGTGAGGAGCAGTGGGACTGGTGAGGAGGAGTTGCTGCAGCTGCGTGAGCACCAAGGTCAGTGGAGGAACGGAGGAAGAAAGGAGGGGGGAGGTGTGCCAGAGCAGAGACCCCCCTGTATCCTGTGGGGAGACGGCAGGGCGGCCCCCCCTGCCACCCATGGAGATCTGCGGTGGAGCAGACACTGATTTATGGCCCATGTTTCATTTTGCATGGATGATCAAGGTGACTGTGTCTGGAGAAGGTCGGGGTCTTGTGGGAAAAGGTAGCCCCGCTGCTGTAATTCAGCGCTGGGAGGATTGCAGCATGCAGGGGTGTCCCACACCGGAGCAGCTCGGGAAGGGCTGCAGCCGTGGGAGGGAATCCAGTCGGAGAAAGTTGGTGTCCCACGCTGAAGCAGTGTAAGGAAACACTGCGGCCCGTGAGAGGTACTGACGTTGGAGAAAGTTTGTGGAGGACTGTCTCCTGTGAGAGGGGGACCACGATGGAGCAGGAGGAACAAGTTCCAGAAGCTCCCCCCACCGCAGAGGGTGGAAGCAGCAGCACTGACTGCACCCCCCATTCCCTGCCCCTGCGCCGCTGGGGGAGGAGGTAGAGATATCGGGAGCAGAGCTGAGCCCGGGAAGAAGGGAGGGGTGGGGGGAAGGTGTTCTCAAGATGTGGCAGTGCTTCTCACTGTCCTACTCTGTTATGTGTTATTGTTAGTGTCTGTAATAAATGTATGTTCTTTTTTTTCCTTCCCCTAATGAGTCTGCCTTTTGCCTGTGACCATAATGGGTGACTTGCCCTTCCCAGTCCTATTTCAAATCCCAAGCCTGGCAAGTGAGTGGCTGTGAGATGCTCAGTTGCCCTATGAGTTCAAACCACAACAAATTTCCTACAGATGTCTCCTTATGCTATAGCCCCATGATTTTCATCGTGTGCTAAAAAAAAGGGAATACTCTGAAGGGCCAGGGCTGCTGTAGTCTGGTTTGAGAGTCCACAGCACAAAGAATGAGAGCAGGAGATGATGAGCAGCTCTTCCCCTAAGGTGCTGGAGTGGTGGATGCTCCATCACTGATTTAGGTTGACGCTTTCCACTCTCAGAAGAGAGTCTTTTTCACAAAAAGTGGAGCATTTCAACAAAGTGGTTACTTTTGGAGAAGCATTGACCTGTCAGAAAACTACTTGTCATATTCAATGATGAGAGCAGCCTCAAATATAAATACTGTATGGCTACATTCATGATCAGAAGGTCAAAGCCCCTGAGGTGGTGGCAGAAAGTCTCGGTTAAATTACAATTTCTGTGAGGCCATGGACATGCGTGCCCATTACAGCTGTATCTGTAGGGGGGGTGTTTTTGCCATGAGTCTGAAAAAACGTTCTGCATCTCTAGCAAGATGCCATGACTGTTCTGTCACTGTTTCTCCTTTGCTTCCACCAGCTACTTAATTTGTAGTGTAAAAATTTTCCCATTTATTTGTATGTGACACTGTACATGTGGTTAGACCTTATGAGGTGCTTAAAATATATGTTTTGAAAAGACTGCCTTTTGGCTTTTGTGGCTTTTTTTTACTGTGGGCAACATCAGCCGGGAAGTAGACTGTTTATGAAATAATATTGCCCACTGGTGGTGAAGGAAGAGGCAGATAGAGTAAGTGTTTTATGTCATTGTGACAGCTTTCAAAGCAGCTCATTCCAACAATTTAGTCCAGGAGGAAAAAGCATTAGTGTGTGCCTGAAGGAATTTTATGCTACAAAACCTACATATAAGTTCATATTAGAAAAGATTACATACATTGAACAAAAGGCTGAAGATCTCAAGGGGGTTCAATTTCAATACCAAACCTTAGAGAGCAGAGGTACAATGAATGTGATATTGCACATCCTACACTATAATTATGGCATTCAGAAGCCCCCTACTAAAGAACATAAAAATGGCACTCGATATTTTAAAAAAGCGAGATTTATTGTGGTTGAAAAGCAGTCAACAATTAAGAAATGCCAATGTTAAGAGCATTTATCTAGTATGAATCCATCTGCGTTGCATTGGTCATGTTCTGGGTTGCCACAACATCTGCATATGGAGAAGGGAGTTGAAGGAAGGGCCATTTTTTTTCATACATTTCTTAACTTTTTAGTGATGACAGCCATTCTGGTATTCTTTTGTGTAGGTCTTTAAATGCAGCTGCCTAGTGTTTTAAAAGAAGAAACTGTGATGAGACATCCACTTGATGCCTTTTGTTACTCATCAGGGCCCCCTGTACATTGCTAAGGGAGGAGCTGGTGGCAGAAATCACTGTTAGCCTTGGCATGACACAGCTCTGGAGGCACTGTGGGGCCTCTCAGGGATATTTGCTGGTAGACAGGCGTGGCGAGATGCCACAGTGACTTATCCTCCAGGCACCCTGCAGGAGAAACTGCCTGCTCCCCCTACCCTGGGAATTTTTGGTGTCCTGTAATTATTCCTGTCCGGTTGGTTTTCCCACTGCCTACTTAAGCCAAGTGTTTGCTTGTGAGGGTCCCAACTCTATTCATGGTCTTTGTACCCAGACACAACCCTAGTCTTGCTCTCCAGCCTCAAGTTTGTAGTCTCCTTCTTCACCCAGTTTTAATGTGATACCAGCCCATCTCACCTGGTTGTTTTCTCCTTTCCCAGCTTATATTTACCCATGGAGATTTTACCCATTTACGTGGAGCAAGGTCAGCCCTCTCCTCAGAGCTGTCCTCCTGACAGATCTGCCTACCCCCCTCCTCTTTCACAGATTCATTTTCCACCTGCCATTTTAGTTTCTCATCAGCTTTTTCCTTTTTTTTTTTTTTTTAACACTGTTTAAAATGAGAGGCAAGTAGTTATTTTAGAACGACTTATGTGCCGGTGTCATATCTGACACTGGATAAACCTTCTTGAGTAATCAACATTTAGAAGTAACATTCTTGGCAGAGATTTGATAAAACTACCGAGCAAAGCAGAAGTGCGAAGCCCGGTGGTGTTTTGGTGGTTCAGTGGATCCCCATTGCAGTCCATCCTGTTTGATCTGGATTTATAAATATCAGAGCAGTTAATGCTACTGAGAAGGTTATTGGCTGTGTCCAAATGTAAAGCTGTATAGTAAATATGAATGGGGATGTAATGTGTAATATGAATAAATTGCTTAGAGCTAAGTGATCATTCTGCTGTGTGTGTTAGATTAATTGGCAACATCTTGGTGTATCCAAACTTGGATTTCAACAAATGGAGAGAAATGAAAAAAAAGTAATTGTTAAAAAATGAGTAGTTTATGTGTTTATAGTTGCATCTGGTCTGTGATTGCTGAGGTTAACAGCTGCTCCTTTTATTTTTGCTGATTTTTCAATCATAAAATAATGCCCTGTTCCAAGCAGAGGATTTTGGGAAAATACTGGAACAGATGAACAATATTAACAAGTTGCTAACTAAATATAATAGAGGAGGTATGCGTTTTGATGTATTCAATTTTGTGGGATTATGGAGTTGGCATAGCATTAAAATGGGTCCTTATCATTAAGCTTTCAGCCACAGAAAATGATTGCATGTAATATTATCATTTATTTGATTTCTAATTTGGCTTCAGACAAACTCTATTACCCAAATATTCATCTAACTATACAAATTGGACAGTCAGAATAAGCCTACTGCTCACTAGGAGTGAATGAATCCTAGGTGTTCACTGGCGATATAAAAGGTATGCATAGTTTGCAGCCAGTAAGTGGGCAGAAAGAATAAGGGATTATCTTCAGAAACCTCAAAATTTTCAACCTTCTTTAGAGAGTACACATAGGGTAATAATGATATTTTTATTAGGAAAAATTACAGCTCCATCCTACTGCTTGAAGGGACCACTTAATAATATAAAAAGCAGGTTTGCATTCTGTGTAATCATTACTTTTAAGAACTAGCTTGAACAAAGAATCTCTTTCATTTGTCTTTATTGCTTTACATTGTGGCAAGGGAGGTTACCACCCCACAAATACCCTTTGTTGGGAACCTGACATAACCACCAACTCAGGGACCAAAAATGTGTAGATTTAGTGTGCTTTAGCGAGCACTCATTATTCTTTTCTTTTGCATTTGAAATAAATTACATGGTGTAATTAAAAAATTAAAGTATTCATTGCCAATATAAAAACTGGGAGCGTGCCATGTCAGGCATTTGTATGTCTTGCAGGACCATCACAAGGTTTAATTGTGATTTATATACTTGGAAACTGCATACCCTAAATAAATGGCACAGAAAATCTGGAAAAATTGATTGTTCTTTTTTTTTTTTTTTTTTTTTCTTAGGAAGTTTAACTTCCACTAATATTCTCCATATTTCTAGCATATTCATTTTTGGTATAACTTTCACACTATTTCACAAAAGCACTAGAAAATTTTCTTTTCAGCCAAAGCAAGGAGCTTCGCTGTAGTCTAGCACTCAATGATAATGGTTGGTATTTGTGTACAAAGCTGGGAAATGGGCTGACATGACCGACTCACATGCAGATGCCAGGACAGAGCAGTGCTCAGGAGATCCTCACCTTAGGTAGCAGTCTGACTGTGCCAAATTCTGGGCCAGGCTGAGCCAGGTTCCTGCCACTTGCTTTGATGGCATGCTCCAGCCCATCGAGCTACAGCTGAGGACGTGGGCCTGTCGGCCACATCTCAGGAAAGCTGCCAGGGGCAGTGACGCAGGACCAGGATTTGGGAACTGGCTCAGTTACACAGACAGGGAATTTACGCTCAGCACCTCCGGTTTGCATTACTCATTTGCGGGGCAATAACATATGGTTATTCCCAGCTCTGGAATAAACATTCTCTCAAGAGCTAATGAGATGCAATTGTTGTCTTTGTCCATTGCTTCCATAAATATTAAATAGTTCTTCTGTGACTGAGTAAACTGTTCTCAAGTTGGCTAAATAATAATTCCAGGAGTCTCAATAATCCTGCAAAGGAAAAAAAAATGTCAGTTCTGTCCTGTATATGCATATAAAGGTTTGGCAATCTTTACTATCACCTCTCCGCTACCTTAGATGCCCGTCCACAGCTACTTCAGTTATTTTGGCTGGTACAACATTCAACAAGATGCTTTCACCCTCCTAAGTGATGACCATTCTGTTGAGAATAAGGTTGTACGTGCAGAGGGCTGCTTCATCTGGAGAGAGCAGAGGCGATTGCAATCGGGGGAGAGCATGACCCAAACTGACAGATAGCTTACTAGTAGCAATGATGTGACACAAATAGCAGGCATCCAGAAAGTATGTTTTTGTTTTGAAAATCATGCAACTGATGGCCATTTGGCACTCTTTTTTTTTTTCTGTTTTGGGTGAATATGATGAAAGGGGTACATTTCAGTTATCTGTTGTTAATTTAGTATCCATGGATAATTCATAACTCACAAATCTCCCACACTATTTATATTTTTTGAAGGCTGATACAATCCCATTTCCCAGTTGTAATACAGTCAGGGCACCAGTTCAGAAGCTGCTGCCATATCCTCTTAATTAATGTACAATTTAAAATCTGGGTAAGAATAATGGATTAGATGAACACAGATGCAGTCAAGGGAGATGTCAAACAACTAGCTAGCAATGAAACTCAAAAGGCAGAAAAAAAAATCAACTTCAGCTTCATTTCAAGTGTTTTCCTGGAAATTTTAATTTTTATCTCATGAAGCAATATGTGGGAAAAAAAAACACGCCAGCATTTGCCAGAGCAGCAGTAGCTGTACACTTAGCACACAGCAAAGTCTGCATTATTTCATAGCTGTTGCAAGGGAAAGCATTTTATCTTTTTTCCTATGCTGCCTCAGCATAATAGCAGTGCTTCCCATGTAGGTCAAGAGACCGTGATTTTGTTGGTCTCTTTACCCCAACATCAAAAGTACATAAGTGTTAGCTTATTTGAGTCCCAGTGGGGCTTTTGCTTTCTGATATTTTATTTTTACTATTTGGGTGCAGAGAGGGTGAATTAAAGGTCTCGTTAAATATAAATTGGAGAACACAAAGAAAAAAGATACGTATTATAAAAAAAGATACGAGTAGTGCTCTGTGTGATAGCTATGTTAAGCATCAGTAGATAACACAGTGCTTTTCACAGTGGAGATCTCTGATCTTTTTGCTTCTTTCCCCCCACCCCTTTCTCCCTGTGATTACACTTTACTCCCTCTCTGCTCTCTTCCACACCTCTTAGCCTTTCCTGACCTGTGTGATATTGAAAGTACACTTAGCATCTAAAACGCCCTCGTCTGAAGGATCAGTCACCCTAACACAGAGCACTTTCTTCAGGTTCAGTGATAGCAGAGCTGACTCTCAGACTCTTCTAGGGAATTTCTTCCCTGCTGCCAAAACAGACTTTTAAAGTTTGAGCAGCGGTCCTGCATGGAGTGAAAACAGAAGCATCCAGGATAGCAAGGCTGGTGGCAGAGACAAGAGAGCAGCTCTGCCTGCTTCCTCTATGTCCCACTCAATCTCACCTAAAGATTTTTGCATGTCAGTGTCTAAAATAATCTTGTATATGCTTGTATGAACCAGTGGCTTTGAAATTTAACTCGGTCATTGTTGGTGAAGATTCGGTCAATAAGATTATAAGAAACTGTGGTTGGTTTACCAGAGGGTGCGTGTATTGAAGGCTTTGGTCTTTAGGCAGCACTGGTCTAGTACATCCATTTCCTTTACCTATGGCTAGAGCAAGGCTTTTTTAATATAGAAGAATACTGTGATATTTTGTGAAATGTCAAGTGATAATTTTGTAAACTTCTCAGCAAAAATTGAATATCCGTGGCTTAACTGAACTAAAAAATGAGCTAATCAAATCTTTGCCATAAATGAGAGAAAAGCCTAAATAACTCTGTGGGCCCATATCTCCACATTGCAAAGCTGCCTTGTGAGTGTAATTGCACTGAACAGAGAGCATGAAGTCACCCCTACATCCATCTGTGCTCAGTGCTCAAGCCTGGGTAATGATGTTCAATAGATGAAATTGTTCCATATATATGATAATATTAAAATCAAGATAGTATTAGTATGTGCTGCAGTGCAACCGGGAAATTTGGGTTTGCTGGTTAACTCCATGTGTGGAGCACAGATACCTATTGCGATCTGTAAAGAACTGATAGCTAAAATGAGAGTAGGTTTGAATATAGTATACTCGTGTCAGATTTTTTTTTTTAAGTAATTGAAGGATAGTTGCCTCTTCAGTTGGGGTTTCAAATTTTTTCTTTTTTTCTTCTTGTAGAAAGAAGCATTTTCCCTGAGGTAGGCAAGGCCAAAATATTGGTTATTCTAAAATGAGAATCTGAAAATGTTCATATCTTGGCAGATAGAACTAAGCTATTAAAATTACTGCTTTGATAGAGAATTTGACCTAAAGGAAAACACAATGTCTGTAACTAGTCCTTCAGCAAGACTCCACATACCTCATCTTTCAGATTGCCAGAACATAATTTCTGTCTCCACCACCCTGAAAAGTAGCAGCTCAACACTCCTGGCTCCTGCCTGCTCTTAGCCTCTCTCTGACACCAGGGAAATGGACAATGACAATGATGGAGTTTAAAATTAGCGTTTCTGATCCCAAATCATTTTTACTGTGAGGTTGCATCAGGGTGGGAGTGACTCGGGAGTAAGCAAGTGGTAAGGGTGGGTGAGAGAGCACGTTTCCTTATTTTAGCTGTGCAAATCTGTTATGGATTTTAATACCATGGGTTCATGGACAAAAATTTGCCATCGATCTCCCCTATAGGCTGGGATTAATAATGGTGGAGTGAGCTATTGCAAATTAAGTGTTCAGTGTAATCCAGGATGAATGTGCCTACATGTCCATAGCTACACCTGTTTGCACACATTGGTTTTCTTCAGTTAGAATATGCCAAAATATTAATTCTCAGATAAATAATGAAATGAACAGTGTTCAGTTCACTTTAAAAGAAACCTCTTGAAATAAGAAAAATGCCTAGTATCTTATGCATCTGATTATATGTGTTATCAAAGCAGTGAATGTAGGCTTATAAATAAATATATGAAAATATTTTATTTGTGTGTATATATTAAAAATTATATTCATATTACATATGTCTCCATGTAGGCATTTACTGTAAATACTGGATCAGATGCAGGGAGGTCAGCTACACTGAAATTATTTGCAAATTATTTCAATTTGTTTGTGCTGTATGAGAAAAGCACACTCTTCCTTACAGCTGCTGCTTGCCATATTTTCGTATTGACTCGCTTCTTATACCTTGAAACACACAGATGATAAAGACAAATGAGAAAACAGAATACTCTGTGAAATATTCTGCAGGAGACTTGTTGCTCAGTGTAATGACCTTCTGACCAGTATAGACACTCTTTGTGGGCTACTGGTTCACATGCCCATCTTTGTTAGTGTAAATTTTAATTTAGTGGATTTAATTTGTATTGTTAAGTGGCAAGAATGTGTATTATTGAAGTAATTACTGTAAAGCTATTTAATTATTGATTTCCCCAACATAGCAGGCTTGACATTTTACCAGATGTAATGAAGGAAAAGATGCACATTAACAGGGTGGATATGGAAGAAAGAAGCATTTTCAATAGAGACTTAATTCATTTTAATAGATATACAATAATTACCTAGGAAGTAAGACTGTTTTTTTCATCATGACATTAATGATTCAGATGAAGTGACAGAGAGGTAGTGTATAGGTATATTATGACTGTGTTTAAAACACCAGGATTGTCTTATGACAGTCTGGAGGACACCAGTGTTGGCTTTAAAGATGCATAAAACCTTCAGTTTTACTCATCTTCTTTCTTTTTCACTAAGCAGAGTTTAATAATAACACATATTTACTCCCCCCCACCGCTCCATCCCTCTCATCTTTTAATGATTTCTCCATCTCCATTTGAATTGCCCAGGAGAAAAAGAATCGACTTTGCTCCTCATCGGAGAGTGCGAGGCCAGGGGGATGCGGCTGGTCTGACATGGCTCCTTCCAAAGCTGCTGGCAACCCCTTGCCTCTCTCCTTGCTTTCATCTCAGTGACAGAGCCCCCGTGCCCTAAAACACACCCGCTGCAATTTACTTTGCTTAGAAAGCTGAGGGCCTTGAGGCAACACTGCTGGGGTTTGAACGCATGATTTCAAGGATCCTCAGCCATTTTAAACTTGCTTTGTGGGCTGGCAAGCTACCTCTTTTCACACAAGCACCTGTATTGTAGTTCAGTAATTTGGCCATAGTTTTCCTGGATGAGATAAAAAATAACTCCCCTTTCTCTTGGGAGAACAGCAGTGCATCAAACCCAGAAGCAAACACAGAATGTAGACTTTCCTGTGCCTGAGAGTCCTGTATTCTGTATGTGAATATCCTGGGACTGTTAACTGAGGCCACCATTAAGGAGAAGTAGAATTGCTGCAGATCTGGCGCTTTTTTTTTGTCATTTTTTAATATGCCTTTGTCACTTGCCATGTCTTGATGTGCAGCTATAATAGAGCTGATTTCCCTAGTGTCAGGCTGGGCCTGTGAAGCCCACAGCCACAGCACAACACGGGTCAGATCCAGTCTGGCACAGGGAGGGAGCTGAGCTGCCTTAGCCCCAGCATCCCCCCACACCCGAGCGTGGGGTCTCATCACACAGGCTCCAGCGTGTTCCCAAATTCACATAATCCACTTTTAAAAGCAGCAGGAGTGTGTTGGTATGGAGAAGTGTTGTACTTGCTTTGGAGCAGGTTTTAGTCACATGATAGGTCATAGATAAGAGCACAGAAAGATGCTCCAAGGGCTAAAGTTTATCTAGGATTTGAGAATTATTAAACTATTAGGATATATTCATGTCCAGGGAGAGTAAAAATGCCTGTAACTACTTTGACTTCCTCTACAGCTGATTGTATCATATAAAAGGCAAACCCAAGTGCCTGAAAAAAAAAAAAAAAAAAAAAAAAAATCAAAGAGCATTAACAAGGAGGCATCACTTCTGATAACCGGGTTCTAAAATACAAGATCTTCCAGGCCTCTGGGGCTATGGATCTTTCCCGCTTACTGAACAGCATCTACATTGTGTGCATTTCATCATAGTAATACTTGGCTTCGAAAGATTTGGTGAAGGATTGTGTTGGGAAGCTGAGGGTAGTCTGTCTTATTTACCCAAAGTAGGTAAGCTCTAGGAGCTGAAGGAATGTTACTGAATTGATATCATGCCATATAGTAAGAAGTCTTTAAATGGCTTGTTTGACAGAGACACCTAAGATTTCACTAAGTCTGCCCCTTGCTTGAATTTTACAGCTATAAAAAGAAAACAAGCTGCACAAAGGCAAAGGAGAAGTCATGGTGGATAACAGAGACGTGGTGTTTTGGTGATATTTCTGACCCATTGCCTTCTGTGTGTCTGGTTGGTATCTGAGCAACTGTGCAGAGCTCTTCATGGGGACAGGCCATGCTGCTTCACCGGAATGGGCAGCTGGCAATGGGCTGCAGCCTCCTTTCAAATACACACATGCAATTTCTGCTGGTGTTCAAAACTGCGTAGGTTAACTTTAGGAAATGCGTAACAAGCTGTGGTAGGATTGCTGGCTTCTACAGTTCATGTGGAAGTGAAATGGAAGATTTGTTGGCATCTGCAAAGGTTCAAGCCCTGGCTGAGGGAGGCTGATAGTGAAAACCGCTATTATTGTATGGTGCATGGTACAAAGAAATAAAAGGCCAGACTGTAACTAGTCAAGTTTTTGTTTATTCCTTCAAATCCAGCTATCCAGATTGTATGTATTACCAAGGGAAAGAGCAGGCTGTGTGCAGCTGCCATGCCGTTTGCAGCTGGGTTTGTAGCCAGCGCTCTGCAGGGAATACCCCACAGAAGGTCTCTGCTTTGGACAGAGATCTCACCTTTCAAACCAAAGGGAAAATCCATTTGGCCAGCACAGCTTCTTGTGACAGACGTTTGCATGCCTGACGGCTGAAAAAGCACAGCTTTTCCTCGCGTTTGGCTTGTGATGGATCAGTTCCCTGATGCCATTCGCTGTGCTCAGCAGCTGGGCTTGCTGCCGAGGGTGGTGCAGGGCAGGGCTGGGAGGCCACTGGTGAGAGGCTTGTGAAACACTGCCACCAAATGTGAAAAATGGCCTTTCAGCAGGGCTGGGATTTGGCAGCAAGCTCGAGCTTCGAGGGCAGCGGGCAGGCGGCCCCGGCTGCAGCTCTGCCTGCAGCCTGCCTCAGGGCAGCACCGCAGCCAGCTCGCAGCCTGTCAACAGCAGAGGTCATTGTGCGTCGCGGTGGCCGAGAGGGAGAAACGGCGAAAACGGTGTTTCTGTTACTGCAACCCTCAGCTTTCCTTAGTGGTGGTCAGGCTGTTGGGCCTTTTTGTCTCCCAGACTAGTGGGAAGTGTCATTAAACCTCTTTGTTTTCCGCAGGAAAACCCCTTAAAGGAAAATGTTTTGTTTCATTTAATACATGTTCATATCATTTTAGTGTACTTTGCATTAGGCTTGTATTGACTGCAAAGCCAACTGGTCAAAATGCTAAACCCATGTAGTGTGGCTGTACAAAATTCTCTGTACAGGCTAGGCCTTACCCTCTAGGGCCCACACCCGAGTGTTTCAGTAAGCCGGGTACGTGACTGAAACAGTGAATAACTATGTGATAACTCCTGAGGAACACAAAGCCAGATAGCGGGCAGCCTCCTGAAAGACTAATGCAATGTCTGTCCTGTGGATAACAAAGGTTAGAAACAAGGAGGGTGGGGGCTCGACGCCATTATACGTATGCTACAAGTCAGGGGCCTAACTTGTCAATAGCAAACTGACAGTAGTGCCCTGAATATTGCGTGTACATAGAAGAGTTTTATTCATATCCTTTTCTTTCCAGTCATGAATATTTTAAAATAGTTATAATGGTGACTTCATATTGCAATTTTACTCATCATGTGTTGATGTCATTCTGGGTGTGGTAGTCACGCTACAAGAATGGCAACTGTGGTCTCTAAATGTAATTAGATGATGATTTGTTTTCCAACCTATAAATTATGATTTTGTAAAAATTGAAGAAATTTAATATGAGTATTAATAATAACTCTTATGAGTATTAATATGAGTAAATAATAACTCTTTAGCTGCTACAAATCTACCTAAAGCTGTATCCATACAGGCCTGCTGAGAATAAGGGCTAAATAAGGTATTGTAGTCCACTGGATTCATGTTCAGCATGTGGCTCTTGCTCAATTTATGGGACTATAGATACCACTTATAAAATTTCCCTTAACTTTGGTGCAACCTAAACTGAAAAACTGTATGATTACAAAATTTTAAAATGTATATTCATGAAGAACATAAATGTTTTGAATAAACATATTTTTGGAGTAATACTAGTTTTTACACGTAGAAGAGACAGTAAATTCTGTCATTGCAAATAACTTGTCAGATAGTGTAATAATATTACCACCTGTTTTGTCTATACTTGGGAAATACTGGGAAAAGCCAAGTGTCTTACTCTTTGTGAATCCAAGTCTGCAGTACTCAAAATAATTGAAAACCTAGGAATCTAAAAGTAAATCTCTTGTTTCTTGTCAACTGTGTGAATGCCATTTTTTTGAAAAATTCTAAACTTTACTTGACTAGAAAAGCTATGTCAGCGTCATGGCTGAATTTCACAGTAGTAGTCAAGCTAGTAGACTTTTGTGGAAAAGTAATTCCACAATTTTAGGAGGAAGATGTAAACGCATTGCAAAAGTTTCTTCTATTTTGAAACTTTCTAGTAATTTGAGAGCTAATCTTTGTATGTAAAATGAGTGACCCTTGCTGTATTCCTTAATGTTTCCTGGAAGGAAAGCAGATTTTGTAATGCTGTGGACTTGCATGTAATATACGGCATACTGAACTTCAACTGTATTTCCTGTAAATTATTAACAAGAAATCCATGAGAGAAAATATATAGAAACCATCTTCTGTAAATAAGTATCCTCAGACTGCTTTTTGTTCCTTACTTTCTCCTTGACCTGTCTGTGTGTCAGTTATTTAACAGGCATGAAGGGACAGATACTCAGTCTGGTTTCCACAGTTAAAGACAGTGTTTTAAAAGGATTCCTATTTAGGAAAGCTATGGAAGATAAAATTTTAATTTTGGGGTTCATGTGTAGGTATCACATAACTGGCATTATTTCCATAAGCAAGGTTCTTGATTATTTTTTAATTAGGATAGAGACTGCATCTTCTTACAGGTTAATGCATTTATGGCATAGGGAATATTTATGAAGAATGAGGGAAAGACATATACGCACTCTTAAAAAAATCTGGATTTCTGATTGTACTTTTTGTGTACTAAGTTTGGTTGTGTACAAAGCTTTTGGCCTCTCTGATGTAAATAAATTGTCAACAGGAAACATCTGAGCTTTGAAAGTTGAGGTTGGGACTACTGAAATTGTGCAGTCTATTCTCACAACAAATCTCATCCACTTGCTCAGTCTGAAAGATCTCGGACTTCCTTCCTTCCTTCCTTCCTTCCTTCCTTCCTTCCTTCCTTCCTTCCTTCCTTCCTTCCTTCCTTCCTTCCTTCCTTCCTTCCTTCCTTCCTTCCTTCCTTCCTTCCTTCCTTCCTTCCTTCCTTCCTTCCTTCCTTCCTTCCTTCCTTCCTTCCTTCCTTCCTTCCTTCCTTCCTTCCTTCCTTCCTTCCTTCCTTCCTTCCTTCCTTCCTTCCTTCCTTCCTTCCTTCCTTCCTTCCTTCCTTCCTTCCTTCCTTCCTTCCTTCCTTCCTTCCTTCCTTCCTTCCTTCCTTCCTTCCTTCCTTCCTGCCTGCCTGCCTGCCTGCCTGCCTGCCTGCCTGCCTGCCTGCCTGCCTGCCTTCCTGCCTGCCTTCCTGCCTCCCTCCCTCCCTCCCTCGGAAATGTGTTTGAAATGATAAATATCTTTGAGGAGATATTTTTTTTTTCCTTAAATGAGACTTGCAATGTTCTTGAAGCCCTACAATTTTCAAATTGCCCCCACAATTTATTAATTAGAAGTTCTGCTTGGTTTTTTGAACTTTTGGTCACCAGACTGCATCAGTTTTCTGTTAAATATTTTCAATGTTATTTAAACAGAAAACAAAGACAGTTGAACGGTTTTGATAGCAAATCTTGTGAAGAGGCAGTGTATTGCACTTAAGAAACTCTGTAACAATAATCACTTTAATGAGCAATCAAATATGCGTTCTTAAAGTCTCAAGCAGTTAAAAAAAAATCTGCCATTTCAAGGGTAACATATCTCTGTTTTGACATTCATCTGCATTAGTGTACGCTTGTTAAACTTGTGTATCTAAATCCTGCTTTTCAGATATTCTAGAATCTACTTACACTTTCAACCAGAGCTCAAGTTGCACCACTCTCAAACCACTTAACACATTTCAAGTGCCTAATTGCTAACAAAGTCTTCTCTCCATCATAGAAAGTGCTGCTATTATAGCTCCCCAAAAGTACTTTTAGACATGCAATGGACAATTAATAAACCTGAATGCTAATAATAATGAAATAACACTGCTAAAAGCGAGGTAGGGCTGAAAAGGGGTCGTTCATTAGAATTCACTTAAAACACAGTCCACTTCTGCTCACAGAATCTCAACCCAGACAGGCTACCCTGGCCACAGAGAATAATGTTTTCAAACCTTCTTTATAATCTTAAACATTTTTTCTCTTTTTGGATTTCTCTCTGAGTTTTTCATCCTTCTGTAGGTTTACCCTGTAGGTTATTTGTATTTCTTATCTTCATGGGATGAGGGGGGTGTACCACATTTCAAACTGCAGAATTTGTTTTAGGGGAAGAAGACCAACTGATCTTCAGCCTTATCACAGCTCTGCATCTCCTCTGTAATGCTGGAGACATGGTTTCCAGCTAGTACACGCACAGCCAAACTTTTCAGTCACTTCAGCACTGAGCATTAACAACTCTCAATATAATGACAGCTGAGAGTGTTTATCTACTGTAAGATCAAGCTGTTTGGACTGAATTGTGAAAATAGTTAATTCTATAATTAAGCATTTGCTTACGGTCCAGTGACTTTAAAGACCCTCAGTGCTTAGCTCAGGAGTATGCTAAAGTGCTCTCCTGAACTGGAGCCAGAATTTGTACCCAAAACCCCTTATTCCTTTTGCCCCTAGGCCATATATAGAAATGTTCCCTGACTGACAGCATTTCACTAATTTAATTGTATTGCTGAGCATGTTGTTTGAACATACACAGAGGTCTAAAAGTTACATACACCTGAAAGATGCCATCTCATTTCCTCCAAGAAAAATAGCGCTGCCTTCAAAATGTACAGTAACCTGATATTGATTTGAATGAGTGGCATTAGACTTTCACAATAATATTAATAGTGATGGGCAGATTAGTTAACCTTCTCAGGAGTTTGCCAATGCCAGCAATGATTAGGAGGGATGTGTGTAACACAGTAATGAAAGGGTTTCTAAAACGTTTGCTTAACACCTGAATCCAGTGACCTTAAGATGTGCCTGCTAAAAATGTGATTATCTTTCCTTCCAATCTGTGCTTCTAGATAGAGTTTTATTATGTGTTTGCTTTTACATTTGGGATGTATCTTATTTGCACTACAAGTAGAATCCCTGTCAGTGAAAACACCAGGTCAGACACAGTATGAAGGGACAAGATATACAATCCTTTCCATTATTCATAAATGCAGCGTACATGGGACATACACAGACACTCCACTTAAGAAATTAGAGATTTATATGGGTGACCTGATTCATTAATAGTCCAGAACGTCTGAATATATTTATCCCAGAGGGACTAACTCAAGATTTAATGTTTTGTCTTATTTTATTTCATGTAATTATGTTTATTATGTGTTCTGCATCTCCTTTGGAACATAAATTGCTGTCAGTAAATTAGTAACTCGCGTTGAGACACCCCAGTGCACGAATCCAGTCTTTCATCAGTACAGCCAGATTATTTTCATTGATGTTAAAACCTGATATGAAACAGAAATGAAGGCGTGGTAAATTTGATTAATAATTTCTTTGTGGAAATCTGTACTTATGCTACTAAAACTCCCATATGGCTGTAAAAATTGTCACAAAAACAGTTTGGAAAATCTATTTTGTAAAGACTCCTTATATATTTAACTTCAAGCACCTCTGTTTCTCATAATTATTTATTCCATACATTTTTTCCTTAATAGTAACTGCATATAAGCAACATATTGTTCATTGCGTATTCTTAAGGTTTCACTGTAAACCATAATTAGTGGGAAAATTCTGAATTTAAGCGAAATCTCGTGCTTAGTTGAAGTAAGAGTCCCCTTTCATTTCCACTGGATAAACACCAAGATGTTTTAGGTGTCCACCACACAAAATGAGAAAAGAATTGAGCATTGATGGTGATTTTGGTCTTTCTTTTCAACCAAACGGTGTTCCAGAGATGTTACTTAGCCTTAGCAGTTTTGGCCAAGGTATAAGACTGTGACTATATTTTTTAAAATTGTTCAACTTTATTGGCTTTTTGGGGTCTTTCGGAAGAGTGGAGTGCTGCTCATCAAAAATACCAAAATGGTGTGCATAATAATGACTTGCTAGCTCCCTTTTAAAGGTTTAATCCAAACTCTATTCCGGTGTTGAAATTTTTTTAAAGTTATTTACCTGATTGATAACTAGATGTCCTGTGCATATGAACTGCGGGGGTTGCTTTTGATTACAGTGAGAGGACGCCGTCATCAGTTAGTCTCTCTGACAGAAATATGTTCTGAATGTGTGGGTTGGGAAAAATGTTGATATACCATAACCTGGTTTTGCCATTCACAGAAGCAACTCAGATGTTACTATAAGGCAGTTATTGCATTTCTGAGCTATATTTTCATGCAGTATTTGTCCCAGTGGTGGATCTAGAGGCTGCTAAAAGTGGTCTGAGGAGAGTGTGCAGCGATTCTTTAGGTCTTTCTCTTCAGAGAGAAGGCAGAAGCCTCAGCCTGATCCTGACCCAACTTTCATTCAGTTTAGTTCAAACTCACATCCATGAGGTTGAATTTGGAGCAGAATTTGGTGCTCCCCTTTGAACAAAGAAAAGAGTCTGATGGGTTTGTGTTTGGGAATAGCAGTGCTCTTTTTTTTCCCCTTCAAGTTACAAAAGACACCCCCACCCCAAAAAAAGGGTCAAGATCCGTTTCAGATTGTTTATAGAAGTGGAAGCTCCTCAGCTCTTCTGGTTAGGTATTGTTAAGTGATCACACATGTTGACCTGTGGGACAGTCCTTCTCTGAATAAGCCATGAGATGAAACTGTTAAGGATGAGATGTAACCAGCAAGCAGCCTCCCAGAGCCACCACCTCCCCAGTTGCGTACTTGCTCCTGTTTACTGCTTCACTTTTCATAGGGATGAGCAGGGAGTTTCATTCCCATGTTTCCTCCTGCATGAGATTATTGTTAAATTTTGAGATATCAGTGTTCTTGCCTGATAACACGATGCTGAATAGAAGTTATATTTTCAGCTGGCAGCCACAGAAATGTATTTACTGTTTAAAAAATATACTTGGCTCCATTGCTGTTCAGTGCAGTGACAAGCAGCGGTGGGAACAAGGCAGAAGTAGATGGGACTGTTGCTTGAAGGTTAAGTGCCAGCTTTCACTGTGTTGTCTGTTGTTCTTGCAGACTTTTGTAGAGAATGAAAACTGTCTGCTGTAAGGAAGTAGAACAAATGCTGCATGAATTTAATTCATTCTGAAAAGCATATATAGTAAAACACATTTGTTTACTTCATGCTGCAGAATGGGGCCTTTAAGTCTGTTTCTAATTTATTCCAAGTTAGAAATATGAGGTAAATGCAGGAATCATGCATTAATAAAATCTCTTTATGTTCCCAGCTGGCATGAGAAATAACAGTTGTGGTTCACTGAAAATGACTTTGGGCCAACACTTTTGATGTGATTTTAGATTTTATTTTCAGCCATGCAAGAACTCTCATGTGATCCTTTCTTTTTAGTGTTTTATGAGCAGCTAGTGTTTTTGTGTGTCACTAAAGAATGAGTAAAGAAAAAAACCTCAAATTTTATTTCTCTAATTTTTTTTTTTTGTCAGAAAATAGCATTAGAAAAGCCAGGTCTATCCAGTCTTTATCACCAGGAGAAAAGCTAGTAAAAAATTAAAAAAAAAAAAAAAAAAAAAAAAAAAAAAAAAAAGTGAAAGCACACATTTGCAAGTAGTTATTTACAGAGCAGACAATGTTAATGAATTATTTGGTTCTATCCAACAGCAAAAATTAGCAGTCAAAAAATAGCTTTTATTTCTGAGATCCTTACTTCCGTGCTAAACATCAGTTTTGTTTTTGTTACCATTTCCCCCTCATTTGCCACCCTTTAATCTCTCTTTAGAATGTGCATCCTTCCACTTCTTTTTTTTCTCCATCTTTTCCTTTCTGTGACATTTCCTGCTTTCTAGTGTTACTTAGCATCTTTATTTATCCACTTTATAAATTCTTCCTCTTCTGAAACCTGTCTGTACCATGAATTCCAGCAGATCCATGACTACCTTATTTGCAAATTAACACTGCCAAAAAGAAAGATCTGCTTTAAGCTGTAACTCAGCCATGTGCATGTATTTGTATTTTTAACAGAAACTATTGTGCTTTGTCAATTTGTACCACGTTTTGTGAATGGATTTGTTCGTATTGTGGAATATAGAAGAGAGGTGCCTGATTAATATGCAAATTGACCTCTGAAATATGAAAATGTACAAGATCAGAGTCTCATTTTCAATAAACTGTCATATTTCCACTGGAAATACAGAACATTAGCTAGGAAAAGAGACAGCTTCATACTAAAGAGAGAATATTATCTAGTAATTAAAATGTTCAATATTTTTTTACTTCAACCTGATATACAGGCTGGTTTTTTATATATAGTAGAGCAAGGTATTTGTTAGAAAGTCTATTTTGCTTAATCTTATTGCACCTTAAATAAATTATATTGTCATTTTCATCTGTAATTTTGGAACACTGACATAGGCACTTAGCACATCCCCCACCAAAAGCTCTTCAAAGGCACAAGATGAATTCTGTTGACTTCAATTCAGTGTGACTCGTTTGGTTTTTTTTTTCCCTCCTGAAGGAGGAATTATCCCTGATTCAGCATGTCCGTTGCCATCCTTATAGGGTAGTCCTTCCTAAAGTACTTTTCAAATGCACTGTAATACTCACCTCTGAAGTCAGAGCCATTCTGGAGTCAAGGGTTGTTTGGTGCCCAAGCATTTCATTCTGCTGCCACAGCCATTAGCGCCATGGATAGTTATTTGTCTTACTGACTGTCAAGTTAAACATCATTATTTGAAAAGATTGTCTGACTTGAGCTGTATGATCTGTAGTATCTTCTTAAATAGCTGTCTACAACCCTTTTGCACTATTTCTCTGGAAAATACAATCTGTGTATCAAAATTTTATTCCTTACGGGGCAATCAGTGAATCGTACTTTTGTTGTTCTTCAACATGTCATGACGGAAGGCAAGGTTTTAAAAATAGCTCAGAACTGGTCTACCTTTTCTGTCAGTGAATTCAGTGATGAAACACCCATTTTTTTCCAGCACTTCCAGAAATGCCACACATCTGAGCCAATACTGTTAATGAATGCCATTAAGTTCCACCCAGAGTAGTTATTCCTTGTGCTATTTTATTACTGGATGCACTAAGGGAGACTTTTTCCCCAGCAAAGGAAATTCCAATACATGTCAGTTGAAGTCTTTGGGGAAAAAGGTTTCCTGGAAAAAAAAAAAAAAAAAACAAACAACTTCTCATATTCAATAAATATGCACTGCATTTAATTCTCATTCAGCAAAATAGTATCATATTTTTTTCTTTCTTGCTCTTACATTGAATGACACTCGTCTATCTAACAACATTTTTAAAAATGTGGGTTGAATTCTGCAAACATTTCTCACTGTTTAGTAAGGCTAGAACTTTTCTTATGTATTGACTGCAGTTCTCTCCAGCCATACTCCAGATTCTCACACAACCTTGTCAAGTGGCCTTATCTTTATACATCATAAATTTCACATATGTAAAATGAATAGAATAATTCTTACCCCACCGGGATGTGGCTTAGTTCATTAATGTGTGTAAAGCACTAAATAGAAAAAGGCGCTACAGAAGTTTAGAATATCACTATTGATATAGCTGCGAGTCTACAGGCATTCGATTATCACAGGCCAGAGGATGATAGGATTCACATCAAAGCCACGGTGCAAATTTGTGTAAATGCAGTCTACATCTGGAGTGAGAACCAATTCATACGTTACATTCCCCAAAGAAATATTTACTCAGCTGCAGAATATGTATTGTTTTAGCGAACATCAAAAATTATGGGAGTTTAAGACACTCTACTGGCAGTAACCTAATTAACTTATTCTTGATCAAATATTTTAGATGCTGGAATCAAAATAACTACATCTGCAGTCCCAAATGAAGACAATTCACTGGGAAATAATATAGGGTCAGTTCCTGGACTAGTGTTAAATAGCACAGATTTGTTGATTTTGGTGGAGCCATGCTGATTAACTGCAGATGAGGGTCTGGCCTCCACTGTTTCAGCTGGAATCCAAAAGAGAGTTGGGCTTTTAAAAAACAAGGCTATTGTATAGTTGAGCTAAGTCTTTAAAGGCAGAAAGGTTACAGTTTTCACTGGCATTGAGTTTTGCAGAATATGCTGTTCTGGAGGAGAAATTCTGATTGTGAAGTTCTGGTGAAGTAGTGCGTCTGTCATTTTGTCCTCTAGGTCGATTAGACTTGGAATATATCTAGCAGAGTGTGTTGTTAATTACTCTCTCTACTTATTCATCTTCAATGTATATTGTGGGATTCAATGCTTTAGTTACTTGCTTTTCTTTTAACAAATTTAGCATAACATGCTCTCAATTATTGAGTGCATTACGTGATACACTTAATCCAATGCTAAACTGTGCCAGAAGCTGATTTGATTGAGAGGGAAAACCTGCAATATCTAGGCAGTGCATCTCAGTCTCTCATGGGGATACCTGATGTCTCAGGCTCCTTGACAGTGAACTCACAAAACAAAGCAGAAAGAGGACAAAATCCTAGATATTGGACATGACTTTCTAACACTTAAATGCTTTTAAAAAAATTACTTTATTTCTTTAGACAGCACTTCTCAAAATATTGGTTAGGGAGCATGCACCACAAATGATATAGGAAGCAACTTTGAGAGTGCTCAACATAGATGAAACTTTTCTTCATTGTAAAAGCTGAGTCATGGCTTCATAACTTATTTGCCCACTTAGCATTCAATGTGAAAGCCTCAAATGTCGACTTCAAACTTCTAGACCTTCTGGACCTTTGTTTGTCAGAACATAAGAGCTTCAGAAACATCAGTAGCACATTTTGATTGTTTCATTGTGTTGGACTGCCATCTCTCATCTCCCTGATTCAGTCTTTGGCTGTTCTTCCTTATTCAGGTTATTGATTTGTTTGTGCAACAGTGATATTTTATAATATTACTTCACACTGTTAAAGGACTTTATATCTCTTGAATATTAAGTGATTTATTCCAAACTCAACTAAATTGCTGTTATGAGAGTTTGCAGACAGAGACACTTAAGGACTGTTTTCCCCAATAATGATTTAGTGTCAGAATGCAGGACTCTCCTGGCTGTGGGCTCTGAAACACATGCTTCATTGCCTTTCATAATTTCAAATGCTCCCCATTCAGCATTTTATTTGTTTTTTTTTTGTTTTTTTCACTTTCATATCTCATTATATATTTGCTGACTAGAAGGGGTGCTGAGAAAACACCTCATCATTTTCTATTTTCTGTCATTTTATGATGTTATAATATTCATCACGTCTCTTTCGGTGGCTGTCTTTTCAGGTGGCACCTCCTTATTGCTCTCTTCCTTTCTAAGGAAGAAAGAACTTGGGACTTTCTAACAGCTACAGAAGTGTCCCTTAGACAAAGGTGTTAATAGTGCATTTCGCTCCCTCTTTCTTGTAAAGTATACTCAGGAATGTGGACAGGCTAGTAAAATAAACAACCCCTGTGTACTTCACCTTAGGATGTGGTAACATCAAAGGGTAATTGATGGTTCTGTTTGCCAGGTGTCAGTTTGTTCACAGGGCTAATTGAAGTTGTATGGGAATATATATTGGTTCAACAGTGGAAGGATCAATTAATTGATTTATTGTAAACTGCTGTCAACAATTTAGCCTTTTGCTGCACTTAGCAGGCAGAGTTTATGTGTAGTGGTGCACGAATGAGCACTGGAGATTCACACAGTCTAGTTATGCTGCTAATTCTTTCCGTGTTTTAAAACAGATTCTGCTTTTGTTGGGATCTTCTAATATTTCTTGGCTATTAGGGTTCAGATATGGAATAGAAATTGGTAAAATGTGGAATGTTGTGGCTTATGCTGTCATGATATCATGCTCATTGACCTTGCAGGCCCAGAGAAGAGACTTTGCGTGCAAAAGAAGTGTGGCTTTTTTGTACTTTGGAGTGCCTCAGTTTTCACTTTCGTTGTGGCAGTAGACATAGCAACAGGCAAATAAAGAGATTTGCTTGTTTTTAAGCCTCCATTCTTTCTTCCTGTGGCCACAGTGCTGTTCAACACTGATGCAAAGAGCAGTACAACGCAGGTGCCCAGCACCTCTGCGTGTGGCCAACATGTAGGGGGTTGTAGCAGGGGATTGCTGCCCAATCTACCCAGTTCTTGCTGTGTAGGAAGCTGCAGGGTTGGGTACGATGCCCCAGTGAGGAGAACATAGGACTGAGCTCCTCGTGTCCGCCATAGAGTTGGCTGTCGGCATCTCCGCGAAGGTGGTGGGAGGATGGGGCTGTTCCCAGGGCTGCTGCCATTCACGGCAGTGGCCACTCCATGGCATTGGCTACACAATCCCAAGACTTGGCTGTTTGCAGTTGACTCTTCCTGTGCTGAGCTTGCTCTAGTGCCACAGTTTATACTTAACACAGGCTGGCTGTGAGTATACTTGCAACCAGAAGTGTGTGTGTGTTAACATGACAGGCTTTCCCCTATTTTAAGAATACTTAGATGCACATAAATTATGTATTTCTTCTAATTGATGCATCATTTAATACATCTTTTCAATATTTACTGTGTATTAATCTGTTGTTTTAATGCATTTCCAATCAACACATCTTCTGCAGTTGGTCTCCAGTGGCTACTCTGTGCATACGCAATTATCACATTTCCTGGAATGAAATAATTATTGAAGTGTATTTCTCTTAATGCCTGCCTTCAGCATTTTTTTTTCAGCTGCACCAACAGTAGGATTTGTTATTAGATCAAAACATATTGACCTTCTTGTCATTGTGTTTTTGCATCTCCCTCCCTGATTACACCTAAGCACTACAGCTGGATATCCATATTCATGTTGCTCTACCACAGAAAAAATAGTCCATCTGCATAGACTTAGCAGTACATTCCCACCTGAACAAGACAGCTTTACCCCATCCATCAAACAGGGAGCATACTTTCCAAACCAGGAGTACATTAGTGACACGCACTGTGATGTTGCACTGGGTATATCATTTTAACATCCTGGGATGAATGCAATGTAAAAAGAAAACCCAGAGAACAGAATCTGGGAGAATTAAACAAAACAAACAGCCTATAATTCCAATGAAATGAAGATTCAAAGAGATGGGGTGATATACATGGCCACACAGTGAGCAGAAAGAGAGATTTGAGATGTTACATTATGCCCACAGAATTTAATTAATGATACAAGGAATGGATCATCTTGTGATAAGGTGTTCAGAGTACAAAATAAATAATGAGGTGTCTGTAATTAAAAATAGTGTTTGGAACTAACTGACCTGCATTCTAATGCATTTCTAACCCCTGCACTAAGTGTGAAATATTCTGCCTCTTTGCAGTGTGCCTGTTAAAATCTCTTCATGCCAGGAGAGGAGGCCGAAAACCAAAAGCCAGCTGCCCCAAGGAAAGTTCCCACTAAGTTTTGGGAAGTGGGAGCATGTTTGCTCTGTTCTGGAAGTGGCCAGATGATCACAAACCAGGGACTTGGGAGTCTGCCGGAGAAAGGACTGACATTTCCCATGTTTCTCCTGATGGAGTGGGGTGAAGCCATGGAGGTGTGACAAGTGCTGCTCCACTGACTGTAAAAAATTAGTGTGGACCAGAGATGGAAATAAAAGCCACTTCTGCTCCCTCAGAAGAAGCCCTGTGGAGCTCACAGCACAAAGCCTGGCTGCCTCTGTTTATGTCTAGAGCTTCAAGTGTATTGGCAAAGTTTTCCAATCTCCCTGGGCAATTTAGTGTATAAACCCCACTGAAAGCAAGTGGAGCTGAAGGGCTAAGGTTGCTTGGGCACATCTGAAAATGTTGTCCTGTAACATTATCCTCAAAGATCACTAGCTTAAATGAAATTACCACTGTGTGCCAATCTTTTATCAGTCACTTTGCTCCAGGGCATCATCTGTTGCAGTCAGAAGACATCTTTCTTATTTTTCCATGCCGTAAATTGTACAAGAAGGGTCAAAATCTGGTCTAGAGCTCACCACTATCTTTGTTTCAGCCAAGTTGATTAGTATGTGAATTAATCTTGCTAGCAGCAAAATTTAATCTAACTTGTTCTGAAGCATCTGGCACGGACAAGGGTACTGGACCTTCAGTCTACTCTTAACATAGCCGTTCCTGTGTTTCAGAACTGAAGTGAAGTTCACATACTTTGGATGTGAGACCATGGTCAGTGGCCATATATTAGCAAGATTGCTGCTAAATGCAAAAATGTTTTTGTTCAAAAATTGGTTTGAACTAAACTCAGGGAATTTAAGAATTCAGAGTTTGGGATTTCAGTACCGTTAACTCATACACATATGCCCAATTGCAAAGCCACATTTAGGCGTGCCTCGGGAGATTTCCCATTGCACAAAGCTCTGCAAATATCGTCTGAAACAAGCAAAAAAATCTTCATTCTGAATTTATTAGCTTATGACACCTCACCTTCCGTCTTGCATTTACCAACATTGCCCTTTGTCTTGTGTCTCTACTCCAAACCTCCAGGCCATAAGAGAAAGAAAATTCCTCCCCCCTTTTCCTCAGCAGTCCGGCAGAGCGGAGGAGGTGGGAGTGAAGAGCCCTGTGCCTGGTTGGCCAGATCAGAAAATGCAATGTGAAGCCCCTTGGGCTCCTGTGTATTCGGAGAGGAGGGATTATAACCCAGGATGGCTTTCTCTATTTGCTATTGAAAATGATCTTTAGCATATATAAATAAGTAATATTTCTCCTTACCATCTTAGTTGTTCTCTTTTGTTCTTTCAACAGCTGTATTTTCTTTTTCATCTCTCTTTTGATCTATATTTATTTTCCTTTTGGCTCTCTCACTCTTTTGAAATGGGTGGCAAGCATTTCATTTTGATGCACACTCATCTCTGTCCTCCTGTGGCAGATACTTTTGGGTAAGGGAAGTGGAAGGGAAGGGAATCCTTCCTGGATGCCCTTGCGTGGAAGGCACCGGCCTGATGGGAACTGCACCCTGTCCCCAGCCACCATCTCTGTATATGTGGCCCTGTACTTCCCTCTCTGCCAGCAAAAGCTGCTGCTGCAGGGTATCTATGGCATGGAGGTGTCATCTTCACTTCCCCAAGTCCACGTAGTGTCCAGCCACGGCTGAACAGGCTGAGCATGGAGAAAAACAGTAGCTGTCTTTGCAATGCTTACAGTAATTTTGGCTTAACTAGAGGGGACACCTTGTTCTGGAAAGAGATTTCCCCCCCTGCCCCTTACACTGGCCAGTATCATTGCACAGCTATTTATCAGGTATGGATGCATACTCTTACCATATTAATGTGTTTGTGCCTAAGGTAACTGAGCATGACTTTCTTCAGTGTTTCCATAGGAAATGTGCAAACCAGATTTTCTCCTTTTTGGATGAACTTTACACCTGAAAGGGAAGTGCTGAATCAGAATCTACTGCAGTAAGAATAGTTTATAGCAGGATGGTAGAAATATCCCATATAAGTATAGTTAACAACTGCCTCATATATCTCTAGAACTTTAGAAGGGTTCAGCTGGTGTTTTATTTAGTAATGACATGATGAAAAAGCTTATAGAACATTAATATTGCTGAGCACTTGGGCCCTGGAAAATGTCTCAGACTACTTGTCTTGAAAAGCGGACTTTTCACTCTGTTTGTGAGACCAACAAACTCCTTTTTTACGAAGTTGAAGGGAATACTCAAGAACAGTAGAGCATAGCGTAGCTGTTACTGCATATGCCGATCGTCTCACCCGCACGTGGCGTTGAGCACCGAGAAGCTGCGTGCGCGTGGGTGCAGAGCGGGTGCCCGTTGCAGGGGGCCGTCGCCGCCCTTCATCATTACTGGGTAGCAAGTGGAGAGGTTTGTTGATTCACACCCGACACCCAACCCGCGGGGTCTGGCACCTTTGCTCTTGCGTAGGTGTGAGGCCACCTTCAGAATAAGCTGCACAGACCTTCTACGGGGTTTTATTCAGAATATTGTAGAGCAGTTAAATGCTGCCCTTCATAAATATGCATTAGATATATTTGTGTTTTTCCGATTTATCATGTTAGGTAGGGAATATCAGTTCTGCATTTTAAATGCGGTTATCCCTTTCTCTGAATACATTTGTCTTTATAGCCTGAAAAAGAAAAAAGTCAGATTAACCATCTCGTTTCCTGTATGGTGTTGGGGATCTGTTTTAGTGACATTGTTTTGTATTTAATTAAAATAAACATAGAGAGAAGACATTCTCCCTAAAGAAAGAAATTTACTAATCGAGGCTTCTCTACATTAATTCAGAGCATTAAAACATTAATGCTTTTATAAAACTGTCTTTTTGACCTTCATAGGTTCAGGTAAAATTAGAAGCTACTGTCAATGGCTCTGATTTGTCCATATAGGAAAAATTGAGGGTGTTTCCGTAATGCTCCTTTTTAAATGACTTATGATGCTGCTTAAAAAGTGTGCCTGAATTAAAGTTATGGGGTTAAAGTACTGTGCTGCGAGTTAAAGTGTTTCACTTACGAATGGCTGGTGCTGGGAGTGCTGAGTTACTGTGCTGAGGTGAGGAGCTGTAAACACTTAACTTGCATTAACTTGATCAACTTTCCTTGCTTCCAAACTAAATGTTCGAATGTAAAATGCCAGCCTCCTCAGCAAAAAGCATCGTGTTTTATGACTGACAGGAACCTGGTGGTAAATCACCTCTTGCCTGTTGGCCTCCTCCCACCCGCAGAGGCTGCTTTCAGCAGGACACGGCGATGCTCTCTGAGGTCCACAAATTCTCCAAGGACCATCTCTCTGCTCCACTTCAGCCCTCTGCCAGCTTTTCTCGTGCTGGCCGTGAGCCTTGAGCCACCCTCTACTCCTGCTAACCAAGGGGAGAGGGTACCTGATGCTCTGTAGGGCTGGCACTTGGGATTCCTCTTGTAGCTCTCCCTTCTGACCTTGGCCGGACTACTCATGGTGCAAAGCCATGCTAGAGTTAGTCTGCATGGATACCGAACCTTTTCAATCTCTCAGGTGTAGGCTATAGACAATTTTCCTTAATCATTTTGGGCAGGACTTTTGTTGCACTGTGGCTTTAAGAAATTCCATTTGGTTTGATTCTCCTGTTTTTAAATACGTGTTTCTTTTTTTTTTTTTTCCCAGACTAATGCAGACACATTTAAGTCTTTTATGTACTAAAGAGTTCCCCAAATGTGAAAAGTGTTTCCCTTATGAAAAATCACTGTAAAATTTAAGAGGTAATGATAATATTTCTGTGGAAGTTTTTTAAAAAATGAAGCACAAAGTGTTATGCCCATGGGATAGAAATCATAAGATGGTTCAAAAATATATAAAAAGCTTGTCATTGTCTGATAAATTCTTCAGCTTTTCCGACTATTTTCCTGTTCAACCCAATTAGTTTCAGCTAAAGGCATCTAGAGGCATTTTCCTTATAGGAATTGATGAGACTATTTAGCCGGTAATTCCTATTATTATGTTGTAATTATACATAATGATTAATTTTTCATGCAGAAAGCTTAACTGTTTTTCCTAAAATGCATCTGATAATTTTTATCATAATACAATACTTCTGGAAAAGCCCAATACAAGTGACTAATAATGAAATATATGGTTTCTGTGAACATTTACTAGATCTATGCAATCACTATCCTGGAAAACAACCAGATTTAATGGTGAGTATGGCACTTTCTGAATGATGCTTGTTGTAAGAAGATACTGCATTTCATAGTGTCGGTTGGTCAGACTCTTCCCACTCTTGGTACATCAGCACTGCACTCATCTGTACCTCATCAGTGCACTGTCTCAGAATAGTCCTATTGGTTTTTGAATGTGTTTCCACTTT
The DNA here is from genome assembly GCF_018691265.1 of Tyto alba. Lineage (NCBI taxonomy): Eukaryota > Metazoa > Chordata > Aves > Strigiformes > Tytonidae > Tyto > Tyto alba. The sequence continues at coordinate 1,000,365 of NW_024881278.1, read as the reverse complement.
TGAAAGAAAATATCTTTTTTTCTTTTCTTTTTTTTTTTTTTTTTTCCGTAGAAGCTAGGAAACAGTGTTTCCCACTTTCTTTTAATTCTGAAGTACTGATCAACAAATACAGATGTTGCTGGCTTTTTGTTTCAGTTTTCTAAGTTATCCTATTTACAGTAATTGCAATCCTTCTGGTGATTTTAGATGGCTTTTGTCTTTTGTTTTATATTTAAAGAAATTGATGATAAATGGCCTTTAGATCCTTTGGCACTAATGTATTCCAGTTCTAATGAGCTGTTAAAGGAATAATAAGTGCAGTAAACTGTGTTTGTCACCACTAACGAGGATAGAGAGGGCTGACTTTTGAGAGAAGTTGAACTAATTGACTTAAAAATAGTAGAATGGTCCCTGTGGGTGGCAGGCTACAGGCAATTTTTTCTTACTTAAATCAGAACTTTTAATATGTTTGTACTACTGCATGTGCATAATCTGCCCTTTGCATTAATTATTGGTGCTGTAGCAGCTTTAGAAGAGGGTGCTGAAAGTAATGGCAATCTTCCAGTTAGCGCCTTTGAGACATCACTTGATTTTAAGATTAAAGAAACTCCATGCCAGTGGAATTTCTAATAACTGTTAGCCTGTCCAAATATTGCTATTCCTGTATTGAAGACAAATGGATTACAACCTTGGTTCCAATGACTTTAATGGAGCTATGCCAATTTAGATCAATTTGAGATCTGTCGCATCCTTTTAGTTTTGCTTTGTTCTTTTGCATTGTGGAAGCAATATTAATTTACATCATTTATGCTCTAGTAAGTTGAAATGCCATATACGTTCTTGTACTCCTGTGTTTCTAGCAGAGGACATGAAGGCAGGTAATTTGATTTTTAATCTTACCTGGTTCCCTGCTTACATTTCCATGGCTCAGTTGTCCTAAATGTGTATTTGTTTATATATGAATAAGATATGTGGCTATTCAGGCTGATGTGACAACTGAAAACGCGCTTTGACACTTTAAATACTGAATTTCTGAATACCTCTTCACAGGATGCTGAGTGTCATAAACTCTCCAGAAATCCCTGGGTTGCAGTTAGTAGCTCACAGCCAGTACTGGTTGCTGATTTCTTCTTGCAAAACTCAGAGGCAGATTGCTTGCAGTGCTGTAGAAATCTAGACACTGAAGCAAGGGTAGGAGGAGAGAGGATGCTGACTGTGTATAGCCATCAGGATTTTAATCTGGAATTACCCCGAATCACAAATATCAGACATTTATTTTATTTGTAGATTGTTTTTACTATTAACCCAGCAAATGATGTAAAAGCTAGTCAGGCTTTTCTGGCCTGTGTGTTTAGAAGTGTAAAATCATAATACTTATTTCTGAAGCCAGACTTATGAGGTTTCCTAAACCACTGAATTTGGCCTGCATGGTTCCAATCAGAGTGGTTCTAGCAGTTCCCCTTCCTTTGCCTTATGTCAGTCTGGGGCGGGGGGGGATACATTTTAGAGGCAGTGTGTAGGAGGAACATACACAAGCCTGCTTGTCTGTTAACCAAATTTAAGCGCATACCTCCCAAGTACCTCTTTGAAATATTACTCTCAATTTAGCTCTTTGCTGCAGGTGTCAAGCAACAAATTTCAGATCCCGCTTGTGCTGACATTTGCTCTTGGGGAGAAGGAAATTAGATTTCTACTAGTCTGAAACCAGAAACAAATGTTAGAACTGAGAGCAGTTTGTTTGAGCTGTAAGTTATAAGACTGCAAAAATAATGAAGTTGGTAGCTGAAGCTGCTTTTTGCCCTTCTATGCAGGAAAGCTGAAATGATTCCTTCTTTATTCTCAGCTTTTCTTTCTTTGTTTTTCCTGTAATGTGTAAGATATAATCACAGGAGTCCCTCCTTTTCATTCCTCACTTCAGAATCGCCTGTTCTTTCCACGTTTGTGTCTGGCTGGCTCTGGAGCAGATTCTCCTTCCTTTCCATGCAGCTTGGCAGAGAGGCTGAGGAAAAGCTTTTCACCGGTTTGCATGGCCAAAGCGCATTACAGGTTGGGGCCATTTTGGTCCCCCAAGACAAGCAAAGAAACCACAGTTGTGCAGAGAAGCTGCCCCATGAAATGGGGAAATATGGATGGGGAGGCTCACGTCGATGAGTCCCCAGTCTCTGGAGGCACCCAGCGTTTTCAGCGCCCCACGCACCACCTGGTCCCTCACAAACACATCCCTGTGCAGAGAGAGAGGGGTTCAAAGCACCCCGGGGCTCCCGCTCTCATAGCAGTTTTCTCCTCCCCTGCACTAGCAGCAGCTCGGCTGATCTCAGCCAGGGAAGCCATGAGCCAGCCAAGCTCCTTGCTGGGGCAAGCAAGAGCATCTCACAGGTGTCCTCTGCATATGCCAGAGCTTCACTGTGTACGTTAGCAAGGATTGGGACCATACTTTCCACTTTAAAGAACAGCTCTTTGCTGTGTTTATTGATGTTCCTCGTTTATTTATTGAGCCATCTGCCAGGTATGGCATAAAGATTTTGACAAAAATATGTTATGAATTACAAGTTGTCTTCCTTCAGTCATGTCCAAAACAAAGCTATAGCTGTCTAAAAACAGCAGAACAAGGAGGAATCGGTTCTGCTTTTATTCTACGGAAAAGAAAAAGAAATGAAAAAAAAATAGAGAAAATGTTAGAAACCGCTGTCTCATCTGCACATGGGCCTTTTAAAGCAGTGTTAAGTTTCATAATTGCTGTTTCTTCTCTGAGAATAATTGTCCCATCCAGCTTGTACTTGTCAGGTTGGACTTAGTCTACAATTCATTGAATGTTAAAGGGCAAGTTTAGTCCCAAGGATGGGGTACTTTTGTCTGTTATTTGACCTACCGGGGTACATATGTCAGAAATCTTGTTAGCGTATAGGTAACAATACTTTCTTCTCGTCTCCTCATCCTAGGGGCTGATTTTCATAAACACACATTTCTGCCAGGAGATTTAAATACCCTGTTTTTCTTCTCCCACTGAAATTCATTATAGTATATTTTCAGTAAAATACACAGCATAATATATGTTTTGTTTTTTCAGTAGTTACTGTAATTAGTCCCCAGCCACAGGCTCAGAGCAGACGATTAGAGAGAGCGTAAGTAACAAATCTTTAAGTATTCTTCAACTGTTGGGAGAAGGATTTTCCTTGTTTTCCAACAGACGTTTCTGTGCTACTAAATGATGACAGAAATTGCTGGACTTAGCCAGTGAACAAATTTGTCATGTCTCTTCAGAGATTGTGCCCTGGATAGTAGTTCTGCTGTTTCTGTTTGCAAATCCTGGAGCGGTATCATTTTTTGAGACTGTCAAAAATCAGTGCTTTGACTCCTGAACTTAAATAAACCTTTAGAAATAACTGACCTCTGCTGGAGCTTTCCTTTTTTTGGTCAACAAAAGCTAGAACTTAAAAACCCAACAACGAAAACAAACAAACAAAAAACCCAACAACCACAAACCCCACCAGCACCCTTTAAGCACGCTTTAACCAATTTGGATTTGGTATTATAGCTCCTTATAGGCATTGGAGGCTGATGTCTACATCCTCACGCAGTGACTGGCTCAGCTTTTATGATCCATATGATGACTAGGATTTCCTGGAATATATGGGGCAAATGTAGTAATGCAAAAATGCAGTACCAAGAAGTAGAGAGAATTTTTCTCTGCTTAATTTGTTTTTATGGACTAAAATCTGTTGTGGAATCTGGTTCATGACTGCCATCAAAATCTCCAGCAGTTTAGGAAAAATAATCAAAAGCATCGAAGGAGGCAGCCTGTTAGTACCAGACCTTCTGAAAGCACATCAGATAGGTGCTTCGAAATAATTCAGACTCTTGAATATCTCAGATTGAGGCATGCGTTATCAGGTAAAATTACAATAGTTCTCAGGCATGATGCTTTAGGAGGGGACGGCAGAATTTCTGTAGTGCTCTTTGAAAATCTCCCCAAGATCCTGTAGCCCCTGAAGGTGCTGCTCACTCCTGCAGCCGGACCCTCAGCTCAGAAACGCCATATGGCTGCCTTTGGGCTGCCTTGCTCTGCCATGTGCTTTTAGGGCTGGGGCACTTCGTGTGAATCACAGCCTGTGAGTCTTTTTAACATATGCTGACACTCCTGTCATGCTCCAGAGACCTCAGACTGGCTTGCATGATTGGATGTGCGTGTTTCAACAGGATGGTTACCTCTGCAATGAAATTGTCCTTTGTGCCATCAAGACTTTTTCCGTTGTTACGCTCTAGAAGGGCATTGTATAAAATATTTTTTCCCTCTTCCTCTGGCCTTGTGGTGACTTTTACGGGACTGTTATCCATATGCAAGGAATTTGTCTTAATTTAATTTAATACCTAGCTGGCAGAAGGGAAGTTTTCTGGCCCCTTCCAAATGGATATTAAAATATTTTTGGCCTTTCAGCCTACTGCATGCATATTATCATTGCAAGAGTATATACATGAAAAAATATGTTGGGTTATTTTTAATGTATTTTCAGTACTTTATAATTATGGATGACTTCATGTCACATGTCACAGACTTGTTTATAAGCAGTTCAAGAAACCTCGGAAAGATGATATAGGATGCTTTTTAACAGAGACAGTAATGTGATGACTAGAGGAGATGATGAGCCCGGTAGCACTACGAGCCAATATCACAGTGAATGGGGTGCAGACAAGGTGAGAGATATATATGCATCCACAGCTACAAAAGCACACTGATCCATAGGCTGAGCAGCCACTGGCATTAAAATAACTCCTCAAGTTACTTCACAGCCCTGGCTGTTCTGTAAAGAGCGTTCCGGTCTCCTACCGATCAAACACTGAGGTTTAATCTTCTCCTGTGGGGTCTCTGTGCGTTGCCCCAGACTAGTTTTTTCTTGTCCCTTTTCCTTGTACCTGATTTTTTTGTTTTCAGTGTCCCCACCGTGGGGCATCACCACACGGCTTTCCTGATAGCAACGTGGAGCCACATCTGCCCGTGCTCGATCATGCCAGGCACTAATGAAGCTTAGCAAGCAGAACATCCAGAGCAGGGCATTAGGGTCATCTTAAAACTCTCCCACTGTGCCTCCTTGAGAAGAACGGTGGCAGAAAATGTTGTTTAGGCACCATTCTGGTACAGGGAGCAAAAGCACTAAAAAGGCTGCTGACCAGCTTCAGGAGATTAACGAGTCCTTGGTGGAGAACTTGGATATAAATCCTTTTATAGGGCAAGTGAGGCGGAACTAGTGAGGCTGGGGCAGAGGCACAGAAATATCCTCTTCATAGGAAAATCACAGATGGAAGATGACTGTTAAGCTTTTTGAGGTAAATTGAGGTATTATCTGTACTTCAGATGATAAAACTAGCCAACACATTGTGACCTGACTACTTCAAACGGTGGAGGAACCACGAGACAGTGGTAGGATCACAGCTTGGGCGAGGAGGGAGTTAACAACACTTCAGTGGATGGACCTGTGCCGTGAACAGCTTTGTTTTAAGTTAGAAAGGATTAAACATAGAAAACACTAAAGTATTTAAGAACATTACTTCTTCTTTCGAGGAGCCGGGGCAGGGTGGGGGACGGACCTAAAAATAGTAAGGGATACGTAAAAGGTAAAGTTGAATAAGGAAGAAATTGTGCACATATGTATGACTGTGCTGTGCTGGAAGCACCACACGGCATTTGTTTTGGGCCCCCACCAAGGCAAGGAAGTTGTTAATCTAGACATATGTGGATCTTACGGACTGTGAATAGCAAGGAACAGAACACTGCTTCTTATAATTAGTGATACTTAATACATAAATTTATTCACAGAGCCAGAAATATTATGTATGTATTTTTATTTGATACTTCAACAATTGTCTGAATGAAGTAAGGAAAAGGTAATGTCAACATATTTATCTGCATCCTTATTACAGAAACATGTATTTTCGTACCTCATACATCAGAGGCTGAGGGACAAGGCAGTACCTCAGACTCACATACCTTCAGCATGGTGTTCAATCCATGGTTTTACTTCTTTCCCTTGAGCTACTTAAAGCCCATTAAAAATCATACTCATTAGAGTGTCACTTGACAGCACATCAAGTGGTTGGCTTCTAACAATGGTATTTTAGTGAAAGCTGAAGTGTATATATTTAATTTAAATGAATACTGCAAAGTTGTTAAGATTATTTTATGAACACTTCTCAGCAAAGCGACACAGCTGGGAGGAGGAAATCTAACACATAAGTGTTAGTGTCTGAAAATTATACAGAATTATTTAGCCCATTAGCTTGTTAACCAGGTGCTCCTTGCACTTAGCCTTATTTTCTAAACTCGGGCTATGCCTAATATTTACTTGCAGGTAATGAGGTAATGTTGTTAGATGTAGAGGACACCTAATTCTTTCTTGGACTTCTTCCATTTTCAGGCTTTGGCAGTCTAACAGCTTGTCAGAGAGAGACATCTGGAATGTGATTGTTATTGGAGATGGCTGAAAATGTCTGTTACAGCTTTTGGGGGCAGAAAATAGGGGGATTTGTCTCATTTAAAATTTGTGGAAGGTATCTTACTTTCTTGGTTAAAAACAAAAGTCTGGAAAATGCTGCCTCTCTTCCCTCCATCCCTTTTATGTCCCTGGTTTGGGGCGGAGAGTAGTTTTTGGGCTGAGAAATTTTAGCTTTGGATTTATAGGGAAAATTATAAACCTTCCTAGAAAGAGGAGACACTCTACAACAAGGAATCAGTTAAAATGTCTGTCTGCCCTCGTGTATGTTTTTCCTTCATTACTATATCTGAGCATCTAGGAAAGTTTTGTATTTCTCAGTACTTGTAAAGTGGCCTGAACTCATTTCGCTTTCTTTTGACCTTCATAAAATACAACTTACTCTTATTTGTTCTTCTTTTCCAATCCGTAACTGTGCTCATTTTAGTTAAGGCTGAAAGAAGTCTCAGCACAACATCATAGCTGTTCCTTTCATCAGTCCAGCCCTTCTTCTGGCACACTGTGCTGCCTTTCCAAAAATACAGCTCGGTTCTGCTCCCCTTATGTGCATCGAATAGGCCTTTCCTTTGTAGGCAGCCTGAGCCCTGTAAACATGGACACTGCAGGAGTTCCTTTAATAAATTAGCTGTTAGCACATTCAAAACTTTTAAACGATAGGGTGTTTTTCTGTAGCGAGGGAGGAATTTTCATCAGATCAGAAGTTGTTCTCATCACGCTGTGAGTTACAGCTCAGGAAACTGCCACCAGTGTTATTAGCAGCAGCTCGGTAACATGCCAAGGGAACCCGGAGATCGATGTTTAACCCTTAACACTGCCCTTGTTTTCCTAATTGGTCAGCCAAATGAATGCAAGACAAATCCATACATGTGCAGAGAATCAAACTATTTTCTCTAATAACAAAGGTCTCAATCCTAGAAATGCATGCAATCAAAAGGATTATTTTAGTGCAACTACTGTTGGTACTAAGAGCCAGACTTAGAGGTAGGAGGTCAGCTTGGATACCCCATATCTGGGTTTATTTGCTTCCCCATAGTGTAGGCTTTGCCAGACAGCTGTAAACAATGTGCCTGTTGCATTTGCTATGATGTAGTTGTTGGAAGTAGATTCCTGCAGAATTAGAGGTGCAATCACAGGAATAACAAGTCTTCATCTTGATTTCCCTTTATGATGAGAAGTGAGACCATCAGAGGAGATGGATATAGATAAGCGCATTTCTACTTAGACGAGGACTGGTTTGGGTCTGCTGAAAATCCCATTGCTGTGGAAGAGAAAATCCCCTGTTGCTTTCCAAGCTATTAATCTGTATGTGATTCCTTTATTAAAAATTTCTCTGCTGTTCTCATAAGACTGTCATTTATAGGGTTAACCGTGAAATTATCTCCTGGTATTTGCTAGCTATTTTTGTTCCCTCTTACTTATTTAAACAATTTGCCATCAAAGACTAAGTGATGCATTTAGATAATGGCCACAGGTAATTGCTTGAACAAGAGAGTCACCAGTGAAATTGCTCTTTTAATACCAGCCTGGGATGACCATTCCCTGTTAGACTGTAAGAAAAGCAGTGTCATATTATGTCAATCCTCACCAGTTTCAGAGGAAATCATATGAATTCCAAGCAGACAGGAGTTTAGCAGCAAAAGTTGGGCAAAACCCACAACTATTTCTTTGTAGAAGGTCCAGCTGTGTATTTTAGGTATAATACGCCTAGGAGTGGTTGCCTCTGTAAATGGAAAACAGACTGTGTGCCTGCCTAACCTCTATTCACGCTAATGAGAAAATCCTTGGCCTGTGTTCAGTCAGTGTTGTGTTTTTCTTGGAAGGCAAGTTGGGCATCTCGCATGGTATATAATGCACAATGCCTGCCCAAATGTGGTTTATTAAGTGTTCTGTGTATATTTGTTCTTAGAGATTTGGCATTGTCTGTTGGGCTTATACAGTATGTGCCTTTAATAACAGCCCTCCCCAAAAAAACCCGCCAGAAATCAGAGACCCAAACAGCCTCCCAGTACATCAGCATGGGTAATTTAACACCACCGCACCATTCCTTTGCTGTTAAATAGACAAAAGAAATGGAAAGGACCCCACAGCTTGAAAGCTGATGCTATTTTGGTCTCTAACAAAAGTTTGCTTTGGAAAAGAAAAGATATTTATTAAACTACTTAAGTAGTTAATTTGCAGGCACTGAAGGCAGAAGAGACATTAAAAAAAAAAAAAAAAAAAGAAAAAAAAAGAAAAAACAAAACAATTTTAAAACACATGTGGCAAGACAATTTTTTTTTCTGTCAGGATATTGAAACATTAGTTTGTGGATGCTGATGCAGATTCAGTGCCAAAGGAGAATGCAGCCCAAGGGGCAAATCCTCCACCCTGCAAATCGGGGATAATCTTCCAATTTAATGTGAGGTTTTGCCCTTTCCTGTTTGCAGGCTTATGTGTGGAAAGAATCTGGGGTTTTCTGCTATCTTTTATTATTGATTTCCCAAAATTAGAAGTCTCTTTCTAATAGAGAGGAGGCTTAAAAGCAATCAATAGTGTTTATCTTAGGAGACAGTAGTTCAAACTGCAGTGGAAGGTGGTGTAATTCACCCTTTCCCTTGTTACTGATTGTCTCATTTAGTGTAGTACTGCACAATAGCTCCGAGTTTTAATGTTGTAAATCCCTTAATTATGCACTCACCAAATGTTTTAAAAATCATTTAAAAGTGTTGGTTGGGAATTTCTGACTATATTTCCCTCCTCCAGCACTCATATTCTGCTTGCAAATCTCTACAACTTAACTATGTGATTTGTATTGGAAAGATTGTTTTTTTGGTTCATTTCACTTTATTATCTTTCAGCAGAGCTGTGACATCCACTTAGATATCTTTACTGCAATTGTTTCTTGATGAGATCAGATTGCCCACTGCAGCTATATCACAGTAACAGTAAGATAAAATTCAGGCCGCCTTGCTTCCTTTTGATGAGCTGCTGTAGCCTGGCTTCACAGGAGGAAAAATAAAAAAAAAAACAAAACCAAACCAAACAAACAAACAAACAAAAAACAAACAAAACAAAAAAAAAAAAAAAAAAAAAAAAAAAAACAAGAAAAGAAAAGAAAGAAAAAATAGCACATAAAGAATGATAAAAAAAAATTGCAATCAAAATTGCTCAGAATTAAGGCAGATTGAACCTTTTAAATAAACACAACATGAATAAAAGGGAAGTAGATGGTTCTGAAATGATACGATGGGGTAAAAAACCATAAAAACTCCTAAAAACAGTGATTTGTGTACTTGTGTACTCTTTCAACAGAGAGCATGTTTCAGTTCCTCTGATTGAAAATATTTTTAATAGCTACTTCTTCTTGCCAGAACATGTTTAGTATCAGGCTTTAAAACCTGTCCATGGCTATAGCATTTACTGAAAAGCGAGCATTTCCTTTTCGAGTTGTACTGATCCTCACTGAAGGACTCTTGTCTGCAGCACTTCCCCACTCCCCATCTCCCATCATGGACTCTCAAATCAAGCAACACACGCTCACAGGAGTTTGCAACAGGCAACATCATGGAAATCATGAACTTCCCAAGTAAACTTAATAGGTCAGGCTGCAACCGCATCCAGAAACTTTCACAGACAGGTTCCAAGCCAAAGGCAGGATCCTTTCAAGATTATTTTGGAGTTTGCTTGCCACTTAGTGAAGGAAGGCTTAGGATAGTTGTAGCTTTTTGAGTGTGAGCTACAGCTGAATGCTGCTATGTTACTCACTCTGTGCCCAGCAGTGTTGCTGCAGCAGGTCCTCCCTGTCACTGGTGTTATTCCCTAGTGCTGCGTTACAGGCTCTGGTGGAAGAGCTCAGCAGGGAAACAAAGCCTAGAAATACAGATGCAAGTGGCAGTATGTCCTGGGGCACATGGTAAGAAAAAGTGCAGCAGAAAAAAATCTCATTCCCAGAACTGTTCCTTCTGCTGCTGCTTCAAATCCTCAGAGCCCTTTCTTGGATGTTTCGAGAGAAAATAATCCAGTCTACAAAAAAAAAAAAAAAATAAAATTGCCGCCTCCCTTTTCAGCAAAGCGAAAATATCTGCGCAGAGATGCTTATATACAGATAATGACAGGAGGGATGTGACCCATTGTTCTCTTCCACGGAAGCAGAAGTGTGCAAGAGCCATCACAGAAAGTCTGACCCAAGGCCCCTTGTAATCAAAGGAGCCTGAGTGAGTTCAGTATGAACAGATCGGAGCCAGAGCAACCTTGCAAATCATATTGGGGAGTTTCAACTAGACCGTATGCCGCAGCTTCAGTGGTTGTCTTGTGTTCCTGTACTTCTGAAAAATGGATAGCACGGTCTATAATGTTGCCAACTCTTGTGATATTTGATGTTTTTCTCAAAGCCTGAGTTTTGGAGGCACACAAGACGCATATTTCTTTCTTTTTTTTTTTTTTTTTTTTTTTTTTAAGCTATTGCATGTGTGTGCTTTTAATATGTTTCAGTCTTTGTAGTTGGAAAACACAGGTGAAAACATGACCTGAGTTCCTGAAAGCTCAGAAATGACAAGGCAGAAGAGATACCCACAATTATTAGTTTGTGAAATGCTGTGATTTTTAAGGTGTTGTCATTATTTTGGATGGCTACAGATGTAAATATGGTGCTTACAGCAACAGTATGTTTTCAGTTCTGCAGACAGAATGAGGCATGTACTAACCAAAAGCTGTGTTAGTCCCACAGAAGCTCAATCATCTATTACTCCAACAGGATCTCTTATTAGTAGGCAGAGTTGCCTCCTGAGGAAGAAGATGCCGTCTTCATTCTGTACAGTAATCAGAAAATAATGAAAGTCTTCCTCCCCTAAGAAAGCATCATCTTGCTGTGGATCAAGAGTCAGCTCAAACCATCATATAACATCCCTTGAAAACTGGCATTTGTAGGAATGTCACATTTGAAATGTTATAGTTATAGGACTTCCATTATACGTATTATAAATCCACATTTTAGAGGGTTGTAATTTAACTGTATACAGTCATTCTGCATTGAAACTTGGCATAAAAATCACAGCCCTGGAGCAGATTTTTTTATAACAGAAAATACATGAGAAAATTGATTTAGCTTTTCAGAGGTTTAGATGTGTTCAAGTTATCGTTCAGCATACTAGACTTACAGAAGCAAAATTTGTTGGTGAGTTACCAGATACAAGAACATGGAGCTTTGGGGTGGGTGTTCTGTGATCCGCAGCAAGTAATAATTTAGTTTTGATAATCATGAATAATACAAATACAGGAACAGGCTGCGTGGATTTTAACACGGGACTACTGAACGCTAGAGTCAGAAGCTAAATCAGTTGGAGTTGTCCCTGAGATAAGTTTACGTATGCTTCATGAGTACTTGCAGGCAAAGTCAGTAGTAACAAACCTGAACGGAGCTGCTCATCTCTGTAGGCGTTGCAGTCAGGTCCTGGCTGTGAATATGGGGAGGAATGGCACAAATTACCCTAACTGCGAGATCACGAACTCCCCATCCTCTTGGCGCTCAAGGTTGCAGAAAACTAGGAATCGGTAGGAGTTATTGAAAAGAGGTAGACTCCTGTCTGTTATGGGAGTTGGCTGTTCTAGTGGAAGTGGCTTATTTACGGCGTTTGCATGAGATGTGCTTTTATTCTTTCTTCTGTTCCCCGTCCACCTACAGCAGATTAAAAGGCAGTGGAGAGCATTACATAAGTCTGTAGCTTATTACTGTTGAATAATGTATATATCTGGAATCCTGACTGTACCATACAGATTTCTAACACCGAGAATTACTGAACCTGGAGAGCAACTGCATGAAAGCGAGGTGCCAGACGAGAGACACTGCTGTTGTAAATTGCTGTGGCCCCCCGGGCAACTACACCAACTTACAGCGGGGCCAGCCCGCTCCGTTCACAGCAGCCAACTCTCCCCTGCCCTCCCTGTGTTTTCCCTTTTTCTGTCTAGCTAAAATGAGATAAAGATGTTGCTTTGTGAGAGGGGAAGACTGAGAGCTCACGATGGAGCCAGGCGGAATAGGAGCAGGTGCTGAGCAACGTTTCCAGCAGTTGAGCTCCCTCCCGACAGGCTCGGTGCACCCCTGGCTTTTGGGCTCGGGGCCACCCCGGGGCTTGGGGGGGCCACCCCGGGGCCCAGCTTGGCAGCTCTGCCGAATTGAGTGCTAGTCTTACAGGGCCACGCGGTGCTGGGAGCCAATATATGATCTTGCTGTGTTTACCTTATGGATAAGATATACAGAGTCGCAGCCCCCGAGTGGTTTGTAAACTTACGCTGTCAACACTGCAAAATGTTTCATCTGTTCGAAGTCGGTCAGCTCAAATATCCTTTCTTTTCTTTCTTTTTCAAAATATCTAAATTAGTTTATCAGTTTCAAGTGGAGAATATAGGTCCAAGCTTTATAGATCAATGTTAATCACATCAGATGTTTCCCACTCGTGTTTTTCTTTCTCCATTAGTTTAAGAATAAAAAATTATTCTGAATAAATATTCTTATCAGCTATCAAGGGCATATTAGGGTCGTTGTTAATAGGAGATGGGTGTGGTGTCTTACAGATGAGGTTCTTTAAACTCTTTAAATCTGAACATCCGGACAGACTTGTAGAAGAGAAATTCTTGGCTAGGTTAATCCCACACAGACTAATTTATATTATGGATAGACATGTGTTTAAACAAATACAAGGCATGCATAAAATATCTCCTGATTTGAGAGTTATAGCAATGATGGAGCATATCACCACCAGGTCAGCCAAGAAACTAAACCCTCTGGAAACATGGGGACAACCTGACTGCAGGTGGTGCTCAGGCCAGCTGTAAGCCATCGCCATTCTTGTTAACTAATCAGAACAGGAGAATGGTGAATTTTTGTCGGTTTCTGGTTACTTTAGACTTAGATTTCCCCCATGAACATGGACATGGAGAAGCAATTTTGTGCAAAGGTGGGATAGCTAAGCATATTTTTTTCAAGGCTGATGCAACAGATGTGCTTGTAGATATAACATGTGACCTTGTGAGAGGTCTCTGTGCTCTCACTTGGGAAGGAAAACTCACGGTCATGGCATCTCTTCAGTCACAAAGGGTAGGAGGGAAAAAAAAGCCCAGACAGAGGGTGATGAGAGGGGAGGAAATCACAGAGTGGGGATAGATAGTGATAATACTGTCTAGTTCTTATGTAATGCTTTTCACCAGGAGATCACAAAATAATTTGAAAGCTACAGCTCTCACAAAGGTGGAAGGGAATCCCTATCCTGTGTTATATCTGTTAAACCTGTTGCATTTTGTACAGATCAAAAAGAAGGAGTTAAGTCACAGCTAACAATAGTGAGCCACTATTCTCAAATGTTTGGGGCAAATGAGGAGAATGCAATAAAACGTTTGCTGCCTTGCTATACAGCGTTAATTACAAAGCTGTGAAGGCATCTTATACCTGGTATATATTGTGAAGAACTCGGTAATGAAAATGTTGCAGAAAATTTCCAGCTGAAACAAGAACAGGACCGTTTACAGATGCTTTACTGAACAGAAGTGCCAAATCTTAGGTTAAGTTTTGGCTGTGGACCAAAAATACTTTCCACAAGAGGTGATTATTATGTATGATTCATACAGTGAGTCCACACGAGTAAAAATAATCCTGCTTAGCTCTCAGTGTTCAAAGTGCTTTTACATTTTCAAAGTGCTGTGCAAACATTAGTTAATTAATGGCATAAAGTAAGTTACATTTTTTTGCATTTAGCATTGACATTTTGACAATAAATGGTTTTGGAGACTTTATATGCATCAGTGCATTTGAGAAGCTCATATAAATTGTGCTAATGTTCTCAATTGTATTTGAGCAACATCTTAGTAATTTAGATGCTTTTTATCTTATGATGAGCAGATAGATAGAGCAAAGGTTATCTGTAGATAGCAACATCCCATAAATAAGGTATCTTCTTGGCTTTTCTAATAAAACATAACTCTGGGCTTACTTGCCTCTTTGGCTTGTGTGCCGTGGTCTGCCGCAGAAATAAAAACACTGGTAGTAGAAGTCAGAAACCACTAAGAGCCATCATTAGCATTCCAGCTGTGGAAACAGAGCTCCATCCAGAAGATGGATTTTGTGGAATTGGTGTACCCAAGGTTAGACGCTGGGACTTGGTAAAGCACTGGAACATCTGCTGGCTATTTTCAGAGAACTGTCAGCCTATTACCATCTATTAAAATTAATTTAAAAGTGATCCCTTAGAGATGAATCTCTTTTTTTCCCTTCCCAGTCTTTGTGAAAAATGTTGGCATACAGTTGACATTTATATCTCAGCAGATTTTTTTTTTTTTTTTCTCTAAACAACCTATATTGAAGTTGCAATATCCTCTGTGGAAGACATTCATCAATTGTATCAAGCTGGCTTAATGACCTTTCACATGAGGACATTTTGGCTGAATCACAGACAGAGCTGACATGCTAAATCTATAATCGCATGTGCTCTCAAGCATAGACCTTCCTTACTGCTCCCAGATTCTCACAGGTACAAATATCCCAAAAGCAAGCTCTGAATTGCAGACATTCCCCAAGTTGACTCAGTCGCTAGCTCAAGTTCTTGAGTTCTTGGGGAATAAGTATTTTACATAAAATTTTCTTGTCTCACTGCTCGTTGTTTCTCCTGATCTCTCTCCTGAGTAGCAAGAAACGCTGCAGAGGTTGCATTTAGATCATACAGATTCCTGACTTGGTTTCTTCCAGGATGCTGGGAATCAAACATTGCGAAATCTTGTGAAAATAACTCATCATTCTACAGTCATTCTTATTTAACAAAAACACACATTATTTTGTCATTCCTACCTAAGTGTCTCAGGCATGAATAAGGTGTAATTGTGACTGTAAGAACTGATTTTCTACAAAAAGAAGAAAGAACTTTTGTGTAGGAAGGAGATAAATAGACATTTATTTCTTTTTTTTTTTTAAATTACATATACTTTACCTGGCATCTATCTGACATGCAGTAGGAAAATGATCCTGAGTTGATCTCCTTTTTGGAAGAGACACTGGAGTAAGCACCCTGGGAATGGAAGTGGTTTTCTTCTAGAAGTACTGGAAATTTCATAGCTTCCTCTTCTGCCTGCTTCTGTCTTTTTCTGACAGTAAAAAAGGTTCTCTCTATCATTAGAATGAGAGACATACAGTATTTGAGAAAATCAGCCTTTGTCCTTTAAAAATGGTCTTTAATAGCTTGCATTAATGAGTTTAATGTGATCTACAAATGACAGATAACTTAATCGTAAAACAGTTTCTTCAAGGAGAGAGATAAGGTAATATTTACATAAATGAGATTCGGTCGAGGTTTTAGTATGAGCAGTGGTTTCAGAGCTGTTTCAAGTTATGGAATGTGGCCTATATTCTTGGAGAAGGAATTTTTTTTTTTTTTTAAGAAGGGCTTTTTTTATCTACAAAAAACTTTTCGAATAAGAGTTTGGCAAACTGTGTGTGTATATTGTTCCTTTATAACCTGGGTAGCAGGTATGCTACCCCTTCACTTTACTTCCACTACAGGAGTTCTAATCCCCTCAATGGGGAGTAATTACTGATTTTCCACACCAGTGTTATCTCTAACTATGTTCTCCCTTGAATAAAGAATGTATGGAGGTGTTGGGGAGGAGACTTGCAGATGATCACAGTGGTAGTGCTGCTAATACAGATTAAGTGAGCACTCTTCATTCCTAAAAGGTCAGTTTTTATGACACTTGCTGAATTTTGGAAACCTAGCTGTAGTCAGACGAGCTTGGTGTCCAAAGTGCTGCTGTTGTCTTCCCACCAGGGTGGGAAATGCTTAGCTGCACTGATCCAAAATCCCTTTGAAGTCAGCAGCTTTGGGGTAAAGAGTAACTAACGTGAACATTAATGTGGGATGAAGGTGAGAATGATTAAAGAAAATGCAACAGCAAACGAGGGAAATACCCACTGTGAGCTTCCTTCAGGGACTGCTCTCAATTGCATTAGGTTTGAGGAACTTCTGCATCAAATAACGTATTCTGCAAAGCTTTCTAGGGTGAAACCTTCCACGTTCTAGGTGTGTGTATAATTTTGTATGTGGGGGTCATCTGGCCTCTTCTGGTGGAAAAGTTGAATTTTAAACAAGCTTTGTAAAATCAAGCCAGAATTTTCTCATTTGTTATTAATTTGGAAAATAATGCGAAGAGCTCAAGTGACAGCAGTCAACAGTTGTAAAATACCTCAGCCCTGGGCTCAACCTCAATGAAAAAATGGTTGCTGAGTTTATCATGACTGCAGATTTACTCTGCCTGTAGCAGTGCACTTAATAAGCTATTTAAGCCATCATCTGCTCCTTCTAGGAACTGTTTCTTCTGCTCTTTTTCTGCAGCCCAAACATTTTTTGTGCATCCTCAGGAGCCTGCTCAGGCCTATTCAGCAGCACAGCCAGAAACAAACGTTGCTGTGCCTGCCACGAGACACCAGCATGCTCCTGTTCCTGCGCCAGTTTGGGATGCCCACCCCTGCCACAGGGAAGAGCGAGGGAGGCAGAGATTTTAGGGACTGACACGTGTGGTTCCTATTGCTCAGGGACCTGGTGACTTCCCTTAATGCCTGGAAGTCACTGCCTTCCCCTGCAGTAGGGAGCTTTGCTCTCCAGGGCATGAATCCCCATTGCTCTCCCTGCTGGTCCCCAGCCTCATGCAGCTCTGCTTCCTCCCGGCGCTGGCTCTAGCATCCAAACTGAAATCACTGGTACCTCTCCAAAGGGTAGGAGGTACCATGACTTGGCGTCTCTGTGCAGTTTTAAAACGTGGGGCTGTTTTATATTCAGAATCTTGCAGCAGCCACAAAGATGGTGGCAAAGAGGAGATTAGGTTTCTGTTTTCGAGCCTATTCTTTTTATTCTTGAGTGGTGGACTCTGAGCAAGTAGTGCTGTTTCTCCTGCTGGCCCTGGGAAGAAGTGGAAATTATATTGGTGGATATTATGTGGTACTACAACAAAACTGGTGAAAACATCAAGAATACAAGAATTTTCCAAAGTGACACCTCAGCCCGAGGGGATCCAGCAAAGAGCTTTTGGTGTTAGTGGAACATGGCATTTTCTGGACATTAGTCTACCACGGGTTGGATGCCCAAATAGGCCTAGGATGCTCATAATCATTGGGAACTTAGGAGTATTTAGGTCCCAATTGTACTAAAAATATACTGGAAAATTTACCTTGTAAGGTAAAACGTGGTACAAAAAGTTGGCCTATGAAATTACAACGCTCTGCTTGATTGTATGCCACAATGCCATTTTACTCAGTGGAGACCCACAATGAGCATATAATAACTTTAAGTAAGCTGATGATTTATCTCCTCAGAAATGCATGGTTGTTGTAAAACTGCCTATCAGATATTTTCAGAGTACTATCTTTCACAAGCCCTTATTTAATGCAGTTATATTTGCATGCATACCCTCTCTTCACATTTGCCATTTGTCACTGAGATAGCAAATTACATTCATCAGAATCCATTCATTCCCCCGGTTTCGCTGAGTACAGGATTATCTTGGCTGTGTCAGCTGCCCTATGACTGGTAACTGTGAAAAATGGAGGTCGCCTTCAGATATTCCAAACATGTATCTTCAAAGGACAGTAGGTATTAAGCTGGAAAAGATGAATGGGCTTTATGTCATCGTGTTTGTGTGGCATAAAAGTGAATTGTGCAGATTGACGGATGTCTTGGTAAAAACAAATGCATTTTTAAATTACTCTTTTGCCCCTTTCCTGACAAGTTTTAGTGACCATCAAAAGAAATATACTGAGACATTGCCTTAAATCCTAGGCTGATTTTACAGGTTTTTCACCTTTAGGAAACTGAAAAACTTTTTGTTGTTGAGCAAAAAAACACATGTGGACTGTTAACTACCGGTTATTTTATAGTCTCTCTGTGTTTATATTAGCACTACAGGCCTATTATGTCTTATTTGTCATATAACCATGCAATATATGAGTAACTGGGACACATACAGTTTTGTTGCTGAACAGTTGTAAATTCCTCCGAAAATTTTGTCATAATTTCCTATTTCGGATCCAGATTGTTACTTTAGGACAGCCACTCTGCTTGTCTGGCAGGTGCTTTGTTCACACAAAAAAGTAACAGCTCAGCACAAAGAGTTTCCAGGTCCAAAAGGGAAAGCTGTATCTGTCCTTGAATAATACACTGTATTAAAAAGATATTGAAGGCACAGAGTGAATTCTCTCATGGAGAATAAGTAACCTTTAAAAAACAACCAATGTATTAGGGAAAAAGAGTTATCGTTATTGATTCTCACAATACATGGGTACATTGAAAGGATATGCCAGAGGAAAACTGGAGGTGTGCAGTGAAGCTTGTGAAATTTGCTTGTGGCTATTGATAGGATTTTTTTTTTTTTTTTTTTTGCTGTAGCATTTTTGCTTGAGAGAGAACAGGAGGAAAAATCCCAGGGTCCTGGTCTAGTTCTGCTACTCTTGTTCTCTGTGACCTTGGGTACATCAGAAACTGAACCTGAAGGCAGAGGTCTATCAAAACTATCACAAAACTGTAATGCTTACCTGTGTTTGAGATCTGTGAGTGAAAGCGCTTCCCCACTGGAAAGTGTTACTACTTTTAGTGTGTTTCAGTAATATGGGGATAGGGTTGTGCCATAAGTGATAACTGCAGTGGTGTGTCTGGTACCCGTGTGATGCAGGGAGTAATTTGCCCTCATCAGCTGAATATGAGCAGAGCTGCAGGAACAGGCACAATAGGTAGGGAGAGACATTCTGAACATGTTTCAAATTTCTTGAGTTTCATTGCTAAGTGTGTTGCTACTGCATTTTGGTGTAGAGGCAGGGAGTGCTGCAAAGCCTTATGTACTGTTCCTTTGGGATGTTGCTTGTATTAATATTTTAAACTTGTAATAAATTTCTATTGTTTTTTTTGTTATGTTGGTTTGTGTTTGTTTTTTGTTTTTTTTTTTTTTTAATTGCCTTTGGACTTTTAATTATCTTTCACTCCAAGCTAAGTATACTTTCCATCAGGAAGTAGGATATTAAAGCACTAATAATAACTTTCTGTTTTTTAACTTCTGTGCGACCACCATAGAAAACATTCCACTCTATTTGTAATAAGCATAAATCATTTTATAATTCATGTGTTTTGTATTAGTTTTTCTTTCAATGACTGCCTAAGTAATATGATGGTTTAAGTAAGAGTTGCTTCTTCACAGCTAGTCCTCAATGGGTATTTGCTCTTGATGTGATATCATAACGCTCCATTAATACCATTACTTGCAGGAGGTTTACAGTTGTGTGGGTTTTTATTTAGGTTTTTCCTTTGAATTCAAAGAATCTCACAACTCAAATCCATGAAAAGCAGGGCTTTGTCCTCAGAGAGTACATCTTTCTCCCTCCACTGTCAGGACTGAAGGGAAGCTGAGCTCTTTTGGGTGGCTGCAAGTTCAAGTAAACGGTGGGAGTGCTTTGGCTCAGGTCTACAGGGGATTTGAAGCTGGGCCAGGTGTAAAGATCTTAAGGCTAGGTGAATTGCTTTGTGAACATTATCACACAGTTCGTTGATTGTCAAATTCACCGTATCACCAGTCCGACCCCTCTGACCCACTTAAATCTTGTCATGAGGATGGAAGCGTCGCCGAAGCTTTGTATTTGCCATAAATACTTGACTGAAGTTCTTTTTGAGAGTAATTCTGCAATTATAGACCATGATGTCATGCTGAAAGGAGCAGACAGTCAGCTAGGCTCTATGCTTTAATGGTTTCTGTGAAATTAGTAATAATACCAGGAGGCTGAATTTTAATTTACAGTGCTATGAAACGAGTAGCTTTTACAGAGCCTGAAGCATTCACCTTTGGAAGGAGTGTGTGAAAACTTCTGGCTGTGACCACAGCTCATTTCCAAGTGGGATGCAGTCCTCTCTGCTCTTTCTTTTCGGTCAGGCAGACCTCTGTCTGGACAGCTGGCCAGATGTGCTCGGTGCTCGGGAAAAGCAGAGCCTCTGGCAAAGTGGATCACAGCTGCTGCAAGGGGTATGGCAGATGCCTGTGTTGTTTTACAAAGCTGGTATTTCCATCTGTTAGCTGGTTGCAATAGGATTACCAGAGGATCAGATCGCGCAGAGGGTAGGCTGAAGGGGAGACTGTCAGCATCAAGAGCATCATTTCCCAGTACTTTAAGGGGTCAGAAACAGATGTCGGTCTCTTTGAAGTGTACGTCTGCATGTAGTCAGTTCAGTGCATCAGCTCAGTCCTGGGCAGGGAGGAACTCTGTCAGCAAAACAGGAAAGAGAGAGGTGGAAAATGGGGCCCCTGAAGATAAGCGAGAGAGAGATGTGGACTTCAGAACAGTAAACTGAGCTCTTGCCACAGAATTTGAAGAAATTACGATGTGCAGGGACCCGCTAGGACGCTTATAGCCTCATCCTGGGGTACACTAAAAATCTCTTCCTCCTTATTCTTTGCTTCCCACAAGTGATCTCTACAAGGGAGGTCTGACTGAGCAATGAAAGCCAATAGGGCTGACCGAGCAGCCATGGTCCAAACAGAAGAAAAATGTGGGATTGTGGCACAGTTAAAGGTTCAGGGCTTCTTCCTGACAGACACTGTAGTCAAGGAGTCTTAGTGGGTACAGGCGGCTCTGAACTGTGACTGTTAGGGGTATGTTTGAGAAAGTAGCTGAAGATTTAGGGTAATAAAATTTGAATATCAGAAGAACTTTAATTCTTAAGGAGGCAAATATTATTTCTGGTGTTATGGAGTATCAGCTGCAATTCAAGCACACTGAAGTCAATGAAAATCCTCTGTTTGACTTCACTGAGTTGTGAATTAAGTTCTCAGAATGTTTGATAAACTAAAAATGTTACAGCAAGCTTCTGGTGTTCACCATCACCTTACATCAATAGGTCCTAGTGGGATCAGGCAAGGGCATTTCATAAAGGGCTTTGCTACACATACAGTAAGCAGGAAGCTGCTTCATTCTCTTTGTTGTTTGTTACTATTCATTTGATTTGTGATTGGGAAATATTTTTTACCAGTGAGCATTGTTTTTCTATTGTGTCTTTTCTGGTAAAATTTAAATATGATGAAACTTGTTGTCACATATAAGAAAAACCAGTCACTGCCTGCTGGGTAAATATCTTGGTACTGAAATGCATGAAATACTTAGGAGTGTTGAAATGCAGTTGGATTTATTTTCGTTGTGAACTGTTATTTTGTTAGGACACAAGGTGGCAATGACATGGAAACACTCATTAGATAAAATACTCTAGAATATATTTTGATCAGTTTTCTGCTTCAAATCTGTGCTTTATATATACAGCTTGGCACCTGGGTACACATACAGCCATACATGTGACAACATTTGACATGTCCAGTGGATTGTGCTTGGCAATACCTCTTTGTAGCAATGTGTAAGTGCACAACTAAGTATTACTGTCCCCTAAACAGATAGGGGTATTAAGTCAGAGGAGTTGGACAACCTGCCAGAGGCCACAGCAAGAGAGCTGGGATAAAACCAGACATTTTCAATCCGAAAATGTATAGGTGGAGTACAAACTCCTCCTATATCAGTGGCTGCACGCACAGATGTGCGCGCACACAGGCAGTGCCACTGCAGTAGAGGGAAGGGTCCATCAGGGAACTTGGCACGTGCTTCTAGTTTGCTAGGAGGGCAGAGCTTTTCTTCTTATCAAAGAATCCTTAAAAAAAAAAAATAGCGTACAGTTGCCAGAACGCGCCGGCAGACTCTTGTTTTGTTGTGGCTTTGGCTGTGGCGAAGCTCGCGGTTGTTTGTTCAAGCGGTGCGTGTCCATCTTGCCCCGTTCGCCTCCTGCGGGCAGCGCCGTGCCTGGCCGGCGGTGCCCGCGCGGCAGCGGGGCTCGCCTGCCGCCCAGGGGTGCAGCTCCCACCTCTGCCGTGGGGGCTGGGGGACCCCTCCTCAGCTCCCCACTGCGCGCCCCCTGAGCAGCCCCACCACCACCCCCCCCGCCTCCTGTGGGGCTCTGCTAGGCCATTAGTGGGCTACGAGGGAACTGACCCAAGGTGCATTAACAAGTAAACTTAAAACTCACTAGATGCAAAGTGCTCTCAGAGTCACGGTGGGAAAAAAGAAACAAAACCCCACTGAACAAAAACCAGAAGGAAGTATTTTTGCTGCCTTCTTTGTGTTAAGATCAGTGCTGCTGCTATTAAGACCAACAGTGCTTTTATACTCAGTGGAGGGGTTTTCAGTTGATGAGATTTGGCTGTACCCTTGTAAAACCCTGGCAGTAATGATTGTCTCTGGGTCCATGCCATTGCAAAACGGCCTGAGCCCTGTGAGCCATGTGGAGCCCCAGAAGTTTACTGATCCTTATCAGGTGCAGCTAGCAAAACCACATGGAAGGTATTCCCCTTAAAATTAAATAGAGCCTGGCAAGGAGAGCTGGGCCCAAGAAAAAAAAAAAAAAAAAAAGGAAAAAAAAATAATCAATGTACTTGCAGCCTTGAGCTGTGAAGCTGCCTACTAAGTGAACAGCTCATGCAATTTAACTCCCTTCTTCCTGTGCTGAGGCACTCTTAATTTTGGGGTTCTTTGATCCACCTATTCATAGTTGCGAAGCGAGCAGAATTTAATCAGGCTCTGACAGGGGATGGTTGATTTTAATACCAGCCTCCAAAAAAAGAGCTGTCAGTCAAGGATGAGCTTTAATGCCTTCAACTTGCAGCTCCTTTAAACTCCTGCTGCAGTTGAACGGTGCTTGGTCAGCTGTGGAGGATCCAGGCACCTACAAAAGGCGCTGGGGGCTCCCTGGGCATGCTCGGGGGAGTCCCTGGGGGCTACTCCTTGCCTTCGGTAAAGGGGCGAGATGAAACATCTAATCAAGTTGGCATTTCCTAGCCACATGAGAGGAGAGATTTCTTCTTTGAATAAGAAGCGGCTTTCATAAGTGCACATCCCAAAAGGCCTGCTGAGCTTTTGTGAGGAAGCAGGCAAGGCAAGTTTGGAGTCACTTGGATTAAACCTTTCCTTATTGTAGCTGGAGCGGGAATAGTGAGGACGAGGGTTACCGTCCATACCTAATTCCGAGTTATTTTAGATGGGGATGTTAGAGAAAATAGTCAATGACTGGCAGGATGATAGAATATGGTTTAATTTCAGATTTACTATCTGCCAACACATGCCATTCAATCAGATAAACACAGGATTTCAGCTGTCATCACAATATCTTGTGCATACTTAAAAATAGAGCACTTTTTCTCACACCAAGAAGAAATTGAACAGGTTTATATATAGGATGTATACAGTCAGGAGGGTGGAAATTTTGAAATAGTCTGCTGTTTCTAGAGAGATTCCCTATCTTTAAATTAAGGAATTATATTAGAAGTAGTAGAAATTCTCAGGACTGCAGAAGTTTTATCGTTGTCAACTGCTCAGAATAAATAAAAGTAAAGGGAACACCTTGAGAAGTTGTACTATATAAAATGAGGAAAACATCTGTAGTATTTACAGCAGAGAGTATGAGACTATACAGAGAGCAAGACAACTCAGAACTGCTCTGCATGGGAATATCATTCCTCCTCTGGTTTGTAAATTTCTGTCCTTGCTCTTCCATCCGTTCTAGTTCACATATTGGGCCTGTCACCGTAGCGCTTGAATATCTGCTCCTCTGGGGAGTCAGAAATAGAAGATGGCAATCTAGCATCACCCCAGCACTATCCTAAACCAATTTTCACAATAAATGTAATTGAAGCATTCACTGTCTAAAGCTTCCCTCCTGAAAACACACAACTTTACTTAGGTAGAAACTTTCATGCAGGTAAAATGTGGCACCCCTTACCACCGGTGCTTTATGTTATAAATTTGTGAGTACACAGAGGAGTATGGCTTTTTGGCTTGAGCACCTAACCAGTATTTAGGTTCTTTATTATATTACTAGTGAAGAGTAGCCGATGACACAGTCCAGCATATTTTTAAGGTATTTGCTGGTTTGTTTATGAGGTGTGCACAGAACAGCTTGTTTCTGTGAACATCGTATGAGCAGACAGGAAAAGGCAGTTTTCTTGCTCTCAGATCTGCTGATACACTTCCCCAGCAATCAGCATCCGCCCAAGCTGCTTTCTCTCCTCTCCACAAGCCTCTTTCTTCCTTAATGCTCATGTAGCCTGTACCTTCAGTCTCATATTTCCTAACTGATTTGCTCTCTCAGATTTTGCAGTCAGCTTTGATTCAGAGATGTCCTTGTTAGCAACTACTAGCATTTTCCAGCATAACCGATTGCTGCCTGCTCTTGTTCCTTGGGATTCTACCAGGCTGCTCCAAAATGAACTCTAAAACGACGTCCTGAGCTGCTCAGCATAATGGTATCTTTGAAGCCAAGACTTGTACTTTGCTTCAGAGAGCATCTCTACCAAAAGGACAGCATTTTCTACTGAAGATAAGGGAAAGAAGACATTTTTTAAGAGCGTTCCTCCCGCCGGTTTCCCTGCAGGAGGGAGGCTGGTGCTTTTGCTAGCATGTGCAAAGGCACTCTTGAGGAGCTCTGCTATGACAGATCATCTGATTGCCCATGGAGACACGAGGACAGCATAATTCCAGCCAAGATGCTGAATTTCCTATTGCTTGGACTTCATCCCTTTCTGGTTAAGCTCTCATGCACTTCAGAGAAAGACTTGATTATTGGGTTGCAGGTCCCTCAGCTCAGCCATGGGAGGGTCTTTTCCCCAGCTCTCTCCCGGAGCTGGGTTTTGGCTGCAGAGGCAACTGGTGCTCAGCTATGCAAACAGATAAAACAAAGAAATAGCAAGGGTAGAGTGAAGTCCAGTGTGGTTGTTTTTCAGTCCTAAAGGCTTTGGAATTCTGTTTAGTTTTTGGTTGGCTTTTTTTTTGGTCTCTTGTAGAAAATCCTTTCACATGCAATAATCTCCCAATTTATTTGAAATCATTGGTGGGTGGTGCATACATTATGGGCTGTGGTTTCATTGATATGCTCAGCCTTGCTAAGTAGATGGCATATTAAATGTTTTATTTACCCTGTGTGCTACCTGTCATCTAATCAGCTTTTGGTTTTGCTGCATTCTGCTTGTATTATAGCAAGAGTAAGTGGTTTCATGTAAATTAAAACCGCATGAAACCTTTTAAAGCCATTTTAAAATACTAAATGGTTTTGCAAATAGGTTTGTCGGACAAGGATTGGAAAAAGAGCTCTTTGCTTTCCCGTTTACTCGTTTGTATGCTTATTAGAAGCCCCCCATGTGACTCTTTCATCAAACATTGCATCCCAGTACTCATCTAGAATGCCAAAAGTCATTTATACTGTGCTCAAGAGTGGTTTGCATGAACAGGAGGCAGTTAACAAAGAATAGAGTTGTGAGATACAATCACAAATGTTATTTTATAAATTACAACACAGATGCACAATACAGTCAAAACATGCATCCCTGTGATATATTCTTGCTTGCCTGGAGCATAAAAGCATGTTGGCTTAAAAGTTCCTTCACTTTTATTAACTACTATTGCCAATGTTTATGACTGCGATCATTTCACTGTGAATAATTTTGTTTCTTATAGGTGGATCGTATCATCTTCTGTGTCTTTTTGGAGGTTGACTACAAAATTTTCAAGAAGAAAATGGGCGAGTTTTTCCCTCTAAGTAAGTATAGTAATCGACTGCCATCTGACTTTAAAAAATTATGCAGTAGAAAGACAACAGTTGGCATCCTTTCTTCTTTCCCTGCCTAAGCCAGATATTAAAATGTGAACTTTCTTTAAAGATCAGCTGTACGTAGAGGCTCTAATCCTGGACAAATGCAGACATTTAAAATTTTTGAACCAGTAAAACTACTTGTAATACTACTTTTGCAAAATGCAGGCCTGCTTTTGTATGCTCAGTACAGCTAGTTTCTTCATTCTCTGCTGTATCCATCTCTCCTCCCGAAACCTGGTGCATGGCAGTGGCTCACTTGACTCTGAGAAGAAAATGGTTTGCACTAATGTATATACACTAGTGTATATTGCTTTTCCATGCACTTTGTACATGCTTTGCTCTTTCATTAACAATGCTGGTAGGGTTTCTCTGGGTCTGAAAAGATACCGCAGTGGTTAGAGCCCAACTGTATCTGAATGAGAACTTTAAACTTGAGCTGTCCCTGTGCAAGAGTGAATGGGAGAAAGATGGCTCTCACTGGAGCACTTGGGAAATGTTAGCCATTCATCTTATGTTTCACACAGGAGGTTACTTTCCAGAATTTAAGAAAACCTGATGGATAGTGAATTTGTTATTCTCCTCCCCCATGTGCCTGTGATTTATTTTTATCGTATATCATTAGAAATCTGTGTTCAGTTTTTTTATCAACCCTGACCTTCTCCCATTTTATTTTGTTTTCTATGACATCAGTCCTACTATATGTGACAAGATCGAGATTCTAGTATTTTGTTTTATCACCCATTTCAGAAGTGGCAGTCACTTAAATACTCCCCATGCCTGTCTGTCTGGTGGAAAGGGCCTTTGAGAAATAGGAAGCAGAGCTTTGGTGTATTCTGAGTCTCCATTAATTCTGCAGGACCGTGTTGTCACAGTAGCCACAGTGTTTTTTTCCTTTCACTTTGGCTGGTAGTATGGAAATTGTGATGCTTCTGTCTCATCTCACTAGAACAAAGCTTTTTGTAGATGACTTTGTAATCTCCAGTTTACAATGATTGGCAGCTGAAACTTAAAGACCTATTGAATTATTCAGGTAGCATAGAATGGTGTCTAACTGCTTAATAATATTTTTGTCTGGAGCACATTGAACATGCATTTCAAAGACTGCATTCACATCCAATCCATTCACTGTGTGATTTTAGGTTTTCTTGGCAGTGTACCCCAACACATAAGATAAAGTGGCAGTACCCCACCTGCTGTTGCTGGCTCTGTGTCTGCCCTTCAGATTTAGCAAGAGTAGACTACAGTGTCATTTTGTCAACAAATTAGAGCATTAATACTCACCTTCATCATTAAGGTCTTTGAAATAATGGATTAAAGCCTGATATCATTGTCATAAATATGAAACCCACTTGGGTTTGAAAGCCTGAGAGACAAAAAGATGCTTCAGAGCTGAAGCATGGCAAGCGCAAAGGGGAAAAGAGAGGAAGATGGGAGATTTATTTCTTTTTTGGGTTTTTCAAAACCTGATACTGTTGAACTCCTGTCTACAGAGAACCTGTGTTGTTGGATGTCATGTTATATAAGACTTATAATTGCATTACACGACATTATATAGTTGAACAGTTGTACCATAGTACATATGTTTATTCTCATGCATTGAAAGTTATTACAATTTTTTTGCTTGAACTGAGACTGGACATTTGATATGTGACCATAGAGAGGAGGTTGTAGTGGGAACCCTCTAAGGTGCAGGAAATCCTGTTGTTTGCATGTATGTGGTTATGCAAAAGTTTGATCCAATGCTTACACTGACAGCTGTCCAGAGAAAGATGTTTTAGTTCTCAGCAGCCACAGTTTGGTATAGATTGCTAAAAGATCTTAGGACCCATTTTCATAGGCTCCCCGTTGCGATTTTCTCATAAGTAATGATTCTGAATACTAGTTTTGATATGCCTTAATGATGCTGGTTTCCAGAAGGATCAGACCACCTACTGGCTGGTGAGCTGGAGCTTTAAAGGGATCCAAGTTTAGCACCTAAAACTTTATCCCTGACTCAGAGAAGGATTTCCTATGGTTAGATCGGTAGTTGGTGATTCGGGAGATCTGATTTTAATGTCCTGTATCACCAAGGACATTTGGTATGCCCTTATACTAGTCACTTAGATCTTCAGTTTGGAAGGAGACAGGGAGAGGCAGAAAATACACGTTACCCAAATGACTCTCCATTAGTATCCCCGGAGAAACGGTCAGTACCTGGGTCTGTCTCCTGGACAAATGCCCTAATGATTAATATACAGTCTCAGGCTTTCTTTGCCATCTTGAACTGACACTTTTCTGCAGGGTAGCTCCATTTCAACAGATGTCAGCTGAAGTCAGCCCCTTCCTAAATTGCCTATAGCCTGTTGGTGAGAACATCAGCTGAAGGTCTGGATGGCGATCACCAGATGGCCATCATGTCTGCTGTTTGTTCCTTTTTTCTGGTCTCCTGTGAATTGCCATCTGCATTTAACATAGGAGACTTTGATGAGTTATCAGCAGACTGCTGTTGTGGAGATATTCCATCTCTGCAGGACTGGTTTCTTGCACAGAGGACTTAGTCAACATGGCTCTGTGTCAAGGAACTAGCAATTGTCTCCACCTTTGGCAATAAATTCCTGATATTTAGACTGTGGAAGGAATTGCCAAAACTCTGGTGGTTTTGTTTTGTTTTAAAGTGAATCTATTAATGTAGTGAA
Organism: Tyto alba; assembly: GCF_018691265.1. Lineage (NCBI taxonomy): Eukaryota > Metazoa > Chordata > Aves > Strigiformes > Tytonidae > Tyto > Tyto alba. Next base: position 971,559 of record NW_024881278.1, on the reverse strand, counting down.
ATGAAAGTCTTTAAGGATAGACTTGCCCTAAATTTAAATTGATAGGACACTATCTGAACATTCACAGGAGAGAATAACACTCAGATATTGCTTTCAGCTTAGAGAAAAAACATCAAGACATTTTTAAAGTGTGTCTCGCATTCAGAAACATTATGAAATACATCTACTTTAATAAATGTGGACAAAAATGCTTAGAAAGAAGAATATATTCATGGAGTTATATACATAAATAGTTATTACTTTAAACCTGGTGCATTAATAAATCCAAAAAGACATCCAAGTGCTTGAGCTAGTCAAGTGATAATGAAATGAAGCTAGAGTTACACCTCAGTGCACTAGAGTAAGTGGAATATAGATATAGGGAAATTGTTCCATTAGTTGAACATATCATTAGGCCTATTTTGCAAGTGGAATGCCAAAGAAATTAGTCGAGTAATAGTACCGGTATTAAGACAACTGCCAAGAGCCTTGTCATTTGCAAACTTTAAATATATAGGGGGAAGAGGCAGCCTTCTAAGTAAATTCATATCTTAGGAGTGTAGCAAAGCTGTTCAGTAACAGACCAGTTGTCACAGTCTCAACATTTCTCATTTAATCTCAGTAATCAGTAGCCTGTGCAGAATCCGAGCCAAAGCCAGCATGCTCCAAGGGGGAGTGCCACTTAATCTTTAGCTCATACTTAGGATCTCATCCTAGTCATTGTCCAGAAAAGCACTGGTTTAGAAAGTAAAGGATCCTGGTCCATGCAGAATTTTCTGTTGAACCTCTGGGATTTTGTTTTATATGTCCTGGTAGAAAACGAGTGAGGGTGGAAGACTGTTTTGGTAGAACAACTAACCTTCTGTGCTTAACATGGATCACTGTTTTCATGTATGATGTGCAACAGTGATTTTTCTTTTTTTTTTTTTTTTATTTTTACCAATTGCGTGCTATCTCCTAGTGGAATGAGATAGCCCAGCTATTCTCCCTTCAGCCTTGTTGGGAAATTCTCTCTGCTTAATCTGAGAGAATGTCTAGCTACATATCTTTCAGGCAAATAAAATATCATTGCCTGCAGTTCTGGCTCAGATGTGTAGTTCTTACATCACTGGATTCATTGCTACTACTATTATGAGTGAGCTTTCCGGGAAAGGAGCTGAACATTCGTACCATTTTTTCTCTTGGAATTCACTGTTTTTTTCTAACAGAATTCTACATGAAGCCTGAATACTAGGCATTTATTTTGTTCCTAAACATATATATTTATAAGACTGACCAGGAAATTATATAAAAACAGTCCCCCTTGAAAAGCTAGATTTACCAACATTTACCTTACAGTGATATGTACTTTTAGAATGCTATTCATAGCAGTAAAATTAAGAGTATTTGTAAACAGTTGCCACCTGGAGGCAAAGATACCTTTTTTTCTTCCTCCTGTATAATGTGTATACCTACCTGCTTAATATGACAGATAGATAACCTTGTAAGGACCTTTGGCAAATGCTTATTTTTCATGGTGGCTGTTGTATATTATGAAAGGTTTATCTTAAATTGTAATGCTTAGAGTATTTCTGAATCTACCACCTGTTATCAGTGGATTGAAGAAGGGAATCATTTTTTCTGAAAATGTTCTTTAGACAAAAATGATGTTATAAAGGGTACATACTCTGAAGCTGCAGCATTCAAGGTTATATTACATTCTTACTACTTTAAACACAGTAACAAAATTACTTCACTAAAGTATCACTAAAATTGTCAGAGAGAGGGCAGGTTTGCACTTTTATTAGAGCAGTTGATAGATGGAAGATGCAAGCTTTTAAATTCCATGTCCTTTCAGAGCTAATGAAAGGATGCTGAGCCCAAGAGCTTGTTCTTTTTTATTTATTTATTTATTTTTTATTTTGAGCCATATCAGTTGGTGTTAGGAAAAGGGAGAGAAATTGCTTCATCTTGAAAAAAAACTTTCTCTCCCCTCTATTCCAGGTTATGACATCTAATGCATTTTCTGCCTTTATCCTGGTTGATGAAAGCACTGTCCCCCCTACCCAAGACATATGGATAAGAGCTACTGTCTTACATTAATCCTTCTGTTACTTCAGGAGGATGCACAGCATCCTAGTTGTGCATAAATGTGCAAATATATTACAATTGCAGAGGAAATTCATTGTTAAGAGATCTACCAGGCTTGGAATCAAATTGGAAACTGTCTAAATGGCTGAATGAAGGGCTTTGTATTAAAAAGGCAGATCCCTGCACTAATACGTGAGTGAACTTTTAATCAGAGATTGTAATTTCTGTACTGTACTGAGAAGCATCACCCTCTTTGCTTAATATGGCAGACTTCACTGGGGCTGAAGCGGTCCTTAGTGTGAGCAACGGAATCATAAGTTAGCCCTTAGTAAGTAATCCTGTATCAAATGGGTAATTCGTTTGATAAATTTAGCCTCTCTATTTGCATTTGCAGTGTTCATGAGCCGATTCCTTTCCTTAATTCATCACCTGAATGTATTCCACAAAATATTTTTCATGGGCCTTATTTTACTGTGTGGATAGGTGCCAAACGGTTTACTGGCAGTACCTGATATCCTTTATCTGAGACTTCACCTGGGTAGTGATTTGCCTCGTAAGTCATGAGGCTCTGGTTTTTCTGACTGGTTCAGGCAGGCATGCAAAGGCCACTAGAGCTTGGAGCACCCTGGAAATGGTCATTAGGGGAGTAAGATTTGGGGGAGTTTGAAATCCATTTGGCCTCCTCCTCCTGATCAGTGAGAGCCATCCTGAAGGTTTTGGTTGCAACTACTTTTCCCGTCTCCGTGCAAATTTTTCAGGTTCTCCTGTTCACAGCTGATAACCTCCTGTGTTTTCACAGGTTTAAACTAGGGGCAGTCAGACTGTCATCTCCCCTTCTTCGCTGCTTTCCTTCGCAAAGCTCTCAAGGCACGGCACTGTGGATGGGCTGAGTCCTTGCTGATGACACAGAGCCTAAATTTGTGTCCAGATGCCGGCTATGGGTACATGAACACGTCTGGGGCTGAGCAGAAGCTGGGACAGAGCCACAGCAACCGCAGCTGGGGATGTGGTATCACAGCCCTTGGCCTGCGCCCTGGTTGTGGGCAGGGCCACCTGCAACCCAGGCCTATTTGCTGGAAGGATCAAAACGAGTCCCACTTCCCTGACCCCACAATTCTGATGGAACTGCGATCCCTGCTGTCGTGTTGGGATGCTTAGGGGACTCCCTGGTTTCTCTGTGAAACTTTTGACTTGTCACTTGGAGGTCCTGCTTTGCTTTTCAAATGGTGAATGAGGTGCACGGTGCATCCCTTTCCAGGGCTATGTGTCAAGCCATTGAGAGCATACCAGGGTACCACTGAGTATTTATGCATTCAGAGCCATCTGGCCTGCTCTGCACTCCATGCCAGCATTTAATGTTCCCCCCAGATTGGAAATCTCGGGGAGGGGGGATTCTTGTGTTCAGAGAGAGACGAGTGAGGATTCTTCAGTGGATGGAAGGCAGCAGTGGTTTTTGAGAAGCTGTGGCACACTGACAATTTCACATGGGTGTGAAATGCTCTCTGCACCCCTTTGAGCTGCCTTTGTATTGGAGGACGTCATCCTCAGATGGCTTCTGCAAGACCCCTTGCTGCAGGGCTTAATTCAAAACAGCTGGGGAGGAGCACAGCCCTGCTGTTTCCAGGATGGTTCTTTGTCCCTCAGCACCAGACTGAAGGAAGCACCACCCAGATCCGGGAGCTGGAGGAGCCTGTGACCTGGAATAGGATGCTGACTTTGCTCAAGTTCTCTCTCACGGCACCTACAGATCCTGATACTGTACACCTCAACATAAATAGGATGCTGTGAAAACTGTTCTCAACCCAAAAGTTTAATATAGCCATAGTGCTTAAAATATCTGTCCATTTCAAAATGTGCCTGAAACAACTTACCTCATAAAATCTCAACCTAACTAAAAGCTAAATGTGTTTTTAAAATCATGAAACAAAATTTTTCTATGGCTTTTTGTCTTCATTTGCCATGGCAATGACTGTGCCAATCCTACCACTCATTGCAGTTGTCTGTCTTAGCCCCTTTTGCCAGTGTCTCGATATAGTGCAGGAGGGTGAACAAGAAGCAGCACAGGAGTGGTGCTTAGGAGGCAGAGTATGTAACTGATAGCTCGGATACTATTCAGCATCTTAAGAGATATGCAGACCAAGAGAGGGTTCCTGGCACTTTCTAACATGTCAGTGTGTTTCCAGTACCTAATAAAAAATTAATGGGCATTTCCTGCTTCAGTTTGAATAATATAAAACTTCCTGATACGATCCCTTCTGAATTATTTCCTGGCTGACTACTGACAGAGCACTGCTCTAGACTATGTTTGTGTGTTGCAAGTATTGGTCACCTCAAACCTTGGTCTGGGATCCTCTGGTCGTATATGGTTTGACAGATGCTTATGATATTGTTTGCTATACGGGCTGCAAAAGTGTTTGCTTCCTCACTCCTGATAGCACCAATGGCACTGCTTGGACCAGGGTTTGGGCAGACAATGGGATCATAAACTACTGAAGTGCTGTTGTCAGCTTTTGCTTTGCTAAGTGAAGCTTCCTCTTCTTTGCTCCGGTAGCATCTTGTAGACATTTTCCTTGCCTCCTTTTGTAAGTCTGATGATGGAGCATGCAGTGAATCCAGAAGTCAGGGGAAATGGCTGTTTCTGTGTATTTGTCCACTCACTCCAAATCCCTGAACTCTCTGGCTCCTGGGGGACACCTGGGTAAAGGCTGCATTGAAACAGCAAAGCGGCGGGTGATGAGGATGTCCTTGAAGGCACAGGGGTTGTACAGATGCACGACCGGACTGCTGCATGTGTTAACAGCATGAGAGAGCACAGTGAAGATGATGAGTATGGTAATTACAAAGGTGAATATGAAGTAATTATTTACCATCTCTTGTGACACAAGAAGTGCAAGGTGTCCTGGAAAATGATGAATCAGGATGAAAACAAGCAAAAGGAAGTAGTTTTTCACCCAGCACATAGTTAGGATATAAGAATGCTTGCTCTGAGGTGCTGTGGAGCCTGTAGGTCCTAAATATAGTTAAAAAGAGGATTAGCTCAACCAACAGAGGACTGGTCCAACAGTGGCTATTAATCACCATGCTCTATATTGTAACCTTAGGCTCAGGGAGAGACTGGTAGGGGGTGGGAACTGTATTACCGTTCTGTTCTGTACTCAGTCCTTCACACACAGATGCCTGGCACCAGAAGGTGAACAAGCAGAAGCTTTTTCTGTATAGCACCTTATGTGAATACTTCTTTGATCAGCGATCTTTTCTCCCTGCTGTGTTGCGTATTGTGGCATCCCATGTAAAGCATTCCAAATGCGTTTTATGTCATGCTCAAAAATACCCCGTCCTCTTTGGTCATTGACACTGAGTCACTTCATGTGCTTGAGTGCTTCTAATTGCAAAGAATGCAGTTAAATTTGTGTTTGTCTCATTTGATTGCCTCTGCCTTAGGTTGCTGATGAGATTTTGTTGGAACCTCGTATTTAGAAATGTGTTGCCACCTGCAAAACATACCATTTTGCGTGTGACTACTACATTAGCATACATGTGGGTGAAAAATCCACTTTAGCACTTCTGTAAACAAAACTCAGTTGTTTTCAGTATTTTAAGGCAGGGAGAAAATAAGGAACTTTCGCAACAGGTTCGTTTTTAAAAACTTCCATATATTTTCCTGAGGAGTGCCTCATTCCTTTTACGTAAGGTGGAAGCATCTGGGAAATAGAAATCCAAATCTGATCCTGGCTGTAAGCACCATTTCCTGCACTGGAACAATGTTGTCCAGTTCACTCGCAGTGGGAATGGCAGCTACTGCATAGCCTTTATATGGAGCTGAGGCTTGTACGGGTATATGTATTTTGCAGCAGATCAAGTGATACGGTACATAAAAGAAGCCATCTGTGTGCTGACAAAAAAACCCAGTGTCTAACTTCTTAGGAGCTTGGTACTAAGGATTTCGATTTGACATGGCTTCAAAAACTACAAACACATTTTACATTCAGTGAGACTCCGGTGTTGTGGGACTGGTGTAACTAAGCAACACGGGAAGGAAAACTGCACTGGTGTTGCAGTAAGGCCAGGATGTACCGAGTGTATCAGTGGAGGTTTCTTTATAATCAGACTAAAAAATTTAATTCAACTTAGTAGCAGGTGGAGGTTTATACAGTGCCTATTGCTCTGCTTGCAGGATTGCATGATTGAAGGATCCAAAAGTTCAGAACCAAAAGAAGTCCTATGTCTTCTTGCAAAACAGAATAATATGCTCTTTTTGTCTTACCTTTTGCTTTTTTACTTCTTCCTCTTATGAGCACCAAAGATGAGGGAAAGCTTTCTGGAAAATCTAATTTTTTACAAGTAGATGTGAAGAGAATCAGGCCTGGCTTTAGTTGATCTCATCTGGCAGAGGTTTTCAAATCTGCTTTTCCTCAAAGAAAATGTTCCCTTTTTCTGTGCTAGTGGTTAGTCTACTGTATTCTACTAGTGGGGAACAGTATTGGAGGGATCAAAACAACCGAAAGAACCTGTGAGCTCCTAGGTTGTGGCAAGCCTCATATGTATGTTTGGTCTTCATCAAGCCCTAGGGTATTCTCATGTGGTTTACAATACTACAGAAACATTGACTCTTTTATGTTGAGATGTACATAGAACTTGTATACTATAGTGAAGCTTCTGTTGAGTAGCAGCACTGATTGTAAGCAATCAAAAAGTGATTTTTCAATTACTGAGGATTGAAAATGGACATAAGACACATGATTATAAAGCTTCCTAGGGATATTAAGATGATAATGTAGACAGGTGGGTAAAGCTTTGGGACCAAGTTTTGTAAAGACAAGTGTGGTAGAGAGAAATATGGAGAGTGAGAACTCACTTGGTCTTTCCAGCTGCTGGAAACCTGATATTGCGATGGTTTAGACAGTTTACATCAGGCAAGTACCCTGGCCCACCCTGCTGCCCACTGCAGGATTGGACACAAGAAGCTTGTCGTTTAATCAAGCAGAGACTACCCCAAAATGAGATCCATTTTCCTCAATGTTGTGAGACTGTTGTGCTGCACATCCTCTGTTATTCTAGTGGAAACTGTACAGACAGATCATGGAATACCTGCTAGGGAGATGCTTGACGGCAGGAACTTTTTCAGCTAGGCCCTTATTTTTGTATCTCAGATAAGCTCAACAGGATAGCTGCAGCTGTCAGTGATGAAAGGTTTTATGGGTTTTTTTGGTTTTGGCTTTTTTTTGAGGCATCAGCAGTATGATTGCCAACTTTGTCACTTCAATCTCCGGTACATCTCTGCCCATCTCATCACCCTGCTTGCCAGTGTGTGTGTATACAGGCTGCAGAGGGGAGTTTGTTCTGGTTCCCCAGTGCCCTCCCATCCCCTCCTCTGGTTACATTCAGCGCACGGAGCTGCACTTGCAAAGAGGAGCAGACCAAGACATGGGGGTTGGCTGGAAATCGGGAAACGTCCGGAAATCGGGAAGCAGCAGAAAGTGCTGAGAAAAGCAACAAATCCTGAAGGATGAGAGGAGACGTCTGAGGAGAGGTTGGAGGAAGGCAGGGAGGAGCTGGCAGCATGCAGTGCTGCTGGGGGAGTGCTGGCAGCCTGGGGTGCAGGGCCTGAATGCAGATGAAACAGCAGCCTTCTGCAACGTGGAGCTGGCTCTCATGTAAGAGCTCTTCAATGCATGCACAGTTAAAAATAAAAGGTGTTTGTACAGCATTGACTCTCCACGTGCTAACATGAAGAAGAATGCAAATAGAAGCACGAGCAACGAGGAGGAGGCGGTTTAATGGCTTTGGGGATTAGCAGCGGTATTTAGAGACTTTCACCTCTCTGTTCCTAACATAAATCTTAACACAGATTGATGGTTTTAGCCATCTGGCTTGTGTTTGCTTGTATGCAGTGACTAGTGAGACAGAGAAAGAACCTGGCCAGCAAGGCAAAAGCAAAAAAAAAAAAAAGTATATGACAGAAGTCCTCCTCTTCTCCAGTGTCAATAAGAGCAGGTATGGTGCAATTTTTCTGTTTCACAGAGCTGGGCAGGTAACAAGGGAGAGGGGAATGAAAGAGTAACAGGCATCATTTGGAACATGACTCTACCAGGGAGCCTGTGACTTATACAAATGTGCATGCTCTGAGCAACATGCTCCCAAATGCAAAACTCTGCGATCTTTTAGAGATATATTTGCCCCAGATAGAATGAGAGATAGAGGGCGAGTTTCAATCATAGGTTGACTCGACTGTAAATTATTTTATACTTGACTGGAAACTGTTCTCCCATACATCACCCATCTAATACCTTAATTTTATATACTATAGCCCGACTTAAAAGCTGGAAAATTTTGCACTCTCATCCATATGACACATTTTGGATTAGATGGCTTCCTTGTATCCTAAGTCTTCTAAATCCTGATGCAGGTTTTCTTGGGGGTGGGCTGACCGTTGCAGGGAGTTACTGTCAGTTTTTCTCTCGCTCTAGGCTGCAAGGTCTGTCATTTCTTTTCCAGCAAGGTCATCTTGGTGGAGCTTCCCAAAATCCAAGGCTTTAATACAGAAGCCATGTGAAAGGTTACTGTTCTGCTTCTCCAGCCAAAAGAGTAAGCAAGAGTGGGTACACACTTACACACACCACAGCATGTTTTCCTAGTCAGTTGTTTTACAACAGCTCTTGAGTAAGGGTGAGAGTTACAGAGGACCACTGGTCTTTCAAACAGGGGAGTTTGGGCAAGAAATATTGATGCTATGTCTTTAAGGAAATATTTACTAGTGTCAGAGATTCACTCAGGTTCTTCTGTGGTTTTACTCAATTTTGCCTTATGTTTGATTGTCTATGGTGTGTATTTCAAACCAAAGCAAACCTCTAGAAGGCTTCCTCTAGGTGGGGCAAAAAAATGTATAGGGAACATAAAAAAAAACAAACAAACAAACCCTAGGTATTACAAATCTAGTTTATAGCAATCCCAGCACTGATTCTGCTTTATATTAGGCATGTGGAGATTCAGTAAAAAAAAAAAAACATTTTTACTTCCTTTTGTTTCTTCAGAACCAGTAACCAAGAAACTGCCTGTAATATTCTTGGAGGGGGGGGCGGAAGTGAATTACTTTGGGACATATATTTCTAAAACACTGGTGTTTATCTCAGATAATTGGTTCTGGCATAGAGCTCTGCCAACTAAACATGGTGTTTATCACTTCAGCCAGCCACACCAAGGTCAGTGACACCAAGGTCACCACTATATATTTGACAGGGAAGCACTTCCACCAGATGCATTAATAGTGTGAGAGTAAGAATTGTAGATGGATGAAGTGACTGGGGAGTGCTGTGTGCCAAAGTGAAACTCAGATTCAGATCTAGATTGGGGTAGAATTTTCAAAGGCACAACAATGACCTACAGATCATGTCACCAAGCCATTGGGAGCCCAACTCCCATTTTCAGAAGTGACATAAGGACTTTACTGCCTTTCAGTGAGACTGACGTTCATTTTCTTAGAAAAAACAGCCTTTAATTCACAATTAGTTCACAAAAGCAGTCTCTGCCTCTTCATAATTATATTGCATGATAACTTCACTACTTTTTAATGACATCAGATTTCTTGTCTGTGTCCATTATCACCAGCTTAGAAGCTATTCTGTTGCTTTGGGAATTTCGTATTCCAAGTCACTTACAGCACTATAATTAAGAACTTCCGCAGAAGACCAGGTGATATATGTATGTTAAGATATTATATTCTGCTGATTTAGTATCAACTCTTAGATTAATTTGAAATTTTATCATGCTGGTTTCCTTGCAAATGCTTCCATGGAAAGAACACATTATTGGAAACTGAATAATTAATAATCTCTGTCTTAACCAAACGTTTTCTGAGTGGTTTGTTGAAAAATGGCAGGACTTCAGTTGAAAATCCTGGCTCTGTTGAAGTAAATGGCAGAATTCCCATTGGCTTTAACAAGATTTTTCATTTTCTTATCTTAAAAATTACTTGTCAAATCTCCTTAAAGTTTCTGCGTACAAATTAATATTTGTACAGTAGGGGTCCATGTGCCTTTTTGATCTCCAAAACAATTGTTTGCAGAATAAGAAGAAAGGAAGAAAAATGTGCAGTGACTTTTTTCAGTCCTGATCCTTTGGGCTGAACTAAAGTGCACTTAAGAGAAACGTAACCTGCTGTCGTTTAGTGGCTTCTGAAAGTCCTGCCTTCCAGACCACGTCTGAATGAGATGGAAGGATGGATACAGATCCATCTATTGTAGATTCACAAGCATCCATGAAAATTCTCATGCTCATAATTTTAACGTTTGTACCAAACATAATTCATAGTGGAGGCCTTTATTATTAACCATTTTTTCTGCTCTTAGGCTACTTAGAATAACGTTTCAGTCTCGAAATCTTGATGAAAGCAGAGCTCAATCCTCATAGTGTGTATCACAGCATTTGGATCTCAGCAGAGTTTATAGTGTAAAGACCTGACCCTGTAAATTAGGACCTAAATACTACTGTTAGTTTCCATTACCATTGATCATAATATTGCAAAACTTCTTTGGATTCCAGTGGTGGTGGCCATAATAGGCACATGTGTGAGTTTGAGAGATGTTAAAGTTTAGACAGAAATTGTAGGCTTGCTACAGAATTTGAACATGCCCAAATCCATTTAAAAGGGTATAAATGGAGTCAATATGAATTAGGAACATAGTTAACATAAACATCTGTGGTCGGTGAGCTCTCCATTAGATGATTAAGGCTCTGGAACATTGAATCATCTAGATGTTAACTAATGCTAATATTTTTTTCCTCATCAAAACGAATTGCGGTAAGAAATTCCTTTGTTACTGAAACGCAACTTTTTGCAGAAGGAATCTGCTTTCTTCATATATCATCTTAATACTTACAACTGTTCTGTTCTTGGCTAGCCCAAGTTTGGTCTTAAACCTAAGTCCTGTCTGGAAAATTTATAGTGGTATGATTTCTGGATAGCTAGCTGTTTTCTTAACATAGCCAGTTGTTCCCAGGAAGCAAAGCAAACTGAAACTTGACACGTAAGCCAAAAACTCTGCTAGAAAAGAGAATGCAGTTTCATTTTATACAAGTAATAATTTGCAGAATTCTGTAAATTATGCAGAGTTTTATTCCCTGTCTTTATTCCCTGCATTTTCTGTACCCGGAAGTAACAGTCTAGTATGAAAACTTTCTTTTCCACTCCATCTACAGATATCAATGCAAAATGTTAAATGGGAGGAGGCAAGCTCAGATACAGACAATTTGAAACATGGAATATTGCATTTTAGATGTTTTCTGGTATTCTTACTAATCATTTTATTTCAATTTTTTTTTTTTGACAGATGATACTAATGAAGAAGGAACTGACCTGAGTGAAGAGACAGGTGAGTAAACAGTGTTTTATGCTAAAATACATATTTTCTCCAAAGCATCAACCAAACTGAAAGAATTCTTGAAACAAATTGCCTTGGTTGTGATAAGTGGTGCCAATCATTTATTGCCAATGTTATGACAGTCATCTCTGGTTTTTAACATAACATAGGGCAAACCATCTCTGATAATAAATAGTACATGGCAAGAATGGCTGAGACTACCTTTTTAATGTCATCATCTGTTATGAGCCTCTGCGTGATACTCGATTGCTTTTTATTAATAACTAGTTTGAACATAAATGGGAAATAATTAAAATTCTGCAGTCTCTTTGTCTGTAAAAAGGTGTGAATACAGCGATTCTTGAGTCATTTGCAATTCTGATATGCAGCCATGATTTGTTTGCAATGAAAATGGTAGCAAAGCTCTCATGCAAACTCTCAAATGCATTGAACTTGATTGGACAATATTTCAGAGAACTTTTTTCCTGGTTGTCTTGGTTTGCTGTTTAAAACAATTGCATATGTTTAGGACTTGTGGATGTGGATAGACTTGAAATGGAAATGATGGGTAGGTATAAAGGAAAGAAAGGCCTAAGGAACAAGAAAAGGAGAGGACAGAGGATTAGATGTCTCCCATGATGACAAAACCTTTCAGTCAGAAGACTTCTGCTAATTTTTTTTGTAGAGAGTTTCATCAACTTGATCTTCTTGATCCAGCTTTCCGTAACAGGCTTCCCCCACAGCCCCCTGTGTCACCTTCCCTGCCGACCTTCTCGTAGAGGTTCTCAGCAGACATCTCCTGTTCCATAAGAGACTTCTGTGCAGTGAAGAACCTCCTTTTATATAGCATAGCTCCCCCTACTCTTCTTCTCTGCATCTCCTTCCTAACCAGCTGGTACAGGGTCTCTGTGACCCTAGTACCATCATAGCCCAGTGACTGCAGGAACTTCCAGTTCTTCTCTTTATAAAAAGATATGGGATCAGAAAGGAAAGCCACATGGAGAAAGGCAGAGATATTCCAGCCAGAAAACAGAGGTAAAAGCTTTTGAAGCAGTATGTTGGCTGCAAGATTGTCCTTAAGACAAATGGATTATGATGATTTATGCAACCAATTAATTAGCTTAGAAATTCAAAATACTTGAAGAATGGTTGTATGTGCATAGATGTGAAAACATGGATACAGACAGATAGATATGTGTTACACTGATGGATTAGCACATTCCTTTATGGCTGTTCTGGCCTGTTGATTTTATTACATATAATTACTTTTTGGTGTCAAGATTACTCGATAGGAACTTTTAGAAATTTTAATACAATTAGTGTGATTGATATAGTTACGTACATAAAAGTAGAAAAATAAAGACTGTCATTATACAACAAATATTTACCAAAGATTATCCTACAAATGAATTTGCAGTATTCATCTAACTTTTCATTTTTTACAGTTACCGTGTCATGTATATTTTATAAGCTAAATTATTTTGCATTTTTGTCTTGCTTTTATGAAGATTATGCAAATTACATTGATTTTTTTGTTTAAAAGCAATTTAAATTAGAATTAAAAGGAAGTACATTTCCACTTAATAGCTGGTCTCTTCTTTCTTGCCTTGTATCCTTCACAGCTTCATTGATTTAGGTGAAGCTACATAGCTGCTCTGCGAAATTATCATTGAATTAAGTCATTTGAGGAAAATGTTTCCCTAACTGTCTGTTTCTTTGTGCATATAGAGAGCTGAGATCATATCTTCCCTCACAGGTTTGCCTGTAGGGTGCTATAAGTTTCAACAGCAGATAGTTGGTTATTTCTTTATCACTTGGATGTATTTTGGGAATCAGTGCATTGATTGTCAGCAATCAATACCTACATGGCTAAAGAGAAGTATCTTTTGTATATGTGCACCAGTAGTGGGGCAGATATACAAAAGTTATGCCCTTTTGACCTATTTGTGTATGGACTTTTTAATGACTGTAGGACGCGTTTGCAGGAACTATAAATACAAGCGTAATTTCTGCATTGAGGGGAGGTTTCATTTTTATATTCAGATCTTTATCAGTTTGAAGGATATCTGCCTTCCACTGTAGTAAGGGAAAAATAGAGTAGTAACTTCTAGTCACCGCTTCAAGATATTAATTGAATAATCGTTCTTCATTCCACTTGACTTCATGGGTCATGACTTCAGCAGATGGGAGTCAGCAGTTGGCACCAATATTGATGACCCTGTTTTTCTGAGCTGTCCATATCCAAGCTGCTTTGGGGTTATTTCTCCAAATCCTAAATTTAAGATTAAAAAAAAAAAAAAAAAAAAAAAAAAAAAGGAAACCAGAAATGTTTGATTCCTGGAAAGCACATGTTGCAGACTACACATGTACATAGGACTTTTTGGAAGAGATTCAAATATTCTAAAGTACACCTAATTTCCTGTGCCTCCAACTTCCTATTGGCTAGATGCTTCTGAGGGCCAATATCAAACCAAAAGAAGACACAGAGAAGTGCAGGAATACAAATGATTCATTGTATCTGTACCAATTTCTGTTTGAAGAATGTAGTAGAATGAGGTGGAGGTTACAGAATTGGTCCTAATTTAAACCTGGTGGCAAGAATTAGAGGAAAAAAAACTGATCCTTGTCTGGTGTCAGCTAAAGTCAGTGGGAGTGTGGGATTATGTCCATGGACTTCACTGCACACCAAACTAGGCCTTGGGAACAGCTAGGGAATTAGCTGGGAGTAAGGAATAACAGGTGACCAAATGTGTGTATTACTGAGTGATGGATACATTATGAAAGTAATCTATCTTGTATGTCTACAACCCTGAAGTGCAAATTTCTAAGTACACGCAGAAAGGCCTTTCTCTCTATGCTTTCTCTTCAAAATAAATAAGGGAATGTCTTAATTACATCTGCCAGATAATCTCCATTAATATCTACATTAATACTATAAAATCAACAGGCATGAATGATCATATTAGCGAGTTAATCACATAATATCACTGCATATATTGGATGTTCTAGAATAAGAAAAAATCATTTAAAAATAAAAAGTAACCTAGTCTTATTACATTTACACACCCAAGACCACTCTTTTAACGATGTTTGACTCACAGGATCTTAACCCATCAGTTTGTTATTCTGGATGCTATGTCTTGTAGCAGATGCTGACTTAACGGCACCATTTGATTCAATGTGCTTTGATGTTATCATATGTCATACAGTTTGCTATTAGAATGGCTTGAGTCAGGAGGGCAGGTATAGTAATAGTGGGTATGGATCTCTGCAGTTCTATATCTCAGCTTTTCTTTATGAATGATTTCCTACATAGGAAAAGAGAAGGACCAGATCACCTAATAGCATTGTCTACCTTTAACTTCAGTGATTTAACGCTGTAGAGTCATGGTGCTTAATGTTTTAAGCTCCATTAAGGGAAGATTATTCTAAACTTTAGCTTCTGAAGGACTTGGATTTTATACCCATAGATTCACATATCCATGCAAAGAAGCATGCAAAATAAGCCCTAATACTGCCATAATTATGTGCGCAATTGCAGTGATTGCATGTGGAAATTATAGAAGCATGAGCTATTATGAGAAGCACAGTCCAGATTCCTACAAAATAGTATCACATTATTATGCACTGACATAAGTTAATTTGCTTACCATTAAAAAAAAAAAAAAAAAACAACACAAGGAAAAAAAAAAAAAAGAAATAAAAAACAAACAAACAAACAAACAAACAAAAACACATAAAAGGGTTTCAGTTCTGAATCTATACTCTCCCTCAACCTGTTCAGCTTCACTCTCCACCAGGTACCAAAACCTTTTGACCTCACCTGTATGAATGTTGCCACACTGCTGTCTCTCATTTCCCATCTAATACTTGTTAATAATAAATGCCTTGCTGGTTATCCTGTTTTTATCCTGAGCATCCTAATTAACCACTTACTCATTATTTCCGAAGCCACAGCCAGCTAGAATGGCAGGATGAAGGATCTTGTTCATACTAACAAGGGAAGCCCTATTATAATCACTGCTGTATAAATACAGAATTTCTTTGTGTGTTCTACTGTATGCACACTCCTGGGCACTTTTTTTGGAGGGAGACTTTCTCTTTTATTCCGAGATTAAAATAACAATCACGTATAACCAGGGAGATTTGAAAGTTGCGAGGGATTTTGGGAATAGAGACAGACTGTGAGATTTAAGTGGTTTGTTGACCCTCTGAATTAGCCTATAAAGAAGAATCATTTCTCCTTGTGTTAGAGCTCAGAAACCTTTTTGCACAGATGATCGCGATTTGAAAAGCTTATAATACGATCAGTTCAGACACCTGTCTAGGTGAGCTCTTTTTAAACAGAAATTTGCAGGCAAAATTTCTATAATATTTGGCTGAACTATTCTGAAATACCTACATACTGTTGAAGAGCAGAAGGGGTTAAGAGTTGTATTTTGACCATAATAAAAAGACATTATTTTGAAGCCTTCACAAATCCTTTTCTGTCACTGGAATGAGGGAAATCTGTTAAAAAAAAAGCAGTGAAATTTTGATTGAAATCTTGTTCTCCTGGGAGAGTGCCTCTGCATCCTTTTGTGAGTATTTTAAGGTTTTTTATAGAGTGCAAAGATTGTTTCTTTTGAGATAGTAACAGTTCTGACTTCTCTGTATGTAAGCCTCCTCCCTCTCCATCTTTGTGCTATCAATTAAGATGTTGGTTATATTATCTAATGTATTCGGATACTCCTGAAAGACTTGGCTGGACATTTGCACTTAAATTTGATTGACATTTCACTCCTGGGACTGGAGGAAGCCTCACAGATTGGTTAGATGATAAAATTCATCACTAGAGGAGTGAGTGTTGATAAAAACACTCCTATTGATTCATTCCCCTGATGTGAATTGTTGTCAACCAAAAAAAGGGAATGTAGCAGGTAGTTCAGAGTGTCATTAGAAGCCATATATCGATATGGTCCACTATAAATATTCATATTCTTTTTTAAAAGAATGGGAGAGTGTTGGCAGGAATCAACCTTTAAAAGCCTGGTCATTTTCAGGATCTCTCTTTTGTATTGAAGTTCTTGTTGAACTCTATCACCATTGCTCCTTAGTGGTCCTTTTAAAGGGTTGACAAAGTGTTTCGTTATTTGGCAGTTTTTGTCTTTATTTTTCCACACAGTATTTCTTGTGGTTTCTTCTACATTCTCACCACTCCAGAAATAAATTCATCTTAGCACTTGAAAACTCTTGTTTTCCCCAGAATATTGTATTTGAATTTCAAATTCACATGAGCAAATGTGGTGACATGACACATGACGTGTCTTATCTTAAGTGCTGTTGGGAAGGGTCTACCTTCTGATACCCAGCCAAACCTCACAGCATGTTCTGCTTTGCAGTAACTAGCTTTATTTACTGATAGCTAAGGGCCCTTCATGCCCTGAACTGTGTGAAATTCTATAATGAAACAGAAATTCCATTCTAGAAGAAATTTTTAAGAACAATATTCAGTTTGGCTTGTTTGGGTAATGCTCATTCCTTAAAATTAAGCAAGTGAGATGGAATTTAATTGCTCACATTGAGACGTCAATTTGGGGATTTTTGTTGACATTTTGAGCCATTGCTTTATGTAAATTCCTGCCAGCTTCCCAGTTCATGGCTCTTCTTTTTTGGTACAGTAGAATAACCAGTTTCCCAGGAGGGCAGGCAGAGAACATTTCTGAGTTTCCTGGGCTCCATGCAAAGCCAGAGCTATTCACTCGCTTTTTGTCTCTTGAACAAACACAACATTCCCTTTGACTCTGCAAGTTGCCTTTCAGCATTTTGGTTCTAGATATATATAGTTGTGGAAGGGTAGAAGATAAAAGGGTAGTAACTACAGGATCTTAGCAGATTTGAGTACTTTATGAGAACTGGGGATCTGATTGCTGAGAGCTGTTTAAAAATCCAGTGACATACCGAGTAGGTGATCATGCAGGGTATGTATGACAGCAGAAGAGAAAGGAATTTTCAGAGCACTAAAGCAATTTATAATACACATGTAGATAGCTTTTTTCCCAGTTGCTAATTAGCTAATCAGTTTGAGGTTATACCATGATTCTTATTTTCTCACAGCACGGCAATAAGGGTAAATCAGGCAAGGTCATATGTCTTCCCAAATTTCCTGGTTACAAGTGGTCAAGGTTTCCTTCCAGCATGCACAAAAGTATGTTTTCTTCTGGCTTCCTTCTTGTCCTTCAACCAAGCCCTGAGCTGGCCACAGGGAATTGGGAGGTTTGACAGAAAGTCAAATGACAGAAAGTCATTTTCCCGTTGTGGTTGAATAGATTCAATAGGTGCAATGAACTGAGTTTTAATTGTCTGCCATTCTCTGCTTTCATGGTTAAGCAACAATGTTTGAAGAATGTTTTAATTAGCGAACCTGCTTTCATTAAACGTCTTAATTTACAAATACCTTTTATGATTAATTTCCAGCTTGGCCTCCCTTTTGTACTAACAGGCTTTCTGTGCTACCAGTTCATGCCTTGAGGTCTAGCATAGCAAACAGACAGTAATTTCATCCTTTATGTTGAAATGACAGGATATTTTGAAAATTTTGTAGAAAAAGTACATAATTTTTAAAGTTTAACCAACTGATGTTAAACACTGTGAACTTCAGTCCCTAAAAACAGGGGAGTTCTTAAACTTAATGGGCCCCAGTTACTGTTTTTACTTAGGAGGTTTTCCTTTTCCTCTATCTTCCTGTTGCTTTCTGGCTAAAAGGTTGGAATGGATTTTTTCAACCAGAACATTTCTATCTTGTAAAGCTTTAATTTCCTTAACTTTACTTCACTATCAAACTTTCTCCCCTACCTTTCCTTTCATTACTAATTTCAGTCAATATTCATTTGCTACTGTGTTATAACACTAAGTGGAGAATTCAGTTTAGAGGGAAAAATAATTTTGTTCAGATTATTTCTCCACAGTTCCACAATGCAATATAATATATATTACGTTAAAAACTACAAATTAAAACATTATTAAATTTTTTGGTGAAGAGATTAAGAGCTTGTGAAGCAGTACATTATTTCAGTATGATCTTTTTTCACTGCTGTCATGTGAAAGTTACACAAAGTTCAGTCCAGGATGAAAGATACTTATTCTGACTTATAACAGATGATGCAGTAATTAGTTTTAATAATAGAAAGATAGGCATCAGGCACTGAATGGGGTGCTAAGATAAAATGTACTTACAGTTGTGGTATCATGCATAGTAATATTAGATACAATAAAACTATTTCGAAATTATATATGTAAATTATTATTTTTTTAATATTTAAAGAAGGATTGGGACAAAAAGGCCAGGCTCCATCTTCCACAGAGAGCAGAGCAGAGCAGCCTGAGGACCTGCAAGATGATGTTGAAGGTAGGTGGTCTGAGCGTTTTTCAGAGCTGTTAATCAACTTTGCATTTTGCGGGGAAAGGCTTACTTTGAATTCTTGGGAAAGAACTGGAAAACTTCAAGAATGTTGTTTGCACACACTTGGAAAGTTCCCTTCGGCCTAAATCATGAGATTATAATTCTTCTGAAGTGTATTTCATCACAAGGTAGATTCAGAATTGCAAATGCTATTTTTGTATGATGGGCTACTAATTATTGCTGATATAAAATGAGAATTTGTTGCTGTTTTATTTCTAACTTGTTCTGACTTTATGTAATTAATAATACAAAATGTAATGTGTGTCATGCAGGGCTTGGGTCATAGTCCAGTTGGTTAAGTTGGTCAGGTAAGTCAGCTACCTGCTGCAAAACATGGAACAATAAAATATTTGCTTTCCTTTTCTACAATAAATTTTTTGCTGCATCGTTTTCCACTCCAGAAAGTCCCAGGTGCTTAACGTTATGCTTATAGTGTTGTTCCTATAAGGGTGCTTTCCTGCACTTGAGTCTTAAGAGGGCAGCTTGCCTATGGGTACGGAGGTAAATGTGGTCTATGTTGTTATAAAATTGGATCAAAGTATCTTTTCTTAACCTGTATCTCATTGGGAGAGTTGTTAAAAGATGTTAACATCAAAGACTTATTTTCAGAGTGCAGAGTTTCACATTGTTCTCATATGGGTGGAAGAGCAAAATGCCCCAATGCTGGAGAATTCCCTTTTTGTGAAGTAGTTAAAAGGATGAACCTTAATCTTTAATCCATGACAGTTCCTTATCACGGATTCTCTTTGACCTAATGTTCCTCAAATGACTTGTCTCATTCTGCACCTCAACCAGTGGCTCCACGATCTTCATCATTTTGACCTAGCGCTTCGCATTCAGCTCCTAAAATATTCTGACTGGGGTATAGTGTTGAGTCATAAAGAGCAGAAAAATGTTAACATCTATCACTTTAAGTAACTGCTAGTAACATCCTGTCACTAACATTGTGACTGGTTGTTAATGGCAAGTACTTAAAGCAATAGCTGTCATCACCTGGAAGGCGTGGAGGGACCCAAGACATCTCATCCTGACTGGTTGTCTTTCCTTTCATGCTGCACTAAACCCAGATGAAATTAAAATAACAATTTCATGTTTGGATTAGAGAATTCAGTGATGACAAACCACATGTCAATTTGTATGCAGGCTAAACGGCATGTGGGATCATGGTGTCACTTTCCATGTTCCTAAATAGGCGAAACAATAATAGTTTTTATGATATATTTTTATGTGGAGTGTGGCTCAAAGCTTCTATTGTATCAGTGCCTTTAAAAAAAGGGAGGGTGAGGGCGGTGAGGGGGTGGGAGTGTGTGGAGAGTGTTGCAAAACTGTAAGGTTTTCTTTCCATTGGCAAAATAACTGATATTGTTCCACTATTTCTATGTCTTACTCGATACAGTTTCCTAGTTTACTATGCCTGTCAGTGTTTCCTGGTGACCTACAGTTCACTTTGTGGAGCACAAACAAATACATTGGAAGGGTGAATTAAATAGTATGACGGTAGAAAGATTGCGTTACCCTTGAGCTGTAAAATGCCTGAACTCCTTGAATTTGATGCTGTACAGTAGATTTTGTTGATGCAGAATTGAGGCCTGTAACACATAGTCGCTGCTGCGGAAATTAATCTAGCCAGTGACAGTCCTCTTCTCCTTAGGTGAATCAGGCCTCTAATGTTTAGGATTGAAAGTCTAAATTTAGACTTGAGGATTGTTGTGATGGAAAAAAAAAAAAAAAAAAAAAAAAAAAAAGTAATTAAAGTGTTTGCTGAAGGGGGCTGGGGAAGAAACCTGGATCAGATTTCTGTGCCTCTGTTTTGAAGAGGAGTCAAGCAGTTAGGCTCCAGACACTGAATTCCTATAAAGTTGCGGAGTGGCTACAGTCTAATGTAACACACCTGTGAGCCATTTCCATTTAAGTAAATGGGATTTGCACACATTTGTCTGAGAATAGGATTTAGTTTCTACTCTTCTAATTATTAGCTGTTGGTTTTGACTAATTAAAAGAACTTTTAATGGGGAGCCTTGAAGATTATGGAAGCTGTGAATATGTGACATGAACCAGAACTACATGTTTGAGTAATTTTATTTAGGTAGGAGTTTGTCTTCGCTTCCAAAAAGCTGCCTTTTTCTGTTTTGTTTTTTTTTTTTCTTTTTGAAAGAACTTCGAAGTAGCTAATGCATATAAACGGTCTCAAATAAAACACAATAAAGCCAAACTCTGTCTGAGATCAAATTTGTTGAATTTTTTTCATGGTAAAAATGAAGTGCTTTGTGTTCAGCATGTTTTAAATTTGGGATAGTTCACATGCTTTAAGTACCTTAAGTTTAAAAAAATAAAAACAAAACCAACAAACCCAAAACAAACAAAAAAAACTACAAACAACCAAACAAACAAAAAAAAAAACCCAACCCGTAGCTTTTAGCAATAAAAGCTAGTCCAAAGATACTTACATTTAACATATTTTCTCCTTGCTAATATGACCAGATACAAAATATTTAAGAAATATACTCTGAGGCACAGGAGGAATCGGGTATTTTTTCCTCTCTTTAGTTGTCAGTGTCCTTTTGGACTGAAGATGGGAATACAACTTGCTATTTTAACAGCCTCATGCATGCTCTTGTGCCAGTGTGGAAAAACTACTCCACTAAGTTCAGTAATATTTCTGCTGTAATATTTTTCTCCAGCACGCCAAGCTGGTTCATTGGCTAGAGGTAATGGAGCAATATCTTTTCAGTGCGTGTAAAAATCTCCACAGAAGATCAGGGAAAGTAGGCTCCTTCATTATTACCCTCTCTGCAATCAAGGAAAGTCAAATAAGTGGCTGTATGTAAGGAGCTTGTTTTGCAGTAAGCTAAAATAAACACTTGACATGCTAATGAAAGCAATTTTATACTGAACCTCTAAAGTATTAATGGTGTCTGTTATTATGCTATTAGATATATTGTTCTCTGCCTTCAGACCATTGATGGAGAAAAGCAAGTGTGAACTGCATAGCAGATTCTCCTGTCAATGGTTGTATTCAGTAGTTTTTCATTGTAGCATGGATTATTATCTGGGGAAATGGATAGACTGGATACATGGAGAAACATTCTTTACTCCCAGGTTCCCTGCAGTATTTCAGGTTTGACATGTGCAAACATGCAGTGCAATTTTCTTCCCGCCCTCCCCGGTCCTGGGAGAGTAAAATCAGCCAGTGATAATTTCGCCTTTCCCCTCAGTCAGGTGCACTCAGCAATTGAGTAGCTGTAAAGTCTCGGGTGAGAAAAATATGTTTGGCACTAAACAAAACTTAGGATGTCTTACTTCAGTGGCATCATAACATAATCCTAAAGTAATTACATAGACAAAATGGCAGTATTTGTCGCAGCGTAGCAGCCACGAGTTAGCACAAATGCTACAGGTCACCTGTTCTCATCCTGCTGATTGTCACCAAGGAAAATTAAACAATTTTTACAAAAATCTAACAAAACAAAAATTGAAAAGGTTCCTTATTTCTCTTAGCTACCTTCCCAAATGTACTTCCATATGTACTGAATAGCAATTTTCTTGATACTGGGAGAAGCAAAACTGTTTACCTTTTCCTTCCTTACAAGATTTCTCAAATATAAAATGGAGCCTGCCCAAGAGCTACCCCTTCTGTTCCCACCATGGTCTGCAGGTGATCAATACTGTTTCAGAGATGACTAATATATCTAATAACAGTGGCACAAATGCCTGATCTTTTTCCTCCTCCAGGAGAAAGATAATCAATCCATGAGGCAAAAGCTGTTTCTTTGCCTTCTGAGGTCAGGATCCTCCTTGCCCTCCCTCAAGGGATGTTAAGACAGAACTGGAGCTCTGCATGTGTCTTGCTCCAGATTTTCTTGTAAGTCTCTCCCAGAATGAATTGCCAGATTCTTTCTGATAGATTGATAGGCTGTTGGTCTCACGCAATTACCTTAGCTGAGGCTCAGTGTGCGTGTGAGGAGCTGGTCTGTTGGAACTGCTTCTCCGGGCTGAACTTCGTCTGCTTTCTGTTCACTTGGTGGGAAGGAGAACAGTGTGAAGGATAAGCCAAGCCAGGAAGGTCAAAATGAACACAAATCACCTGTGGGATAGTTGGTAGAGTTGGTTCCTTTGCCTGATGGGGTCATCACACTATTGACCCCTTGGCTTACAAGGACAGCATCAAACTCTGAAATGTTGCTCGACAGTGCCAGGAGTCCGAGGCTCACCAACAGGCTCCTGCCTCGCTCAGTGGACCCTCTGTTCATGAGAGATGTCAGACTAGCAAGTGGAGTACATAGGAGAAATTAGGTGAAATGAAGTCACATCTTATCTTGACAACTCCTTGGTTCAGCAGGTCACAGCGATTAGGTAGGATGCTCACAGAGACGGAGGCAGCCTGGCTTCTCATCCCTTCTCTCAAAAAATTTTTGTCCAATGACAAAACAATGCGTATGTCCCCAAATCATGGGACTAGAAAATAAAACTCATTTTATGGCTTAGTCCTTTAATGGTGAGATTAATGTAAGGCTTCCCCTTCCTGGTTCTCCTTTATATACCGTGAATTTTGCAGTTTTGCTGCTCACTCCCTAGCTTCATAGAGAGGGTTATAGTGTATGAACCCACAAAAGTCAACAGTGCTTGGCTTGTGCTGCTTTCCTCCAAGGTGGGCTTAATCCTCCCTGGGGCTGAGAGGGTGTGTACAACAGCTGCTGTGTGTTGCCATTACTTGGCAAAGTATGTTCTAAGTGGTGTTCCAAGCATCTTTTCTAAGGACCTTCTAATACTATACAGGCCTCATTGTCTCTGTCTTTACGGTGTGGATTAATATTAGCTAGATTCGACTTCTGATTTGTTTTAAAATATTCCTCAGTTTATAGCAAGCAATTCTTTTATCATTTGAGAAACTGTAGCTACATTTCTTCTTTGCATCCCACAGGGCAGTAATACTTGTCAGTAAATTTCTGCTCCACTCATAATCTACTAAAAATGAACATCTAGACACATAATTATACTTCAGAAACACACACTCTCTTATTCAGCCTTAAAAGTGCTACTTCTTATTCAGATAGTTTAGAAGTTACTGTGTTCTTTTTGCCACCAAACCAAACCCTTAAACAAAATTTTAAATTAGGATAAAGCACTACAGAAGAAATTCCCTGGGAAGCATGTGTATCAAACATGTCTGTAAAATGTTTCACCTTAATGCAGATTGGTTATATTTAAAGCGATGCTATTAACCTCTATCCACTTTGGTTGATAGATTCTTTTTTCACTTCTGTTTTGAAGTCCATCATCTGTCTTGACTGATTACAGCTCTCAGAATATCAGGTGATCACCTTCCACTTGGGCAGGGGAAAAACAGGATGTTATCTGGATTTTTATTTGTATTTGCTCTCCAAGCAAACCCTTCTTAGAGGATCCTTTTCATTGCTGAAGTGGCTTCTACTGTTTCATGAAATTGCAGCGCGGTGACTACACAAGACAGCTTTAAAAATGCAGCTCATTTTGGCCTCCACATGTGATATGCAGTCCTGTTGCGTTGACCATTTACCCATTGGGGTTTCTTTTAGCAGCCGAATGTACGTGTGTGTAAACTGCACCAGGCAAACTGTTGCAATTCCTGTTTTCACACTAGATGCTTCAGCATAGATTTCCTTTCTCCTGAGAAGAGCTAAGGTGCAGAATACAAAGTTACTAAAGTGACTAACGCAATGTTGTCAGAAGAGAATTATACAGTGACAAACCAGCGTACCTGCAGGGGACTCATCTGTCAAGGAATTAATTTCTCATTTATAACCATGATATGAATAACAGTAAACCATCGTGATTGTTCAGGTCCAGTGCAGAAGACAGCACTAGTCTCTTCATTTTGAAATATTGATGCAAAATAGTGCATGTTTTGGTTCACGTTTTATGCTATTTTTAACAAGTGCGATCTCCTGTGTGGCTTCTCTGCCCATTTCTTCATTTTGTAAGTTTGCCACACCACATAGTTTTGTGACCTGTATACAAAAAAAAAAAGTAGAAATAAACCTCATTTTTTATTTTGACTGGGGCTTGTAAAAGAAGCTGTGCCACAGCCCTTAACAGTTACCTCATCTCTTAGGCACACCAACGTATGAACAATTAGTAAATTGATATAGTAACAATAAAATTTGTGATCATATTATGTACCTTCATGTATGGAGTCCCTTTCTTTCTCTGTCTCTGCCTCAGCCTGCTCTTGAACATGCATCAACCCACATGAGTGATTTATGTCCACTTCTGTATACTATGATAACAGTGATAATACTTGTGCAGCTCCGTGTGTATATTTTTTGCATCACAATGCCAATTGTATCTTTATCCTCTGTACAGGAGGCTGAGTATGATGTCTAGGGAATGATGTCCATATTCTGGTTACGTTGGACAGCTTGAGCTTCCAGGAGATGTCTGCTTTCATTTGTTTTGAACAGTCACACCTGCAGATTGTCAGAAATAACGATGATCAGCATCTTTGGCAATGAAATTTTAGACGTCTTGCCAGGAACCTTTATTGCAAAATCTGAATCACGCTGTACGTCAGACAGAAGAATTACACTAAGTGAAAAACTAGCCTAGAACAATGTTTCCAGCAATCATAGAATCCTAGAATGGTTTGGGTTGGAAGGGACCTTACAGACCATCCAGTGCCCCCCCCTGCCCCGGGCAGGGCCCCCTTCCCCCAGCCCAGGGGGCTCCCAGCCCCGTCCAACCTGGCCTGGAACCCTTCCAGGGAGGGGGCACCCACAGCTGCTCTGGGCACCCTGGGCCAGCGCCTCACCCCCCGCACAGGGAAGGATTTCTGCCTTAGATCTGGTCTAAATTCACCCTCTTTCAGTTTAAAGCCATTACTGTGGTTCTATCATTCCATTCCCTGACCCAGAGTCCCCCCCCACCTCTCCTGCCCCCCCTTTAAGCCCTGGGAGGCCGCTCGAAGGGCTCCCCGGAGCCTTCTCTTCTCCAGGCTGAACCCCCCCAACTCTCTCAGCCCGGCCCCCCAGGGGAGCTGCTCCAGCCCCCCCAGCATCTCCGTGGCCTCCTCTGGCCCCACTCGAGCAGCTCCGTGTCCTTCTGCTGTTGGGGGCCCCCGAGCTGGCCCCAGCACTGCAGGGGGGGTCTCCCCAGAGCGGAGCAGAGGGGGAGAATCCCCCCCCTGGCCCTGCTGCCCCCCCTGCTCTGGCTGCAGCCCCGGGCACGGGTGGGTTCTGGGCTGCCAGCGCACGGGGCTGCCTCACGGGCAGTTTTCCACCCACTAATCCCCCCCAGGTCCTTCTCCACAAGCTCTGGGCTGCTCTCAACCTGCTACTTGCCCAGCCTGGATCTGTGCTGGGGATTGCCCCGGCCCACGGGCAGGACCTGGCCCTTGGCCTTGGGGAACTCCAGGAGGTTCACATGGGCTCACCCCTCCAGCCTGCCCAGGTCCCTTGGGATGGCAATGTTATGTATGAAGTGGGTCGGGACAAACCTGAGTGATTGTGACTTCCAAGCACTTAATTTGATGCTATAGCTGTTGTCCCCTGGTTCTTCCCTAGCCAGGAAAGGTATAATGAAGCCAAGTTACTTGCCTTGTGAATCATGGAGGAGTGAGGTGAGGGGAACACACGTAGTGGCTTTGGTGGGCTTTAGCTTAGGCTCCTATATTTCCCAGGATGTTAAATAGGTAAAGTACAATAGTGTTATTTTTAACCTCTGAGATAATCCCCATGAGCTACAGTTTTCTCATTCTTTTCCCACACTCCTCAACAATTCTTGACAAAATGCTGCATGAAAATGAAAACCTGTTATTTATTATGCTGACAACTTCGCTAGGCTGGGTGCACTGACAGCAGCACATTCAGGTCTGTGTCTGCAGTGAGGAAAATTGTTGAAGCATCACAGAGGGAAAAAATCTCATAACTCCGTTAAACAATTACTTCAGATAACTCTTTACTAACCCTTCTTAAAATTTACCCCAAAGGGGTTATATACAAGTAGTGATTAAAACTGACCTAAATCATAATTTAATTAAAAGAAATTAAAATGCAAACTGAAAATGTTCAGTAACCTCAGGCCACCACCCTAATGATTCATTTTAATGCATTTGTACTTGTACAATAATGGCCTTTGTGTGTATATGCTCCTTGTTTTATGTCTGATATAATTTTGCCACTGGAATAGTCTGAAAATGGTTGCAGGCTGTATGTTCTTGAGCGTATATATGGATATACGTGTGCTTTCTTCTCACATTTTAGGAGTTTCACTGAAGTCAGCATATCTACTCATGTGTGCAGAATGTAACAGCTGTAAGATCAAGGCCTGTATTTTTAATTTTCTCATTAATTAGTTTCCCTGTTATCCTAGAAGGACCTTCATATCATTAGTATGATTACCGTGGCAATATTTTTGTGCTGTAAAAAAGATAATTCAAAACTGGCATCCTTTATCTGCCAGATCTTGGTTTGTATTTGCATTTGTCATAGAAGCGTGGCCCAGCTTGAAGAGAGATTCACAGGCCAGACCACAGGAGAGGTGCACAGTCACTGGCCGCCTGGAGAACCAGAGAATACACCCAGACTTGCATGGCAAGAGCCAGGCGGGGATGTAACAGGGTCAAACCTGGTGCTGGGGGATGTAGTACACAGATATGTGAGAGTGGCAAACAAGATGTGAGCCTGAGGCATTGGCCCTCCATCTCTTTTATTTCTACTCCAGGAAGGAGAGGGTTGTTTGAAGGTACCTTACTCTGACTGTTGACACACTATGGATGATATAAGTACAGCTTTCTCAGTAGTGAAAACAATTTTATTTTTAATAACATCTATGTTGGAGGAGTAGAAGTAGACTGGTTTGTACTGGCTACACAGAATTTCTTTCTTTAATTAAAAATGTTACCTGCAATTCTGTTTTCTTCTAGAAAAATGTCTTTTTGCACCAGTCTTTGAGACATTGACTTTAGCTTCAGATCTAAATACGTCACTGTGAAGAAAGGTACTGCTGAAGAGGAGTAGGTGTATGAGCGAACCTGGCATTTATTCAGCACTGAAGTGGGAAGAGTCAAAAGGCCAGCAAGCTATTAGTATTTTTGACTTGCCATGTTTGTCGCAAGAACAGTGAAAGATGTAAAAAGCCACGTGCTTCCAGGCTTTCAAAGAGAAAATGGGAAGAATACTAAAACGTGCTCTGGTGCTGCTGCTGAGAGTTTGTCCTCTGGACTTTCATAGGGATCTTGTCCCATCCCACTCCCATCTGACTGCCAGCTTATTATTTATCGTATCATCTGCTTCATTTTGGGGCTGCTACTGTAGCTGGCATATCACTGTGCATGCTAAATACCTCTCCTTAGCGTAAAGTGGGCAGGCACTCACAGAGTATCTGGTTTTCTAGTTTAGTTAGAAGTGCCGCTTGCTCTGCCAGCTTGCCGAGTGTGCTGATTGATCACTGTTTAGCCTGTTTTCTACCAAATATAAATGAGGGTATATATCATTTGGGGGGGAATTTTCTTGCCGATCTCAAAGAAAAAGGCCAAGGAGAGAGAGAAAGCACCTATCAGTCACTAGTCAGCGTGGCAAGGGAAAGCAAAATATATGTCTAGAAATAGATATTTTAGTGTCTGATGTGCTTATTTTCTTTGTGCGGTGCTACTGTAATTCTCAAACTCCTGTTTTTAAAACTGACTGCCATGCCGGGGAAAAGAAACAGATGTTCCCATTTGTCTTTTGATGTGGCTCAAATTCATTTACATTTGCTGGCCTAAAATGACATGACATGTCATTTGCCACTTTTTCTATCTCCTTTGGAGTGAGTGACACATTGCTGTTCAATTACTAGTATAATAGAAAAGCAGATATTGTGAGGACAGCTTTCACTTAAAGGAAATGGAATCGCCAGTTGCTGCAGTAGTTGAAAGAGAAGGATGGCAGATACTGTAGAAGTGTAATGTCATCCAGTGGAAAAGACATTTTTATTATTAATAATGTCATGGGTAAGACTCAGGGGAAATGCACTGGGTCTGGCTTTTCTGCCTAGAGAAAAGGAGAGCCAGGGATGAATAAAAATATGGTGTAAAACTGGCTTGCTACTCTTGTAAAATATATTTTCAGTTCTTTGCTTTGAGCATGTACTGCTTAAAGCCTTTCCATTTGCTTTGCAGCCAGCTCCAATGGAGAGCAATAATTACAGAAAGACTTCATCAGTAGAAGACACTTGGTGAGAGGCTCATTAGAAGGATTTTTAAAAAACTGAAAGAACTGTTTGTCAGACACTTTGGGATTAGTGATGTCACCCTACAGTGTGTTTTCTTGTTGGTGTATTTGTACTCTGCTTTCTCCCTTTCTCCTGAGATGAAATTATTCTCCAGGCCAAGCAGAGTGTAACCTTTCCTTCTGCAAGTCATTTACTTGAGGATCATGTGTCCACTCTTAATTTTTTAGCATTTCCTCTTCTCTAACTCTATCTAAGTCACTTGGCAGGCACAGCACATACTTTCAATATGCTGATCGAGATTAATTTTCATGTCACGATCCAGTCAGTCTGTTGGACTGGGTCAGAGTACAAGAGGTGAAGCTTCTGCTTGAAGTCTTTTACATTTTTCTTTCTAAAGGAACAAAATGAAGTGTTAGATGGAAAACATGTTGAGGATCCAATATATAGTGCTGTAATTATCATTCTATTACACCAGTTTTAAACAGTGAATCTCCAGTGAAATAATAGACTTGGGGTTGACAAAACGTACTGATGAATATGTGCTTTATCTGATAATCTGATGAAGCAGATGATCATTTAAACTTTCTTTTGTAGTTTAAGTTTGCTCTGAGTGACTTTCACAAGAGATGTAGTCCCTTGGCAATAAACATGAATGAATCCTTGAAATACCAGGGTTTCACCAAATAACTCATGATTATAGTCATACTATATAGTGCATGTTATAATGGTTGTAGAAACAAGTATCATCTGGAAATGTAGTTTTACGTTGTGAATGCAGTGAGGTAAATGCTGAAATGATTTTCAGTGATGTGTTGGTAGTTACTATTTATGCCTGACCTGCTTTTTCTGAATGTAAAGTCTTTCTTTGCAAAGCGAAACATGTTGCACTTGGCCATAATGAAATCCTTTCTACTCTGGCACTGCTTGTTTTGCACTGATGCAATATTCTCTTTGGATCTGACCTAATGGTAAAGATTCTTCCAGTGTCACTGCACTGTTGTGTTACAGGATTGTCTTGAACATACTGTTCCTTTCCACAGCTCCTGAGCTAGGTGACTTTATCCTTTGAAACACATCCTAGTGATGTAAAGGGTTTTTTTTTTTCCTTACTTATTAATTGCTTGCTGCAAAGCTTTCAAAGTCCCAAGCCCATGTTTTAAAAGAAAAGGGGAAGGGGAGAAGAAAGTTTATATTCTTACACAGCTAACTTTCTATTTTGCATGCAGTCCTCCTATTGCGTGTGGACAGGCAGAATGCTGATTTTGAAAATAATACTTTTTGATTTCAGGCGGGGGAAGGAAAAACCCAGCTGGTTTTATCAAGACATTTTGGTCATCCATGTAATGCAATTTTTTACAGGTTAGAGCTCACTAATGTGCTAAGAAATCACTATAGCTAGTCATCCGTTAAGGCTGGTTAAAATTTGTACAAAGAGTTACCAAGCAGGCAGGAGGCCCGAGTCCCCGCTGGTGGCCATCAGCCGCTCCCTACCTACCTCTCCCCTCCCAGGTGAGGTATAAAACTCCTGCTCCATCTCCTCTCCTCCTGAGAGCAGCTCTGTGCAGGGTCAGCCTGGAAATACTTCTCCGCTAGTCCCATCTGCTGGATGCCAGCGTGTATTGCCTGCTGGAAAGAGGGAGAGCATCATACCTCAGCCTTTAAGTATTAGCTGAATGCGGCGTGCCACCAGATGTACATCTGCTGATGAAAAACATGCACTTTCTCTGGTTTTCTTCCATCCACCTAATTGCATCTGGGCTGCTGCTATTCTCTTCAACAGACTCCATGTGTTAAGTAAAAGCAAGGTGGTGGCACGAGGAACTTTAAGCGAGAAGCTGTAATCAGAAAAACCCAGGAGCCGGAAAAGATCGCAGCAAAAAAATATGTGTATTGTTATCAAGCCATTTACAGGCCTGGGAATGAATTTCCTTTCTCCCAGTGTATATGTTCAGCAGTCAGTTTTATAAATGCCTCATTAAGGCTGCTACTCAGCTGCTCTCACCGTCTATCTCGCCATGCTGGAGAAGAGGGAGTGTAGCCATCACATCTGATCCAGCATGCTGCACTGCAGCCTCTAATATTATTATGAAGCTAAAAGAGCCTTCTCCATTGTTGAAAATACAGACTTCCTGGAACATTTCTAATCAGGCCAGGCAAAGGTTAAGAGAGCTTGATCTCATGTCCATAGATATTCCCCAGGGTATTACTTTTCTTGGTGGTAATTCACTGTTTGGTACCTGCCATCCAAAAGGGAGCTGGAGAGAAGAAAATGGGTAATGAATGCAAATGCAAAGTAGTGGAGAAAACTAGGAATGAATGCGAATGCAAAAAGGGGGAAAATGCATTCGATCCTAGCAATCTTACTTTGGATTATTTTGCTCTCTTCTTTGCAGTCATTTGTGTTGCATTTTTATACTTTGTGATGAGTGGTGGTGTGCCTTTTGCTTTAAAATAAAATGCGGGTGATTCTCCACCTTCTATTCTTACCTTCCATAGGCATTAAATTAGGTTCTGCAAGTCTGAAACACAGTCACACCAAGGATCTTATGGAAACATTTCTGGAGGAAAATAATCCTAGGAAAAAATCTTTATAAAATACATAGAATAAGATCAAGCAACAATTTCATCCATTGCAGACAATGTTTAGGGAAACATACCTTTATTTGGTGTGCCTACTGAGATAAAATCTTTAACCTCCCTTCCTCATCCTTAGATGTGAAAATGTGACTGTTTTAAATGTAACTGGTTATGTTTGCAGGTTTTTTCAGTTTACCTTTGTATCTCTCCCCTTTTATCATGGCACCTTGCTGTAAATTAGCATTTTGCGCTGAGTTGGTTACAATTAATATTGCTGCTGCTGTTACCAATAAAAAGATATATCATAAATAATTTTTACGTGTTTTCCTCAATAGGCGGTAACAGCACAGAGGAGAAGCAAAATGCCGAAGAAACGGAGGCCCAGAGCCAAGAAACAGGTTTGTACCAAGTTCCTTAAAGGACTTTCTTAGGTTTTATCCACCTTGGTGAACAATAACCTTAGTCAGTGCTATTGACGGAGAATGTTTGTACATTTTAACCAGATTAGCTCAGGTCTTGAGCAATTCTCCCATTCGAGACTGCACCTCCATTCATTATGAATGAATGTATTGCAGTGCAGGAATGCAGACTTCCCTCTTTGGCTTACCAGCTCTACATTCTCCCTTTAAGGTGGACTACCTCTAGCTAATCCTCTAACTAGAAAGAAATAATTTTTCATCTGTCTACAACAGAGTAGCCCTCTGCAGAGAATAGAAATGGGGGAAAAGGAAATTTGAAGAAGGAAGAAGGAAGCTTCCTTTGATGAAAACTATACTTCTGAAGGTTTGAAAGGGTATTTTCAAGTTTTAATAAATTGTCTACACAAGTCTCAGGGGTTATGAAGATTTAAATCCATACAGAATGATATTGCATATACTGTGAATCGATGTCAGAGTTCACAAGCAGTGGGTTCTGCAGATGGTATGCTTACAAATTATAGTGAGTTCAATATGTTAAAATATGTCACTGTTCACAGTAGATTTTCTATTATTTTTTTCTGTTTATGATTGTATCTTTCATCCTACCGAACTCTGTTCACTGCAAAAGACAACTGCAATTAGTTCGTTATCAAAAGAGCTCGAGTGACAATCAAAATGTCTGTAAATCCCCTTATTTCTTAAGGATTTCTTTTAGTGTAGTATTACTTGTAGCACAATGATTTTCTTGTTTGATTGGGGTTTTACTCACTGTATTTCAGGGTGTTGCTTACACATGCTTAATTCAGAGAGCATGAAACAGTTTTCTTCAGAACTTCTCTTTGGTTTGTTTTTTTTTTTTTTTTTAATCAGAATTGAAGATTGTTTTCAGTATGTTGAAGATTGAGCTGAAGAAGGCCAGCCAGTAAATGCAACAAAAATATTTTAGAAGGCCTAGAGTCTTGACTTATCTGGTTTGCTTACTGCATCGTGACTGTTTCCAGATGAGGAATTAATTTAATGAGGGTCCTTCTTTTTGTCCAATGCATTGGGCACTGTTTATGTGGAAGTGCAGCATTTCCCCTTGCGCTCCCCAGGTCAGTCTTCTGCAAGAAGGTGTTAACAGCTGACACTGTCGGCAAGTGCTTGAAGTCCATCTATGTTTCATGTCTTTTTTATCCCCTCTTTATGTCCTCGTGTGGGGCAAGCAGTGGGAGGGGAAGCCATAGGCACACAGTATTACAGAATAAAAAAGACTGGACCTCAGTGAACTTCAGACCTAGGGCCCTTTTCCTCCCCAGGATAAGTATGAAGTGGTATTTTATATGTGCTCGAGGACAACCAAGTTTCCTTTCCCGGGTTTTTCACTTTTATGCTAGTCATATTTTAAACAGGCAAAGGGGACCAGAGAGAAGGGAGGCATGAGGTGCTCTGTGTGAATCTAGATTCTGTTTTGAATCTCTGACTAGGCCCAGGGATACCTTTGCCCAAGCAATTTTGAGCTTTTAACTGTACCAAGTACTTGGCTGCTAGCTCACCTAAGAGCTAGTACTGCTAGAGGCTCCTAGCTCACACTGCAGAGGTTCCCGCTCAACCCGATTATACTTTTGTCCACAGGTGCCAAATGCAGCCCACTGTACTTGTCAGTTGTATTCATTCTGATGGGGTGCACATTTCTCTTTGTCGTGGTTTGATACTGGTCAGCAGCCAAACACCATGTAGCCACTCTCTCCCCCTTCTCTTCCAGCAAGGAGCAGGGACAAATGAGCCAGGTTGGGGATTTGAGATAGGACCGGGAGGGGCAGATCACCCATTATGGTCATGAGCAAAAGGCAGACTTGTTAGGGGAATTAAAAAAGAACATACATTTATTACAGACACTAACAACAACACTTAACAGAGTAGGACAGTGAGAAGCACTGCCACATCTTGAGAACACCTTCCCCCCACCCCTCCCTTCTTCCCGGGCTCAGCTCTGCTCCCGATATCTCTACCTCCTCCCCCAGCGGCGCAGGGGCAGGGAATGGGGGGTGCAGTCAGTGCTGCTGCTTCCACCCTCTGCGGTGGGGGGAGCTTCTGGAACTTGTTCCTCCTGCTCCATCGTGGTCCCCCTCTCACAGGAGACAGTCCTCCACAAACTTTCTCTGACGTGAGTCCCTCCCACGGGCAGCAGCGTTTCCTTACACTGCTCCAGCGTGGGACACCAACTTTCTCCAACTGGATTCCCTTCCACGGCTGCAGCCCTTCCCGAGCTGCTCCGGCGTGGGACTCCCCCGCATGCTGCAATCCTCCCAGCACTGAATTACAGCAGCGGGGCTGCCTTTTCCCACAAGACCCCGACCTTCTCCAGACACAGTCACCTTGATCATCCATGCAAAATGAAACACAGGCCATAAATCAGTGTCTGCTCCACCGTAGATCTCCATGGGTGGCAGGGGGGGCCGCCCTGCCGTCTCCCCACAGGATACAGGGGGGTCTCTGCTCCGGCACACCTCCCCCCTCCTTTCTTCCTCCGTTCCTCCACTGACCTTGGTGTTCATGAGCTGCAGCAACTCCTCCTCACCAGTCCCACTGCTCCTCACCACGTCCCTTCTTAAATACGTTCTGGCAGAGGCGCAGCTGATGGGCTCAGTTTTGGTGCAGAGGTGGAGCTGACTTGGAGCTGGGGGAGCTTCGAGAAGCTTCTCGGAGGGGGCCGCCCCTATAGCCCCCTCCCCTGATACCAAAAAACCCCACTGCTCACTCAAACCCAGGACACTCTGGTATTTTGATTTGCAAAACAGTTCAATTGAATGAGATACGTTTCATTTTTCCCAAGAGAATTAAGGAATATGTACTTTTCTAAATTATTGCTTTGCTACTGGAGGTGTCTTAAATGCACTGTGTTTTTCCCAAAACCGTCATTATGACTTGTTATGTTACAAGCTGTCAGAGCTGGTTTATCGGAGCCATGTTGTACGTCTATCTCATATTGGTAGTCGTGTTTTGCTACTCTCATGAAAAACGTCAAAGAAAAGATCCAGACATTTTAGGTCACAGATCCAGAAAATATCATACTTTAGGAACATGTTTTAGGTACATGCCTAAAGATAGCATTGTCCCTACACATAGCCCATGAATCACCTCCTCGGCCACAGGCACATAGGGTTACAGGAAAAAATTATTTGGCTTAACTTCTATCCCTACTGGTTCACATAGTGATAAGAATAGAGAAGTGTACAATTACCTTGAGTTAGTTATATTCAGCTAATGGGTTGCTGCTGCTTTCCACTCTACTCATTGGGGAGACAAAACATCATGAGGAACTTTTCGACTGCTGCTTCTGAGTCTTTACTTGTCAGTAGGAAATGGCCTGATTTTCTAAGATACACAGTTGTATGCCTAAAACATTTCTAATCCCTCTGAATGATCACCGTAAGGAGCAATCCCATCAAATGTTTAAGTTCTTATTTGTATTTTCTAAACCAAAAGGCATAACCTTCATCTGAGTGTGACAAATCACAAATCATATACTTCATCACTGTGAGAAAAAGTGTAGGAGAAAAAAAAGGCACTGTATTCTTACCCAGTCTATTGCATAGTGATTTATATATTTTTATCATACAGTAGTGAAAAAGCCAGTTTATAGTGTACAAAGACTGGCCTGAAATTTTTCAGCTATTACTGTATGTTTTTTTTAAATCCTGGCCTCCAGTCTATCATCAGTGAACTTCACAGTTAACATGTGGAAAAACAAAATGGCAGGTGGTTCAGAGCTTTTGTTTCAAGCTACTTAAAAATACTCAATGACTATATTAGGGAAAAAAAATTGTCAGAATCATCAGAGTCAAGTCTTTTGAAAGGAATGAAAGGCTAGAAAGGAAAACAAAGTCTTATAAAGGTTTTAGAACTATAAAAACTACCAAGAAAAAACAACAGTGAAAATTAAAAAACTATGTTAAATTCAGGTACTGGTTTTATCTGCAATAGTTTTACCTGCATGATTTATCATTAAAGGACTCCAAGCTGCAGATATTCAGGGACTTGCTAAATTTCAGGCCTGATTCACGAAAGCTTCTATTTTCAGGAAAGCATTTGCATGTAATCATTTTGATTCCAATGGGATTCATGGACATGATTAAAGTTAAGAATGGCTTAAATATTTTTTCCGAAAATAGATGGATTAAATGAAAAAAAGAATCTCGAAGCAAATAGCAACACCGGCCTACCCATGAAACTGATAGCTGTTCCTCTCTCTGTATTGTGAGAAATTGAAATATAGACTTGATCTCGTGGTATTGTAATATAAATTCACCCCTGGCTTAGGGAAGGAAATCAGACCCAGTAATGGCTGGTGAATGCAATGTGAATGGATAGAAGCCCAGTAAATCAAAATCAGGTCTCAGTAAGGTGTAACACCTTTTTCAGCAAAGTGGTTCATCGGTTTGCTATCTAATGAATAACTTCTCTTTCATTTCCTTGGTTCTTATAGATGAGATGAAACCTGCAACTGTAGCCAGCCTATCATCAGAAGAAACAGAGCTGCGTGAAGATAAAGGTACAGATTGTAAATTGTTTCAAAATATCCAGTCCCAAGAGGACATTGTGTAAGGCCTTATTTTCCTCTGTCTGGAAATTGCAAAAATCACAGTAGAACAATATAGAAATAGGTAAATGCTTGGATTTTCATTTACAAAAGTCTTTGTAATGAAGTATTTGGCACCAGCTGTTGTGCTTGTAGGAGAGATGCTGTGAATTCCTAAATCCCCTTGTTATAGAGGTAATGCTAAAAAGACATACATGACATATCAGAAATAAACCCAAAGCTTGGGCTCACTGGGGCAATTCACAGGCGTAAAGTTAAGCATGCACATCTATCTCGGCAATATTAGCTCCCTATTCGGTGCTCTCCTGATGGGGAAAAAGAAAAACACAATAGCTATAAACACATCAAGAGGAGACAGGAGATGAAGTCATAATTGAGAGGGAGAAAGTAATGTTTATCTTGTGCAGACTGTGCTGGGCACTCAGATCATTTAGTTTGTGATAAATATTTAAAAGTGTCACGGGGCCAAATGACAGGGAGTTTAGGAAACAAGAAAGAGAGATGATCTAATTTAAATGTTTCAAGCTGAGATTTTTCCTGTGGAGTTGTGGGTTTACAGATAGGAACCAGTGCGCAGACGTACTGTTTTTGATACTCTTATGATATCACACTATTAATTGCTTGTGCCAGTCTATGGTTTTTGGCATTTTTGTGGGGGTACGTCAGGAAAAAGCCTGAGTGATTTATAAAATGTTCGCTACTGGTAATTCAAAACAGGAGTTATGCTATCTATAATAAATACAGTCCATCAGTACAGCCTTCAAGAAAGACTAATTGAAAATTTTAATGCATTTTACTGAGATAACATAATTATTAACATCCATTACCTTATTTATTTTAAAAGATTTAATGTTTAATTCAGCATCACTGCTTGACTCTCTTCTCATTTTTCTAGATAAGTGTGATGGGGTATGAGATCTTGCCCTTTTGTTCCAAAGACACATGTTAGAGAGCCCACATACTTACCTGATTATGAGTTCAAAGCCTTGTGCAGGTTGATTTAAGTGCTTTCTTAACTGATTGATTGATCCTGCAGGGAAAAAAAAAAAAAACACAAACCTTTGCTGGAGCACTGGCTTTTCCTTTTGATATCTTCACAGATTAAAGTCGTGGCAAGGCTAGTGGCAGGCAGAAATAGTGATAGATTCAGCCCCAGCATAGTTGGTGATTTCCTGTCATTAATTTCTCTTTTTTTGCTGACATTTGACCTGTTTACGTATCCTGTATCTATAAGATCCCCCATCAGATGTAGTTTTCATGTTTTGTAATGCGAGGGTCACAGTGAGCAGTTTGGATTTTTTTTTTTTTTTTTTTGCTGTCTGCAGACTTACTGAAGATCCCAACATTTTAATATGGCTTTGAGTACTTCTTCCTGACTATGAAGCCAGTGTCTTCTGATATGCTTTTCAGTGACCGTCTCAATGTGTAACAGCTCCAGTTTTTTGATGCATTGTATTAGTTGTCTCTTCTCAGGAGAGTAACTATCTTGGTGCTCTAGGTCTCAATTTTCCTATAAAATATGCTAAGAGTATAGTATTTTCCTTCTTCTCTTGAGAGCTTGACAAAAGAGATAGTACCCTGAGAAATCCAAAGGGTAGTTTCTCTTGGATGTCTTACCTCTCCTCAAAAGTAAGATGGAAAGCAGTCTGGTAGGGAAAAAGGAACGAGACTGACTCTCCTCCACATATTTTGTTTGTAAAGTCGTACAAGTAGAAAAAGAGAATGGTGGGGAAAATAACATGTATGGGGATTTGCCTGCTACTTTCTTAAATATAGCCTGAAATTTTGAATGACAATGCCAATGCATCCACCAGGCCATGGGTTTAATCCTTATTACCATTAGTAGACTTTCAACTTTACAGATTTTAGATTTTGAGTTGTTTTAAAATGAACGCTATGGGTACAAAAAACTAGCTACCGCTTGGGAAATGGCACTTTTACAAAATCCTGGCATTTCTGAAAATACCTGCTGTTCCTGAAATAAATTTCACCCTTCAAATTGTTTGCCCACTGAGTTAACACAGCTAAAATCTGCCAGGTTCTGGAACATACCCATTTCTGTAGTTTATCTTCAACTAAATGAATTGGATGTAAAGCATTTAAAGAAGTTGTGGTTTTCCAGTCCTTCTACCTAATTACTGTGAAAGGAGATTTGTGGCAAATAAGTCTAGGCTACATATTCCCAAAAAGCATAGTTTAAACCACTCGGAATAGGAGATTTCCAAGCCTACTATGGAATTACAACAGTCTTTCAAAAGTAAGTTCTGGTAAGTGCACCAAAACAAGTATTTTGACTCCAATTAGAGTTGACTAGTAGTTTTTCTGCTGATTTTTTCTCATATTTCTGGGATTAGACTATAGAAAGCACATTGAAATAGTTATTTATTGATCAAAAACATGGTGATATTGAAAACAGCACATGTGTCTCTGCTACCATGAAGTTCTAGTATTTTTGTCTTACCTGAGTCATCTTTATCAGGTTTTTTAAAGGAAAAGGGAAAGGAAGGGAACATGAAAGGGGATGTTACGTGATGAGTGCATGGAACAGTGCAAGAATCATGTTTTGAGGGGCTCCAATTAAAATTAAAGCCTACTGTGAGATTATAAATCTCATATTAATGTGAAAGTATCTCTTCTGTTATTCACAATAGAAGAGACACTGTCCAGAAAAAAAGGTCCACATGAGCCCAGTTTGCATGTCACCTTTGAGCAGACTGAATTTTTTGACTGCTCTGTCTGTCCTCAGGAAAAAAAAAAAAAAAAAAAAAAAAAAAAGGCAGAAGAGTCATATTCCAAGAATATCAAGATGTTTGATGTTATGCTGTGGAGGTATTGTCTTATTCCAGTCTGTGCCAAGTTTCTATTTCCACTGTCTGGAAATGCTGCAAAGAAATGTTGCAATTTTACCCTTGAAAACTTGCATGCATAACTATTAGTTCTTGGGGGAGAGCTGACATCTCTAGGCAGCACCTTCGTAGCGCTTCATTACTGTGCATATGGAAGTAGATCCTTTATACACAGCATATTTCAAGTTAGAGATGCTTCTCTTTATGAAGTGTAAGAGCAGAACAAAGTGATTAAAGTCATTAATGTTTATGCAGAAGATAAAACACATATCAGACGGGCTGCACTCAGTCTAGTGTGCCTGTCCATCCAAGATTGTGCT
The DNA here is from genome assembly GCF_018691265.1 of Tyto alba. Lineage (NCBI taxonomy): Eukaryota > Metazoa > Chordata > Aves > Strigiformes > Tytonidae > Tyto > Tyto alba. Next base: position 931,781 of record NW_024881278.1, on the reverse strand, counting down.
GGGACTACAAACTCATTTTAAATGGACTGTTTTGTATATTGGTGTGGATTGGTTTGAACCTGTGATTGATTTTTTTTTTTTTTTTTAAAAAAAAGAGTACGTGTGCATACTTTTTTAAAAAGAGTATGTGTGCAAGAGAGAGTGTTCTGCATCTTCATCTCAGTTACCTGCCCTACCAATTGCTATTTAACCCGATTTATTGATAGGGCTTTCTGGTAGAAAAATGAAAAAAGGAACTGGTTTTAGTACAGGTGAAGAATGAACTCCCCATTATGCAATCATGGCAAAGTTTCTGTGCACAATACGCTGATTTTAATTCATTAGCACTTAATAAGAACTGAATTTTCATTTGAAGGTCAACTAAATTAAATCATATGCTAATTAATTTTAAAAATAAAGTAGCGATTAATTATTTCCAGGTGTTCACCAAATTTTGTGCTCCTGTGGGAGTGCCATTTAAAGCAAGCCACTATTTTCTACATTCTCTAAAATGGAGTCAGATTCAGTCAGCCAGGGGACTTATGTGGTCAGAAGCAGAAGTAGGTATATGCCTTGGCTAGGGGCTAGGCCTAAAATCTCACTTTGTACAACCCAGAAGACTTTAAATATCCTGCCTGTAAATCATAATGGATACAAAATTCCTGTTTGGCCAGCTGTAGTTCTCACCATGGAAAAATCTCGATGTCCTAAAGATGTAAATGATTGAGAAAGGATAAGCTGAAAGTTGGAGCATTTCAAATGCAGGGGAGCTGTGCAAATCGACATAAATTAGACATTGATAAGTGGGTGAAAAGATTGACTGAAAGGCCAATATGTTCAAAAGGAGGTGTTTAAAATCAGCTCTTAAGTATATATTAAGACATCTAAATGAATGACCTGGTTTTCAGAAGTGCTGAGCGCACAGCAGCTACCAATGAAATGTTTTTACTTCACCCTTGGGCTATGATTAGACCTGGAAAATTTCAGCCTGAAAAATTTCAATTATAGGTAACTGAAAAAGAACCTTTCTAATGGAAGAGTTTCAACACCCCCAACCGTAGCTGTGGCTCTGCATGCCAGCTACAGTGATAACATTTTTCTCTCCCTTGGTTAGAAGGATTTCTATGAAAGCAAATTGGCTAACACAAGATAAATGCTGTGGTTTGTTTTTTTTCTAAACCACCTACATAACCATCACCATCCAACCAAGCACCTATTCTCCTAACACCCTCCATAATGGTCACTTTGAGCTGCATATAATGCAGGCTATTTACTTTTCCTTTTAATCTGACCTATCTGTAGCATTGTGCATCCAGTCAGGGTCCAGCCCATAAACTACTCAAGAGGTATTTCTGCTTTACCCTTCACCGGTACAGGCAGCCCCAGCAGCCAACACTAATCTATTTAGCTGCTTTATCTAGATCCTACTTATTTTTAAAGATTAGCCGACCTGGAGCCATTCAGCTGCGCTCCCATCAGCCTGATGTGAGCACCTACTCCTTGCATCTGTCCCCCTCAACCCGTACCTCCAGCTGCATGGCATTTTCTCCTGGGAAAGGTCTAACTGAGGCAGCCAGGTATTTCTCTACTCTTTCCTTTCCCAGTGCCCTGTTCAACACGCCCTGCCCCTGGCAGCAGCAGCAGGATGCCCATGGTTATCGTACCAGCTGCGCCTGAAATTTCTCTTGGGGACAGAAGGTGAGGTCAGAGGAATGCTGGTCTGTCAGCGTGGAGCACGAGTAGGTGGGAGCATTCCTTGGTGGACCGCACCTGTGGAGATGAACTGCCTGGTCTATCACCCGAACGCTTGCAAAAATATCTCTACAGGTTGTTGCACCTAAAAAGGTCTGTTTCACCAAGCCGTATAAACTTGGGCTCCAATAAATCTAATCTGTCATAAAGATAGATTAAAATGTAATCTTGGTGGATATAAAAATAACATTTTAAAGTCAAAGCTCAAGAATATCTCCCTAACTTCTCATAAATCACCGTTTTATAGTACTTCATTTTAACACATTTTCCTCAGTTTATGAGGCAAAAGAATACCCTAATCATGTGGCAGCCTCCATGCACACCATTACCTGTAATTTTAGACGCCTGCTTGATTTCTTTCACTCTGGAAATATTCCAGTCATTTTTCACAGTATCATGCCTAAAAAATAAAATGCACTGAACCTGTTTCTTTCATAATGACCAGCTTTTTCCCTCTTTAATCTTCTTACAGCTCCCTAAAACATGGTGATTTATCTATGCTGTGTGCAGGACCCAGGTGTGTTGCATATTAGAAACAACTCAGTAAATAAGCCATACAGAGAGTAGCTTGGGAAGTGAATTTTAAAAGATCATTAAAACCACTTAACATTCAGATCTTACCATTTCTACTCTTCCTTAGCATTTGCAAAATTTTATTTGAGCAGCGTTGCTTTATACACTCAAAAAAACCCAAACCATGAATGGCATGAAAAAGCATGGGGATTTATGTAGCGTTTAGACAAAATAGTGTCTGATTATTGGCAGGAAGGATAGGATTGATAATTTATTGCAAGCTACATGGTTTTCTTGGAGCTGAATTCAACATACAGTTGATATATTGGAACAGTGAATGTACTTGGGGAGTATTCTGATCGGCTTAAAGTGCAAATATTTTCTTCACGGGTTGTTAAAGGTTGGGGCAAATTCACAGGTGCATTCAACCATGCAGCCTCATGAGAGTTGTTTCAATACAACAGTGGGTTGCAGAGCCACGTGCTTCTGCCATGGACACTGTCACTGCAGCCACCAAGTAAAAGCAGATTTGAAGGAACTAAGGGTTGCTCAGACTTCAGTGAGCACTTCAGTGCTTGATGTGCAGTAGATGAAAGTGGCCTATCTTTGGTTCATTTATGTCATTAAATGTCATGTTTGGTTCATTCATGTTTGATCAATGATGACATTAGGAGCTGTGCTCCAGTGTAGTATCAGAAACACTGATTATTTTCAGTCCTGCCTGCAGGATTGTTAACCTTTGCTGTCCCAATTTGTGGTTACCCAAGGTAAATAGTGCCCAGCATGCGTTATTAAAAAACTGAGCATACTGTGCTGTGAAATAATATCCTGACTTGGAATCTCTGGTACAACTTAACAGATAAGTAGCTGTGTTAGGGGAAGGCTAACACTGCTTTATGCCGTTTAAAAAATCAGAGTTAGTTCCCTAGCCAATTAGCAATGAACAAAGGCTTTAGGGATGGCCAGAGCTTTTGTAGACCCTGTAATCATTTAGGACTATGATACTGCCTTATGCCCAGTTGCACAGGGCTCTAAAGGGCTAAGTGAGCACAGAGGACCAGCTGAGCCCAAGGAATATCAATACCCTACTGAAAATTTGCATGCAGAAAGTAGTATATCATCAGCATTTGTGGGATTCCCACTGCTGCTTGCCAGCTGAAATGGAGGTGCCACTCTTGCCTTATATCCAATCTGGGAACAGCTTTTATTGACTGCTGCATTTGGTCTTACACTTTTACTCTTGCTTGGCTCAGATTTTCTTCATAAATCTGGGTTTATTCCTTTGCTTTATTTTATTCTTGCTAATCCTAAAAGTAAATCTGTCTTTGGACCTTTTGGCTTGAATATTTGATCTAATATTTGCATTTAAAAAGAAGAAATCTTTGACATGGTCTTGACCTTAAAGATTTTGAAACTCAGAATCTGCATACTAATACAAAGACTTATTTCTACTGCTGAAATAAGAGCAGTGGACTCTTACAGCTAGGCAGTAACTCCTGTCCATGTTCTGCTCTTTTTGCAAACACACTTTACAAAAAATAACTTTTGCAAAATTATCATTGTATATTGCCTGGGATAATTTGGAATTCTGGGCAATTAAATTACATTCTTGAACCCTGGAACAATTAGCACACTGTTTACGATAAAAATGAAAGTTTAACACAAAATTACAATCCCGTGAGAATAAACTTTGCAGAGCCAGCTATAGGAATGTGTGAAGATGTGCCAAATAGCATAGGTGGTCTTCTGGCTGCGGTGCCTCATGCTGACGCTCAGCGCAGCTGCAGGGTCAGACTGCCAGCTGTGCCAAAAGGTGGAAGCAGCGACAGCCCCCCATGCTGTGTGATAACTGTTGTTTGCTATAAGCTACGCAACGCTCCGCGACAAGCAGCAGAGTAATGGGGCACATACATCAGCCGAGCACAAGGCTCCTTAAACTCCATTTGTTATTATTGACCAAAGCGCGTAATTGTTCCTCTGATGCTGGGGATTGATTTTTGCATGAAATTGGAGTCATTCCTCATTCTAGGAGAAAAGGTGGCACCTGTGAACTGAGATTAAAGGCGCAGGACTGAGAGTATGAAGTACTGTGCAGTAGGTGTAGGATAAGATAGCTCTAAGGGTCAGGCAGGACAGAGCTGCACGCATCCCTACCGCCTGTCACAGGTAATATCACTCTTTGTCATCACTTTTGACTGTTTGAAGGGCTACTTAAGGCAGAGGACTTGTGATTCCAGCTTTGTCAGTACAGTTCCTTTTGCAAACATGCAACAAAAATCATACAGAAAAAGATTATATTAATTTAGGGCATGGGGCTACAGATGATACAAAATCTTGGCTCATTTGATATCCTGAAAGCTTTGTCAGAAACTTCAGCAAAGTCAGAATTTCAAATCAAAGGGTCTAAAAGTTTGCTTGAAAAATTCCCTACAGATTTTCAGTGCCATTCCCATTTGTACCAAGAGGTCCTTCAACTTGCTTTTGATTAAACTTGGAATTTGATGAAATTGTAATTTATTTTTGCTCTGATTCGGGCTGATAGGGTAATCCCCTGTAACTCGTAGCACAATGTGGCATCCTACTATGAAAGGCCAGCGCAGAGGTCCAGCTGATAGCAGTGAGTAAACGTTTTAAATCCACAGTAGGGTGAAAAAAAAGTGCAGCAAGGGCAAATTTTAGCAAAGTGTACATCTGTGAGATATTCTACTTTCAAACTTGGATTTATAAACTTATTGTCATGCCACGAAAGAAGTAAGAAGCTGTGCAGGTAATTAAATATTTGCCTTGGGGGATTATTTGCAGTTAATTAAAGCCACACACTCTCAGTGCATACCTTTTCTACAGATTATTAAATTTGGATCGGATGTTAACAACCCAGCTTTCTCACTTATCCATCAGAGATTGTTCTTGGCAAGTTTCAAGAACAGAGTTTTACAGGGGCATCCTTTGGTATATTGTAAAATTTGCTCTCCTATTTTGTAGAAAGAGACCTTCCAGAAGTAGAGCCTTAACAAGACTGTCATAACGTAATTTATTATCATGCACCATAGATCTTTTGGCACTGTTACTTAAGTTTTTCATCTAGCAGCATTTTAGAAAGTGTTTCACTCTGGAACACAAATAGTGATTATCTGTTACTGTTCTTAAAACCTCACGTGTACTTATCCCTGTAGTTTGCAGAAATGTCCAGTTAGATCAGCAGTGGTTTTTAAAAAGACTCAAAGAGAGCTCTTTATCCAGTGAAAGCTGCATGTTATGCAGATGAGCAGAGCTAAAACGGGCGACTGTTGCTGTGATTTTCTGATTGCAGTGAAATGATGCATTTCTTTACCCCCGTGCAAAAACTAAGGAATGGCTGTTGTCAGAAAATGTCATTCGACACAACAAAATAGTGCCCTGTGTTTATGAAGACTAGAGATAACATAGCAATTGCACTTATGACACCTAATGTGCCACTGTTTCAGGCTGTGGCTTTGGGCAGTTCATTTTGCTGGTCTCCCCCCAGAAGGAAAAGGAGCCTTGGCCACAATAACGACCTTGGGAGTTCTGCCATCAAGTGAAATGAGGCTAGGATTTGCAGGCATTTATAGGACTTAACGTTTGTCAAGTTTGTGGAATTCCAACCATGAAAAGCGCTGGCATTGTTCTAAATAAGTAAGAAATCACTTTATTTATCAAGTAGGTGGTTTGTGCTGTTTTTCATAGCTTTGTGCCACTCCATTCATTAGCAATAAAACTCTCAGTAGCTCTGCTGATTATTCTTATGTGTCCTATCTTGCCAGCTCCATCTTTAGGGTTTGTACTGCAGGAAAAAAACTGCTCAGTAAGTGCATGGATTTTGAAATCAATTTGAATAATTGAAACACATGAGTATACTTTTGTAGTATATAAGTCTGTAGTTAAAAAGATAGAAAATCTGTCAGCATATCAGAATGCTAGATATGAAGCTAGCACCTAAGGGCTACCTTTGTCTGAAGTAACTGCCAGACTTTTCCAGCACAAAAACCGCTGCAGGATTTGTTTGTTTGTTTGCTGTTTCCTCAGACTCCCTGAAAGACTCCAAAGGCGCACAGGAGAGTGACCCAGTGCATCCTGTGGGATGTGAGCAAAATCAAGCCGAAGGTAAAGTTTTGTATCAAAATTCTTTAAGACAGAGATAATGAATCAGTTGGGAACCTTAGTTCTTCCAGTTTCAGCATCCAGTGGTTTTCAGCCTGACCTCTGATGCCTTAAGAAAACGCTGTCAGCTAGTAGATGTTGTGTGCCAAGCAGTTCTGGTGAGGTAATCCCTGGTGTTGCTGGAAAACACACATCTCCAAATATGTGGGTTTAACCATATTGATCCTGGGTGCATAGCATTGTTATTAGTGCCCTTTTTTTTTTTGTTTCTGTTCTGAAAGCCTGTGGGGTGATTCTGTTCCTTCTGCTAAGTTGACTGTCAAGTGTGAGCACTTTGCAACAGCTCCTATGAGAATCAGTGTATCAAGGCTAGGCTACAAAAGAAGAAAAAAAAAAAAAGTTGGTTCAGGGTCAGTATTGACCAGCCATTTAACATACATAATGCTTAGGGTTCGTTAAGTGATATTTTAATGTATAAAACAAGTTCAGCATTTTTCATTTAATAGAAAAGAGGCGACACTTGGCTGAAAACGACTGTGCTATGTTAGGTTTGTGTCCTGTTTTGGTGAACTTGCCGCTGCCTGCCCGCAGCCACCATGCTGATATCATTTGCAATTTGTCTTGCTAACAGGACAACAGAATGTTTCTGCAGAGGAGATGAAAACTGGGGCAGATTCCCAAAGCTCCTGCATGGAAATAGAAGGTACTGCACATGCCTTGAAAACAAAGAGCAAGATTAACAGGCAAAACCACTAGTTATTACTCAGATATTATCAGTAGTATTTAAGTCCCCTTTCTCCATACCTACTAAGGTAAATCTGTGGAACTGGATCTTCCTGTGGTAACTGAAAATTCAACCTTGAGCAGGGGGGTATCTGTGGATTCTCATTGATAAAAGCTGACTTTTTAATGACTGTGACTGTTAGAGAAAGAAGTGAACATTGCCTTTCTTACTCCTGATGACAAGCACTTCAGCCTTGTGTGTTTGGAGCACTGAATGCTCTGTCCCCAGTCCAGCAAAAAACTGGAGTATGTGCGTCCCTTGGCTTGCAATGAGTCCCAGTGAAGGCCCACTCTTGAAGCTAAGCACATGGGGGGGTTTGTGCCCAACCCCAGAAAGCTCAAAATCTTGGATGATAAAGGCCTTGCTCTCAACTACAGCCCCTTGGATTTCCCTCAGACAGTTTTTGTATCCCTACCTTAAGACGAAAAAGGATCTTTTTCCTCTGCCAGTGCTTTTAATGGTAATATCTCTAGTGCGTGTTAATCTTTTGTGTCCGTTCAAAAAAGTCTTACTGTTCATCTGCTTCTTATCAAATTTATTCAGAGCCATTGTTGAACCAAGAAGGCACAAGAGAAGTTGAGATACCTTTGATTCATGGTGCAGAAGAAAAAGAAGGAGGAAAAGATGAAGAAGGAGGTGAGGTTACTTTTTAAATAGATTGAGACAGAGAATGCTGGTGGGGTCATGTTCTCCTCTTCTATTGTGAGGGAACATGGAAAAAGCACATAAAAGTGGGTTGTTTTTTTTCCTAAGAAAAATCCTTTTTTGCCTATCCTCGAGTGTTGTTTTGATATATTGGACTTGGATTTACACAGGAAAGTAAGTGCAAAAAAGTGCATGCTCAAGTTCTAAAGTGACTTTAAAATAAATACTCTTCTCATTGGTTTTCTGCATAAGGCTGAATAAACAACCAATTTATGTCCATTAAAGTATCCTCTTGATCATGTTCACTAGAAGCATTGAGAGTATTTACAATAAATGGGTATGACATTTATTTGTGAGGTCATTAATAGAGATTTAACTAGTAATTAAGTAAAACTAGTAATTCTAATAAAGAAACCGATATCTGGAGCAGGAACACAGTCTTGCTGAAGCAATAATTTTTTTCTGGGAGTAAAGTATTTAAATCCTTAGGAATGCTTTTGCAAAGAAATGTAGAAGTTTAATTTTAAGTGTCAGACAGTTCTGAGAACCCTACATTCGGCTCACCATTTGTAACAGGCACATGGTTATATAAAAAATAACATATTATGTAAATAATTCTCTAATTGTAAAGTAACTGCAAGTTAATAATTATACAGTCATTTGTAGAGCACAGGGATGAATTTTATGGTTCCAAATTAAAATGCAGACATGATTTTTATTGAAAATTCAGGTCAATACTAACTGTGTTGTCCTAATTATGAACTCCTTTTCCCAGTCATATTGACACCAACTTAATTGCAAACCTGTGTTAGCAATATTGACACTTTACTTCACTGCAAACCCAGGTTAATAGAACGTCTTTGTTCATATGCAGCTAAACAACATTTCCTCTCCTTTTTTTTTTTTTTTTTTAATTGCCTATCCAAGTTGAGACTAATCAAATCTCTTTATTATCAGTCATGTTAATGGTATCAGTTTTGTGCTGTATTACTGATGGTGAACATAGAATTGATATAATCCTTACTTCAAATCCAGGTAAATGGTATTGTGCTACCTCAGTTGCAAATCCAGGTTATATAATGCAAGCTCACTCTGATTGCAAATACCAAAGTCGTTATGTTAATTTCCTCCTAATAGAAATTATTTACATTTTATTTTATGTCTCATCAAAAGCAAGTTGGACAAAATGTACTTTCATTATTTGTACATTTCCTTCTCTTTAATACTTTAGTGTCCCCTACAGCTAGTCACTGTCATTTAGTTCTCAGTGGAGAGATTATATTTCACCATCTGTTCTACCTACTATTAAAATATGCAACATTAAGGAAACGAAGGTAATGTCAGAAAAGGGTTGTTCTTGGCACTTTTCCTTTTCCTGCTCCTGATTTAAAAGGTTCAAGTACTAAATAAGTAAAAGGTTCTTTCCAAACATTTTGGAACATGTTCCTACCTGGGGCCTCAGGTATTGCTCCTGTACAAGATTAGTCTAACCCGAAGCTCGTTGAAGTTCATAGAAGGACTCTCATTGATCTAAGTAAGCTTTTGGTCAGTTCCATGATAAGAGGAGATGATGTGCTGACTCTGCCCACAGGGTAAGGACTTGGGTAACTGCATGGATATTCTGTTCAGCTTCTTCCAAACATACTGTCTTTGGGTCAGGGAAAATAAATGCATGTTTTTTCAGTCTTTTGAGAAGGAAAGGAAATTGAGGCTGTGCTTTTTCAGGGTTTCGAGAAGGGAAGGAAACTAGGGCTTTTCCTTGCTTTGTTTCATTCTTACAGGTATAAGAACATGTAGGGCATCCTCAGCTTTCATCTTGCTAGGCGCTTCCAGTTCTGGTGGGCACATACTCTGCCACATAAGTTTTGAAAGTTCGCCACAAAGCAAGATGGATCTGGACAAAGAGAGGTAAAAAAAGAAAATCAGCTGACGTTCAGGCTGATAAAATAAGGTAAATTCCCTAGAGAGAGACTCCTCTCAATGAAAAGAGATTACCTGGCATAAATCAGAGATTTAATCTGTAACATTATTTTATGTAACCCAAGTGCTGCCTCATAAACTAATGCAATTATATAGTTTTCCAGCAGCACCCACAGTACAGTTAAAATATGATGTAATGATGTATTTTTGTCTAAGAACATGTGAAAAAAAAAGCCAACGTGGGACAGCTAGTCCCATTAAATAGAAATACACAGATTTTAAGTGGTTTTGACCTGTACTACACCTATATGCATAGCCAAACGTAGCAACTACTATACTGCAAACTACCTGGTCTTTCTGTGCTACATCTGATACTTTTTTTGTGTTACCAAGCTCATCCTATAGTGGAGAGTTATTACATAGCTTCCTCTCTCTCTCTTGCCAGGAGCCATTAGATTAATGGGAGTCATCCGTGACCCGTGCTGGTCCCCAGCACTGGAGCTGTGGATGCCACCAAATGACCAACAAAGATCAAAGTCCCTTTTCCAATCTAAAGATAGATTTCTGCTTAGCTACTGATGGTGGCTTTGAAGCACCCCAGGAATTTTTTCAGTGATCTGGTTTTCTGTGGAAAGTCTGTTCAAAGTGTTTCTTGCTGATTTTGAGATGTGTCTCAGTTTTCACAAACTTTTGACAAACCATAGATAAAGCTTCTGATCTAATTGTGCAAGTTTTACTACCAGCTCATCTATGTGTTTTGGAGGATTTTAGGGCTTGCGGGATCTTTTCTGTATAGCTCATTTGGCTTCACTGCTCCAGGGTCACACCGTAGTGCATATTACCAAGGAGTCATGGATCCTGGCACTTTCAAGGTTCTGGGGAGCTGGGAGCCCAGAGGAATGAAGAATCAAAGTCTTGGCAATCTCACCACTGTTCCCCATTGCCAGCAGTAAGAAACAAGCCAGATTACCCTGAAGAATTTAACAATGTGAGGCACTGTGTGTGTTTCATAAAAATCTGCTGTTGCTTTTTCCAAAATCAGTAATAAAATATAGCATGCGCCAATTTATTCCTTTTCCTACCATAACTTAAAGTTATATATTACTAGGGAGCAACTGAAGAAAGACAAACTAAGATGCCTTTTTAATTTTTTTCCAGCTACTATAATGCACTCATTCTAGTTCACAAAAGAATAATGAAAATCTGTGTTTCTTATAAGATTAGGGAATAATCTCAAATCCCTTTATTAAAAAGCAGAGTAAGTGGTGATCACTGACCTATTTGCTGACTAGGTAAGTGTACACGGTTTTAATAGACCGTTCAGCAGTCCCTTTATATGTACACTTGGAAATAGTCCTGTCATGTTGCAATGACAAAATTTGTAATTTTAATCAGCACAGTTTTTCCAGAACACAATTTGCAGCACATGGAAATAAAACTCATGTTTATTTGTGTGAATATGTAGCCATTTCCTCCTCAGAGCCTGATCTCCCCTCTATCTTCTTATTTCCCACCTCTTTCTATCTCCCTTTGTGAAGATATTAGATATGATGATTTCCCTCACTGCTCATCTCTGGAAGTTGCTTAACTCTTTGGAGGATAGGATTTCTGTCAGAGCACTGAAATATGAACAGAAGTAGCCATTATTTCTCTGTTGTCTCTCTTCTGTATTCAGGCTAAAATATTTTGTCTTATTCTGATGTTTGGAACATGATTTGAGCTTGACCTAGGTTGTTTTTCTACCCAAGAAACAAATTTAGAATGGTTGAGTAGCATCCTCCCTGGGAAAAGGACTTACTTATTTTCCATTGGACAAGCCCAGAAATGCAGAAGCATATTGCTGCTGAAGCACAATCAAGGAACAAACTGCCATAATTAATGCCTATAAAATGGATATTAAAGTGGCCAGAGATTTAGCTTAAGAGCAGGACACAGCCCTTACAAATAATATTTCTGTGCAGTTGCATCTTAGCCTGTTTGAATGTCACGTTTAGGGAACAATATTAACCATCTTTTTTTCTGTATGAACCATGCAATATTATGGCAGGCTTGGGAATGGGCTGGGGGAAGTTTCATGGTTTATGTCATTCACAATGTATGTGATTTCCTTTGCTGGTCTTCTGGTCAGTGCCTGTTTACTGTAAATTTGAATTCTGCCTGATTTCTGTTCTAGCTAAGCCAAGTTTTGCTCAACAGTCTTTCTCGCATGAATAGCTATCTAACTCCATAGCCATCATGTCATCCATTCTTCACTTAAAGGGCTGGATTTTCAGGTCATTTACCCATTTGTAATTTACCAAGAGAGATAATTTTATGGCATAATCTTGGAGAGAATTACATGTTCCAAAACCTGGAGGAAAAGACCTCTCAGTTTTCTTTACAGGCATTTATAAGATTGTTACATGTGTTGGTACTATCATAAATATTGTCAAAATAATGACTTTCTTTGATATGACATTGTGGCTATAGAGAAACAAAATACTTCTTGAGAAAGATCTTTTTAGACAAATCTGACATCCTTATTCTTCAGTCATGGCAACTGTAACTACTTTTTATTTCTTAACCAAACTTTTCAGCTTCAAGTGGAGATGGATGAGACATTTGGGGGGAAAAAAAAAAAAAAAAAGGAGATTTAAAAAATCTTCCTTATATATCTTTAAAGAGATATTTCCTTTTTGATTGGAAAGGAAAGAATACAAAAGTATTTTGGAGTGTTGTGGCTTCTGAAGAGCTAGTATAAAGGCTCCAACTTCTTTTATCCAGTTGCGCAAAGAAAAAAGGAATAAATATCCTGAATCGGATACAGTGTGTTTGGTCTTTGATAACAACCCATACTGAATGGATCAGATGACCTTTTTGGGGCTGTTACAGAGTAGTCTGGCCCTAAATTTGAAATATATCTTTAAAATCTGCTTCTGACAGATTTGGCAAAGAAAAAAAAAAAAAAAGGTGCATCTTTGGACCTTTTGCAGAAAAGCTGGAAGTGCTGTGGAGCCAGAAAATTGCAAATGGGTATTTAAACTTGCATGTCTAAAGCTCTAAGCTACATAGAGAACTGGACTGTTGCAAAGTGAGTAACTGGAAGTAGTTGGAGGTACACAGTAACAAGATTAGCACTGGAAAGCCCCAAAAGTGCCTTTATCCAGAGGACACCTTTTAGGTTTTAAGCCTCGCTTTACATGCCTTTATTTTCTCGAGAACTTCACGAAACTCAAGTGAACTTTGCACTTGCAATATCAGCCAGATGAGGAGCTTTTATGACCCAATTCTGCTTGCCAGCCTGCTGTGGTCAGTCTGTGCTGGTCCAAGGGCCACTTGGTCTGTATCTCCCAGTGCAAAGCACTTTGTTCTTCTGAAGGCATCCTATCTGTGGCAGAGATGTATATCCAGCTAATTTCCATGCCCTGTGGAAGCAGCCAAAGGCCATAACTATAGGCAGGGAAAATAAACCTTTTAGCCTAGCAAAAGATTACTTTTGGAAAGGGACGCAGCATTTTATTCCGTGTTTGCAAAGTGTGTTGAATTTCATGAATGCACTTAAAATGTCCTGCAAAGGTATGGAACTGGGTTAGCTCTGTTAAAAGCTGAAGGCAGGTGAAGCTGATGTGCCTGGGAGTGCGTCTGTGCGAGCACGTTCTGTGCTCCACGTGGATGTTGCAGCTTGCGGAGGAGGAGTGGGTTTTTTGGTCCCAGTGCCCGCGGTTATACTTGTGGTGGCTTTGTCCGTTCTGAACTGGGCGGTCTCCAGGCCCTTATATCGTCAAAGGGTAGTTGCTATCTGCAATTGTTTCACTGATGGCAAAGGACCTTGAAGGTTATTAGGAGGGAGCCTCACTCCTGTGGACCACCTGTGCTGCTCCATGTCCCTGTGCGGGCCATCATGACCGGTGGTACGCACCAGCAGGACCACGGAGGCGACGGCGTTCAGTCATCTGCTGGGCACAGGCCAGTGCAGGCGTCATAGCCCATCGGGCAGCACGGGCTGCCCAAAATGATGTTCCTCCCCGTCCCTGAGAGAGGTGGCAAATGGGATGCAGCCCCGCTGCAGGCCTTCCCTAAGGTGCTGCCTGGGCGAGCTGAGCAGCACTGTGCGCTGGCGGGACAGGGTAGTTACTACACCATCAGTAGTCTGCTCCAGATAGGGATTTCAGTCTCCTGTGGGAAAAAGGTCATACATTTTTCCTGCCATGGAAGGAATCTGTTTCCTTTCATTCCTCTCCCTTTATCAGATTCTAGCCTGAATGTATGTAAAGAATAGGTGGTGCAAGATCAACTTTAAGTTTTAATTATTCTTCATCACTTTCAATCACAAACGGTATGTTTCTTCTGTGTGATTTTCTACTAAAAAGTAAAAAACGTGGAGAATTTTTCAGCTCAAACGTTTTGCCTGCTGTCACAGTCACTTTATGTTATCAGGCTTGATGGTAGGGTACAGAACAAAAAGCCGAAAGGAAAGAAAAAAAAGAAACAAGAAAAGGGATTACTTCAACAATTATAGTGTTTAAGGTTTATTGTGTGTATTTGATTGCTTTCTTCACTTCATTTTCAGTAAGCAGAATAGAAATACAATTATGAATTGGCAATTTTTATTTCATTTTAAAATATCATCTCTCTGTTCTTGCTGAAAGTGTTGACAATGTGGCCTTTGTTTAGTTTAATTAACTCATGTTATAGTACTGAATTGAAACACACTCAGCATTAAATCAAGTAAAATAATTTTTAGAACTCTTTTCCATATCCACAAAATAAAAAGAAATTTAAAAAATTAAATCCTCTTTGAAGCTGGAGGAGAAACTGGATATTTTTAGTGGCATAATCTGAAGTGCCATTTTCATTTTTATTTTCCATGGTAGGAATGCCAAAAAATAGAGAGTCATGAAATCCCACCAAAAATCAGATGCTATTGTAAATCCTCATATGTTTATTATAGTATTACATGATGTTACATGTTTTGTACTTGTGAGCTACAAGGCTTAAAAGAGCTTTAAGACACTGATAATGCCCTTTTAGCATATGAAAACCAGGAAGATAATGGAATCAGTACTTCATGTGGTGGTGTCCAAGTCTGCTAGACTTTGGGTTTAGTTCAAAGCTCCAGAGAGGCAGCGATGCCTTATGCAAACGAAACACATATCTCTTCAAATCCTCTCAAATAGCACCCAAGGAACAAGTGAAAGGAGTATGGGAGTGACACTGACATCTTAGAAACTTTTTCCTGTAACATATTGAAAAAGTAGGGCTCACTGGCCAAGGACTGCACTGTTACAGATGGCATCATAGTTAACAGTGTATCTGGAAATTAGCTTTAGCACCTCCAGAGAAATGGCACCATTTTAAAATACACTGTACTGCTACAGAGGAGTCTGTTTGAACAGTGGGCTTAACTCCTACTTGTGACAGTGAGAACTTGGGTCTTACATTAGAATAGGTCCAGCCAACCAATGGAGCTACACAAGGAAAGAATTTGATCCCTTGTGGACAATTTTATGTTCCTGTGCTCTGCCCGCTATGAAGGGAAGCTTAATTTTGGTACACACTGATAAATCTGGAATCCTACATCCTTTAGTAAAGTTTGTTTATGATGGAATATGAGCAGATCCAACTGAGCTGGCTCTGGGAACTGGAAATTCTGTGCTCCCCCTTGCTTACCTTATGTATGGATGTACCACTCTGCCCAGGTTGTTGCATCATTTTAAATCCATGTCAGGAATGCAAATGGCCGCATACTTTGGGGCAGCAGAGAAAGAAATTGCACTTAGCCAGTCATTTTCATTAAATAGAGTGAGTGGAGTGCGATTTGTAGCTAAGTGTGGAAAAAAACACAGGCAGTGAGAGTGGGGAGGGGGGATGATTTGGGAGAACCGTCTTTCATTCCAAGTACAGAACAGGAACAAATTCAAAGAAAGCAGCATATGTCCTAGGATCAAAAGATTCCCTTGCTCTTTCTTTTGGGAGAGCAGGGGAACAACAATATCACTTCGCTGTCAGTAACTTTATTGCTGTAGTGCCCAGTGGTGTGGGTGAGTAGTTAACCTTGTTCTCGTATGAGAAGGGTGGCATTTATTCACTCTGCATACTGTCAGGTGGTTCAGGAGGCACATTTCTTGATTCAGCTCTGTTCTGTGTTCTCTTCTGCGCATGCCCCCAGTGTTGGCTCTGCCAGGGAGGTATGCCATGGCCTCACAGGTGCCCTTGCTCCTGGCACTTGGAGAGGAAGGCCAGTGCTGTACAAGGAGAAACTATTACACAGCGAGGGGGAGGATGTGTCTACAACTTGTAAAGTGAAGGTTGCCTTGATAGGGCATGACCCCAACTGAGATTAAATCTGCTTCCCACTACTGCAGACACAGAGCAGGAAAAATCCCACCTACTCGAGTTCAGATCTTTCCTCATAACTCTGGATTATGTCTTCCTTTTTTCTGCCCGTTACCCATTATTTTTTGGCAGCAGGTTTTCTATCCCCTCACCTGCAGTGGACAGGTGAGTTTTCTCTCAAGCAGATCTTGCCATCTGGAACAGTTTTCCTCCACTCTGTTAGCTTTCCTCACATTTCACCTCCAGATGAGTGTGCAGGGTCACCACCAGTGTACCTGGCCCATAGTGTTAGCCTAACAGCCCAAGAGACCTTGTCTCTAGTCACCATGAATGATCTGCCAGGGAGGAAGCTAGCATGTAATCTTGCCTCCTACATCTCTGTGACCTCACCTGTATCTTAATCGTACAGTAGTGGTGTCTCAACATATTGGTGCAGGAGTGCAGCTCTTTGGGACTGCCTGTTATTTAACAAAAAGGTCAGCATCTCATTTTTGGGGTCTCACATGAGCTCTGGAGGTCCTCCCTTGGAGCACACCCGTGGGCTGTGAATGTGTTTGTCGCTGCAGTTAAACCAGTACAGCAAAGCAGGTGCTCTGGACGATGCACTATGAGTTGCAGCTACAAACAGTCTATGGGCAACTGCAAAAAAACTTGATTTTGTTCAAGAGATCCAAGAGAAATATGAAGAGTGTGGAAGTGCCTTGTCTTTTACTTACCTATACACATGCTGGAATGCTCATAGTGTAACTGTTCCATACCTGATTAGCAATGTGTTCTTTGCTCTAACAGTTATTAAAGATTTTTCTCCCATGTTCAGAATTTACTTGTGACTTCTATCCTGAGTTTTAAAATCCATAGCTTTCTGCAGCTGGTAGATTTCAGCCACAAAACACCATTTATTATTGTTTTGCTGGTCCCTGAAATGTTGGGACACGTAAGCCTTTTGTCTCATTATTCCCCTCTGCAGATGTGCAGCCATTTTTGTTTGTTTGTTCCCCAATCACTAGTGTGAAGGGCATAGATCTGCCAGTAATCACAGCTACTGCAGAGGCCAAAAACGCCTTTATTCCATTTACAGCACCCTGTCAAAAAACACTCAATACCTACATTACTTGACAGCCCTTGAAAGACAGCATGTTTACACGTTCAGCATTTTCTCTGTGGAGGAAATAAGCAGTCACTTACAGGCTATACCATTCTTACCTGGATAGAAAATCAGTTAAACTGTGTACTGGATTCTGAGAAGAAAAAGTCAATAATCTTTTCTCCATTGCCCCTTGGTTACATCTAACAATGGTATATCGTTAGAGGGTCAGGGTAGCAAAGTCACTGTCCTAGTGTCTGGAAAAAAATTGAGATTCCCAATTTGTGGCCAAATGCTATCATGGTTACAAGGTGTTTCATCAGTTAAAATGCATTTACTGGATGTGTTTGTATGATCTGTCAGTGTAGCACAAAAGCGTCAAATGAGTGCAAATGGAGATACCTCAGGTGCTTCAAAATAAGATGTCACTGGGCTGAAAAATCAGTACCTAACTCCAGCAGCTCAATTCAAAGAAATGAAATTGGCTGATTCTTCCAGCTGTCCAGACAACGGGGAAGATTAGCAGGAAAGCTCGCAGACTGAACAAGGAGGTAGTCGGCAGGGCTGTGTCTTAGCATCTTCCCCTTTCTGGGGTGCCAGAACCCGAGCGTGGTGCCTCCATCGGCCCAGGACCCAGGTGGTCTGGAGAGAGCAGAAAACTGAGCAGGACTTGTTGTTACAAGTGTTCAGCCGCCTCACTGCCTTTTGCTTTGCTCATTCTTTGTGTTGAAAGGGCTCTGCATGTCATTCATTTTCATCGATGGTGTCCCGGTGTGCAGGGGGCTTTCCCTCACAGCTGCCTTGCAGGGATCTCTAGGACATGAAGGTTGGGAGGGGGTTGACCTCTTTCAGCACAAGAGAGGCACTCGAACTCGGATTTATTTCCAGCATGCTCTGATCAGCAGGGTCCGAGGCCAGTGGTAAGCACTAGCACAGTCCCTCTCCCTCACTTGGGTTTGGATGCTCAGGGTGCCGAGTTTTGCACGGCTTCTGTGATCAGGTCTCAGTTCAGTCCTGACCCTGCCTCTTGGCATCTCACCTCGCACGTTCATGGTGTTTTGGTGTGGTCCCTACCAGCATGCCCAGTCCTTCCTTTGGATATCAGGAATTCCTCTCTGGTGGTTGCGTTGGTCTACAAAGCTGGATCTCCAAGAGACCGGTTGTGCTCTCATTTTCTGGGGCCTCCTCCTTGGGGCAGCAGGTATTTTACAGTTCCTCTTACATGAGTGTAACTAATAACACCCACGCTGGTCTTGGAGTGGCAAAACTGGCATCCTCCACAGTTTCGTTTGTCTTATCTCTCTGTCTTCCAAAGTAGTAACTGTCTGGTATGTAGTAAGTACAGCTACTGTGGTCACTTTATACAACTGTAAATTTTTTTAACGCATGTCTCATCATAAATCTGCTTGAACATATAAACCTGAGTCTTGAACTGCACAGTCCACAGCAGATGACTCAGTAATCATGCGGTGGTACTGCAGCCCCCCACGGCCTGAAGGGCCAGCAGGAACTCAGCTGTTTCTCAGGTAAGCGTCCAAAAACTTGGATGCTCTTTTATCTTGGTTTTGAATCTTCTGGCCCTGCAACATAGACAAGTTTGATTAAAACAAAAAAAGAAAGAAAAAGGAAAAAATCCTTAAACTATTTCTAATATTGCCTGCTTCCAGCATTATGTTAGCTGTGGAGGGGAATAGATTTTCTGGATGCAGTTCTGCTTGCAGATCCAGCTGGCTCTTGAAGTGTGTGATCATGAAAAGCAGATGATACGAAATACATATATATCCTGTACCTATCTAAAGGAACCCAAGTTATCTTAGAAACTGATATATACAGAGATCACAGAATCTGCTAGTGAAACTGTTCCCTCTGGCATTAAATGCAGCCAATGTTTAACAGTACTGAATTAAAAGTGTGATAGTTTAAGACACAGGAAATCTTTCCAAATGAACCTTCAAGGGGAGCCTGGAGGAGAGAAATTCATGTCAAGATTTGGCCAAAGAATAGGGTTAATGCTATTTGTTCTTATCACAACTGTTACGGGATATTTAATGACCACAGGTAGTCAAGGCCTGGGTTTCATATATGATCCTGGAGACAGCAGTGCAGTGCAATGCCTTAGATTGGCAGTACCGCTTCTTTCTTTTAATGAGGTTTCCCATTCAAGGATGGATATAGCCTGCTCTTGCGCATCTTGCAAATCTGACTGGATCACAGCACAGAGCTGAAATAATTGTAGAAGAATCTGTGTGGGGGAGGGAAGGAAATCAGCTGCACACATTCGCATCCTGGAGCCAGAGTTAGCATAGCACTGCTTTTTGGCAAGGGTTTGGTCACAGCTTCTGGTGTCGAAACCAGCTTGCTCTTTGCTAGCCTGCACCTGTAGTCAGCCGTAGCCATATCCAGCTCATTTGAGAGGAGAAGGCAGGGGAGGGCTCTTCATTTGGATTGTACTGGCACTTCGGCAGCTCATGCCTGACAAAGCCTTTTAGAGCAAAGATAGCTCAGATTTTGCGCCGGTGTGCGAAGTTTGCCCTCTGAATGCTGTGATTTTCTCTAGCCGGTCTTAGGGATGGGGAAACACAGATGAGCCTTAACCAGGCCTGAAGAGGCTGGAGCACATCAGCTGCTTGCCATATTGATGAAACACCTGGGGCATTCATTTTGAAACCTAAATGCAGGCTGTTCACCTGTATTGCCAAGTACAACAGAAGCTTCCTTCTGGCTGGCAGAGTGGTATTAATTTAAAGAGAGCACCATCTGCAGGGCCTTGGAGAACAGCAATCAGAGGAGACAGGTAGAGAGGTCGCCAGAAAAAGTTGTGTTCTAATCCAGGGGCCTCACCGCCCCCATCTATTACCTATCATTTCTAATTAGCAGATGTATCTTGGGGAAAGCTGCTCCGATTCACTTTCTTGCAGATGCTTTTCTTGCTACGAGCTGTTGTTTTTGCTGAGCCCCCTAAGCTTGTTTCACGGGCTTTCACCGGCATTTGGAGCGGTAATGGTCTCAGCGACCCAGTAATTAAAGGAGTCCTGTACCTCCTCACTGCAGAGAGCTGCCCCTTTGTCCTTCCTCTTTCTTCTCTCTGCAACGCCACTACCAGATGGTCAGAGATTTTTCACCCTTTCAAAAGCTTCGTGTTTTTCCCATTTCATCAAGCATGTCTCAGCCATGCTTAATTAGCTTAAGGCTTTTCAGCCCCCCCCCGATTCACCCCCCAGGAGATCAGTTAAGGACCTGAACAATTTCAATAAAGAGCTTGGAAAGCAGATCCTTAGAGGCTAGGCATAGCTGCAGGAGAATGTCATGTTATTTAGTGTTGGGGACCAGTTGTTTGTTCTTTCCTCTCTTCTTTCCTTCTGTCTGTCCTCCCATCCGTCCTTCTGTCCAACTTTCCTTTCCCATTCTTACCTTTCAGAATATTCAGGGATGCCCCTTGGTTCTTGGCAGAGTATGGCAGCATCTGATGGCTGGTGGTATTCAGAGGAGAGCTGTCACTCTAAGGCCAGTGCCTGAGTACTGTTGCTTTTAACCTGTTTTAATCTGTTCAGGTCCCCCTGAATAAAAAACGTCAAACGTAATTAGTTAACCAGTGCTAGGAGACTGGGGGTTGGGGTATTTTGGTTTAGGGGCCTTTTTTTTGTTCTTTGCTTAATTCCCAGACTTGTTTTGAAACTAGCTTGTGAGCTTTATTTACAGATCAGAGCCGCTGAGATGAAAGCTTGCTTAATTAACAGAAAAATAAATTTGCATCTTGCTTTGTATTTGACATTGAACAGCATTTGTTTCTGCATTGTCGCATACACACTTTTATTATTAATCTCTGAGTTTAGCTGTATGACTGCAAATGAGATTTTTAAAAAAGCCAAAATACAACTCTTTCCCTTCTTCCCTCCCTCCCTCTAAAGCACGAAATAGAACTGTTTAAGCATGTGAAGCACAGATTTTGTGTGGGATGTCAGATACCTCAGAGGTACCTGTGGACATTTGCCACATAATTTAATTCAGTGGCTTGTGTTTTACATTTACAGGCAAATGAGAGCGCCCAGCCATCAGGTGTTTGCATCACTAGAATTAAATACCTACTAATTTAGCCACTTGGGAGATAAATATTTTGATATAATTAAAATGGCTAGTTATAAATACATGAAAGTGTCCGTGGATGACAGAAAAATGTGGGAGGGGGTTTATTCATGAACACGAAGGACATGACCTCAATTACTGCAGTTTTCTCCTTGACAGTCTCCTTCATGGTATATATAAAATAGATGTTGCTGGGTGCACGCTGCCCAGAGGAGAGCAGTGCTTTTATAAGGCTAGATTGAAATGATGTTCTTATGCTATTCCAATTCTTGGTACTTTTTAAGCCATCAAGGGAAATAAAATGCAAAGAGTGTGTCTAAATTAATGCACGATGTAGTTTTGTGTCATGGGAAAGGCCTGTAACATTGCTACCTCCATTTGAGTAACTCAGGCTGTCGTTAAACAAAGAGGAGTGCAGCTCCCCAGTGTATTGACATTGCTATTTACAGACCATGTGGTAATCTTTGAAGTGCTAACTGGCTTTTTTTTAAGAGAGATGCTACGTTTTTCTTTTATATTTGTTTTCCACAAAAAGGAATGTTAGTATTTTTATGATGGCTGGTGCTTAGTGGAGCTCCTCTGTGTAAAGATAACAAATGAGTTATGCGACCTGACATTCTCCCTGGGAATGTGCTCAGAATGAAGCAAGCCAGTGGCATTTCAAAGTCTGCTTTTAAAGTAGCTGGTTATATACTTTGTTCATCACAACTGCTAGGAAATGCCATTCTTCTGGTATTTTACACCTTCTCTTAATTGACTAAGAGGTGGAAGAGTCTTTGGGCAAAGACCCCAGGACCCAAAGTCTGCATATGCAAAATGTTGCACCGCTTGAAGCTGCTCCATGCTTTACTGTATCCTTATCCTGTCTGATAGCTTGAAGTAGTCAGGCCTGCCGCAGGCTTTGGAAATGAAGGAGTGAGCTCTAACCCTCCAAGAGCAACTGCAGCAGGTACAAATTGTTGGGCACGCTTCACAATTATTCTCACTTGTCCTCTTGGTGCGATGCTGCTGAGAGTAGCTGAGGAGGCATTGCTTGGAGCAGCAGGGGCTCCCCCGTCACTCCCGAAGCCCTGCTGCTGGTGATGTGTGAGCCCCCACATGGGGAATAAACCAGATCTGGGAGGATATGTCTGTAGAGAAGCCATAGGATGGGACAGGAGGCTAGTCCAGCCTTGGCTGTGCTCAGCCGAGGTGGCCGAGGACACCAGAGAACCTGCCACCCAACAGCCCCCAAAGCCCTCATGACACTGTTCGTGCAAGTTCTGTGTTTCTACAGAATGCTTTGTCTTTGATCCAACACTATATATTGGCAGGAATTTTGTTTTGGCAAAAAGGCAATTCTTTTTCCACAGTTCACCAGTTTCTAGTTTCCAGATACTTCACAGTTTTTGTTGGTATAAACCATCACGCACATAACACGATTGGCCCACTAGCAGCCCTTGAAAGACTGTTTGAAATAAAACCAGCTTAGAATAGAAAACTGCCTTTCCCAAGGTCTGATAGTCAAATCACTTTTGCACTGCCCTCAGGAGGGATGGCCTTCAGTTATAAGCTCCGCTCTATCAGCGGAGAGTTGGCTGCGCATCGCCACAATGGCAGCACTCCAAGGACTGAACTTTAATGATGAATGTCACAAAACTCTGCTACATGGGCTCGCTCTGGGGAAAGTAATTCTGTGTACAGTACGTGATCTGTGTCACCTGGAGTCCTTATTGTTTCTTTCAGCTATTTACAGTGTTCTTCTGCGTTTGGGCTGTGGAAGGAGCTGCATCAATTCGGAGTTAACAAACCTGAGGACACGCAGAAACAAATTGGGTCTAAACTTTTAAGCTTGCTATAGCAAACATGCCATGGGAGTGGAGAGTTGGTAAACGGAACTTAGTGAGCTTTAATTTAGGCCTATTTTCATTATGTGTTCAATTGTACCATAATTGGTACACTATTAAGTTGTCTCTTGAGTTATGAATTACTACTGTATTAAGCAAATTAAACTTAACTGAATAATTTTGCTGACAGGGAACATGCATAAGGATAAGCAGGATATTTTTAACCATTAGTATTGTTACTATCATCATTAATCATTACTGCCATATAGCATGCAACTCAGCCCCTAAGCTTAAACTGGTAATATTGTGCAAGGTGCCATACGTGGTTGTCTCTACCCAAGGAATGGGCAGCCTGAATTTCATGGCTTTGCATGCTTATCAGCCTACTTGGAGCATCCATTTCATGGATTTCTGACACAGTTGTACTGCTGTCTTATACATGGGACCTGCGGGCTTCCTCCAGCTCCTTCTGGTTAAAGACTAGCTCGGTTAGCTCTGCCAGAAATACTTGTTGCATGAATGACCAGTGAACAGCTTCCTGCTAGACAGTCAGAAGCACTTCCCTCTTGTTCCTCCCTCCATGAAAATTTTTTACAAAATCAACAAATACTCATTTCCCTTTAAATTTGGGAGGTTTTTTACTTTTTAATTCTTTTTTTTTTTTTTTTTTTAAGCAGACATGTGATAGCTTCAGTTCATAGTTTTGGCAAGAGCCAGCAACATTTGTCTGGAAATCTTGGGCTTCTCAGGCTACATTTTTATGGCTCCCTGAAAACGTGACATTTCCCATAAAACTATCTGTTCTTTTTAAAAGGGGAAAAAAAAAAAAAAAAAAAAAAAGAGTAATATGATTCAGGAAAAGGTTTTGTTAGAAATATTTTGATCAACTCCACATGTGCCTTCCCAGCCATTTCCCTGTGCAGCAGGACCACCCGCTGCCTGCGGGATGCAGTAGCTGTGGTGGCTTTGGCATGGTGTCAGGCTGCTGCCGACTGCTCGGCTGGTCTCCAGCCTCAGCCAGGCGCTCTCACAAGCTTTGATGGTGGGAGGCAAAGCAGCCAAAACTTCTGCAAGGTGCCACACGATGTGGCTTGACACAGAGACTTACCCTCTCCTCTTCCTTCCCTGTGTTTGGGGTATGTTTGAGGCTTAAGTAAGGTTTTGTTTTGTTCAGGTGTTGCATTTTTGCAAGACCATATTCCTTGAACAAACATAAAATCTGTGACTGTCATATGTAAATGCAGATTAGCCTCTGCCATTGAAATTCTTCAACTTGTAGTGCACAGTGCTAAGTCAAAGTTAGCTCTGCACAATACTCCCAAGTTACAGCAGGTTTTACCAGGCTGAGGATCAGTGGTACTCTGCACTTAGGACCCTCATAAGATTTTCAATCAGTGCTCAGCATTGTCACAGATACTCAGCGTGAACTGAAACAAGCTGTTAAGGCACAAGGATTATTTCTCCCCTACCACCCCAAGTAACCTCTACACCTAATAACTGAAAGGCCACAGACTTTTAACTTAAAGGACATCTCATGTAAGGACATCTTTTAGGTGCTTACATCAGAATAACAGGGTAACTAAGCAAGATATTTATCTAGATTTGCTGTGAACTATAAACTCTTTAGGCAAAGACCACCTATTGTCTATGTAACAGGCCCTCCCCTTTTAGGGTCTATAGTGTTTTAAATAGATTCTATGTGAAAAGAGCCATGCAAGGTGTTTCCTTGCTTTCCTCATACACACAAGAAACATCCTGTGTACAGTTGTGAAAAGAAGTTGTTTGAGTCTCCTCAGACTGTCAGATTGATGGGTTTTAGTGCACTGAAGTGTAGTAAAAAAATGGAAACTATAAAACAATATAATGTGAACTGTCTAGACCTTTAAACCTACTCAGGAAATCAAGAGAGAGATATATATATTTAAAGAAACTCAATAAACCTTGTTTTTAAGATTGTGAAATTTGCTATTGACAGGGCTGAACAAAAACATGGTTCAAGGCCAGTGACTTAATTCTAGGTGACACCACTCCTAATCCTTTACAGCTGAATCCTTCAGTTTTATCTGTGGCTCTGGGAAAGTGTCTGTCAAGGCTGAAGTCACTTGCACCAGGGGATTAGCACTCTTTACATTCTTTTGAAAGCTTCAGTAGTTCCCATGAAAGTAACAGACACCGAGGCATTTGTGGAGACTGGGGGCAATGGCAATCCTTACACCAGCGTACAAATTCTTGCAGACCTGGAATATGACAAATGGTGCACATCTGTAGCCTCTAATTCTGACTGTCGTTCTATGTGCTGGCAAAATCTGTCCTCCAGTTGTGGGTACTCAAGGGGAGAAGAAGAGGGGAGATGTTGCTGCTGGTTGACCCAAAGGTGGAACCACTGGATCAATTTATTTTTTTCTTTTTTTTTTTCTTTTTTTTTTTTTTTAAGTCCAGAATAGTTCAAAGCTGTATAATGAAAAGGCTTCGGGCATCTGCAAGTTCAAGAGCTAAGAAGCTCTCCATTATGAATAAATCATAAAACATGGTCCAAATCCAGCAATCTGAAGGAGTTTAGCTTGAGGAAATGCTTTTAATGTGTGCATGTGTCATCCTCTTTTAGCAGGACAAAAGTCTGCTGCTATCAACTGCTAATACAATTATTCTCTTCTGGCTTAATTGTTAGAGGTCTTGACTTTGGTGCTACAATCCCAAGTATTAGCCTTTAAGTTTTCTGGCACCCTGTAGCAGGGGGATGGCATTACGGGAAGGGCTAAGTACTGCAGCGTGCCAGCCTGGGTTTCAGTACTTTTATATGGCATGTGGAATGTCTGAGTATCCCACAGCACTGGCTGCTGTGTTCTGGGTGACCTTCAGGACACCTCATTGTTAAGGGACTTATGTTAGCCATCGATTATTAAGAGGATTTTGGGAAATGTTATAGACTTGCTCAATAGCTTCAAGGAAAATTATAGTTATCTTGTTAGACTCAAGAGTCTGCCAGTTTTCATGATAGGCACTGGTTTTATTAGCAGTTCTGTAAACTCTATTGTGGGAAAAAGAAGGCAAAAGCCATATTGTTAGTCATAATGTCACTGAGATTTCTGAACATGGGTTAGAGAGTTGGTGTGATCCTTACTGCAGTGAGATTTGGCATTGAATTTCTAAGTCTGTGTTTAGGATCCCAGATAGGTGGCCTGATTTTCAAAAATGCTGAGCACATCCCAAACACCTTATGAAGTGAGACCCTTTGAAGCCAGCTGGAGCTGCTGGTGTCTTGGAGCTTTTGAAAATCAGGATCTAAACTCTATTTTAAAGAGCTCCTAATGTTAATCACCTATTTTTGAAAATACTGACCTGTGTCTACTGGCATCTAGAACAACCTCTGCGATAGAAGAGTGTTTGATGGAGAGAGGGAATACGATCTTCAGTGCTAAAGGAAAACATTATGGTCTTTTTGAAAGCATATTCTCTGATAAGAAGCATACTGAGACAAAACTGAAAGTTTCCTTCCCCTCCCACCCACCTACTCCACACACAACTTTTTTTCTAAAAGACTTTTGTTCAGACTCGGTGTTATGTGGTTCATATTTTCGGCCTCCAGTTTCTATTTGGTGCCTCAAGATAAAACAGGGCTTTGAGGAATCTTCAGTAATTTGGAGTGAGGCAAGATGGTTGAGGAAAAAAATGTGCCTAAGCTTTCCAAATTAGTTGCTCCAATTTTTGCCCAATGTAACAGTAATGGTCTAGTCATAAGTCAGCTTTGATTTCACTTGCTATTTGAATTTACTTTCTTTTGATACAAATAAGTCTCTGATATGTATGAAACCTGGAGTAAATTTCCGACCTCTCGTTCTCCTGCTTTGAAAGTTGCCAGAGTGGCCAGTAACACCAGGATGGACCTCTTCAAACAGTGAGAATGAGCTCATGTTATTAGGAATAAAGCTGTTTGGGAGATAAAAAAGCCCCCAGTACTTGTCCCCTCCATGTAGACTGAGCTGCAGATCTGGTAAATCACTGGACCTGGGTATCAACCTTGGTAGATGTCAGAGTTGATGAACCTGACTGAGGACTTCTCCAAAGAGATTCACTGTGGCTCTGATGCACATTGCTGGCTTTTTGTTTGCCCACAGCTAGCAAGTGCTTGTGTCAGGTCCTGAAGAAGAAAAGCTGTCTCTCTTAAGTGTCTGCAATCAGAAAGCTGTTCTTGAGGGGCATCTGCCACCACTTTTCTTAGGTAACTCACAAGAAACAAAGTGGCCTTCCTCGTGTAGTTAGTACACTCCCCCACTGTGCCTGGGGTCTTTTCCCAGGCTTTTTCCCAGACTACAAACTGGAGCCATCTCCATATCTAGAGACTAAGTCAGGGCAGCACAGAGAGAGAGATTTGCTAAAATTAAGGAAAAGGTGCTGGGGGATGGGAAACAAACAAATAAACCAAACAAACGAACAAAAAAAGACCCTGAATGTTAGATTACTGGAGAAAGAGAAAGAAATGTTCAGCTTAAAGCAAGTAAGACAGATCCCTGTTTTGCAAAGCTGAGGTCAGTTGGGAAGTATTCTGGAGCTGTTTGGAAGGGGGAGGATTATCATTGTTAGTATTCTTTGCATTATGTTATCTAAATGTAAATTCCTGTCTCTGATGTAACATTCTAGTTAGATGCTAGAATTTATGAACCAAACAAAGGATGAAATGTGAAAAAGTTGAGAAGAAAAATCTGCACTCTATCTTTGTGTAATTCTTACTGAGAGCTGATATAAATGGGAGACAAATCAAAGGCAACAATAGCGCCTCACATTTTATCTCACACCCTGTGATGCATATTAGTGTTGTTTCCCATTGTGAGCCAGAAAGAACATTTACAATTTTAGAAAACACTGCATAATGGCTCTCCGCAAGGAAGAGAAGCAAGCATATGACTGCCAGTACTGACACTTGCTTTTTCCTGGCCTACAGAATTGCTTTTCTGGAAGCTCTGTTGTGGGCAAAATTTTTCTACCCTATACTGTGAATTTTGAATTTGGGCTTAAAATTTTCTCCCAGGAGTAGATCAAATAAAACCTCACAGATTTGGTAATCTAAACCTCGTCTTTAGACTTGCCAGAAAATACTGGCCAAGTCAATCATCATGTGGTGATATGCTCCTAGGGTGCAGATGGTAACACTCAGGCTGGTGGATTACCTTTTTCTAAAAGCAACCCACAGGATTAATCTTTTCCATTGTGCTTTTCTATGTTTTGGAAATACTCTTGGCTTCAAGGGAGGAGGGGAGCATCAGGAGGATGAGTGGGCATGTCAAGTGTTAAACACCAGCTGCTCTCTCTCTGCCTTCTTCAGCACCTCTCTCGCTCCCCAAAATGTCAGTGGTAAAAGCTGATTTTTAAGACATGCCACTGAAATGGGTAGAAGAGCATGATTGCCACCATGGAGCTGAAACACTGGTGGTAGCTAGGTTGTTCTTTTAGGCTTGTCTCGGTTTGGGAGTAGGTGGCATGCGATTCCCTCTGGCAGCACTGTGATTTGAGGATTTTGGTCCTCTCGTGGCTTATTTCTGTACCCTTTGTGTTCAGAGGAGGATGTGGTTATTGCCTGCTGGTACAGGGCAGCTGGAGGTTAGACCACACCTTGGTCTGATGTAGTTCTGTTATTTCCTGAAGAAACATCTTACTCTACATCGTTGTTGTAAAACGTTGCTCTTATATTCATCCAGCTATCAGTAGAAATTAAAAGCAGCATCTACGCTTAGGAGGTAATATAGCACTTGCAGTATGTTTGCTTTCCCTCCCATTTCTTTGAGGCTGGCTGGTGTTGGCTCCCTCACTGCTGTAGAGGAGGATACCAGGCTTTCACCAGAGAAATGGGGGCAGCAATCAGCATTAATGACATCCTCCGACAGCAAAAGCCACAAGAATCTCCAGAAGCCTGATTTCAGCGATGGCTTCTCTCCATGGGGTGGAAGGCGCTTCCCGAGTGGAATGGGGAGCATCGCCTTGGGTAATACATCCAGCACTGCCATCTATCACTCAGCTATTCCCTCTTTTACCAAGGGAAAACAACCCCCAGCCATTTATTTATGAAAAATTGCTTACTGCCCTTGAACATAAATACAGACACAGAAGTGTGCCTCTGTGTGTTTTGTTTAAACATCTGCTATGTTTTGATGAGTCACCATCCAGGTCCAAAACAGCAGCCCTGAGAACTGGAATAGGTGAGGAGATCAGTAGCAAAATTAGTCCTTTACAGCAGATTTGTGTTTATCACCATATAGTAAAAGCAGACTGTAAAATTTTGGCTTTGAATGAGTCAGAGCAGAGCTCAGTTAAAAAGAAAAACCAAAAAGGTGTGTGGGGGGGTACAATTCTTTAATAATTTTCAAAAAATAATCATTATTGAACATGTGTCTTGGTAGGGGAAAAAGTATATGATAAATATCACTTGTAAGGTCTTTGTTGTTGAGTGCTGCCAATTACCACTTCTTTTTAAGTAAAAGTGTTTCATATTATGTTCAGCTTGGTTTTAGGAAGCTACCAGGTTTCTAAAAATGAAAACAAAGTGCTTGCCAGGATGTGATGAGCCTTTAGAAATGCAAGTACTCTTTCCAAAGAGCAAGACATTTCTGCAGGCTGTTTGTATACTCTACCAAATTTCTATCGAGGTTTGGTTTTTTTTGGTGTTTGGGCTTTTTTAATTAACTTTTATTTTCCATTCTGGCTGTTGTATCTTTGTATCACAAAATGTTTGAAAATTACAGCGTACCTGTAAGGTTAGATCGATTAGCAGAACTTTGTTGACCTTCATGCACCTCTCCTTGATGTGAATATTCTTTTTCATTTTAAGCTGCAAAATCTAGGTTAGGGTCTCTGGATAAATAACAGGGAAGGGTCTTTCTCCCACACTGTATATTGTTACTGCCTTTCAGGTAGATCCATACACCCTCCTTATTTACCCTTATGCTGCTGTTCCGTGCTACTTTGAAGCTCATTCTTCATATACTTGACAATAGTCTCCTTGAAAAGGAATTGAACAGAATATTTTCCAGGGCTTTTCTTTGACTTGGCAGTAATCTCTTTCAGAAGCAGTGACCCCAGAAGTCAACGGTTGCAGCCATAAGGGTGAGCAGCCCCGCCTGTACGTTATCAGAAATTCAGGCAAAGCCTCCTTTTGTCCTGCGTGGATGGCATGATTTTTCACCCCACCATCCTTTCTGCTGTAGCCAGGGAGTGGGGACTTTGTAAAAGATGAGAGTGGTTGTCTGAAAGGAACTTTTCCAACTTCCAATTCCTGGGCAGTTTTCTGTTTGTGTCCTCTCAGGTTCTTACCCTCTTCCTCTGCACCTTTTCCTTACAATTTCTTTTATAAATATTGTTTCTGTTCACTCCCAGCACCCACCTAGATCTCGTGCAGCTGCTCAGGGCTGAGGACTGGCACAGTGTCTTCTGTTTGGATTGGCTGCTTTGGAGGGAAACGGAAAGTTCCTTTCCCTTTTCTGAAATGAATAGTGTGGCGTTCTGACAAATCTGGCCTACTTCAGAGATCCAGGACCTCTTTGCTTTCACAGTCTATTGCTTTTCTGTGGTTGCCTTAAGATCATTTGAAATGCTCACAAAATACAGGGAGTTCAAGATTGAAATGGAATAGGGGCACGGTATGTGCTGATGGAAAATCCAGCAGCAGCACGAGTTATTAAGCTGTTCGTGTTGGAGGGGAAAGCCAGGCCTATTGAAGCCACTGGGATCCTGGATCGGTTCTTAAAAATTAAGGACCGAGTCCTCACCCCAGATCAGTGGTGCAAAGGGGAACTCAAGTTGCTCTGTGAGGACAGCTGGAGAGAGACTAGGTACATGGTAATGAGCATGGTGAGTGTGCGGAGAAAATAATGTGACAGGAGTGGAGGTGCAGGTATCATTCTGGCAGCCGGCGGTCATTCAGCACTCTTGCTCCCATGGCCGTGGAATTGGAAAAACATTTCTGAATGCCCAGCACCATTCCCCCTGGTGAAAGCTGAGCTTTAGGAGACCTGGAGATTTCCTGCGGCTTACATGGAAGGGTCCTCCAGTACTGTAATTCCTCACACCTGTGCAGCTTTTTAGGACCAGGAAGCTAATGATCAGGAACTGAACCAAATCACTTACAAGTTCCATAAAGGCTTGAAGGTGGCAGGGAAAAAATGGCAGAAGAGGAAAGAAAGATAAATAATCGTGCCATTTCTATTCATTCAGAAACCCTTCGTTTTTCGTAATACTGCTGAGTATGCTGTCTGCCTTATTTGTGGGCAGGGAAACAGAGCACAAGGGCTTTGGAAACGGTTTGGGATAGTTGATCTACTAGTTTGAATACAATCAGGCAATGTTTGAGTTGTGTTGACAGCCAGCGATTGAGGAATACAATGAAAGCTTCTGGATGCTCCATTTCAGGTACTCCATGCTGCTGGCTGCTTCTCTGATGAGAGGCTTCACAGAAGAGGCATCTGGAAAACAGCAACATGGCCTCTTACACAGCAATGGCTTTTTCAGAATAAAAAAAACTCAAAAAAGTCTCTCCTTAAAACAATATGCCCTTGTATTCATCAAGAGCCTGCTGTGTGCTGGTTTATCCTGTTGTTACAGAGAGACAAAAGATACAAAGAGCTCCTGATGGGCATTAGCAATTTTAGAGATGCCCAATTTGTATGGGTCTTATGAACCATATTGCTGAGAGACAATCCTCACTACCCTCCCATTCCCACCTTTAGGGAAGAGGAGGCATAATGAGATTTACTAACAGTATGTTTAATAAAGGGCTGGAAGGGGATAGGGATAAGCGGATCTTAGACACTTTTAAATCGCGTTAAAAAAATTGTGGTTCAGCTTGAGCTGGAAATAACAGTGGCTGGAAGCAGTGTGATGCCTTTAGGTACAGTTGCGTGCACAAACACAGAGAGCCGAGATGATGCAAGCTACACTGGAGGGATGGGGAGCTGCATTGTGCTAGGTTACTCTGGGAGACAAAGCCAAAATGCCAAACGGGAGGGTAAACATTCCATTTAACGATGAAGGGGCTGCAACGTGAATCCTGACAGCCCATGCGTGGCATTAAGAAATGATGCTCAGTGCCTTCAAAAGCCCGGCAAAGCTTTTGCCCCAGCCAGCACACCCTCCTCTTAAATTCGCATCCTTGAGTTTTCTTTTCATCTCTACAGTGCCTAATTGCTGGGCATTTTTTTGATAGAGGTAGAATAGTCCTGATTTAACAGATGGAGACGTTTGTTGTTAATGAAGCCACACTGACTAGCAAGAGGCACCTTTGCAGTGGTGCCGTCCCTGCAGACGCGGCGCTGTTGTGCTTGACCTGTGCGTTGCAGAAGGATGGCGAGGGGGAAAACTGCCCGCCAGCTTCAACACAACAAAGTACAGATGGACCACGACTGCTGTGTTTGTTTTAGAGCCCCGAGAGCAGCAGGTTGGGTGGGTTTGCATGTAGAGCCATACGAGAAGACAGCCTAAATCTTTTATGTGGTAGAATCTGGTGTGGTTAAAAGGGTGAGTCATCCCAGATGGAGGTGTCGGACAGGAGTCAAACTGAGCGCTTGTATCATGGACTACTTCAGTTTCTAAGTGAAGCAGCATTTATAATGCCACTAAAGTACAGCAGTAAACAAATTACATGAAGGCTTGACAGTCACATTAGCAAAGAGCTGCAGTGAAATGACTGGGAAGAAGGAAAAAAAACAGTTCTGGCTATTTGCAGAGCAAGAAAAATGGAACTGGTTTTGACAGATAAGACAATGCAGCTGTGGGTCAGAAGAGCTTTGTCTCTCTTTTTTGTTGCTGCAGATGAAAAATGGAGCCTTCAAATTTTAACCAGAGAAATTTGGATTTTAATGAGCCTCCATCTTTCAGAGTCTCCCAATTAGGGGAAGCATATTTACAGCTAAACTCAAAATAATAAATTTTATTCAGTGAGTATGAATCAGGGAAATCTGGGTCGTTCAGAATAGCTGCAATGTGGTTTTCATATTGCATAATGACAGAGGTGATTTTTTTCAAACATGAGTAGAAGCAACTGCTCTACAAATAATTTGCAAGCAATGAATTTCTCCTGGTCGCAAATTGTCCATGGACAGGATAGTATTTTATTGGAATTCCTGTGGCAACACCCAAAATTGCTGGGCAGAGATGTTACAGAAGTAATGACCTTGCCATTTTGCCTGTAAAAATAGAAGTAGTTGTCTGGACTGTTGTATTATTGATAACCCTTTTCTTCCTCAAATATTCAAAATGATCTTGGGGCGAGGATTTTCCACTTAACTGCAAGACTTCTGAAATTGGGGAATTTTTAAGATTTAAGTTATCTTGGTATTGCCTGACTGCACTGACAGAATTCATGTATTCACAAAATCTGTTTTTCTGTCTGTCTTAAAGCTAGTGTACGACCTTATAACAAGCTAGGAACTAAGAGCAGAAATCCAGATTCCTGATTCAGAGCCCACTTGACAATCCCTTACCCACACCCAGTGCGAGGACTCTGCCAAGGCTGGTCTCGAAGGCCGGGCTCTGCTGAGGGAGCCCAATCTCCCAGGCTCCCTTAATAGTCAGCAAAGAGAAATAAACTCCCTTAAGGTGGGCAGCTCAGAGCAGAAACCCAGATTAGGTGCCTTCCAAGAATGATTCATCAATTCTAGGGAGACTGTGTTCTGATTTTGCTTTGAATTACCTGGGAGCAAAGCCTGCGTCTCTCTCCTGATTACAAAAGCGCTTTTCAGTGCACAGCCAAGCCTGGCTGATGATCAGGCAAAAATTAGTTTTATAGATTGCTCTGTGTCACAGCCTCTAAGCCTACATAGTTGCCTGCTTTTATCACTTGAAATAGATGTAAACCTTGTGCAAAGGGAGGACAAGGAGGAAGGTTACACTTACTAGGATTTATCAGGTGTGTGGAGAATAGATGTCTGACCTTTGTACTTGGGCACTTTAAAAATTGATGCTAATGTACCAACAACCACCACATCTTCATGTTAATCTTGTGAATCATATGTGAATCTGGAACCACATTTCTCCAGAGAAAGAACAGTGTATTAGCTGTAATCACGTGGAACTATTGGCAGATTGTGACTGTGAAGGAGAAAAAAAGATGAAATAGCAGTGCAGAGATTTCTGTCTTCCTGGTCTATACTTGTCATGCATTTCAAGGAGCCATCCTTGCCTGCATCAGAAGCCTGTTGTCACTTAGTGTTGGGCTGGTTGTGTAACCAGACTGCCAAGGGTTCAGGTAACAAGCTCTGTCAGGAGTGCAATTGGAAATGGTAATTGAAATTGAAAGTGGTATCTCCCAGGCTCCCTCCCCTTCGGCAACTCTCTGCTCCTGCTCGGAGACCCGAAACACCTCGCTTGTTTGTGCTCTAACCTGAAGCAATCAAAACAAGAGGGTGAGAGGAGGCCTCCAGAATAAATTGGTTGTCAAGGTGGTTCTGATATTGATCGAGTTCTGCTGTTTAGGTGAAATGGGCTCATTTCTGTGGAGCACTCGGTTTTACTGCATGGCGGGGAAGAAGCTTTTTCGTTAATACCCTTTCCATATGCATGGCAGTATAGGGAATGCTCCTGGCCCCCACCCACAGTAATAGCGAGGCAAGAAACGAAGATTTATATTATCCGAGTTTGAAAGTCTTCCCAAAAAGTGGACACTATAATGTGCAAGCCTCGTCCCAGTGTTTGCAATGGTGCTTGGCTACGTTAAGGTTTAAAACAACTTCAGCCTTACTTGTCCCTGAATGTTGTTTCTCACTATCATTTTCTTGATGACAATATCCAACAATAAACATATACTATAAAAAACCCTGATATGGCCATAATCCCCTCCTAGAAAAGATGGGGAATCAGCTATTCAGACTTCAAAAGAAGGTGAAAAAGCAAAACATGCATTAGTGCTCTTCTGACAATGTTTATGGCCCTAAACCTCTCGGAAAGTAATTTTGCAGGCTTGCTGCTGCTGCTGTCACTCTTTCCAGCCTCTCTCTAGGGCTGCCTGCCCCAAGAGGCAAACCTGTGACTTTTGGTTTTGAGGGCCCTTGATGCCTTCTGCTTTCATCCCTGCAACAGCCTCCTGAATTAGCACATGTGCACACATGTACACACATGCACACGTATGCACAAAACATCTTCTCTTTAATTAGGCTCTGTCTTCACCTAGTGCCGTGCCGATAAATCCTTTGCACCTCTCAGCTGCATGAGAGGTTTCTGCAATTGCAAGCGAGAAGACTTGGCAGCATGGTGAAGCCAGACATGCCAGCTATTTAATGGGAGATCTTGGGATATGGCCTGGGAACTTCACATAGGCATCTTTAGAAGCTGACAACAGGAGAGCGACTAGGTATCTCTAGCTGTTAGAGAAACTGGGAGTCAAGACATAACCTGTCGTATCGTATCTGCTTTACTTGGCTAATAGACGGTGTTGTAGAGGAGGCAAAGTTAGGTTCAGAGGCATCAGCTGCCAGTCAGATTGCACTGGTGTTTAGCAGGGATCCCAAATCCCTGCATTAGACATCTGAGTGTCTTGGTGGGAAGGGCTGCATCTGCTGGAGGCTGCACTCATGCTGAGACAGCGGTTTTTCCAAAATTTTGCTTTTTAGAGAACTGCTTTCCCCAGAGAATCAAAATGTAGCACAACCTGAATTTTAGCATATCTTCAGTGATTAATCACTGCTTTCATAGGCACCCAGATTTCATACTGATTTTTCTAGAAGTCAGGCAGGGATTTTGAACATACATTCTCAACCTTGTACTTGACAAGTTCCTGCCGTGTGCAGACACTTCTGCAATGGGGTGACATGAGTTTATCCTTTGCAGGAGCCAAAAAAAGTCGTGGGCAGCACTGGGAAAGCCTAGGCCTGTTGGTGCATAAGAAACATCAGGAGAAAACCACATGCGCTCTCCTGAATTCCCTGGAGAAGCATCAGGGATTTGACGCACCTGCAAAGGGGCTATCTCAGGCATTCGCTGACATGCGGGGTTCACAGTCACAGATGTTTGCAGGCATTTTGTTTGTATGGGGAAATGATTTTAAACCAGTGAGGAAGAGGTGGAAATGGTGATATGACAATCCACTGAAGGATTTCTGCATTATAAGTAAGATCTGTTAAAATGATGGGTGACATCTCTATCACTGTAAAGTCATCCATCGCACTTTTCCCCACACTTGCTGAGGTGGCTAATTGAGTTTTCCAGTGACTATTTTGTGTTTCTTTCCATATGTGATGTGTCCTTCTTTTAGCATTTCAGTGCTTGGTAGGACCTAAGGTAGTGCACTGGAAGTTGCCTGCGAGAATGACAAAGTATTGGCTTGCAGATATGATTAGAAGGAAAACTGGCTGAAAACTTCAGTGGTAGATACATGTTTACAGACAAAATAACTGTAGTGCACTGAAGTGCATTAAAAAAAAAAAAAAAAAAAAAAAACAAAACAAAACAAAACAAAACAAAACAAACAACTCTCTAGATATACATGGAAAAGGAAAGGAGGTGTTTGTGGGACTATGAACATTCAATCTCTGTTGCTGAAGGGGTAAATTATTTCAGTTTAAGAGTAAACTGTTTTTGAGATGTTGCAGTCCTTGCTACACTTTGCTGTCTCTCAATAACCACCCAAATATCTGGATCGCTTAGCAACCAATTGCTTGACATCCTGTAGTTAACCACAGGATAGCCACAACAGACTTCATAGCGGCCACAAAAGTAGAGAAGTAGCATGATGGAAATTAACTAAAAATTGGCTTTTTGGCACTCTAAATGGCAGAATGGTAGGAGAACTGTATACAAAACAGCAAAACAGCTTTTTTTTCCATTTCAAATATTGTTAGAAGATTGAATCTAAGCTTCCTGACAAGCCTGAGGCAGAAGAGATAAAAATGTTGAGTTACAGAGATAAAATGCACTTTCCTAAATTCAAATTCTAGTTTGTGTCTGACTACCTGGTACATTTGAACTCTCACTGTATCTATTTTTATTTTGCTAGCTAGAGAAACTTCATAAGTGTGAGTAGGTCCCCATCATATATCGCATTTTATGAGCAGAAAGGATTTTTCAAAATGATGAGAAAAGAATGGCAGGGAGGCAGAAGCACACACCATGATGTGTTTTTAACAATCCCAGTTAGAAAAAAGTGCAGATCACTACAAATATTCAAGCAATTATTTTCAAACCAAGTTCCTCCCCCTATATCCTCTGCCCTTTTCTCTAATGGCTGCCACTATAGAGCAGCAGAGTCTATAAAGGTAAGAGCATGCCAGAAAAAAAATAAAAAAAAACAGGCATCCGGAGTCTGAGAATTATGCATTAATCAGGTACTATAAGTATTGATTTTTCTCCTTCTTTTTCTTGTCTTACAGGCATGCAAGGGAAAGAGGAAACTTCTGCAGAGCCTATGAAAGTTGACCTTGTATGTGAAGCAGCAGACATTTCAAATAAGGATGGTATGTTGTTCTAATATTTTAATTGTACTGAAATGGATACATAGCCTGCCTTTCTGGTGTTTGTTTGTACACTCCCCCCCAGAATAAGAGTTATATTTATAATCTCTTCAACTGAGTCTTCTTGAGAGTTTACACAACCTTTACTGTGTTAGAAGTCTAGTTGGAAGTTTCTTTTAGCGCCATAACCCTGCTTTTCTAGTTGACTGGGTTTATGTGCTCAATTGGTATGTTCAGTCTTGCTGCCTTTTAACTAAATAATATATTAGACCCACTGTAATTTTGATCTATATATTGGGTTGGCCAAGATGTATGTGCTCTCACGCAGGAGTCAGAAGATATTTCTGAGAATTTCTGTGCTAGTGCCCAACTCCCTCATGGGGCAGGCGTTAACTGTATAACCGCTCTGAACTCATATGTTGGCCTTCTCTAGCTCGGAGCTGACTTCCCTTCCTCCTTGTCCTTCAGAGTCCATGTGTAGCTCAGTCTGGTAGCAGATAGAAGTTCTCTCCCTAGG
Source organism: Tyto alba (assembly GCF_018691265.1). Taxonomy (NCBI): domain Eukaryota; kingdom Metazoa; phylum Chordata; class Aves; order Strigiformes; family Tytonidae; genus Tyto; species Tyto alba. The sequence continues at coordinate 893,818 of NW_024881278.1, read as the reverse complement.
ACATGTACTATTGATAAAACTATCACAATTTGGTGACCAAACGGCAGTTCCAGTCAGGTTCATGGACATTATCAGCCTGAATCTCCTGACTTGGAAATGAAATTTTTTTGACGTTGACCTCAGTGAGCAGATGACCCAACTGTCTGGCAAAGTCCTGGCAAGGGCTGAGTACCAAAGGCTTGAGCTCTCCAGTGAGTAACATATTTGTAAAGAAAAATATTTGTCCTTCTAGGGCGTTCCTGTGTATAAAGAAATAATGGATGGGTCAGCATCCTGGTGCTTAGGTTTTCGTGAGGCGGACCCTTTATCACTCCAATAGATTGGCTCCTACAGCTTAACAGAGCTACATAAGGGGTTTTCTTAGTTTTCACACAAAAGGTCCTCCTTACTGCTCCAAACAGCAGTGGGTTTGGAATTGGGGTTCCAGTCCTCGTTTTATTATTGTGGACTCCTCTCGATAGCAAATGCTGACTTTTAACTCCCTTAATCTCTTCGGCATTGACATAATATAAATTCAAGGCATACTTTTTTACATCTCAAAGACAAAACAATTATATCCTTTTTGATATTAGTTCCACAAAATATCTAATGCTGATTTCCTTCCTCTGATGTCAAATTGTGCTGCAGCATTTGAATCAGTGGCTGATTTAGATACTGGCCTGTAGGGAAGTTTTTGCAAGCACAGGAAAAGAAAGCATGCATAATGGATTTTCTTTTTTTAAAATACTAGAGATTATGCTATTACTAGTAAGCGTGCAGAATAAAGCCAAACCAGCCTTCTCTCCTCATCCTCTGAACAAACAAAAAAAAAACAAAAAGTCATAGTCACATTATAATATTTGAATTTCAAATCCCTGGTATGGTCTGGGCTACTTAGTGAAAACAAATCCAAGTTTACTAAAATAGTATCTTAATAGATTTCCCACTGAAAAAAAAAAAAAAAAAAAAAAAAAAAACAACAAAATTGTATAGCTCTTGTAACATGTGCTGTAGTGCAGCACAGCTGGATCAGCAGACAGCTTCTGAAATTATGATCCTGATAGGTTTCTTTGTTTCAAATCTTGCTTATCCTGTAAGGTCTTCTACACATAACTCATCTTGTAACTTCCTAAATTGTATGAAAGGACAGGAAAAGGGTGTTTGCTAAGGCTGCAGAAAAGTATTCTGCTGTTCAGGGACATCTTCACTTCTCTGCAGCTTAAGTTGCTACTGGGATTCATATTGCAGGGTGTTTTTTTCTTGTGGACATATATTATGTGTTTAAAAAAAAAAAAAAGAACAGAGGAAGGATAAAACTCCCCATCCTCTGTTTTACCTGAAGGGTTAAGTTTTGCTGAAAATAAGCCCTAAAATTTTTAAATGTACTGGGTGCTAGTTGAGATTTAAAAAAAAAAAAAAAAAAGAAAAGAAAAAGATTCCCTTTGACAGTAATTTTTATGTAAATTGCCTATTTTTCTGTGGTCCCTTTCCTTCCGCCCCAGGAGAGCTCATTGCTTCACAGCTGAAAGCACAAGCATATATCACCAGGTACCCCTTGGCAGCCTGGCTCTTGTGTTTTAATTTCATGTACCATGTCACAGCGAAAAGTGCTTTAGAAATGCAGAGACTTTAGGGAGCGTAGGTGAATCTTGATATCAGTTCATCTAGTGGGCAGGGCTGTAATAGTCATATATTTCAGAAACTATTATTATTTGAAAGCTGGGCATGATTCTCCATCAGGAAAGCTGTCATAGGGTGCGTGTGTAAGCCTGAATAGGGGTGTGTATGCAGAGACACAGGTTGCTGCTGGCAATCTCCATCGGCCACCAAAGCAAAGACCCCTGGATATTTAATGTCTTGTACCCAGGACAGATTTGCTGATTAATATTTTTTAATGGTGACAAACGCCACCTTTGGTGAATTCGTTTCCTAGCTGGTGTTTCCTTGCCAGCAGCTTTTTATTTTTTTTTTTCTTACACCACCAAAGCTTTAAAGATTACTAAAGTAGATGTTAGTTTCCAGCTGGTATTAGGCGGATCAAACTCTTCACTCCTTTCATAATGGAGTTACTCATTCACCTTTTCTATTTCAAGCCTGTGGAAAGCCGCCTCCCAACTTGCCGACACTATCAGAGAAAAGAAAAAGATGAAGGCAAATTTCAAACCTGAAATTTCCCATTTTTTATATAAGCTTTTGCAGGCTGTTGAATGCGCCATCAGCAAGCTGACCTTCATGTGATTCACAAAAGCAATATGAAAGCAAGATCTCAACAATAACACCCTCGTGCTTTTTATGGTGGTGATGTAATAGCCAAGAAACAAGTAACTACCAAGTAAACAGGTGCACGTGTTTCATCGCTGCACAGTGGGTTGATTTCAAGACAGATGATTTTCTTTCTAGGCAGTCTGGAGTTTTAGCTGAATGTGCTATAGCCAAGTTATGTGGATGCAAGGGGGAAATATTGTTTAGGAAGTGGCTGCAGAAACAGGTTATGTTTGCAAGTGAGAGTCTGACCGAGCTCCTCTTTAAATCAGGACGGTAGTATTTTGGTGTCATCTACCATCTACAGCATCATACCCTGAGGTGGGGAAACACGCTCGCTCTCTCGCAGACAACTCTAAACTTGGTTTTCCAGTCTCCCATTTGCCTGTCTACTCTACTTAGATGCCACGCCGTGACTCCTGGCTAGCTGACCTTTAAGCACGTAGTTTTCTTGCCGGGGCAGAGGCGGGATGCCCGGCTGCTGACACATGTCCACTGGGTCAGCAGCCACTGCAGTGCTTTGACAGATGTGAACTGTGTGCTGGGCTATTTCTTCTCCTCTTGTGGGGAACTTGCTTCCTTCGGGGAAGGAAATCCTTCCCTGGTCATAATTTGAGAGCTGCTAAGCAGCTCAGAGATTGAGAGGGGAAGTGCAGACAAGTCCTCCGCAACAGGCCAAAATTTAAGGGAAAACACACAAGGATAGTGAAGAGAAATGTCCGTTTCCATTTCAAAGAAATGTCCATTTCTGACATAAAAAGCCCCATGTGAAGCTGCAGAAGGGGAAGCACGTAAAACTGAATTTACGAGATGCACACTGTCCTTGAACTTCAGGTGCTTTGCCGAGCTGCTAGCTGTTCTAGCGTATTACAGTAGGTACAAAAAGACCAGTAGTGTAAGTTAGCAGTTTAACATCTCTAAAAACATTCGTTAGTGGGGAGAAGGTCAGTTTTGGCTTGAGATGCAATTGGATTTGGTGTGCCCAGGGCTAACGATGCCATTCTGACACTAACTCATGCTGGGAGGCAGCGAGGGCTGAGAGTCACATCCCCGCTGTACCCGATGGCAGCTCTTCCATCTGCTCTTGTGGTAGGTGCTTCACTGCTGTGTTATTCTCCGGCTAAATACAGAGGACTGGGTAGGTGGCCTCATAGTGACATCTGTTGTTGGGGTTCACTCAGTGGTCTGCAGGAGCTCATCCTTCAGTCAGACCTTCCTGTGCCTGCCAGCGTTAATGCAAAGAGCCGAGCTTAGTCACAAACACATAGGAAAAAGCCAGCAGTGAAACCCACCGGTGCCTTAGCTGCAGCACGCACGGCGGATGCTTTTTGCACCGGAGACACGGGATGCCTGGCTGCCATTTCCACTGCAAAACAGTGGGACTTGATGATTCCTCTTGCTTCTCTGCTGGCGGGAGCTCCGGGTCCCACACCACCAGGGCTCCCCTGCGCTTTCGCATTGCCCTTAAAGCATTCCCAGGCGATTTGCAATTTGACTCCCCCTACGTGACGTGCTGTCAGCATGACGGACTGGTGTCAGCTACTCGTAGCCATAAAAAAAAGGAAGCAGAAGGAGGCGTATTCATCTGGGATGCTGAGGGAGCCTACCCTCGGGTTTCAAATCAAGCTTTAGTTTTGCAGGAGATCTCTGTGAAATGTGAGTGAAGCCTTATGGTATTTTCGGAAAGCCCAGCCAGTGAAACTGGCTGCCATAATAACACTGAGAAGGGCTGCTGTCGTCAGTGCACAGCAGCCTTCCCCTAATGATTTTTTATTAAGCATCCTGTCTTTGCTATGCAAATGCGTGTAAAGAACACAACATCTCTAAACGCGATGTGCCTCAGAGCTCCGTAATCAGGAGCGGATACTTTTCTTATTATTCATTGCATACATCCAGGAAGCCATTATGGTATCTGTTCTGCATATGGATGATGAATAATTTACAAATAATTCATCAAAACCCTAACAGGTGTATTGACGTGACATTGACTCAGAAAGAGATCATACTGCCTTGGCTGGAAGTATCGTAGTTATTGATTTTTGGGTTTTCCCCCCACCACCCTCCCATCTTCCCTTAGTTTCCAAATCTCCCATTCAGGTTTGAGGGTTTGCCCATCACCAGTGTCAAATGGCTCGTAATCTGCAATTGATACCACAACATAAAGCAAGGTTAAAGAAAGAAAAAAAAGTCTTAATATAAATGGCTCCATTCAAATTCATTGCAGAACAAATACTAAATACTAATCTTAAAAATGTATATGCTGAAATAACCATTTTATATTTAGCCTGGGTAGGACCAATCATACCTGCAATAGATTAGATAGTATTTTTGACAAAGGTCACACTGAAATGAGTTTAAGCTTTATATGTAAATTATTTCTTATTTTTTAGTGATTTTAAATGAAAAAAAAAAAATGGTTTTGTAAATGGGTAGTACAGAAGTGAACTAGTGTGTGTAGGAGTATAGCAATGTTTCCCTGAATCCTCTCCTAGACTCCAGCAATTTGCAGTGCAAGGACACCCAGGGGCAGCAGCAGCACCTCTGTAACTGGAGGTAGGTCCGCACTCAGCCCACAGTTCAGCCCCGAGTCCTGCTGGGGACTTTGTCAGAAGCCTGTAGATGTTTGAATCACATGATGGAGACCACTTAGCCCAGCAAAACCCTAAATCACTCTTTGGAGATACTTGTGTCTCTGCCTGTGACCTACAGAGACAGAGGAGGGTCCTTGAGCTCTTGAAGGGGGCACCTCAGCTGGGTGCCAAAGCCAAACTGGATGGGTGTGGACCGAAGGGAAATTCTGTATCCAGAAGCTTGCAGTTCTAGCGGTGCTGAAGCCTACCCCCTGCCAGGGCTGCTTGTCAGGATTTCCATGGGACTGCAGGTTAGGATGGCTGGCCTAGGGGACCCTTTTGCACATTTATGGCATAGAATTCTTAATGCAATAAATGTCCCCTTTGGGGTAGAAGCGGTTATTACTCAACGTGCTAAACGTAACAAGTTTCATGAATAGAATTTGATGGCTGTCTCGTTTTGGTTTCAGCTGAAATGAATAGTCAAGTTGAAAGTATAAATGATCCTATGGAAACAGAGCAGGAAGCTTAAGTAACAGGTAAGACCTTTATGGCTAATTTTTCCTCCCTTTTCCATTCAGTTTCTGTTTGAAAACTTGCTTTAAAAATTACCTTAATTAAAGATAGAATTTACCAAAAAAGAGGAAGACAGAATGCAAAGGAAAAGGAATTATCTAATATGTCCTGTATTGCACTAAAAAATGAAAATATCCAGTAGACTTGATTTGTCAAGTAAATATTATAGTAGCAGTCTGCAACTGTAATGGATTTAGACAGTGCACCATCTTAGATCATCAGAGGGCAAGACAGCACCAAGATAAGGAGCAGAAGAGTAACCGAGTGAACAATTTTTGGCATTGCTTAGGAAAATGACAGGCAATTTATACCAGTTGGAACCGAGCTCGGTTCTGTACGATCTGTATTCTGGGAAGAACAGGTTCATGTCACAAGGGGTTTATTGCCCTTGGCTCTCCAGTGCCTAACGTCACTTGTAGCAACACCACTGAAAAACAAGGCAAAGTCAGCAAGCTGTCTTCTGGAACTGTGCCATCTTTTGGAGCTTTTTATGGCTTTATACACTAAATGGTAGTGCTGTGGCAGAGCACACATTGGTTGTTGTTGTGACAGAGTTTGTTTTAGGCATAAACTCCTAGATAAAAAATTAATAATTTGTTAGGGAAGACCGAAGTCTGGGGCTTATCCCCAATGACAAGAAGCAGTTGCCATTTCTCCCTCAAAAGTAGTTTTTAAGCGTTAATGAGCACCACTTCCTTTGGCGTAGGGTTACCGCGAGATGCCAATATCATATACAGCAAGATGCGTTATTTGTGCTTGCAATGGGATTTCATGTAGCTCAAGACCAAATATAGCGGCTTTACAGCAATGGCAGCTGTATCACAGAGAGTTAAAATACAAGGTCTTATTACCTGAGGGTAGCCCTTTGTCCTTGTCAGCACATACACAATGTGCTGCCGTACTGCTGGAGTGATGGGGTCCCTGGTTAAAAGTGCTGAAGCAAATCCAGAAGATGCCCTTGCCATTAAAATATGGCTTCCACAACTCTTCCTTCCCTCTCCCCTGGCTTCTGGTTGTATGTTCTATTCAATCAAAAAAGGAAGTGGAACTAATGAAATCCTCACTGTTAAAAATACATGGAAGTTTAACGCCCTTCCTCAGTTTAAAAAAAAAAACTTACCTGGTGATTGTTACTGCTTTCACGCAGCCTGTAGGAATTCTGTTTCTTGTGGTATTTTCCTGGGGAAATGAATATCTGTGGATGTTCCGGGCTAGAGTAGTTTTTGCTTTATGAAGGCAAAGTTCACAGGAATAATACCACAATTAGCAATCAATTAATGAATCTCTTCAATTCCACTGCAAGACCTCACTCTGCCAGCGCCTCTCTGAAGCAAAGGGGCCCGAGCTGGGGCACATCATGTCTTGCCCAGCGTTTTAATGGCAGGCACAGGATTAGACGCAGGCATCAAATCCCTCACAGGTCTCTATCAAAGTCCTCCCAACCCCGTTGCCGCTGTTTTAATTGCAAGAAGTGGGTCCCTAGGGAGGGTTGATCAGCCTCGTAAACTTCAGAGGGTCTCACTAGGGTCTTTCAGAGCCAAGGAGATCCCTTTGCTTAATATGTTCAGTATTTTAATATGTTGGTTTTAACGTATATTCTGTGGCCCAGCACCGCCACACCCACCAGAGCTAGTGATCTCTGATACCAAGCTAGGTAGCACAGTGCTATGGAAAACCAAGAAATCCTAATGAGCATAATCAATTTGCTATAGAGATAGTAGTGGCTGTTATATATAAACCGTGTGACACATAGACATGCTGCATGTGTGATAGAAAGAGAAACTGTAGGCATCTGTGCTAGAAAGTTGAGACCTGGGTTCTGTGCAGACATTTGAAATTTTGCCTTTGTTTTTTTTTTTTTTTTTTCCCCCTGCTGCAGCAAAGGAAGGATGCAGGAGAGGAGAGACCCGAGGAAACCCGACGGGCAGGCACTGACATCCTACGGCATCATTCTTGGCAGAAAAGAGCACGCAGAGATGCTCCGTGGGTTGGGAGGGAGGGAGCTTTGGGGAAATGACTCTTTGCTTTAATTTCTCTTTGTTCTTCATTGCATTTTGTTCTGTAAGCCTGTTGGAAAGAAACATAACTTCTCAGTTCTAACAATGTTTTGCAATTATCCTTGCAATTACAACAGTTTCTTCTGAACTGTGGGTCCCTGTCTTATATTGGATCTCTTTTTCTCCTGCATCGTATCATCAGTAACCTGTTTCTAGGCCCACTCCTTTTGTAGCATCTTTATCTTCTTTCACAGTTACGGTACTGTCTGCAGGCAACCCGTGGGAGCCAGTTTATTCTCCTTCCCCCCTGTTTGTTTTTGTTTTTTTTTTTTTTTTTTTAACTGTTCCCTAGGATATAACTGGAGATTTTCTTTGAGAACATGAACTGCCACAAAGGATTATAATCCACACACACTGATAAACAACCACCCTCCTTGTGCTAGGGATTTGAAAGACTAAATGCTCCAAAACCTCTGAAATACTGATAGAGGCAGAGCCGCACGTTGCCCACCTCCAGGCTTGCCGATTGGTGGCTCCTGCCGGCACCCCCCAGCAGGTCGCCGTGGCCGATTGCTAGAAGGGCGCTGGCCGGATTCCCTCGAGTCCGTGCTGGAAGCAGAGGCTGCACGTTAACTCTGTCATCCCGATGCCTTGGGATCGCCCGTGGCTCTGCCCTTCGCCTTTCTCTGTGGCATGGGAAGGCGAAACCACAGCCAGCCAGCGCTGTGCTGTGTCCCTCTGGGGGTCTTATTCGCGAATAACGTGCGTGGCCCCCACCAGCCGGTGCCCCACATCAGCCCTGCTCTTGTCCAGGGAGATCTGTGCACCTCGGAACCGGTGCAGGTAGGCAACAGATATTTCCTCGAGCCCGCAAGTGACAGAGGATAATAGCACTGTGCATTCAAGGCACCTTTAAATACAGCTCCCAGCTTTAACGACTTCACACCGTATCTTGTGTGAGCCCTCATTATATTTTCTACTGCATATGCATGATTTCTTTTTTTTAATTTTTAAAAAAAAGCAATTAACAGTTATTTGGATAAGAATCTCTCACCATATGCCAATTGTTCTGCTAGCAAATGCTGTGCTGAAATTTTTAGAAAAGGAACAAAAGGGTTTCACATACATTTCCCAGCCATGCTGTAACCAAAACCGATAGACACTACACTCGATGGAAGAGCATGCAACCTTTGTCCAGGGTGTGATGTGATACAAACTGTATTTTAAAATGCTGCTGATAATAATTTGGTCATTTTAAGCAAAGTAATTGATTCTGTTCTTTTTTTTTTTTTTTTTTTCCCCAAATATGCATGAATCCCAAAATAGTTATTTACTAGCTGGCCCCCCAAAAAAATAAAAAGTTAAAAAACAAGGTAAGATATATCTCTATCCTCCTGTGATCTGGGTTTATCTCAGCTAGAGTAGGTTTGGTGATAAAATGTCTGCTGGTGTAACAGCAAGTCAAATTTGGCCGTAATGCACCTACCGCTGGCTACGGCAGTTGGTGGCTGCCATCAGCTGGAGTTTAATTCAAAAGGGAGTTCAGGACAAACAAGGATTAGAAAGGAAAACAAGAAAAGCCCCAGATTTCACTCAGAGAGTACGGCCCCTAGAAAGGCAGCCCCCTGTCTCCCTATGTGCAGCTCCAGCATGTTTGCTCGTGGTGGGATAAGAAGAGTATTTCTGTGTGCTCCTGTGGTGCTTTAACCCAGGTGACACGAGCACCAGAGAAGATCTTGAGGAGCTGCTTCATCACCCGTTTGTCCTGGAGTGGATGCATAACTCTGAATTGGATTAACTGCGGAAGGAGTAAATGAGGTGACGTAAGCCTATGATATTGCTAAGTTTACCTAAATTTGCTAGATACCACTCCTCTGGCCCTTGTTCGCCTCGGAGCACCCTTGAAGGGACTCCTTGTTCCCTTTGAGGTGCCTCTGCTGCTTTTCTTTCCCATCCCTGGGGACATGCTTGACAGAACGTGTCTTTTGGGACACGGATTTTTTTATTCCTGGAAATGAGGTCATTTCCAGCCAATTGCAGTTTTGCAGTGGGAGGCCTTGCAGGTAGTACCTCTACATGGTGTGCATCCCGTATATTTCTGTATATTTTCTGTACTGGGTGATTTTGATTGAAACAGCTTGTCGTAATAGGTGGTGCAGGAGCGAATAAATACCTCGGGAGGAAGGGGAGTAAATGCATTGGGTGTCCCCCCTCTCAATTCCCCTTTTGTGCAGTCACTGTGAAAAGACCAGGATTGTAGGGCTCCCTACATCTAGGTAAGTGAGGGAACCTGACGCACAGGACCAGGACGAATCTCCGTGAGCTCGACTTTGAGCCGTGTGAAATGTCAAGGAGATCTGAGGTGGCCAGGTCGTCAACCAGGATGAACTAAGCTCCGCAAGGCTACATTAACTTCAGTCAACTGAGTATCCATTCCCCTCTGCTCTTCTTTCCATCATGCTTGCCCGGGAGCAATGTTAACAGAGCTGTAGGCTGCCATTACCTGCTTACAGATGCCCCCCTCGCCAATGCCAGCCTTGCTTTTAGCAAGGGGGCCAAAGGGAGACTCCTTAAACTCCTTGTGAAGACTTGACCAATATTTTTTTTAAAATTAACTTCAAAAATGCTTCACATTAGACACTTTCTATCCCCAGACAGGAAGTTCATTGCACTTTTCATTTAACTTTGGTCATCCAGCAGCAGCAAGTCTTTGAAACCATGAACCATTTGCCCAAGGATGCAGCGGCAAAGCGTGAAGTCCAGGTAGGAAGTGTAAAGCAAAGAAACATAGGAGTTGATTAAGTCCTTACAGGACAATTTGCAGCCGCGTCTATATCTATTGGTCTTCAGGTGGGTTTTGATTTGAGTTGTTGGGGTTTTTCACTAGTCATAGCTTGGCAGCCTGAGCTCTTCAGATGCATTAGTAGTTGAGGCTGGACCCATGCTCCTCGATGCAGTCTCCACCGCTCTTGCTGGAGCTGCAGCAATGCATGGAGCTGATTTTGTAGAAAAGCAAGCATCACCTCACAGGGATTTGTGTCAAGGATTTTGGTTTAAACCCGAAATGTGTTTGCAATAGGTGGCCCTAAAGGAAATAGCAGCCCTTTGGTGCTGATGTTTGCATACAAATTAAGAGAGTCTGCTTGGTTGTTGTTTCACCTATGTCTGAAATGCTCATCCCTACTGTTAGGCACAGCATTCCTTGGGCTGGTGACTGCTCTGATGACGAATGGGTTTCCTTCCATGCAGACATCCAAAGGGGATGTTTGAGACATAGTCTGTAATAATGGGTCACACATTTGCTGCAGCTAATTGTCAATCTTTCTATAAAGCACTGAGAAATCCCCTCTGTGAATTAACACTGTTCTGCTTTAGGCACTTGAATAAAAATATTAGAAGAAAAATACTTTACTCTATATGCAGTGCATGCCGGCTTTGCTTTGAAAATGACAAACTTAATAGAGTATGTAGATCTATTTTCTTGGGGAATAGGGGTTTTTATCATATGATTCATCCAGTATTTGCCTTACCCTGACATTTGTGATATAAAGGAAAGTTTAAGAAAAAAAAGAAAAAAAAAGAAAAATTAAAAAAGGTAATTTTCTTGATCCAAAAATATGTTTCTACTTCAATGTAAAGAAATATAGACTGTTGCTTGCAAAATGTCTTCTAATAGATGGTCTAGCAGCTATATCAGTTAACACATGCCTCTTCTGTTACTCTGTCATTTACATGCTGAATTTGCCTCTGAGTCTGTTTTTTTTTCCTTTAGCCTGTGCCAACTTAAAGAACCGATGCCTTCATACTGTGATGTTTGTTAAAGCAAAATGTTAATAAAGCTTCTCCCGAAGACAGTGATGCCACTTGTGTGTTTATTCCTAACTGTGCTGATCGTGCAGCGGTCGCTTCGTTTGTCAGTGGTTTAGTTTGGATATGCAGTCACCAGCGCATGCAGCTGGGGCCTCATTTAAATTTATCGTCCGCGTGATGGCTTGAATGAGTTCACCTGATGAGTCTTGTGAGAAGTGGATACATCAGAGGGATCTTTGGACAGGATCAGTGAAAGGTAAGAATGGGAACTTTGCAGGTCGGAGTGGAAGAGGTCACTTGGTTGGTCCCATTGCTGCACCAGAGGTGTTACAAAACCCATCCCATGAGTTCTACGAGTAGTAAAACCCGGCATCTATCATCGGTCAAAGGATACTACCGTATACATGCAACTCACAGGTATACTATAGAACACTCAGTGAGCACTAGATGTTATCTGCCCTTCCTGCATCGCATATTTCAAGACTGAATGAGTAGAAGATACTGCAAAAATTGCGAAGGTGTTTTTTTTCTTCCCATGGCACCAGCATAGTTGAAAGCACTTGTACCAACCTTGTTTTACTATTCTTACCCAAGGCCAAAGATTTAATTGTTGATAACCAAAGTTAGGAGGCTGGCTCTGTGTGTTCAGAGCTCTCTGAGGAATGGATTCCCTCTCTGAAATTTGACCTTTCCTTGCCTGTACCCCTTTGACTGTCGAATGGAAGAGGACAAGGCGCAGGAGGCACGTGGCAGGGGGGAATGCTTACCCTTTTGCGGGATGCAGGACCCAACTCTCATGAACGGTCTTAGTAGCAGCGAGCTAACCGGAGAGGGAGAAATACCAGCAATAGCTGCAACATGACATCGCGTAGGATCTCAAGAACTGTCTCAAGAACTGTACAGCCTAGACAGAGGTGCCTGCTTTCCCCATGCTGCGGCCTGTTTCTGCTGCAAGGGAACATTTTTGTCTACAGCAGGCTTATATGTTTAATAGGAGAAAAATAAATTCATATCTCACCTAGGAGCAAGTACTGTCCGTCCCACCCTTTTTGAATAGCACAGGGTTGAGAGGAAAACCTCTGTGATTTTGGAGGATGAAGAAAGGCGTGTGTTTGAGGCTGCCGTGATGGGTGTTTGTCCAATCAATGTGCATTAGGCAAAGAGCAAGTGAATCTGCTAGGGTGAGATGAGCAATCAACTATCCTTAATTATACTCCTGTTGCTGCTGGCCAGATTGGCACCTCCCCATCCAGATCTTGTTGGGAAAAGGAGTATATTTGTGCCTGGGGAAGTCTTTTGCTGAGCTGAGAACATTGGAGGTCACTCTAAGTCTGCAGAAACAGAGGCCCAGTTACTACTTTTCCTGCTCAGCCTTCTCAGGCAGATTCTCCCCAAGGAAGCAGATTGTATTTCAGGATTTCCACGTGAACCTGTCACTTCTCAGAGGGCTCTGTGCATGCTTTAAATTGGCTTTGATTACACACACACACACACACACACACACACACACACACACCCCATCTTGTCTTGCACAGAAGCTTCCAAAGGGGTCTTTATGACCTTGATTTATCTCATAAGGTGAAAACTCTGCTTTGGGATTTTAATTAGTCTTGGGGTTTAGGGTTGGGCTTTTTTTTTTTTTTTTCCCTGCCTGAAGTAAAAGTGTCAGGAGACATTTAAATACCCTAATTTCTCATTCCATTAGAATTATCGGCAACCCCTTAAAGTATGTGGCAAATCACTGTTAATTCCTTCGGCATTCACTGATAAAACATTTATCGTAATGAATTCCTGTAGAAAAAAAAAAAAAATTTAAAAAAATAAGAGAGTCCTGATGAAAGCACAGCCGATGGAGAAGGTACTCAGGGAGGCTGCTCCATCTCGTGGCAGCTCAGGGCTCCTTGCCTGGGGGGGCACTTGCATGAGTCAGGGGAGGGAGGTTTCTCTAGAGTTTAAACTTACGGAGCAGCACCCTCTCCTCGGTAGAAGAGCACAGATCTGTGCACGTGGTTGATGTTGGAAAGCAGGGTTAGCGTTTGCATTTGCTGCCCATCCGTCTCACATTCCCGTTGCTCCCCAGGCAAAGGCGCACGCTGCCTGAAGCCGGCTCTGAATCCAGCTGGTGTAGCGAGCAGTAGGTCTGCACCCCCAGTGGCTTGTGCTCTGGGCTAAAATAAGCCTTGTCTCGAGTTCAACAAGCTTTTAGAGAGGGCAGTGCTGGAGGAGCTTTGCAGGAGTCTCTTGTGATGCCAGGTAAGCATACTCGAGAAGATTGCAGGGCCGTTGTGAGATTGTAGGGGAAACAGAGTCCGGGCTTTTTAAATGCTCTTTCCATAGGTTGTATAGTCCATCACGATGTGTCTGAACATATCTCACATAAAAACTATACCACCAAAACTGAAATCAAGTTTGATTTTCACCAGAGAGAAACGGTGTTCAGCAGAGGAGAGTGGAAAAAAGCCCCCCCTTACCCCTTAGAAATGGTGTTTAGGCAAGATGAGTGCTCCTGGAAAAGGGCAAGGAAGCCAAGCCAGCAAGAACAGCTTTGCTGTCATAAAGTAGCACAATTCAGGCAATAACAGAGCAAGCTTTTACTAATATTTTCCAGTGGGAGCCTGGGAAGTAGTGCCACCCCTGCCACTGGGTTTTGCAGGGTCCGAGGAGCCAGGTGGGTCTGCGCTGTGCGCTTCCAACTCCCACTCATTTCACACCAGCTTCCGAGCACCTGCTCACTAGAAATATCCTTCTGGATAGGAAATGTAAGACTAAACTTGATTTTTAAGTTTTTTGGTTTTTTTTTTTTCTTTTATCCTCTCCCTCCTTAGCAAGTCAGGAAATCAGTTTTGAAATGAAAGCGGAAAAGAGAACAACGGAGCACAGGAATATCAAATCATGAGACGGTCCTAATGAGCAGCAAAGACCCACGCACCCAGAAGCAATCCAAAGGGCATCCTGAAATTAAAGCTGCTGTCTCTGTCCTGTGAGTCCCATCCCCTCTGCCCCTGGGGGCACAGGGACGGGGAAGGGGAGAGGCCTGGTGCCGAGGAGGGGGCGATTACTGCTTGTCCCCAGCCAAAGCAGTTTGGAGGAGGAGGGGTTCAGCTTCAGGGCACCCCGAGTGCCCCTGCGCCAGCACAGCCCTCGGGGCTGTTCAGGCACCCCGAGGCGGGCGGCTGCCGAGCAGCAGGGCAGCTCATACCTGCCTGGGACGCCCAGAAGGCTCCAGACCAAGCACGGGGAGAGCCTAGGCGCTGGCCTTGGCCCCAGTCTGCTGAGCTGAGGAGGGTCCTCTTGCCCCCACCCTCACCTCTGGCCTTCTTGTTTATGCGTTTTTATATTTACAGACACAGGTAAAAGGCAATTCATCCAACATACGTAATTTAGATGGAGTATACACTATCTAATACAGAACACTAGATGTAGGGTGTATGGTATGCAGTAGATGTAGCCTCTCTGATATACATTACATAATACATGCTGTGGTATATATACTGTATTAACTACATACTATATTTCAGATGATCTGTAGTTAATATATTTTAGATGGCATAGTGTATATTACTATAGATTATACATATATCTAAGTCAATTAGATAAGCCATGTACTCTATAGAAAATGTGGTTTAAATCAAACTAATTTTTATACACTCTGTAAGCAATACAGGTAAAGGCTATAGTGTAAAATAAATATATAATACCTCGTAAATACTATAGTATTACAGTTAAGGTTGAGTATGGAGATAATATATACTAGCAATCTACTACAAATACTGTGCTACAGAGCACATTATAGATAATATATATACTAGTACTGTTTAATAGTCAATGTATGATATATAAAAATATATATATTCTGTAACAACATAATAGTGTCATTTTATGTAGTATATCTCTAACTTAGGTGCTATATCTGTTCACAACAGAACAGCCTATATTATGTCATATAGAACCTCTATCCTATAATATTCTGATATGTGTACTATTTCTATACATAATATATTGGTATTATACTATATAGTAATTATGTCATCATACTACAGCATCCATTTGTCTAGTATGTGTCAGTAGCATGATATAATACATTACATAATATAATATCCATGGCACAGATAGGGTTGTAGAAGTGTTTTATGTAGTATATCCATTTAATAAAATTAATAAATATATATAAAATGTATCTTACATAGCATCTATCATCTCACAAAGAATAGTCCTGTATACATGCAATCTACAGGTATAATACAGAATGGGCAATGTATACTAGGTGTTATTAAGGAAATTTATGTAAGAACAGTATTTGCTAGATGATATACAATTGATTTGTACTATGTAAGATAGCATGTGCTGCATAATATAATACATAGAGGATACCTACTGCTCCTAGGATTTCAATGATATAGTCTGTGGTTTACATGCTAAATACGTAGTGCATAGTGTACAAAGCTTATACTATATGGAGGGCGAGGGAATCTTCAAGATCTAGCTAAACATTAAGCCCAGCTTTCATTGTATGGTTTTATTGTTCATTATTACACTTCTTGGCATCATGAACAGCAATTTAAGACAGAATTACATCTGTAGCAAGAGGGGTTTTTGTGGTAGGAGTTGTAATCACAACAATGGATCTCACTTTCTCTTCTTCACACTGCACTCCTGCTCCAGGGATCATACCACATTGGCAGATTGATCTCTTCTGATGCAGAGACATCCCATGTGGGGGGTCTGGAAACACATTCGCTTTGGACATCTTGCTTATTTTCTCACCTCAATTGCTCTTCGGGAGATAAGCTGCTTGAACATTGAACCTGTACTTTAGCCATAAAGATTTTCATGTTGTTACAATTACTCCATTAGTACCACTCAAGAAATACTTCACAGTAAAAACAAACCACTAACATTGTTGAGCAACTAATTGTACCCCTTTTCAGAGTCAGAGTCATTATGACTTGAGTGACATTTGAAAGAAGCGTGCTTTCATTGCCCAGAAATACTTCCTACTTGCAAATAGAAATACACAGGAAAAGCCCACTCCAAAAGCAAAACACTCCAACACTTCGACACAATAGTGTTTTCCTTCTTGTGTGTGGGCTGGTGGGCCATAGGTCTGGTTTGCTGGATGCACCTATGCCTCCGATGAAGCTACAGCTTCCCTTTCCATCCACCAGCAGACATAATACAGCGGGAAGCAAGACAGGACTGTGCAGAATAGTTACAAGGTAGTGACAGAAAGAAAAAGGATTCTACATTTAGGCCAAATCTCATGTAATACAGAGGAGAGATGTGGCCTGTACAGCAGTTCCATGATCTAAGAGGAGGAAAAAGAACAGACACCCTTACAGACAGAACAGTCAGTTCTTCACACAAAATGGAGTAGTAGGAAGGTACTGCTGCTGCATTTCAGCATGCCCTCCACAAAGCACTTGCAGAAATCAACAACAAAAAAATCTACCTCTGAATCGATGCTTGTCCCCATCACAGGCCCAGCTGGAACAGGGAGAGCAATCTCTTGCTGTGGCCAAGAGCTGCTCCATTTCATTCCTGCAGTGAAGCGCCTGCTGCAAAACATGACAGCAGCAGGGTCAGTGCTGGCAGGCACTCACCCTGCGCAAGGGACCCTGCTCCCAGAGCTGGGCAAGGTGGCAAGAGCCAGGTATGAGGCACCCCAGTCCTGCACACTACGCGGGGGGGGGGGGGGGGGGGGGGGGAGTATAATGAGGCCAAGAGGCTTTCAGAAGCCACATAAGAGGCCTCTAGGCTGAGAGCAGGGAGACAGAAGACTCTTGCCAAAGCGGTTCAGTTGGCATATTCGTCATGGTCAGAGGGAGGGACTGGCCAGAGGCCACCTCACATCCCCCCCCCCCACACACACACACACACAGCCACCACCCCGCTTTGCAGGCAGATGTGCCGATGCCACCAGACACCACCGCCGGCTGGCCACCACCATAAAGTCCTTGCAGTCAGCACCCAGCGCACAGCGAGTCTGCACTCCCAGGTACAGCTGTGGAACGACTCGTGACAGACCTTTCAGGGCGCTCAGCCCTTGCTGCCGAGAACAGAACGGCCCAACCACTCCACTGCTGGATGTGGAAATCAGCTGCATGGTGCAGCAACCCTCCTGGCCAGGAGAGCTGTAAGCAGGCTGCTGCTGCCTACCTGAAAGAAACTCCTCAGCCCAGAAAAACAAACCTCCTCATGGACCCTGGTGCTTCATCAGTCACCCCCGGCCATGCAGGAGCAGAGGGCTTTTTTTGCAGTGACAAATTCCTGCTGTTGCCATGTCTTTGTAGATCCCTGCCCGTCCCAGCAAGCACATTGCTCCATCTGAAGCTGGCCTGGCAGATGAACTGTAGTCCCCGGCTGATGGGCTTTGCATCACAACTGGAATAGTGGTTATCTGAGCTGAATAAAGCTACTAGGCATAGTGGTTGTGTTTCTTTACAGCTCTGGAAATGCCTCAGTGTAGTTAAGTTGATTTGTACCATAATCTAAAGGCAGAAAACAAAAGTTTTGAAACCCTTGATAACAAGAAGCATTTTTTTTTTTTTTGAGATTTTTTGTTTCCACTCAAACCTAGTGACAAATGTAAAAGATGAAGGTAGAGTTTAATTTAAAAACAAAATAATGAGAAAGGCTGCAATACCTTCTCTCATAGAGACCAATAGAGAAATTTGTCTGGCTAAGCTGCACGCTTGTTTCTTCTCCTGCTGCAAAGGGGAGGCCCAGGAGTACTTTTTTTTCCTGGGCTGTATTAGTCCATACACAGTTGGAGTCGGGGACAGCAAAAAATTACTGAGGCTAGCGAGCACCACACCAGCCCTTGAGCCAGGCAGCCCCTAATCCCATCACAGAGCCAAGGGCTGTGAAACAGCAGCCCTATCCCAAAATTGAGGCCAAAGGCTCATCAGGAAGCTGGAGAATTTGAGTGGGTGGCAGATGCGGATGGCCACATGCCTGGGAAGGACTGGGGACAGTGGAAGCACTACAGCAGCAGACAGAGACAGCAATCCAGCCTTGAAGATTGCATGGCAGCCCCAGCATCATGACCCCAAGAAAGAGTGTTTTTCACTAGCTGTTAGCCAAAGAGATTTGGAGCTGTGAGCAATGAAAATGCCTCTCGCTGTTTTAGCCTTACTGTGGTTGAAGAAAATAGGACTGAGATGAATCATTGCTTCCTTTCCTATATAAAAAAGTACCCAGCTTGTCAGCTATTTCTCCTGCTGATGGAGACAGCCTGCTAGTCCCTCTACACAACAGCTAACCTCTTGTATCAAGCAAGGGCAATGCCATAACTGAAATCATTTTTGCTAGAGCTCCAACTTGCATTGCTGAACCCCTGGGAAAGGGCAATTTCAGAGATGGGTTATGTTTCCAGGCCTGGTGCCTGAGCCAGGGGTCACTCCAGCATGCCCAGAAAAGGGAGGCCTCCTGTGTCCTCCCCACAAAGCTGCCGTGGAGCTCTGCTGCTATTTTACCACCACAAGCCCCAAAACTACAGCCAAGATTTTGGGAGCCATACATCTTCCACCAATGTGTATTTGGCTACATGAGTTCTACCCAAACTTGTTTAGCAGCTACTTAAGTTCTGGCCCCACAGACTTACACAGTTGTCTAGAAAAGACAGTAGTGTCACAGAAAAGAAGAATCTCCCAGCACCTCCTAAGGAGATTTAAGGGCCTGAAGGAAGCAAATGCCAGTTTTGGTCCAGAAGTGCTACAGAGCAGAACCCTCGCTCAAGCTCCATATCCCCAGAGACTTGTTTGGGTGAGATGGCCCAAAGCCATCAGCAAATGCTGGGCTCCCATGACCCTCTCTTCCTCATCTTGAGCTTAAGCCTCTGGGGTGTGGTGGGTGGTGTGGCATATGCCAGAATGAAGATAACGAAAAGCCTGTCTTGCAGAGACTAGGCTGATACAACCCAACAGTTGCCATCTACAGTCAGCTTGACCATAAGCTTGTTGCTCTCAGTGAAGCTGCAGCACCTTACACCAAAATAAGACCCAAACTCGTATTATTATTTACCTAATACCACCCTTATGTCATTTCTGTAATGCGGCATGTTTCAAGGGCACAAAACATCCAGGAAACATAAGGCATCAGGAGCACTTCTTGGTCCTGAAAAAAAGCCTAAACAAAGATTGTTGAAGCAATACCATAATCATTAAACAAAGCACCCAAAGACACTTTTGTTACAGACAAGCTAAGCACAAGCAGAAGATGTCCTTGACAGCTGTGGAAAGGCACATATTCACATGCATAGAGCATGCTTTCACATTTTTTTATTTATATGGAGATAAGAAATTCACCTTAAATCCTCCTAAGCTGTTGTCCTCACAGCTTCTGTGGAACAGTCATCACCACAAGCTCAGCGTGCCTTACCAGAGGTTACATTTCCTCCAGGTTGCATTTGCCAGCTTCCCACTTGGTCAGATGTCCACACCTTGGGCCAAATTCATCATTGTTAGTGGGGGAGGATGACTTGAAAGCATCTTGTTTCCTCCTTGGAGTGAGGCATCTTATGGGCTGCAAGCACAATAAGAGACACAAAAAGAAGGAAAAAAAAAACAAATCATAGAAACAAACCCAGTGGCTGGAAATGACAACTGAGATGTCAACCTTTGGACCGAGCATGGATGGACCTTGCTGTGTGTGAGAAGGAGCTGTGGTCTGTCAAGCAGGTTTACCACATACCCTTGGATATAAAAAGCATAAGTGGCAGCAACGGATGCAAAAAAAACCACAAATTTCTATAATTAGTTCACAGGAGAGGTGAAACTGGAAAATGGCTTGGCTGATGGTGACTTCTTTCCCCTGGAAATCAAGGTATTCTTGTCCATGGGTTTTAAGATGTAACCAAGCATCTGATCTGGTCTTTGAATGATCTGCCTGCCCCATGGCAGCCTTGGGGTTGGGCTCCTTCATGTGGGGCAGCTTCTGCTTTAATTACAGCATCAGCTTTACAACTGTGACAAGCCACCCTTTGGTAATGTCATACACCAAGGGCAAAGTTTATTAAGTGTTTGAAATATGGCAAAAATCTCTGGCCAGGTTTGTAGTGCCATCAGGGCTGCATCAGTGCAACCAGTCACTACTGCTTCCCCTCACCGAGGCAAGCAGCAAAGCACTGGGAAGGGGGAAACACTTGTGTTTTGGCTTTAACACGTTCCCTACAGCTGAGGGTTACACTATTAAAACCAGCTTCTCTTCGGTAAACAGCACTAAATGTTTGGCAGGTACTTTCACAATAACACCATCGATGCAGTGTGAAAATTGATTACAAGAGACACAGGGAAGATGGCCTTCAACCACATCAAGCCCAATTTTAGACCTCTGGAAGGGCCAGATTGCTCTGGACCATACTCATGTGAGCTGGGAGGAAAGCTGGCTGCAGAAACTACCACTGGTTTGCCCATCAATCACACAGGGCTCCCACAAGCACCTCTCCACACATCAGCCTGTGTGACCTCACATACAAACAGCCAGGTCTCTCCCATAACTACTCCACAGAGTCCTTTCTCCTTCCCTACTTCCACTCCTCCTGTTTCCACCAACCACCAGTCAACAGCTTTGCTAGGAAGTAGCGAACCTTTGCATCTGATGCCCAGGTAGGGTAAAGGTACAGCTTGTGTTCCAGGACCATCTTCAAATCAGACACAGATAAACTCTTGTTTCATTTCTCTTCCCCATCTTTGGGATAGGAAATAAATTCAAGAAGATGTTCTTAGAGAAATCGAGTTTTCTAAGGAAAGGATTTGGGGCCCTTTGTTTTAGACACCTCACTAGAAATCTAGCATGCATCTATAGACATGCAAAGCTGCAGAGATTCTATGTGCACGCAGACACTTTCTATGTGTTTAATCAAAATAGTTTTATCACCCATAACCCACTAAGAAGCAGCCAGTCACCACTTACCTCAGGCTGGCAGGAGAGTTCACACCAACAATCCCACACCGCAGCTATGCTGCCACTGCAAAGGGGCGTGCTCTGCTTATCCCCCCGTGGGCATTTTGAGGCTGCCGGAGGTGCAATGCAGGCTGGTGCTACATCTCCCTCGGGTGTGGTCACTTGGCCTTACCCTGCCTTGCCAAGTGCTACCTTGTCTGGGGGGACCGCTTGCACCTGTGGGGCATGAGCTCTCCCAGCCAAAATGGGGCGATCTTGGTCTTGATCTTGGTTTTGGTTTTGATCTTGATCTCGGTTTTGGTTTGGTTGTTTATTTTATTCTGGGAGGAAGCTCTTCCCTTTACAGCATTACCCAACAACAACTGAAAAATTTGCTGCAAACACGTCTGGCAGTGCAGGCTGCTAGCACATCCTTCGGGGCTGAGAGATCTCAGGCTCCTCTGCAAATGTCACATTGCTCCAGGAAAGGCATGAGCTCCTACAGGAGCCCTGAAGAAACCCTCTTCTAGGTTTTAATAAAAGAAAACCCACAGGAGGATGGGGCTGAAAGGTTTGACTTGAAACTACACATGAAACAAATAAAATAAAATTTAAAAAAAACCCAAGCACAAGGAAAGTGTTTGCTGGCGTGGCTTCGGTGCAGACCCCGAAGTAAGTCCCACCTTACTATCCCCAGGGGCACCCTACACCTTGTCCCTACTGCCTGGCAGCATGGCTTAGTCTGTAATTACAGGAAGGTGACAGAGTCGCCATCATCAAAGGTGCAAGGGAGGAGGGAGACAGGACTGACAGATGTGGATTTCAGTCTAGGTGGCTGCCGTGTGGGGCCAAGGGCAGACGGGGGTGTGAGGAGCTGAGGGTTCAGTTAGCAGTTATAAGCCATATCTCATTGATCCATAATGGCCTGTGGTGGTATTTTTAGCTTTAGTAAGAAAAAAGAATAAAACTCCAAAAAACCCCATTCCCTGGCCAGTATGTTGTTAGGAATATATTTTAAATAAACACTGATAAAGCACATGTTTTCTTCCATAAAAATGCCTCTGAGGACTTGCAAAGCCTCTGCATTTGCAGAGTAGGAAGGGGAAAAAACATACTAAAATAATTACAGCTGTCTTTGAGTGCGTCTGCTTAAGAGCAGATTTTAAAAAGGACAGATTGAAAAACTCCTCTTGACTCTAACCTCTGTTAGAGTCCCTCTGCCACCGGAGCGGATCACTCAACCAGAATGATGGGACAGCTTTCTCCTCCCAAAGATGGGCCTGACATACCCACAGCATTCCTGGCTGCCCTTCCTGATCCTGCCTCCTCCTCCCCCATGGTTTCCCAGTCTCACAGTAAACACATTTAAATATGTCTATGGAGTTAAAAATGGTATTTATCCAAAAAAAGAACCGTTTCAGTAGGAAACTCTTCTGTTATCTTCTGAGAGAAATCCCAAATGTTTTGTTTCATGGACGCTGAAAGGAACTAAATACTTCTAGATGGTTTGTTTCTTAATGTTTGCTGGGTTTGTGCTTTAATTTGAGTCAGGTCACTCACTACATCAGACCTCCATCTACAGGCACCCTCCAGTGACCTGGGGTCACACTGTGGGCCCAATGCCCTGTGCATTGCCCTCAGCCAGGATCATCTACTCAGCTTTGCTTTGAGTCCCCTCGGTTCACACCAGCTTCCACCTGCAGTTAAACCTCCTCCTGCAGGAGCCCAGCACATCAAAGAAAATGGGAATCCGTCAAACTCATCCTTTGAATTGGATTTTGCTGCTGTGGGAGGACTTCTGTTGATGGTACAGAAGAGCACATGGAGGACTTGAGTTCTTTAGGAAGTGAATCCAAAATTACTGACCCAGGGCAGCAAGCAACTCCTTATTCATGAGGATCATGATATTTGAGTCCCTCTTACATCTATTAGGGCAAAAATTGTGTTGCTTATGAAAGCTGACAGCCTCTATACATTTCTTATACATGTACGTGTCTGAGTATTTCATACATCCAACAGGGATTACTTGACCTTGAAGGGTAAGGGCGTGCAGGCAGTGGTACAGGCAGATTCTCATGTCCTTGCATACACACGACAACTCTCAGGAGTAATGCAAGAGTTTGTGGTTTATTTATTGCCTGGCTCTTAACATATTTTGAATTTATTTACTTTTTTTAATCCCACGATTTTCACCTAACCCTTTCATTTTTTTTTCAGGAGTGTGGAGGGTCCCAGACAGAATTAAGAAGAGATACACCACGGAGGAAACACATCTTGGGCCATTTCACTGTCTGCCATCCTCTACAGTGCCACAAAATCACCAGTGCAGAGCTACGTGGCTTTGCAGGACATCCCCCAAACCCATTGCACCAGCCACATGCCTATGCTTATCCCAGCTTTTCCAAATACCAAATTTATTTATCCCAAATTACCAAAGACAAGGAGCAGGTGCTCCTTTTTTTTGCTGTGTCTGAGTTCTATAAGAGTGAGGTGGGTGGAACTGTGACAAGACATGTTTGTTTGAAAAAAAAAAAAAAAAAGTTAAACAATCCCTCCCCCCCAAAGACTGAGAGGGGAATTCAGTGCCAGAGGGTGAAGTCATGCATGGAGTCAGTTTTTACCTTGTTTCACTCCTGGTGTCTTCCCACAGCTTTTCCTTCAGGACAGGGCGGGGAAAAAAATGAGTGGCTGATTTTGTTAGCATCAAACTTCATTACTGAAAGCAAATCATAGGACGTGTAGCTTAATTGTTTTAATTTGCATGGTAATTTATCAAACTGGCTCCTTGGCACGTGTGGGTCCCTCATTTCCTACTTCCAGCCCTTTGCAGTGACGTCCACCCAGGGGCTCATTCCCCACCCGTGAGCCCGCATCTCTTCAACTCATCTCCCATTCCCTGGTATCCAGGCTCACCCTCTGTACCCAAAATTTTGTTTTATTTTTGTTTTATTTACATAAATCAGCTTAGAAGATGCAATCTTCATTAATTCCATGAACTGATGAGGAATCCTCTGAGCACGACTGTTTTTTTGACATGGAGCACGAGGAAGATACAGACTTCTTGTGTCATGTGGTCCAGGAAGAAGTACGGCTGCCTGCCCAATGCCAGCGGAGAACCATCTCCCAGGTCACCACGGGGGTGACGGCAGGTGAAGACCAATGGCACGAGCAAATGGAGCAGGGGGGAAGAAACATCTTAACATTAATAAATTAATAAATATGGCCAAGCTGCAGAGAACATTAATTTGGAAACAATTAATGGGGATCTGGGGAAGCCTGTAGCTAGTTGCACTGAGATCGAGGAATATTAATCAGAAAGCACGCTAGCGATGTGATGACCTGGCAGTACTTAAAGCCTCTGCATCAAGGACTTGTGCGTGCAGCAGGCTCCCACCCTGCGTCCTTCCTTCTTTATGCTGGATGCCTTTTTTCTATGATGGATGATTTATCTCCTTGCCCCAAGGTAAGAAAAACCCATTTGTGTGCTTTGGTGTTTCTGGAAGGGAAAGGAAACATTTTCAAACTGCGGAAATCCAGAGAAGTTGCAGACATTTTCTAAGTCTGCAAAGCCTGTGCTCCAGTGTGCTATGCCAGTGCTTAGGTATGCAATTAATTTACATAATAAAATTTTAATAATGATGCCTGATGAGGGCTCAGCTGTGCTTTGCCCACACGCAACTGGGGAATCTGTGACTAAACATGCAATGCTAATCAGCACAGGAGTTAAACTGACTTGAGCAGGACCGAGAATCAGAAGACCTGGGAGCTGGGCTCAGACCTGGCCTCTCCTCCCACCACCTTGGGCAAACCCCCAAAATGGGGGATGCCAGCACCCAGTAAGCTCTTCTGGAGGTGGGGACCAGCAGACACCTGTGCTGGGGTGGGGATGGACAGGAAACCCTGTCCCTCACTCTGAGAGGGGACGGCAGCCCTGAGGTCCCCTGCATCCCTCTGCCCCTGGGACCACCACCTTTCAGGGCACTGGAGGTAACTCTCACGGTGTCCAGCTATCTGTTGGGATGCAGCTCATGGACTTATTCCCCCAACATAAATAATCATCAGAACATGAGAATGTTGAAATGGAACATTCATAAATACTGTTAAATAGACCGTGTGGAAATAAATAAATAAATGAACATTTTACCTTTCTTTTATCTTTTTTTTTTTAGGGATTTTTCATTTAAAAAAGTGATTTCACAATGGGTCAAATAATAATTATTTGTTTCATTGAAAAACACACCATCGTTTTTTGCAGCCACTCACCATGACAAATTAGGTGGAGGTCCACTCGGTGATTACCCTGCTAACTCACCATAGCACCATAGCACAGAGGCTGTGGTCTGGTACTCTTCTCAATCCCACTTTCTTCCCCTACCTAAGAGCCTCAGCTATGTCCTAGATGGTTTTGGAGGCCGAGCTGCATCCCCCACTGCCGTGGAGCCCGTTCTGCTGTGGACACTTGAATATTCACTACAGCACAAAGCAGGGATGCAGTGCTCCACCTCACTACTGCAAGCACAAGTTACTCATGCAGAAAGTAATTGGCTTTTCATTTTCATCATCTCTCAGTGAAAGTAACAAGTGCTAGGCTAATGCCTCCCTTCCAAATTTCTGTTGCTCTCTCGCCACGTGCTTTTATACATCTATGGGCAAACCAGAACCACCCTCCATCTATGTTTTTCTTGCAGCGAGCTGAGCAGCTGCACCAGGTACCCATCCTGACATGAAATGCTCTGTGAAATAACCAAGTCATCTCTAATTAAGTGCACAATGACTGTATTCATTTAAATGTGCTATATTGATCGGAGCTAACGCTGTGCTGATCAATCACTCCAATTTAAACTTCCTACTTCTCCGGGGATCAATACATGCAAATAGAACCGCTAGGGAATTTCGATGATTTAATTCTTGCCAAAACCACTGGGATCAGAAAGATCTCGAGGGGAAAGCCAGGCACAGACCCACCTGCCATACTTCAGAGGGGTGTTTCATGATGCTTTTACACCCTGCTTTTGTCAATGGCAGCTTAGGTCTTTGGGTTTGGGGAAGGCAAGAAAACCTACAAGGGTAGAGGGGATGCAAAACTGAATTTCATTTGATTTTGTATGATTTCCTCCAGCCTCGGCAGGAGCTTTGCCCTGGGAGCTGTGGAACCTGCTCAGGATGGTCAGCCAGAGAGGTCTGGTCCTGCTGGTGGGCAATGCCTGGCAAGCTTTGCTCCCATAAAGAACCGTGCTCTCCTCCCCATTGCTTTGCAGGCAGCGTGTGGTGGGGGAAGTATAACACACTGGTGGATAATCCAGGCAGAGGAGAGAGGTTATAGAGGGGAAGAGAGAGAGAGGAGAAGAAGGGATGAAAAAGAGGACAATTCTATAAAAAATACCCTTAGAAAAGGCTGGTTTGAAGTCGAAGTTGGTCAGGAAAAAAAGCTTTCACATCCTCACAGGTTTTTCAAGCCATTACAATTAAAGAAATATTTGCAAGTCACCATCATCTCATCATTGCCCATCTTCACTGCTCACCACTTTCAGACTTCATCCTGGTAACCTGTGGGTAAAAGAATCCCATTTTGAAATGAGAGACGATCTAATTTCATCTCTTTCTTCTCCAGGAATGATGTCTGCCCTTTTCTGATGGCAAGCCTCTCTCTGCTTTCCTCAAAGATTGTTCTTGGTCTCAGAGAGACTGCTGCTTTTCAGGACAACAACATCACAATTAGACAGCCCCTAATTAGATCCCGCACCACCCTGATGCATATTTAAATATCAACAGGAGTCACCTGAAATCTCCAACATGATGTTGAGAGGTAATTGGAGCGTTTCAAGTTTTGACATCAGCAATGAAAAACAGACCAAAATGGACAAAATATTTTTGTCCATTTCTTTCCTACTTTCCCTTTGACCTTTCTCTGTCTTATCACAGCCACGAGTACATTCTGGGGAGGACTGGAAGCTTCAGCTGTGAAACCAAAGGCAGAAGTCAGAAGGCAGCTTGGGCTGCTTGCTTAGACATTTTGTGCTGACTGGTGCTGAGTGCCCCCAGACAGGCTCTTGTTACAGCTTAGTCATGGATTATTGCCCTTTCTATTCTCTTTGGAGGAAATATGCCTTGCTGGGGGGTTAGTGACACTGGAGGAGACCCTGTGAGTGCTCACAGCCAGGGTACAGCTGGACAGACCCAGATGCTGTGGGGGTATAAGGCTGTATTTAGTATATTTATATAGACCTACCTATATATAAAAAAAGCTTCTTTGACCACCAAACAAATGTCCTGTTTTGAACTGCTTCTCCAGGCAAAAGACTGGCAGCTAATGGCAAGGCACCAGGCTTAAATAGCCTTCTGACAGGAAAAAAATTGTGACGAAGTGTGCTAAAAGCCTATGCGATAGGTTGTCTCAGCATGCTCGGGTTGCTGCTGGAGGCATTTGATGCAGATTAATCTCGTCTGGGGTGTTATTAAAGACTAAAAGAGTGGACAAAGCCAAGGGTTATGGAGCTCATTTATCTTTGCATGCCTCCCTGGGTCCATTCATCAGTTGCTGTCTTGCAGACAATGTCTCTGCAAATGGTCCCTGCGCTCGAGCAAGGCGAAGCCACATCCATCCTGGCACCTGGGCGAGACAGCCATCAACCATGCCAGGACCAACTGGTTGCCAGTAACTGTGAAAGGATAGGACCTACGGGCTCATCCACATGGTGATATGGGTGCCTCCAGGGTGAATTTTTAGGCATCTTCATCTCAGTGTTGCAGCAAAGCTCTGCTCAGCCACGTACGCCCTCTCTGCACTACCTGGCCCTCCGGTCCCAGCTCTGCAAGACAGGGATCATTCTCCCTGTCCCCTCACTCCCACAGGGTAAAGGATAACCTGATTAGGTGGGGTGGCAATCTGAGAGTGCAAACATGGCCGTGCATGGCCTCGGTGAAGCCTATGAGCCAGATCTCACCTTCCCCCATGTGAACACTGGCCTCTCGGTTTCTATACCTACGAGAGAGGGAGGTATGCCCCTTTTTCTGAGAGACTCATCTGTCAGAATGACACTTAGGATGCTACAAGCCAGTTAGCAGATGACACTTAGGAAGGACCCAATATCGTCGGTGTGCAGTTGGGAAGGTCAGAGACACTGCACTGTCCTGATTCTGAATCACATTGTCCTGATCTGGATTTTATGGGGTTTAGACAACTGAAATTTGTTAAAGTTCTGGTTTGTGGCACCTAAGTCTGCCCCTAACCCTGAAAGTACGCATGAAAGCAGGGTCCTCTGCTCCTCCTTCACACCCATTTATTTTAGTCCTGCATGATTCATTCGTTAGCGTGTCTCCTTGCAGGTATAGCCGATGGCCTTAGCAGGCACAAATCCCCTTTGGGAACCCGTGCTGTATGCTGGAGATCTGGCTAATTGGAGAGGCCACGAGATCCCCTTTGCTCACCTCACAACCCAGGAGTGACAGGGCCACTCAGTGTACAAGGCACGTGCTCATCAATCACATTGCTGTAGGGCGCCACTTGGCATTTTATAGTGGCATTAAAACATCATGGTACAAATGAAGCCCTTAGTGAGGGTTAGCCTGGTTATTGAGATGTTGTCTCTGTAACGCCGTGGGTGACAACAGTCAGCATGAGTGCCAGGGGCTCCACAGACCCTTGCAAAAATGCTGCTGAAAGCCAGCTTGCAGCTCCTCTCACTGACTGCTGGTGCTCGAAGACTGGAGCACGATGACCATGCTCTGTGCAATTACTCTGTTCTCCTTTTATGTCCCTGTGAGAAAAAAGAAAAGTAAGTGTTTCAGCTGCAGATTAAGCTTTTATGTCAAGCTCTGCTCAGAGACAAAGTCTGCTCAGTCTTAGTCTGCAAAAACACTAGAACATATTCACTAAAACAAACAGCATAAGCAAATGCAGAAATAAGGATGTATATGTATAAAACAAAGCAAAGACTAGAAAATAAGGTGATATTTCCCTTATTAGGAAATGGTAGCATTGACACGATCATTTTACTGATTTGAAATCCTAAACAACTGAGTCACCTCTAATTAAGTGGAAAGCTGCAATATTCATCCAAGCATGCCGTATCGATTACAGTGTGCTCTGAAACCAATCAATCTTTCCATTTTAAGTACCAAGCTATGAGTGAAGCAGCAAACACAGGGAATGTTTCCTGACAGCTATTGATAACTTCACACCCTGTTTTGAATTCCTTTCAAATACCCAGGATCAAAAAGCTGTCGATCCTATCATTCCAGTCCTCTATCACCACATGCTCATTCCAATTTCCCCACTTCTCTTTCTGTCCTCCTTGCTCCCCTTGTTTTGCGGGATTTGCAGTGCACCCAATGTATAATCAGCCTGAAATGTGGTGAGAAAACCCAAGTAGTATGACTGCTGGGCTGTATGTGGATGCTTGAATGGCGCTTAAATGCAGTTTTCAATAATGGAGGAAAAGCTACATCTATGAGCAGCAGATCAGTTCTCAAAAAGGGATTTATTAATTTAATTTGTAACCTGCGTTTTGCAGTGCACACTTCCTCACCCCCAGCCCTCAAGCAGAGTCAGGGCATAGAGCATCCCTGGAGGACACCCCAGCTTTTGGGCATAGGATGGCCTGTGAAGAAGGGTTGACCTTTCTCAGTCTGGCTACTTTGGGAAGGTCAGGGATTTTTCTGGAGCAAGAAGAGGACCAGCTCACTTGCTGACTGTGGCCTTGTCCTTATTTTGTTTTCCTTGTAACAAGCAAGTTGCCTTCAGGAAAACAAAGGAGGTTTTTAAATAGTCAATAAAAGTAAATTTCCGTTTCAATCCACTGGGCCTTATTTCCTGGAGACTTATGATCTCAGACTCATCTTAATTCTCCAGACACACGTGCATCTGCCCTGGTGTGGGGATAAAACAGGATGATAAGCCCAGTATTTCCCATCTAACAGTTTTCCCCCTTCCTCCCCAAGTCTCCATTCTTTAAAAAACACACACTAGGTGTTAAGCAAAGGCACACATGTACCCTTTCCCTTCCAGCTCAAGTTTAAGTAAGAAGGCAGATCACAGCATTTCTTGGACATAGGTTAGAGGAGGTCATGCTGCACATGATGAGCAAAGCCAGTTTTCTTGGCGTGGGGTCCAAACAGCCACCCAAGTCTGTAGTCTGCTAGGCAGGAACAGCAGCTTTCAGGAGAGCTTTTGTCACCCATGCTGGTGGAGAAAAATGTGTTTCCTTTGTGCTTCAAACTGTTTCATCTCTGCAGACATCAGATGGGGAAAAAAAAAAATAAAAAGCCAAACACTCATATCTGTCTTTACCATTTTAGTCCTGTTGGATTCATTTGGTGGGGAGAGGAATTCACTCCTTAGTCTGAACATATGAGAGTGGTAATAACAAAAAAAAAAAAAAAAAAAAAAATCACCTTCTGGCATCAAGAAATCATTTATCATTTGGAACTTTTCTCTAGCTCATTTCCCAGAAATTTACAATCTTATTAATTACAAGAGCAAGTTATAATGCCCCAGCATTACACAAGACTTGAAGTCTAGAAAAATGAGCAGCATGTTATAATTTAACTTAGTGAATACAGTTGTCTCTCAAGAAATTATTTTCTCAGCTGCAGACATTGGTGAGAAACTTGAAACAATTGTTTAGGAGTGCCAGACAATAAAGTGGAAAACTGTAATTAAGCATGTACAGAAGCAGTAAAGTTTTGCTCAGAATGAGTAAAGCACGTTATCTCCCATTCATGAAAAGCTGGGAATGGAAGAAAGGTGTTTTAGGGGGTTTTTTGTAAGAGTCATGTTTGCTGTCAGAGTTGAAATATAAAAAAATCAATATTAATGAGAAACAGATAGTGGAAATGCTATAAATCCAATCGTGCTGTCTGCGCCATCTTCCTGAAATATGCTGTTACTTCCTTTAAAAAATGACAACGAAGGAGGCAAAAAAAAAACAACCAACCAACCAAAAAAAAA
This sequence comes from Tyto alba, assembly GCF_018691265.1. Classification (NCBI taxonomy): domain Eukaryota; kingdom Metazoa; phylum Chordata; class Aves; order Strigiformes; family Tytonidae; genus Tyto; species Tyto alba. The sequence goes on along the minus strand of NW_024881278.1, from coordinate 862,793 downwards.
AAAAAACCACAAAGGAAAAAGAAAGGGAAAGGGAGAACAGCCCTCAACTCAAGGACTTTGCTCACAGATGGGCTGGTCTCTTTGCTGCTAGCTTGGACAAGAGCAGTGCAGCTCCACTTGCCAGGCTACAAACTTTTCAAACATTTACGCCATATGTGTACTGATGATTAGATGCCATCTTCCAACAAAATGAATTACAGAGGCTCCCTCTGGTGCAAATCGGATGCGTTCTCGGGTTTCTTTAACATTTAAGCCTTGTGTTTTCAGCCAAAGTTGGTCTTCAAATACTTGGCATGCGAGCCTGTAGCAGAACAAGGATGGGAGAAGGCCAAATGGTGAAACGGCAACTCCCCAGAGAATCTCCTCTCTAAAGACCCCTTCTCCTTGCATTAATGAGCATCTGCAGGGGGCAAAGACAATGGCTGGAGAAATGGGGAGTGAAGAGACCACAGGCCCATGATGCTAACCAAACACAAGATTCAAGCGAAGTGCATTCAAGAAACCTACAGGAAACAGAAATTTGATACATTTGCTTAGTTTGGAAGAAAGCTCTTGCATGCATTGCCTACACCAACCAGAAATTCTCACTAAGCTTGAGATGCACTGGAAGGTATCCTTCACGACAGACCCGATTCAGAGCATCTTAAAAGCAACTGACAGACTCATCTGGATTTCACCCATTCTGGATAAAGTCCCTGAGAAAACTTGTTGAAAATGGCGCTTAGTTCCAGAAAACTTCTTAGAAAGCCCTTCTAGAGCTTTCATTTGGAAAATGGAGAATCTATTGTTGTGCTGAAATGAGACACCCTGAAATGATTTAGTGAACTTCCCGTTGGAAAACTCAATATTCAAATAAAAATATGAAACAGTAAGAAAAAGTAAGGTTCATATTTAAAATACTGTGAAATAGGCTCTGTTTTTCATGGCCTTTACAATGAGATTCCCATTTCACTTCTGACCCTTCTGTTAACCACTTGATTCTGGACAAGCTATAATAATTTGCCACACAAGAATACACACTTAATTGTTAATGGTGGCAAAAGCCTTGCAGAGCCTTCCCAAACAGGAGTTTTGAGTGGGCAGGTACCTCTGAACCCCAAAGACATCACCTCATACCTTATTACAAAGATGTCAATCCTCAGACTAGAAGCCGTCTCCTCTGGTTCTACAGAAAATTGTCAAAGCATTACAATAATTATCTGGTAATCCAGTCTGCATCAATTATAGTAATTAAATCTTGTCTCTAATGCTGTCTTCTGTGCAAAGTACATCAGATCCAACAACATAGACCCTTTGGCTGGCCTGAATTGATACAGGTCCTTTGGAGACAGCAAGCATACAAGCCAATGTACACCAGCCAATGATAGAGTTGTGATACTTTCCTCCAGGTGTAGGTTTTGAGTCAAGATGTCTGAGGATAGACAATCTGGTCAAGAAAGTACCTGCTTCAGGCGCATGCCACCCCAAGTCCAAAGGAGAAATCCTGACTGTTGATGCTCAAGGCAAAGCAACCCTCGACATCAGTAAGGCCAGATGTCCTGTCGGAGATCCCTGGATTTTTTGAGTCTTATGGGATGTACAACCACTCTGTCAGCCATTTCCCAGGTCCTTCTTGTATTTGGCAGCTGCTAATTTGCCTGGGGATCATTTGTCACTAACTTTTTCTGCTAAGCTCTCCCATAGCCCCAGTGACATATAGCCTGGGTTCCCGTTTCTTGCATGCTTTAAGAATTCAGATCTGATTTTACCTTTATTTATCCCTCTGTTTTTGTTCAATCCCCTACTTCGGTAATCCTTATCAAATGTTTATGCTTCTTCATTCCCCACTGCAGACCATTTCATCATTTCCACTCTGCCATGATGTTTTATATCCCTGGCCAACTTCTTTCTTTTTTTCTTAATTGCTACACAAAAGTAGTCAATGTCTTCTTTTACTTACACAGATATATCTTTTTATTCCCACTGTGCTCCTTTCTGACCCACACAATCTGTCTACAGTGCAACACTAAAGGATGCAGACATCTCTCCCAAAATATCCTTCCTTTCCTCCACATTTTCTTTTGCCACTCAGAGTATCTCAGCTAGACATCTGCCTGTCTCTTTTTTCTCTCCTGTGGATATTGAGCTCTAGATCATAATGGTCTGGACTTTTCTTCACTCTAGCGGATATTATTGATTGCTGCATAACTGACCTGGTAAATCACACAGGAGGGTTGGACGCCATTTGGATTGATTTTGGAGAATTCAATGAGCAAATAAGATAATCCATAAAATGGTAATTGTGGCCCAAACACTGTCTCTTGCTCAGACTGTTGCTGCTCATCAACACGAAGCCAATTCTCACAGAGCTACCTCTGGGTGAGGTGTCACCTTGTCAGTAAAATAAATAAATCTTTGGAGCATGTTGTCATAAACTATGTTGTGGTTGTACATGAATAAAAGTTTTCCAGTGACTTGGTAAAAATCTCAGATCGGGTCCTAGCTATTTTTTTTCCACAACCTTCCCACATCCTTTCAACTAGATAATTTATTCTGCAGTGCTAGAGCAACACTTGGTTGTACATAATAGCCACTAACTTCAGAAGGAAAATGGTGCAGGGCATCCACTAGTGTCACAGTTTTCTGAAGGGAAGACATTTTAATGAACATATTTTACTAAAAAATACCTATTTCCAATGGGTTTATAAAGATGTGAGAAACGACTTGTAACTCCCTGAAAGGGGGACTTGGGGGGGGGGGGGGGGGGGGGGGGGTGGGGCAGGGGGAGGGGGAGGGCAATGGGGAGGAAAAGCCTGAAAAAGAGATAAGGGATGGGGTGGGGAGTAGAGGCCCTCCTAGCTGAGAAATGTCTCAAACACTTGCAGTTAACATAACAATAATCAAGAAGTAAATAATGTGGAGGCTCCTGGAGCTGATACGATGGCCTGAATAGCACAGGATGCACTGGAGGAGGAAGCCCTGTGAAGACAGGACAGTTCTGCCCTGGTGCATATTGTAAAGTTTCAAGGGCCATCTGTCTGGTGAATGACCTTTGTTTCATTATCCACAAAATGATTGTTAAAGTTGACACCCCTGAATATGCTAATGAAGATTAACGAGGTCACGCTAATTACATCATCCCATCAAGCACCTTACTCCTCCCCATACATGTGATATGTAGGTATGTAGGTTGACCTAGGGGACAGACCCAAGAAAAGTGTGTAAAATTGAGGGGGGGGTGAGAAGTGAAAAAAAGCAAGCAAGCAAGTAAGCAAGCAAGCAATAGAAAGAAAGAAAAAAGAAGACACGAAGAAATGAAGAAGACAGATGCATCCCTAACAAATTTGGACAGAACCATTGCGGAACCCTGGACTGGTGTGGTCTATTCTCTCTCTATCTCTCTTCTTTTCTTTTTCCCCTTTTTACCTTATTATCATTAGGTAATGCAAGGAACAATATATTACTTAGCATAATTCATCATATACTTAGCCAATTATTGTGTCTCCAGTTAGTACATTGTGGGAAATTAATAAATGTCTGTGCATGGACTTTGAGGCTTGTCTCTCCACTGACCACTCCATTGGGGATTTACAAATCTGTCATTTGTCTCCCTTGTCTGAGCAGGATGTGACAAAAACGAATTCTGTCTTTCAGAAAACACAGGACTTTCCAGGAAGTAACACAGGCAGATTATTTTGTCTTGGAAAGTACTTATCTACCTTTAGCATGAAAAATTGCAGAGGAGAAATTTCAGTGGAACACAATGCACTGCTTCTGGCAGGCATCACTGGGAAACAAAATCATCCAGAAAGGCAGGGGGAGGAAGTTCCTGAAGACTGCAATAAACCCACTTTCCTGCAGTTGTAAAGAACTAAAGATGACATGAAAAGCAAATCTCCAAGTTTTATTGACAGTTGTGATTTTTTCAGGTTGGGAAGTAAGGGTCACAATCGAAGAGAAATTTCCAAATGTAAAAATTGGACATACTGAGTTGCTTCACACTCCCAAAAGGAAGAACAAGGTTTCAGGGTGCGGGATCATATTTTTCTTCTCTTTTTCTTGGTTTCAACATTTGTATCGGTTTTATAAAGTCAATTTTAAGAGTGTCACATTTAGGCAAGCATGCCAATGCAAGTCAAACAGACAACAGAAGTGCCACAGAAATGTACAGATGCAAGAGGCCCCATGAGGATGCGACGCTAGATCAATAACCCAGAAAGTTAGCAGGTTATTAGGATAAATGATTATCACGAGATTGGTTTGAAAGTTTGCAATACCTGCAAAAATTTAAAGGCCTGCTTAAATTATGGTGGCAAGATATTACTGTTTCAGAAAAATTCTAATGGAAGGAACATGAGAGGGAGGATATATAGAAAAAAAATCAATAAATGCCTGTGACCTGAAGCTGGGGTTTCAAACTAGTTTTAAGGAGGTTTTTTAAGGCATTTGAATCCTCAGCTTCTGTTGAATTGCAGCGTTTAAAGCATTAACATAGTGATATCCTGGTTCTACAAGGAACCATAGGAACAGGGAAAATCTAAGATGTATTTGATAGGAAATGAGTCTCTATGAAAAGGGTAAAGACTTATTATTTTTTAAAATTTTTCTATGTAAGGAAGTAGTTTTTACATAAAAAGGTGGGGGTGGCGGCACAAATTCATGAAACCCGATAGCCTTTTCCGTCCTTGTGGAAATTGTGCTGTCATTACAATACTATTGGCAATTAACTATTTTAACTCCCAAAGCTCTTTGACTTGAAAAAATTGTCATAATTTTGTCTCTGATGAGGCACAGGTCAGATTTATCTAAGAAAAGTCTGTTAACTCCTTCTTACTCCAGCGATAAAATACACAACTATTTAACCACATTGCCATGTGCAGTTCTGCCTCTGTTTTGATGCAGAGGTTCTGTAAGAGTTACAGAAACACTGATAACAATTTAAAAAAAAAAAAAAAAAAAAAGAAGGAAAAAAGAAAGATGTTTCAGCTTATCACAAACAGAGTAAATGCAGCTGGGCAGCCCACTCTGGAAAAAGTCCTGCTGCCACTGAAGGCAGTGGGAGATTTGTCACTGCCCATCCTGGAGGGGCAATGACACAAGCTGTCACCTTGTGAACACCATGAGGTTGATTTTGTCTATCAACAGAGCGAGGATCACAAATCTGCCTTTCTTCTCCTGGTAAGCCCTCCTCTCTGTGTACACTGCAGGTTCTTCAGGAGGGCAGCACTATCTCCAGATATTTGTCCGTAACATACTTAACAAAGTGGCACCTTGCTTCTGAGTGGCCTCTCCATGCTCACACAAGTACCAACGGAAAGGAAGTACAAAATCTTGTGCTGAGCAGATATCAAACACTACCTGCAACTTTGCTGGGTCTAAACAAATCCCCAACATGGTAAACCACTGTGTTTTGACATACCATTAAAGAAAGAGGGTATCACAGCTTCCAGCTGTACAACAAAAATACCTTACTTCTTTATTACATGGGATGTAGCCTGACGGTTTAAGGTCAGACTGGAAGCCATCGAGTTAACTAGGTGTTGTACTTAAGGTGAAGAATTAATTTTATAAGAGATCAATACCCTTGCAGTCTAGCCAGTCCTCAGAGATTAGAGGGACTAGGGGTGGCAGGACTTATATCTTAATAGGTATGCCAATTTTTGCCATGACTATAGGCCTGACACCAGATGCACGAACAGTCCATGTGCTGTAGGTCCGGCTGCATTCAAGACAAGCAGTCGGGTTCACGAATAATAAAGTTTATTCTTATGCAACATCTACAGATTCTTTGAGGTTGCCTACGATAAATGCACAAACTACAGGTTGGCTATATAAAACTACACACAAAAACCATTGCACACACTTAATTCCTGGGTAATCACTTGGTGTAGCCAAGAGCATAAATCTTACCAAAAGGTGTCCCTTCTGGGAGAGGGGAGGGCAGGGAGAACAAACCAGTTGATCTGTCCCTCTGATTTGGTGTTGGATTATCATCCCTCTGAGTTGGGTACAAACTCAGGGTAATATTTATCTAGATATGTATGCGTGAGTGGGTGGGACTGTGGTCAATCCATTGTTTCTTGAGTAATGATACAACACGTTCCTTGGTACAATGTGCACACAGTTGTTGTGGCGAAAGCGGGCAGGTGTGGGAAACGTGGAAGCATGGGAGGTAGTGTCTGCAGAGTTGTGCAAAACATTCCTTGAGAAAGGGGAAGAGCAGGAGATAAATCTGTATCGTTGTGTCAAATATTCCTTGAGAAAAGTGGAAGAACAGGACTGCACGGCCTTCCACCTCATTTCACATTCCTCCTTGATGCCATGACAAGACAAATATCTGGATCTTCACCCTGTCTTGTGTTTGTTCTGGGCACCATTTGTTAAAGAAATGTATATTTTGCAGTTTTTTCACTGTTTTGCTTTTCCCACACTTCCAACACTAGGTTTGTATTGTTATCTTTTTTAGAGATGGGGTTTCAACACAAACCACTTTTTCTCCTCTGTTTTGCTAGTTTGGTACCTCCCGGCAATGGAAACCCCTTCAGATAACTCCCTTCTTGTGGCTCATGCAGAAGTGGCCTCTAACATTTAACAGGTTTTGGGTACATAATTTGGAGCAGTGGTTTGCTGACAACTCCCCAGCCCTCCCTTCAACAAATTTGCAAATCTGGGCACTCAAGGACATCTCTAGAATCAGCTTTAAAACATGCACAGTGGTATCTCCTGCAAGCTGTGGGATGTCTCAGGACATCTTTTCCAGGATGCGCTATAAACACTATCCATCCAGAAGAGATCTATCTCTTCTCTCCATAAGGAGGAAACACAGAAGAGAACTTGATACAACATTTGGATCTAAGTACTCTCCCATGTTTTCAGCTGAAAAACAATACCTTAAAATAGCATCAGATGTGGTTTTAGTAAATGTTAGAGGGCAGTTAGGAAAGGGAGAACATCGCAAAGGCATCCCCTGCAAGTAATGGAGCAGTGCACAAGCTGCACTTTGCATAAGAGTGTTTAAAAAAAAAAAATGGTTTTGTGGTATACAGAGCAGGTGTTTGCACTGTAATAGTGCCAAAGAAAAAACTGAAATTTAAGTAAGGTTGCAGCAAAGAACAGCAGATATGGTGCAAGAGCTGCATTTCAAGGTTAGTGATAAATAGCTCCTGTGTTTAAGATAACCAAAAACATGCAGGACTAGAGATAAAATTAAATTCTGCCCAGGAAGTAGACAGCCTTGCACATCAAACCCGTATCGCTATTAAGAACCGATGTTAACAACAAGGACTGCATTTGTGCATCTTCCTGGGGAAAGGAATTGGAGACAAAAGCAAAAACCAACAAGTTGTCTCTTTGTACTGGAAGATCCTCCATTTTATATCCTCTGTCATCAAGATAATGTTCTTTCTCTTGGCAGAAGAGGACCAGGACACACTATGGTAACATCATTCCTACTTGATTAATCTGTCCAGAGGGTCACTTGATGGCTATCAGGTGTATGAGAGACAGGAGGTTCTTCTGAACTTTCAGATGAGATAGATTATCCACAAATGAATTGAAGACTGTCAAGGTCAACATCGCCCTGAAAGTGGTGTAAGGACTTGAGACAGCACATGAAAACAAACAGAGAAAGTTGAAATAACTTTGAAAACAAATGTTTGAAAAGGATTGGGAAGATCAACTAGAGAAGACAGAGTGAAAAATGCAACCGTCAAGGAGATAATGAGGCATAAATGGCTGTCAGACAATAGGAAGCTCCATTGGGTGGATCAGATGCTCATGACAGAAAAGTGAAAACAGCCAAAACAAGTGATGAAGGGGGAGCTTGGATCTTCAGATAGTGCCAGGCTATTCACTGGAGTACCGATATGCTTTGAAGCAAAGGATACAGTCAGGAAGGTATTCAAAAGGGGGTGGGGAGTGAGCAGTAAGGAGACAGAGCTGCCAAAGGCAAGTGACAAAGCACAGCGCTGGCAGAGACCAAAGTGGGCTGGCATTTCGTGTGCGGGAGCGGGAAGCGCCACCAAAGAAAAAGGCAAAGCCTTGGCTTGTCAACATCCACGGGGCAATGGGCATTTCTGCTGGCAGCAAATTCAGGCTGAGTGTTAACTAAAGCAGAGCAGAGACCGGAGGGAACGTGGGCTTCGGAGCAGCAATAAAATAGACTATCTGAATGGTGGCAAATTTTAATGGAACAACGTAGAGCCAGGATGGGGGAAAGCATGACACCAGAAGCCTTGAATTTAGTATCTGCTTGGTTCATCTGTTCACTTGCCTTCCCAAGCAGCCACAGCAGCTGTACTGGGAGGCCTGGGATCGCTACGGGGTTTATGGCCGGTGTGGTGAAAAACTGCTGCAGGAAGCTGTCCCACCATCATCCTGTAATGAGGCATTTTTACAAGTGTTGATTTTCTGTCTGCTAATTTTATCCAGGCTTAATTAAAAGCAACTAGAGAGAGCAAGAGAGACAGAGGGAGAAGGAGAGGTGGGAAAAATAAAGTTATTAGACTTCACATTCCAGGGACCCAAGCACAATTTGGCAACAAAGTGAGGCTCTTGAGAGTTTTTTTCAAATTTTTTTTTTCTTTTTTAATGATATGTGCTAAGTTTATAATTATAGAGCTCCAGCTCCCTGGCACTGTCATTTTCAGCCAGTCTCATTACAGCTCTTGCAGTACATGGCCGTTAATACTAATTCCATAATGACAGTCGAGCACTGAAGTAAAATTTAACAGTTCCTCAGTTAATCATTAAAATTAGCCTACCTCGGTGGATGCTGGATCTTCTAATGTTTCGGTGAAATGCAATTTCAGGTAATAAATGAGATGGTGAAAGAGGGTTTTTAATGCGTTATCACCCCACGGAGGGAAATAAGAGCACCTCCATCCTGGTTCAGAAATGTCAGAGGGGGCTGCATGAGCCGATTCCTTTTCGCAATGGTTCGCTGGGCAAAATCTATTTGGACACAGCCATGAGGAATCAAAAGGTCAAAGATGGTTAAGCAAATCAAAGGTAGCTGGAGCACATGGCAAGCAAACACCTGGGCTGTATTTTTCTAATGTACTTTCAGAGATGATGGGGGAAAGGGAAATGAAAAGGAAGGTGCAATGCTGGTCAGGTTGATCTGCAGTGTGATTAACCCGGCCAGGCACAGATGCCTGGGGCTTTTTTCTTGCTTCAGTCAGATCTCTTTTTTTTATTATTATCATTATTATTCATTATTTTTTATTTTATTATTCCTGAATTGGATAGTCTTGACTACAAGATGAAATGCTGTGGCGTGACCTAGAGATTGAAGCTGCCTCAGAAGCTGGGAGGGGGACATTTGAAATGGTTCAGGAAAGGGACAGCTGTCTTATCAGGTTAATGAAGAATTCTTGCCATGAAGGATTTTCACCAGACAAAAAAAAAAAAAAAAAACAACGGTATTTAGGTATTTTATCATTGAAAAGACAAGACTAGCAACAATAAAAATTCTGTTCTTCCTTATGAGTGGATGACTGGTGGGAAATCATTATTACAGATACTTCAGAAATAATCACCATCATTTCTTCTCAAATGTTGCTTCTTAAAAGCCGTAGACAGATTTTCTTAAATAATGGCCTCAAAATCTTTGCTCCTTTCTAGAAGAAAACTTCTGAGCTAAATAACTGCTACACTAATAAATACTTTAACTTTTGGCCTAATTGCTCCTTTATGAGCTATCAGCTTTAATACTGTTGCCTTGAGTGCTGTGGCCACACAAATCTGTCCATGCCCCATAGGGGGATGTTTTTATTTTGGAAAATCTTAAGGTAATTCAGGTGTCATTCACCCTGTGGGGCAGGGGTGCCCACCTCTGCATCCTGACTGTGGATGCTGCCTGTGCTGGTGACAGACAGTATTTCAAGGTAGCCCCTATAAAAAAGTGTAAGATGGTGTAAATCAGTGCCACTGAATCCATTTTGATATTTGGAGTCAATCTGTGGGACACTTGCAATCCTGCTGCTGCCCTGTGAATCTTTTTCTTTCTCCTCTTCTTCCTCCCTCTCTGCCTCCTGCCAGCAACAGCCCAACGCCACCAGCCAAGCCAGGGTTTTTTTCTAACAACTGCTGTGAGTCCGTGACCAAAAACAAAGCTTGAAATATTTTGAACAGACAGATGCTGGTGCACGTTGACCGAGGTTTGAAGTGACTGATAATACCACATACTGTGCTTATCTTTCTTCAGCAATGAAGCTGCAAGGAAAAGACAACAGCAGAGAGGAAAGCTGCATTTTCTGGAGTCGGTGTTCTCATCTCTCCTTTTTGGCATTTGCACATGCTCTTTTGTCTTCAAGAAAATAAGTTCTGCTCTTTGTAACAAAAGTAACTGCAAAGGCTCAAGTAACTTTCCTTCTTGGCCCTCCTGTCCTCCAGGAGATGTTCCATACCTCTCTTTGTCTTAACAGACTGCTGAACTGGGGGCATCTCCTTTTACTTAAAAGAAAAAGAAAGGTAAAATAACATTTTTAATGCCAGTGAGTGTCTAAGAGACGTCAAGGCCAATCATGGATCTTGTTTAGCCATGTAGTATTGCATAGTGTCAAAGCCGACTTACCACCTGCGACTCCCTGTAGCTATTTATCCCCTACCAATAACAGGGCAGAAAATGCAAGTGGTGAATGGCATCGCAGTGGTTTTAAGCACACTGCAGGCAGGGAGGGGCTGTACCTGCTCCACGGCACAGCTTCACTGGGGACCCATCCTGACACTGCTCCCAGCACTGCCTGTGCGCAGCCAGCCTTGCCGCCCGGATCGCGGTCATAAACGCTAAAATCCCCACACGGCCCAGCACTGCTTCCCACCAGCCTGTCCACCTCCGCTCTGTGTTTTATCCAAGGCCACAGCTCCAGGCGAGCGAGTATTTGCAAATCTTCCTTGGCTATTTGCTGGAGATTGTTTATTGCTGGAAACAAATCTTGTCAGGGTGTTAATTGGCCTCCTTTCTAGTGTTTAGTATCTTATTCTTCTCTGCCTTTTACAGAAAAGAGGTGTTCAATGTAACAGATACTGCTTGCTTTTCTTTCAAGTTTCTGGAGGCAAAGCTGGTATTATCCTTAAGCTTTCCCTGTAGCATCTGCTCTTAACAAATCTGAGCAGTTTGTAGATTGAAGCCAACATCCCCAGCAAGGTGGGAGGGTTACTCTCTCCCTTCCAGGTGGCTGCTGCAGTCTGGCAGCAATCAATAGACACGGGGCCATGAAACGAGGCTTCACAGAGGAGCTGGAGAACTGCCTGCAGGTGGGACCGGTTGGTTGGTGGTTGATTTTGCTGATGCAGAAAACAAGGGAGATTTCCTCATCCTGCTGCCCCCCACCAGTCTTTCCCTCTGACTTCCAGACACCCAAAATCCTTTTTCAAAACAAAACAATGCTACATCATCAGGAATGGTGGTAAAATGATATTAAACAATGTGTTTAACAAGCAGGGAACAAGATCAGAGCCGACTATGTAGCTGTGAGGCCTTCTTTAGGCAGAAAGAAGAAAACAAAAATATATGGAATAAGGTTAGTTAACTTCATCCGCCTAAATGAACATTATAAGGACAAATATTCTGTTCACATGTACCCTTTCAGCAGCATGTTTAATTTGTTAAGCCCAAGTGGATTCATAAAGTGAGACCCTTTATCTTCATTAAAACTGATGAGAATGAATTGCAAGATGTGGCATTATTATTCTGGCATGATTCACTCTGTGTGCAAGCCTCCAAAGCATTAAAGAGCGCAAATAGGCTGCAGCATGGCCACATTAGGCTTTGCCATCGTCTCCTTGACAAACCTGAGCCATTCTCTCCCTCACCTCAGGATACATTAAAGTAATGGCAGTCCAGCATCAGTGGCAAATAAAAAAGGGCAGAAAACTCTCTCATTTAAGGGGGAATTAGAGGAATTGGTTTTCTGTTCTCAAAAAGAGACTGCTACAAACCTAGCAAGCAGATGCTGAAACGGCTCTTCAGCCTTTGCAAAACAATGCTTCGTGTCCCTCATTATATGACAAAATAGGTACTTAATTTTTGAAACTGTTCTTTCTAGGCTTACAGGGATTTTAATTAACGCTTTCTTCATTATAAAGAGGCAGAGCTATGTCACTTCTTGCTCTCAGATTGCCTGTAGTATGTACCTTTCTTTTGGTCTCTCTCCCTGGCACTGACATTGTTTCCAGAGCTTTTCAAGGCTTTCTGAGAAAGCTCATTACTTGGGCCATCAGTCTAAATTAAGCCAAAAAAGAAATTTAAGAGTAAGCAAAGCGTGTAGATGGACTGCTCCAGCTAGTGGGTGCCTGTAGGCTTAGCAAAGCATCCTTGAGGATCGTAGGCATAACCATATGCCTTTCTTTATATGGCAGAAGAACCAGTAAAGGACTTCTAGGAAAGAGTAATGGCCTATCAACAATGATGTTACCATGGCTTCAGGAAAAGGCGTATATGGGACCACTCGGAAATGTGTATTATGTGGACACAAAAGAAAAATTCTATAGCTGGAGGAGGAGTTAACTTCTACCAAACTATTGCTTCCCTGGTGAAACCCTACATGAATGCTGAAGTCCTTAAACAGAAAAAAGAGTCCACCAAACATCATGATGCTTGGTTTCAGCTGGGTGCCAGGAGCTCACCATCAGCTGAACAGCCTTCCCTTGCCAGCTATGTGACCCCAGAAGTAAATTATTTCTTGCTTCTGGGATACCACTATGGCCTGGTCACCTGAAGTAGCTTGAATGAGTTTGATCTGATATCTCATCAAGATAATAGCCTTGCCTCTGTTAGTTCAGCGCTGCAGCTGATCCCACCTCTGGCTTTCTTGAGATGAGCTTGAGTTCATGAACAGGTGTCCCAGAAATGGTAAGTGCTAAATGCAGTGCACCTATAAAGTAGATTAGACCTACTATATTATAGCTTCACTACATCACATCCATAGCCTCACAAGGGCATGAGCAGAATGATTGCTATTTAAGAAAAAGACTTCTTCTCTTGACCAAAAGTACTTCTTATCCCCAAACTCTCAACCAGATTACAATCACGCCATCTTGAATCAAACTATGAACCCCTAATCAACACTTCTATGTACTTTCTAGTCAGGGGTCCAAACTGATTATACATTCATTCACTCATCAATCATCTCCTTTTGTTAGACTTGTTGCTTTGAGACCCTCTGGGCGAAGGCCAGGGAGAGATGAGGTCTGTGTCAAGTTTTGAACAGGATCCATGCATACTGATTTCCCAGCAGAGGCACTCACCCAGCAGCACTGCTACTGGAGACATCTTTCAGCAATTCAACAAGCTGGTACCATCCCTGCCACCCTGGATTTGGGTATAGAGAGGGTGAGTCCCTCAGGCATCAGGGAAGCCACAGTCCAGCTTGCTTCAAAGATTAAATTCAAGATCCTGCACTGCAGCAGGGGAAGCACCGAGCACAGGGCCTTCACCTGATGTATTTTCAGAGCATATCTGCTCCTTTGGCTTCCCACAGACAGCACAAAACAAAGCCACAGCAGGCTTCAGGCAGAAGTCTAAAGAAAATGTCTCTACAATGGAAGTGCTGTAGTGGAGAGCCTGGAGATGTGTCCGTACCCAGCGTTTCCCCAAGAGGCATGCAGACATTAATGTGCACTGGAGGTGCAGCTGCTCCTGTGGGCATGTAACTCTCAGTGAGCAGAAATAAATCCAGTGCCTCTGAGGCTTCAGTTCATCTTGCTGTTGAGAGAGCAGGCATCCCCACCAGATCCTGCTAATCAGATTTTGACTAGCTCCTCCATCCATTTCTTTTTCCCTCTCCATCAGTTTTGTTAAACTCCAGACGGTTGCTGCTTATCCGCGTGCGTCTCACTGGTACACACTGTGACATCTGTTTAATGTGCTGTCGAGGAAGGACGGAAAGCGAAACAATCCCAGCATATTGGTTATTAGTTCTTCAGGAGCTAAAGGTTCTTTCTGGCATTTCGATGACAGAAGGAGACAGCTCTGTTCTTCTTCAGTGGGACTTATAAATATGTATATGAGGAAAACTTCAGAAAAAAAGAGGCAGGGAGAAGCGAGCAGGCTGGCTCTGACCTCGGGGTGGGCACTTGCTCACTTTGCTAGGTGTATTAAATCTGTAAATAGATGTACATAACCAGGGCAAAGCTTTTCCTTCATGTGTTTGCATTTTAAAACAACTGGTAGACAAAACAAATTATCATTTGGGTGTTTGGCCACCTCATGACTCCTTACAAAGAGATTTGCACATTAAAATCTCTCATCTCTGCAGGAAAACTTGGTTATAGCTTCTCCACTGGTACCTCTGGGCAAAGCTGGGTGCAGCCCTCAGGCACCAAGTAACAGATGAAGGTTTGACGATGCCACATCCATCTGCAGAGGGATATGGAATGGCTGATGGGACAGCGGGGAGCACAGAAACCTACCATCCCCTGAGGCAAAAGAGCAGGCAGGCATGCAGACTAATGTAGAGAAATTAATAGTTATCTTACTGAAAGACCTAAAGGCAGAACCTAGTACATGCAGGGAGAAGCCCATGCTGGGGAGCTTTAATTAAACTAAGCAGCTTGCAGAATAACATTGTGAAAAACTGGATAAACAACGCGCGGTGCTGACGAGTTATTACCATAAACCCTCACCTGACATCTCACCGGGGCTGCCCTCCTTTCCCCACCGTTGCAGAAGGGCCAGCTCCTAATCCCACCAAACAGCTGATTTACGATGCAAAAGGCCCCATGCCAGCTGATGGATGGGGAAGCATGTTGCCAGAAGGGATCCCTGCTCGGGGCTGGGAGCGGGAGCGCGGCACAGCCAGGCAGCCGGCTTTCCTCTCATCACTCCGGCGCTGGCTGACAGCCAGGGCTTTCGGCGCTGTCTTGCCCCTGGCTGGGAGCAAGGAGCCAGAATCACTCCATCTCAGATTTTAGAGCCTGCAGAAACAGATTGGTTTTGGACCATCTCCTTTCAGACAGTGCAGCTCAGCTCTCTCCAGATTGTATAATTCTGTGCTCAGGTTTTTCTGGGCAAAGTTGTGGCATTTGCATGGCACCACCATTTTTGCTGCCCTTTCTTTGCCAGCTCTCTGAAGATGGGTGCTCTTGCTCTGATCAGCCTGGAACCCCAGCCTGAAAAATCGAGGCACTAGCTGTGCTGTCTTTTCAATCCATTTTTTGGTCAGCGCTGAAAAAGGGATTTTCATTTGGAAGCTGCCTCCTTTGCTTATACAAAGAAGGGGAGAACCCCCCACAATTCTTACAAATAAAACTGTGCTGGTTTTGCGTGGGGGGGTTTTTGGTAGCAAGAGAAAGGGCTACAGCAGTGGCCCCTATGAGAAGCTTTGAGATTTGAACAACCTCAAAGGCTTGCTGTTGCTCAGGGCCCCATTTGAAATATTTTTTCTTCCAAGTCACCTGATAGAGAGGGCTTACAATCAGACTGTAATTTGGGATATACAATTTCCAAAACCCCACAACACCTAGGAAAGCTTGTGTTTCCTTTTTACTAGTTGATGGAGACATAGCTGCTACCTTGTTGATCACATCCATTGGGATCTGATGATGCCCATCTTGCCATTTTATTCCTAAAAAGTGGATCTCTTGTGCAGGTCCATTGACTTCATTTTATGGCAAAACCAGCCTCTTCTCAAAAACTTCTTCTGATGTGTTTCCCCATACTATGATGTCACCAATGTACTGTAGGTGTTCACATAGTTGTCCTCCTCGGAAGTACCAACCCCCTCCCAGGTTCCCCTTCTTAAATACGTTATCACAGAGGTACAGCCACCGTCACTAATTGGCTCAGCCCTGGTCAGAGGTGGGTCTGACTTGGACCTGGGGAGGGAGCTTCAAGACAATTCTCACAGAGGGCACTGCTGTAGCCCCCTCCCCTGATACCAAAAAAACCCACCACTCAAACCCAATATGGAAACCTATCGTGTAAAATACACACCTGCATTCACGATACCTATAATTTAGCAGTGAACTCAGTGCTTTACACTACAACACACTGCTGCTCCTGGGTGAGCCTGTGGACTACATGATTCCTCACGGGTGGGACCAGACACATGAATGTTTGAGACAAGCCTAAAAAATCGATGGGTGGATCAATGCAAGTGAATATTTTATCTCAGCCACAGACACAAAGCATCATCCAGACCGGCTCATGGTGCCCTGAGTGCTGGGGAGGGTAATCCAGGATACTGGCAGAGATACCCAGAGTGAGGATTTGCAGAGGAGAGGGTTCATGTCCTGGTTGGGGCTGGACTAGAGTTCCTGTTTGTTTTAGTATCTGGAGGAGTGCTGCAGCACCCTGAGACCCCAGGGGCTCCCCAGGTCCCAGTGCCCTCACCTGTGTGCGGGGGCGGGGGGAGCACAGCTGGAGGGCTGGGCCAGGACTGGCCGATAGTCCATGTCATGTGACATTGTGCTCACCATATAAAGGCAGGAGAGGGCCAGAAGAAGCTGCCACTTCTGGGAGTGTGGCTGTGGGGCCTTGGTGTTTGGGATTGCTGGCTGGGAGCAGGTGGGTGTCTGTTGGCAGGTGGTGAGCAGCTGTATGGTACATTACCTGCTGGTATTGCTGTCAGTGTATTATTCTGTTACTGTTATTAAACTGTTTTTATCTCAACCCGCGAGTCTCCCTTTCCCCCTCCGATTCCCTCCCCATTCCCAAGTGGGATTGACAAGATTATTGGAAGAAAGACACAAACGCTCAGCCTTTGGAGACGACTACTGTCAGGCGTGAGGGACAGATATCCCTTCAAGGAAGATCTTACATGTCATCTAAGTAAGTGGACTGCCATGGAGAGAGGTATCCAATACCTGAGGGAACTGGCTGTGCGGGAGATGGTTTATTATGATCCAGACGATGCGCGGCTACCCACAGACCCAGATGAAGTCCAATGCAGCCGACCCATGTGGCGGAAGTTTATACGGAGTGCTCCATCTTCACATTCGAATGCACTAGCAGTATTTGACTGGAGAGACGAAGAGGGACCAACTATGGATGACTTGGCTCGCCGACTCCGGCACTACGAAGAAAGTCTCTCTTCTTCCATTGTCGTGGCTGTGGAGAAACTGTCACAAGAAGTCCGACAACTCAAAGAGGACATGTCCTACTCTCCACCTCCACAGACTAAGGTCTCGGCTATCAGGAGCAAACGACTCCCTACTCAGGTGAGATGTTATACACCACGGGGGAACCTATGGTATTACCTGCGCGACCATGGAGAAGATATGAGGAAATGGGACGGGAAACCCACCTACGTTCTAAGAGAGCGGGTTCAAGAGTTGGAAGGAAGAATGGCTACAAATCAAGGTTCTTCCAGGATAAGTGCTGCTCCAGTCTCAGCTAATCAATTACCCAAACAGCGTAGAAGAATTGACTTTGCTCCTGATCCTATGAGGAGAACTTCTGAGTCGTACTTACAAGAAGTGAGTAACCAGGATGAGACCGAGGTTTGCACAGACAGCACTAACCCCTTCATCAACAATGGATACTATGAGCAGCATTAGAGAGGCCCTGCCTCTAGCCAGGTGGAGGAGAGGGACAATCGTGTTCACTGGACTGTGGATTCGATGGCCTGGCACATCGGATCCCCAGGAGTATAAGGCTTTGGTGGACACTGGTTCTCAGTGCACCCTGATGCCGTCGAATTTCCAAGGGACAGAGGCTATCTGTATCTTAGGAGTGACAGGAGGTTCTCAACAGCTGACTGTGTTGGAGGCTGAGGTGAGCCTAACTGGAAATGAGTGGCAAAAGCACCCTATTGTAACTGGCCCGGAAGCTCCCTGTATTCTTGGAATAGATTATCTCCGGAGAGGGTATTTTAAGGACCCAAAAGGGTACCGGTGGGTTTTTGGTATAGCTGCCTTGGAGACAGAAGCAATCAAACAGCTGTCCACTCTGCCAGGGCTCTCAGAGGATCCTTCTGCTGTGGGACTACTGAAGGTTGAAGAGCAACAGGTGCCGATCGCTACCACGACTGTGCACCGACGGCAATATCGCACCAACAGAGACTCTGTAGTTCCCATCCACCAACTGATTCCTCAACTCGAGAGCCAAGGGGTGATCAGCAAGACTCGCTCACCCTTCAACAGCCCCATATGGCCAGTGCAGAAGTCTAATGGAGAGTAGAGACTGACAGTGGACTATCGGGGCCTGAATGAAGTCACACCACCGCTAAGTGCTGCTGTGCCAGACATGCTGCAGCTTCAGTATGAATTGGAGTCAAAGGCAGCCAAGTGGTACGCCACCATTGATATCGCCAATGCCTTTTTCTCCATCCCTCTGGCAGCAGAATGCAGGCCACAGTTTGCTCTCACCTGGAGGAGTGTCCAATACACCTGGAACAGACTGCCCCAGGGATGGAAACACAGTCCCACTATTTGCCATGGACTGATCCACACTGCACTGGAACAGGGTGAAGCTCCAGAACATTTACAATACATTGATGACATCATTATATTGGGGAATACAGCAGAAGAGGTTTTTGAGAAGGGAGAGAAAATAGTTAAAATTCTTTTGAGAGCTGGCTTCGCCATAAAACGGGGTAAAGTCAAGGGCCCTGCACAAGAGATTCAGTTTTTAGGAATCAAATGGCAAGATGGACGTCGTCAGATTCCAATGGATGTGATTAATAAAATAAGGGCTATGTCTCTACCAACCAGCAGAAAGGAAGTACAAGCTTTCTTAGGTGTGATAGGCTTCTGGAGAATGCATATTCCAAATTACAGTCAGATCGTAAGCCCTCTTTATCAGGTGACCCGAAAGAAAAATGACTTTTTATGGGGCCCTGAACAAAATCAAGCTTTTGAACAAATTAAACAAGAAATCATTCATGCTGTAGCCCTTGGGCCAGTTCGGGCAGGACATGATGTTAAAAATGTGCTCTACACTGCAGCCGGGGAGAATGGCCCTACCTGGAGTCTTTGGCAGAGGGCACCAGGGGACAGCCAGGGTCGACCCCTGGGAATCTGGAGTCGAGGATATAGAGGATCTGAAGCCCGTTATACTCCAACTGAAAAAGAGATACTGGCAGCATATGAAGGGGTCCGAGCTGCTTCAGAAGTGATTGGTACAGAAGCACAGCTCCTCTTGGCACCCCGACTGCCGGTACTGGGCTGGATGTTCAAAGGGAAGGTCCCCTCAACACATCATGCAACTGACGCTACGTGGAGTGAGTGGGTCGCGCTCATCACACAGCAGGCTCAAATAGGAAACACCAACCGCCCAGGAATACTAGAAGTAATCACAAATTGGCCAGAGAACAGAGACTTTGGAATGTCACCAGAGGAAGAGGTGACCCGAGCTGAGGAGGCACCACCATATAATGAGCTACCGGATAATGAGAAGCGCTATGCCTTATTTACCAATGGGTCCTGTCGCATTGTAGGGAAACATCGGAAGTGGAAGGCTGCTGTGTGGAGCCCCACACGACGGGTCGCAGAAACTGCTGAAGGAGAGGGTGAATCCAGTCAATTTGACGAAGTGAAAGCCATCCAGCTGGCCTTAAGTATCGCTGAGCAAGAAAAATGGCCAGTCCTTTACCTCTACACTGATTCATGGATGGTGGCAAATGCCCTGTGGGGGTGGTTGCGGCAGTGGAAACAGAGTGGCTGGCAGCGTAAAGGCAAACCCATCTGGGCTGCTGATTTGTGGCAAGATACTGCTGCTCGAATAGAGAACTTGGTTGTGAAAGTACGCCACGTAGATGCTCATATACCCAAAAATCGAGCAACGGAAGAACATCAAAACAACCACCAGGTGGACCGGGCTGCAAAGATTAAGGTGGCCCAAGTAGGTCTGGACTGGCAGCATAAGGGCGAAAAATTTATAGCTCGTTGGGCCCATGACTCCTCGGGCCATCAAGGAAGAGACGCAACATATAGATGGGCTCGTGACCGAGGGGTGGACCTAACTATGGACATTATATCACAGGTTATCCATGAATGTGAGACATGTGCTGCAATCAGGCAGGCCAAGCGGTTAAAACCTCTTTGGTATGGAGGGAGATGGTTAAAGTATAGATATGGGGAGGCCTGGCAGATTGATTACATCACGCTCCCACAAACTCGGCATGGTAAGTGTTATGTGCTCACAATGGTAGAAGCAACTACCAGATGGCTGGAAACATATGCTGTGCCCCATGCCACTGCTCGGAACACTATTCTGGGCCTTGAAAAACAAGTCCTGTGGTGGCATGGCACCCCAGATAGAATTGAGTCAGATAATGGTGCTCATTTTTGAAATAACCTTATAAACACCTGGGCAAAAGAACATGGCACTGAGTGGATATATCATATCCTCTATCATGCCCCGGCCTCCGGGAAAATTGAGCAGTATAATGGACTACTAAAGACCATGCTGAGAGCAATGGGAGGTGGAACTTTTAAGCATTGGGACACACATTTATCAAAGGCCACCTGGTTAGTCAATACTAGAGGATCTGCCAACCAGGCTGGCCCTGCACAGTCAAACATTCTGCATATTGTAGATGGAGACAGAGTCCCAGTAGTGCACCCTAAAAACATGCTGGGGAAGACTGTCTGGGTTATACCTCCTTCAGGTAAAGGTAAGCCCATACGTGAGATTACCTTTGCCCAAGGACCGGGGTGCACTTGGTGGGTAATGCAGAAGGACAGGGAAGTCCGATGTGTACCTCAAGGGGACTTAATGTTAGGTGAAAATAGCCAATAAGCTGTACTAGATTAGTCACCACACCATCCTACCAATGCTTTGTTATGGCAAACATGAACTTGGATGAAAATAGGACTGGTTCCAGCAACTGATGCCCAGCAACTGCCACAGACTGTGAATACAGACAGCTTCAGATGCATCAGCCACCAGCTCCAGCTGCAACACAGACTGCATGCCATCCTCCTGCGAGGTCCAAGGACACCTCTGCCCTACTGACTGAGCACTGCTCCTCCTGCCTGAAGGGACTGTTATGACAGATGGAACCTGAAGCTATGGACCAAGTCAACTCATGATACATCCTGCAGTGATGGACCATGGACTGAGGGAATGGCATCTGTATGCGTATGTCTTTGACCAAGGAAGAGGATTGTAAATAACAATAATGTATTAGAAATATGGAATGTGAGCATATGGAATAAGGGGTGGATACTGTCCTGGTTTGGGCTGGAATAGAGTTCCTGTTTGTTTTAGTATCTGGAGGAGTGCTGCAGCACACTGAGACCCCAGGGGCTCCCCAGGCCCCAGTGTCCTCACCTGTGCACGGGGGCGGGGGGAGCACAGCTGGAGGGATGGGCCAGGATTGGCCGATAGTCCATGTCATGTGACATTATGCTCACCATATAAAGGCAGGAGAGGGCTGGGAGAGGCTGCCACTTCTGGGGGTGTGGCTGTGGGGCCTTTGTGTTTGGGATTGCTGGCTGGGAGCAGGTGGGTGTCTGTTGGCAGGTGGTGAGCAGCTGTATGGTACATTACCTGTTGATATTGCTGTCAGTGTATTATTCTGTTACTGTTATTAAACTGTTTTTATCTCCACCCGTGAGTCTCCCTTTGCCCCTCCGATTCCCTCTCCATTCCCAAGTGGGGGGAGGGTGGGTGAGCGACTGTGTGGCGTTTAGCTGCTGAGTAGGCTCAAACCACAACAGTTCAAAATTAATTTCTGGGTTGTTTTCACTGGTCTTGATGATCACAGAGCCATAAGTTCAGACACAGCTGGTTCAGAGTCAGCTTGCAAATAGTGCCACTTTCCCCTCCTCTGCCTCGCAGCAGGCAGCTGGGTTGGTGTGTCGCCCTTTTCAGGGTTCAATCGCTCCATTGTGCCAGCGGGCAGATGGCAAAGCTCTGGCAGCGGTGCTTCCTGGCCCATGAAAGCACTCGTGCAAGAGGGGCCAAGAATCAAAACCATATCCTTTATTAGGCACTGCCACACCAAGTCTGAGGGCAGATTGCCTAGAGGACACAGGTCATGCTGCAGAAACCCTGTGGTGTTGGGCATCACAATGTGCGGGGTGAGGTTTCTTCCACTGGCACGTGGACCTGTGACATGATGCACATCAAAGGTCTCTTTGGCCATGACAGGGCACGTCGGATGCACGGGGACCGTGCCAGGCGCCCGCTCCTCCACCCCTCGCCTCCGCGCGGTCTGTGCTCCGCATGTTGACAACCTGTGAGAACTCCTAAATAATCAGTGTTTGAGGGAGGGATAATCACCAGCTTTTAGCTTGCCCACCGACATCAATACTATCAAAGAAGCCTAATGCACGATCTCTTTTCTGAGGAATTACCACCCCGTAACACAATACCTTTGGCTCGCATTGATCCACCCGTGGCGGATTATGCACAGCTGTTGACAGATAAGACTGAAAATATGAAACAGCCCCCTGAAACTGATGGTACCATACAAAGCCTTTATTGAACAGCAATCTAAACATTCAGGCTGCTCCTCTCAGATAACCTAATCTTTTCCTGCGTTAACACCTCCACGCTGAAAGGAATCAATTATGTCTATCACTCCATATAGATTGGGTGCTGCGTTTTTGGAAGCTCAGTCTTGTTCCTTCATTATTGGGCAATCACTAACCCTTTCAGTAGGAGCATTTTATGGTTATGTAATGAAAAACGTCATATAAGTTTGGCTTCACTGATCTTCTGTGTTGTTTTTTGGGGGGGGGTTGCATTTACATTTTTTTTTAATGACTATGAATTATTTACATAGAGCAGTCCTGAAACAGAAATCCAATCTATCCTTTCACAAACCAGACATTTTTTTTGCTGCTTATAAGGGAAAAAAAAAAAAAAAAAAAAAAAAAAAAAGCAAAGGGAAACTAGCAGCAACAAAACTGAAGTCAGCCGTAAATATTTCATGTTTTCATTTTCTCTGAATTAACTGTTACTCTCCCTCATTAATAAGCTACAGAAGAATTGTCATGGCAACAGTAGCAGCTCATTGAGGAAACCACAAGTGATATATAACCATGACTGTGCAGAGGTGGCTGCAGTAGTGCCCTGTGCAGGTGAGACAGGAGAGATGGTCCAGCCAGGCTCCAAGGGTGCTCCATGAAAGGCTGGGCACACTGTCAGCCCAAGAAAAAAGGTGTCAGCAAGCTCATTACACCAGTGTTTGGGGCAGTGGATGCTGCTTCTGGTTCTCCTCGGGCTTCTTACCTTGCTCCCCTTCTGAGATCTGTCACTGCCTCTCCATCACTGAGCTGCACAAAAGGTGAAGACAACAGTGAATATCAGTGAGAGCCTTCAATAACACATACCATATTTTTAAAAATCATTGGAAAGGATGTTTCCATATTCCCCAGAGAATTTGCCATATTTCTCCAAGGTCAGCATGAGATAAGGTCTTTGGGGTTTTTTTTAAACCAAAACATGATGGAACATTTTATGGGTTTATCTAGTTTTCAGAAGGATGTTCTCAGTTTATGAAAAAACTTTGTAGGTGAGAAAAACTTCTCCCTTGAGTTCACTATTCCACACTGAAATTCTGTTTGATAACAAATTACTGAGTGTTCTTACAGTATGTATTTTCACACATACTTTCTGCAGAAGAAAAGTCTGACCAGTTCTGTGGGGATTGCTTTTACCTTGTGTCCAACGGAGTAATGTCAATCCCAAATACACACAAAAAACCTGTTGTGGTTTGGGCCTGGTTGGCAGCCAACCACAACGCAGCAGCTCTCTCTCCCTTCCCCTCCGGCAATGAGAAGGGACAGAGAGCCAGGCTTGGGGTTCGAGATAGGACTGGGATGGGGAAAAATTCCCCTTTATGATCACGAGCAAAAGGCAGACTCGTTAAGGGGGGGAAAAAAAGAACATACATTTATTACAGACACTAACAACAACACCTAACAGAGTAGGACAGTGAGAAGCGTTGCCACATCTTGAGAACACCTTCCCCCCACCCCTCCCTTCTTCCCGGGCTCAGCTCTGCTCCCGATATCTCTACCTCCTCCCCCAGTGGCGCAGGGGCAGGGAATGGGGGGTGCAGGCAGCGCTGCCACTTCCCTTATCTTCGGTGAGGGGAGTGTCCGAAACTTGTTCCTCCTGCTCCATCGTGGTCCCCCTCTCACGGCAGACAGTCCTCCACAAACTTTCTCCAACATGAGTCCCTCCCACGGGCCGCAGCGTTCCCCACACTGCTCCATCGTGGGTCATCAACTTCCTCCAACTGGATTCCCTCCCACGGCTGCAGCCCTTCCTGAGCTGCTCCGGCGTGGGACTCCCCCGCATGCTGCAATCCTCCCAGTGCTGAATTACAGCAGCGGGGCTGCCTTTTCCCATGAGACCCCAGCCTTCTTCAGGCACAGCACCTTGATTATTCCAGGCAGAAGCCACAGGCCATAAATCAATGTCTGCTCCACCGTAGATCTTCATGGGTGGCGGGGGGGGGGCCGCCCTGCTGTCTCCCCACAGGATACAGGGGGGTCTCTGCTCCGGCACACCTCCCCCCTCCTTTCTTCCTCCGTTCCTCCACTGACCTTTGTGTTCACGCAGCTGCAGCAACTCCTCCTCACCAGTCCGATTGCACGTCAACACGTCCCTTCTTAAATACGTTCTCGCAGAGGCGCAGCCGATGGGCTCAGTTTTGGTGCAGAGGTGGAGCTGACTTGGAGCTGGGGGAGCTTCGAGAAGCTTCTCACAGGGGGCTGCCCCGATAGCCCCCTCCCCTGCCACCAAAAAACTCCACCACTCACTCAACCCAGGACAAACCATGACTCAGGCATTTAAACCACCATAAGTCTAGATAAAATAAAGTTTAAAACAATGAAATAAAATTTTTAAAGACAACACGGACCAGGCTTGCCACCTGGTTTCTGAATTTTAGGATTTCTTTCAGTGATGTTTCCAAGCTTTTCTCTGAAAACATGAAGGATACAAACCTTGAAGGTGCAGTAGACTTGAGCACCTATTTTTTGGTGGCCAGACATTGACAACAGTCAGACTTTTGTAGGGTGAGCTAGACACTGGTTTCTAAGGGTTGAAAGACATTTCTTTGCCACCCTCCCTCCTCTTTCAGCCAATCACCTCTGTTAGAAGAAGAGATGCAAAATCTGGGATGTTTTCCAGACTGTTTTTTCACATAAGCGAGAAGTTCACTGATAGCAACATCAAATCCATGCCCTATTCTTGCAGCAAGGCCACCAGCAGCACCGAGGCTGCTCTTTAAATGCTCACTGGAGACCTGACAGCTCAGGTACTGTGAGGAGGAGCCATTTATTTTTCCAAAGTTTTTCTCAGTTTCAGATAAGCCAAGGGACTATCTGCACTCGTGCAGAAAGCAGTCTGTGGGAAGCATCCTATCCAGCACACTTATGCTGGCGATCTGTATCCCTGGTCTCCATCACTCGGTATTCACTTATGGGCCAGGTTCAGTGGAGGCAGAATACCCTCAGCTCTCATTTCACCTGGTTGGGCTGCATCAGGTTTCTATTTGGTGGCAGGTAGAAGATGCACTCTGTAAAAGTTTCCACTGGCTCTTGCAGTACAACTGCTCTGAGTGGCTTTGCATCAGCGCCAGGTTTAACAAAGGCTGTTGGCAGCAACCTGCACCTCTGAGGGCCTTTCATTCCTCCAGAGCCTTCCTCACCATCATCCCTGGTGCTGCACTCTGCCCCTGCACAGCCTGCTCAGCGCCGCACTCTCACGCACGTCAGCATCCTGCTAATTGTTTGTTTGCTCCCAGCTTATTCATAAAGATTTAAAGACTGCCCTGCCTCCCTTCAGAGACTGGAAATAGAGGACCCCATTTGGCTTTTCAAGTGTATCTGAAAGTACTTTCAGGCTTCATCTTCTGAAAAAAAGCCTCTGAACAACTGGATGCATGAAGCTGGTTTTTTCCAGCAACGTGCCCAGTCATCGTAAGATGACAGTGACTGCATGCAGATGAACATCAAGGTGTAGAACAGCTTTGGGAAAGGATGAATATCAGACGAACACATGCAGCTGTAATAATTACATCTCACTAAAGAAAATGTCAGGGAGACTCAATGAAGTGTTAATGAAAATGGCTTTCCAGGCTTTACTGTGCTAAAGCAAAATAAAAATTGAAAATGTGGCCCAGGAGTCATCAGTGCAATAATAATTTTGTAATTCTTTTGGAGAGCCTGAGAGAATGGCTCTGGAAAGGACTCTCTGTCCCAAAGCTTTTCAACGGGCAGTGGCAGAATGCCCTAAATCCTACAAATGGGAAACCTGAGGCACTTGTGCGCCAAGTCAGTAACTGATATCAATATTATATGCGCACTATTTGGAAACACCACAACACAGCTTGAACTGAGAGACCAGGAAAAGGTTGCATAAATAATGCTTTTCCATAATTCCATCCACAACAGGCCGCGCTTGCAATAACAAGCCTGTTGAAAGTCATGTTGTCCAGGGAGGGTGAAATCGTTATGTAATGCTCTCAGGGCTTTGCGACGTGCCATAATGAGGAGAGGGAGAGAAGAGAGAATATTTCCAATTGGAAGTGACCTACAATGATCATCTAGTCCAACTGGCTGACCATTTCAAGGCTGACTACAAGTTAAAGCGTGTTATTAAGGATATTGTCCAAACGCCTCTTAAATACTGACAGGCTTGGGACGTTGACCACCTCTCTAGGAAGCCTGCTCCAGTGTTTGACCACCCTCTCAGTAAAGAAATGCTTCCTAATGTCCAGTCTAAATCTCTCCAGTTTACACCTACAGCTTTGTGGCCCGCAGGATCTTCCTTTGCTAATGAAGGGAGTACTGGTGTAAGCTCAGAAGCAGCTTCAACATCTTGTGGATGCTGACAGGCAGAAGAGAATCACCAGGAAAAGAGCACTTGAATCAGGAGATAAATAAAGGTGTGTTTGAAACATGGCAATAACTCTGAAGAAGCAATGGAATTCCAGAATATAAATGGAAGTGAGGAGCCTGCAGACAGTGTTTCCCTCTGCAGCACACTGTGGGGCCATGGACTGAAATCAGTATTGTGGGACACCTCAGGGACACAGGGGAAATCTCAAGTATCGGTGCAAGCTTGGGTTGTTTTCCTAGTTTTCTTCTATACAGGTTTTCCAATTCTATAATAGGATGTCCAGTGATTTACTTAAAAAAAAAAAAACTTAATGAGCCTTCTCTAATTAAAAGGGCTGCTTGCAGAGGGATTGCTTGCAGAAACCCTGGCACCTCTGAGAGTATCAGCCCCCAACCTGGACTGGGATATCCCTGGAGCACCTGGGCAACAGGGATTTTCAGTAGAATTCGATTTCTTCATTTTTTAAAATGGTTTACATATCATCCACCCAGCTATAGCAGCAAGTGGAAGGGCCAGTGATTAGAAGAGCCATGTCAGAGGAGAAAAATCTCCTTTGGCATGGAGAAGCAGGGTAGTCAACAGAGTGAAATATGGACCTCAAAGGGTCAGCCTGCCATCTTCAGGTTAAATGCCTGAATTAGGCTCTCCCTCTACACACCTTCAAAACACCAAGGCGTCTCTCCGATGGGTACTTCAAATTGCAAGTTCAATGCCGGAATTAGATCCAATTCACCGTACTCCCCCTCACCAACTCCAGTACATTTATCAATCTCCACTTTTCTACTGCTCATTATACAAGTACTACTAAGTAATGAAATACATACATATGTGATAGACTAAACATATAAATATTAAAAATATATGTGTTACATAAAATATAATAGAAGTATTATATTACAGAATAACAGTATTATGTAGGCACTAACAACATCCTGGCACAAAACAAAATGACATAGTGGTTTCTTTGTGGTTATGTAAGACATACTGAATCCTACAGTGATTCACTGAACTGCCCGTCAGTCCAAAGTGCTTTGGTGCTTTTTGCCCCCCACTGGGTTATCATTTGGCTAGTTTGCTTGTAACAGCTGATTGACTGTGGCATAAAATGCATACAAACCACTAGAATTCTGTAAAGCACTCATCCAGTAATGTGTGACCACTTCATTGGAGAAAAACCCACCATGTCTACTAGGAGCACTTCTAGCTGCATATTTAAAATCCATAAATATTTGAAAGTTGAAACTTTTTCTTTCCCAAACTCAATTGCTCTAATATTCATGGTAAGTGAACTC
Source organism: Tyto alba (assembly GCF_018691265.1). Taxonomy (NCBI): domain Eukaryota; kingdom Metazoa; phylum Chordata; class Aves; order Strigiformes; family Tytonidae; genus Tyto; species Tyto alba. The sequence goes on along the minus strand of NW_024881278.1, from coordinate 834,770 downwards.
CAAAAGACTGGAAACAAATTTATTTTTACTTTTAGGCAAAGAGACAATTTCCAGCTGTATCTCCCTAACTTAACCTCTCTAAAAAAAAGTTGTTCTTCCAGAAACCTTGTTCACAGTACACACAAACTCCCAGGGGTCCCTCTCAAGGAACACCATCTTTTAAACCTTCTCCTCTGCAAGTCACTCTAAGGCTGTACAATAAGGAAAATGAAGTAATTAATATGGACCTAATGTGTGCAATCATTTCTGCAAAGTAGCTTACAAGTACTGAATTCATTAAAAAAAAAAAAAAAATAGAGGAACTGGTTATACTGCTGCAACATTTGTTTGTTCAGAAAGCTTTGGTCACAAACAAGCCTGACCCCATTATAGCCTGAAGTGTTTCTTAGTGCATGGGAAACTCAAGTATTGACTGAGTAATGGTTATAGCTCTTGCTGCCATTGGTGTAAACTTGTCAAAGAGGAAGGACTAAATCAAATTATTAAACAAGTCAACAAGCTGAAAATTTACCTTTTCCTCTAACACTTCTGGCAATGGCTAAATGAACTACTAAATCAAACACATCATAGCAAATTAGCAAAGTATGTTACAGCAAAAATTAAGTTTAATGGCACACAGCAATTGCCAAGATTTTTAATCAATTCTTTGCAGCCTGGATCCTTAAATGTTTAACAATGGAGGCATAATATAAAGAAGATTAGCTCAGAACACAAAAGGAAATTCCCTAGTGAAGTTAGCAACATGGAAAAGATTTTTTTCCCCCTTTAGGACTGTCTCTACAACGCTACTGCATTTTCACACTAATTTCAATTTGAATTTCAGTACTGCTTAAATTAAACCACCAAAACAATACATAATTGCAAACAAACATATTTGCTCACATCTCCCTACATCTTTAAAGGTATGAAACGGAACACAGGAAAATTACTAGGAGATAATCAAATTACGAGCTCCCCTTTCACACCAGTGAGGGCTCCTCTTTGGAAGAAAAACAATGTATTGTGAGGTTCCTAAAATTGCTACAGCTGTTTGTAAATTTTACGTGTTTTTTTATGTCTCCATCGAATATGTAATTTCTTTAAGACACAGTATATTTACTCAGAAAAAACACTGACTTTTCTGAACCATTGGGGTTCTCCAGTAAAACAAAAGGGTGTTCTGGTGCCAGTTTGACCCATCTGGAACCATTAACCATCAAGGTAGACTTGAGGAGTGCAGGTAGGGCATGAAGCCAGACAACGTATCAGTTTTGAAAAGCTGTGTTCAGTACACTTCCAGGTCCTTGATCTTATTATATGCTGCTATATAGCAGAAGATAACAACGGTGTCTCCAGCAATTAACAGAGTTGCACTGGTGAGAGTGAAAGGAGGATCAAAACAAGCTTCTACAGAGCAATTGCAGAGAAACCAGAGAGATACAGGGCTGGGGGAAGAGTTATCTGGGAGAAGTTGGGCAAAGGAGAGAAATGATGAGGAGACATATATTTGCAACGATGGCAACAGAGAGAGATGACTGCTGAGACCACTTGCTGAACGTTTAAAGACAAAGGCATCTCTCATAGTGAGAAAGGGCTACAAGTACACCCCTTCTGCACCTGCTAAACTTTTCAATCTGCCTGAAAAGCCAAAATTATTAAATTGTCTATGTGATGAAAAGCTGCTACACAAATATGAATATTGTCAAAACAAAAACATGTGATGAGAATCAGTTGTTAGCTTACATAATATAGCTCCACTAAGGTCATGATAACATCAACATTTGTCAGTAACATTTGGCACTTGTCTGGTTCCTCCTGGGATTCATTTTGGCAGATTTGTGCTTATTTCTGCACACATGTGGCTCTGTGCTTATGACAGAGGTGAGCCAAAGACCTGCCCTGTGTCCAGGGAGCAGAGAGGGGAATGTCTGGGGGGGTTGATGCGCTAGTGTAAGCTCACCCCGCAGCCCCAGGTCAGCGCTGGAGTTGACTCCTCTGCAAGTGAACTTTGCCCGTGTGGTGTTGGCACCGAAGCTGTGCATCTCAGCCACCGTGCCAGGCCCTGGTGTGTCCCCAGGGTGCTGACCGCCCTCCCTACAGGGACAACGTCTGCTCATCCTCATGCGCGTGCTGGCCGGGTATGAACAGCATATTGGGTTCACCAAAGAGTGCTTAAATACAAGCAGCAACTGTGCGCATTCTTCCAAGGAGGGGACACATGGCTGCCTGACTTTACCTGCTGGTCCTTGCAGGGATGTCACCTGGCACCGGGCTGTACTACAAGGCGAGGGAGCAAACCAGCAAGGAGCTACGTGATGGGGCTGCCAGAGCGTGTCCAGAAACTGCAGGTAAAACACCAAACATGGAGAGGAGCAGGAGATCTGAGACCTGCACCCTGTGGTCAGAGACAAGTCTCGGTGCTGGGGGGTGCAGTGCAGGATGAGGCGGGGCCGTGGAGGGTGTCAGGACTGCTGGGCAGAGGCTACCAACCGTGGCAACCCACTTTTGCAATAATCCATTTCATACTGCCTTTCCTGATGATGGGACCATAAAACAGCAGTGGTGTTTCTCACAGGGATCACTAATTACTCATTATTAGTTGTATTTCTGTTAGCTCGGTATTTCTAAGCCCTGAGGAGCAGGACTCTGTTATGTGACACTCCCCTGAATACAAAATAAAGTAATAGCCCAATCATAAAGAGCTTAGAGTCTGTGGGGTGAGATGCTGCCCAAATACTTTAACACCTTGAAGCAAGGATGAGTTTTGCTATCAGGCGCACTTCTCCTGAAGTACGAACCAATGCCTTAATCAGCAAATGCCCAACTGAAACACAAAGGGAGTGTAAAGCTCATAATCCTCCAAGAGATGCAGAGGGAAAGCTCTGCACAGTGCGGGCACCGGGTCTTCCCACCTGACGTGCTGTGCTGAACAATACAAAGAAGAAAACATCATACTTTCTCACTTTCTCCTGGAGACATCAGCCAGAGGACATGGCCCTGCAGATCCAAGTAAGTTCACAACATAAGAAAGTAATTTCTACACAGCTTTCTGGTTAAGGGTCTCAAAATCTCCTACTCACAAGATAAGCATTTTTATTAACTGAAGATTTTCATTCCTACTCCTCGTGCTTCTAAATTGGCACTGCACAATGCTGTTACTCTTCTGATGCCCTCTGGGTAGAGGGGTCCCTGGCTGAGACCAGTCCCAGTGCAGTGACCTTGGTGCAATCAGTGCTTGTGTGACTAATCCTGGTTCAAGACTCTAAGCTCATTTTTACAACCATGCTATTTACCTCAATAGCACGCAAGCGTATGCATGTGAAAAGGCATTTTAAAGATGTTTTCCACTACATCAAGACACAGAAGTAGTAGGAAAAGCTTAGAGAGTGAAGAAATGAACTGATACCACTCTTGAAAACAGTTATGAATCAAGGACAAAGGATCCTCAAAGTCAGTCTTCAGCTTCTTTAATTTGTTTTTGCATTTGCATGATTGCAGTAGGGAGCAAAACGCCTCCTCCTTCCCTCCTGTGGTTCACGAGAGGACAGGATTTCATCTAAAAGGAAAGACAAGTGCTCACCCTGCCAGCTCAGATGAGGAGGGTATTTTCATCATCTTTAACACTAGCAGTGGACAATCCACTGGCACACACACTACTTTTTTGGTGACACCATTTCAAGTGAAAGGAAGGCAAAGATGCTGACACAACACCAGAGCAAAGCTGGAGCAGCTCTGACTCGCCTGACTGCAGATGCAGAGAGCAACCAGAGATACTCATGACTGTGCAAACAACCCTCTCTAAAACATGTTGGTCTCGCTATAAAGTAGTCATATGACAGCATGTGTAAACATAATTCATAATACAACAGAAGTCCCTCCCAACCTCATCCCTTCTGAAAATTTGTAACTAGCAAAGGATTTCTCCTCCTGCTGCGTCCCTGAGCACATCATCCCTATCCCTAAGGCTGGTACACCATGAGCTGGTTTAGTGCAGACAGTAACCATGTTCCATGGAGGAGTAAGGCCTGGCACATAGTATTTTTGCTTTTTAACTTAGGTAGGGGACCTGGCCTTGTAGCTGTGTAAATCACAATCTCTAAAACAAAAATACAGGGGGTTGCCAGGACAAACAAGGCCAGTGGCTCATGCCAAATTTTTAAGAAGTTGACCTTATGAACTCAATTAAGATGCCACATTGGACGTGTCAGGTCTTGACATTGGAGGCAACATCAGAAAGTGTCCCTGGAATTGCAGAAGGCCTCTCCTGGAAGCCAAGAGGGCTGCACAGCCCCGCGATTTTCTTGCTTACAAACAGTTGGAAAGGTGCTTGCAGCTCTGCTGGGTCACGGAGAAGGTACCTGATGACAGAGGATATTCTTGCTGCCTCCTAAGCCTGCTCTGTGCTCTGCGAGCAGGCACCACCAGCAGAGCAGCACAGCCGAGCCCCTCCAGCAGCCCTGGGGCTCCTAGCCACCAGCGGGCAGCAGCAACCGGGGGTTGAGAAGATTGGATGTCTCCACTCCATCCTGGAGCTCAACTGTACTGAGGAAAAAGCAACAAGCCCAAATGTAGCCCAGGACAGTGACAGCCTGGCCATAGGGCTGGGAGCGGCTCTCTCTGTGCTGGTCCTGCTCAGGCTGGCTGCATGTGCGAGGATGCAATGGAGCCACCAAAGGACATGTTTGGACATTAAGTCCTCCAGACACAGAGGCATCTAAATAAAACTGAGCCAACAGCTCAAGATTATTGTCCAGAGGTGTATTAATCTTATCTTGGCTTGTGAGGAGTGGCGGGATGCCTTTTTGTCTATCGCTTGCTCTTTGCCGTACCCTGGACCAGTGCTGGCACTGAAGAAGAGGGAAACATTTGGTGCTGCAAGAGAAAAGGAGAAATGTCAAAACCTATATCTTGGTGAAGCCCATTTGATGGTGCCTCCTCACTCCCCAATTAACCCGCACCCCTGGAATGGCAACTTCATCTTGTCCATTTCTGACTTACTTGACTTTTCTCCTGTTTTGCTCTACTCCCACACTCTTCCCTCCATTTAACCTGTTCACACTGCTTTAAAGCTAGTATCAGAGAACAGATTTTAAATTAATATTTAAGTAGAAAAAGTAATCTTGAAACAAACAGAAACTTTTTTAAGTGAAAAAATTCTACTGTTCTTCATCCCCAACTACTTGCCAATGGTATACTGAACATGAATATTTTCAGTGTTCCTGAAAATATTCCTGCTTCTCCCCCAGAAATCTCCCTGGGGAAAAAACCCACAAATCTGCCTGCTTGTATAGCTTGTTTTAACATCACCTCTTTTATGTTTGCATCATTACTGACCACAGTGCCCGGCACACAGGAGCAGCGTTACACTACAGCTGTCTGTCCCAGGGACACTTCGGGACATTCCAGCAGTGTCCAGGCAGAACTTAAAAGGCCACATTGGTCCAGAGCAGCTAAAACCCCACAAGAAAAACTGCAAACCAGCTATATCTCCCTGGATGCATTTGTTTTATTTTTGTCTGCCTCCCCCCAACATATTTGCACAAGACTCAGGCCCCAAGGTAGGCTTTCACAGTCAGGCATGTTTCAGCACATGGATGCTCCTTCCTCTTGGAGCTGAAACCTTCTTTCTATATTTCTATACTCCCACTGCTAGTAGTTTTTTTTTATTTAAACAAATCCTCAGTTATACATTCTAACGACGAGTGATGATTCATGAGCAACAGATGTCAGCACTAGTGCTAACAGAGCGGCACTACTCGCTGCATAGTTTCAGGTGCCAAAATAACAATATTTATTAACCATCTCTACTGAGGTCTCAGGAGCTTAAAGGTAGATTTTACTGCTGGCACACCAAAAGGAAAAAAAAAAAAAAAAAAGCCAGTGAATGTATCATTAATAAAACATTTACAAAATATATGTCAAAGCTTAACTTCCCCCTGATGCAGAAAATAATAGAGGAGGGTTGTGGTGTTGGGTTTTTTTCATTTTGATTTGTTTGGATTTAAAGACTGTTATTATGAGATTCAAGAATCTTTTAAATCAATAAGAAATGCTTTGGTGCTTTTTATTTTTTTATTTTAAGGCAATTCTAAAGGTATAATGAAAGGTTTTAATCTTATTTCAGATATGTAATTAAAAAAACCTCAGCTTCTAAGAAGGTCAATATGGTTTGCTAAACAACATTTATTTTTGGAATATTACTGATGTACCTAGTGATTTTTTTTAAGATAACTTCCATCCCTTCAAGAACTGTGTCAGATATAATTTGATTGGTAAATACCTACTCTAAATTAAACCCACACAGTAATTACAGGTGCCTCATCACAAGTTATTGGAAAATTATTCAAAATGTTGAAGCAAGTCTGAGGACAACATAAGAAATTTTCTTCTACTTCACATTTCAAACTAGACATTTGTTTGTGAGGGTTATTGGGGACAGAAGGTCCCTTAAGTGGAAACTCCCTCCTACTGAACTTCAGGGGACTTTGAACATTGATTTGTAGAGGACAAGGATTTTAGCTCTGTTTTTAAAATCAGGCTCTTTTACCAAACTGTGAGTTTCTTGTCTGAAAACTGGAGCTGATATGTTGTCTGACTTGTATAGCATTACTGCACTTAATGCTTAGCAAGCACTTTGGAAGGAAGTTTAATTGAAAAGGTTGGGGTGTTTTAATTAATCATCACTGTATTGCCCACAGAGGAAACCAAGTTGGGAGGGGGACTATCGCTATAGATTAGCTGTCTGATAAACCTGCCCCATTGATTTTGATTTTCTTTAGCAGGCAAAAGTCTTGGGATTAGTCTTCTGCAGGGCCTGGTGTGAGGGCAAGCTCGCAGCTGGTGTGGAGAGCTCACTCAAAAGAACTGCTCAGATATCATTCAAACACTTTTAGTTTCAGCCTACTCTGGTCTATGGGTGGGGACAGAGGGTCTGACTTGATTAGGCCCAGCTTTACAACCAGAACTAGCAATGTTCCAGTGGTAAGGCAACCCTGCCAACACAGGAGCCTGCCTATTGCATCTCCCCCTCAGCCCTTTCATTTTATGGCTCATTTAAACAATTTCACGTAGTTATTTCATGGGAAATGCAGTCACGGCCATACCTTAGAGGGGAGAGAGAGATGAAAGCGTCATTCCCACCAAGGTGAGGGATTTCCAGTGGCGGAGGAGCCCTCATGCAACAGGGGCATCTTGTCAGCAGTGTTCATTAAAGAATAAAACCCAGATTTGGCTCCCTTCAGTGATACTGTGCTGATGGATAAGGACTGGAAACAGTTTTATTTACTCATGTTAAATAACACATACGGCTGCAATGATCCTAAAATAATCATGTGCCCTGAAGGATACGGCCTTCAAGGATGCTGCTTGAGGGATGAAGCCCAGCTGCTGTACACAAGCATCACCCCCCTGTTTTCAGGGGACAGGTCTGCTTTCAGCTCTCTTAGCATAAACAAGGAATTCCAAGGATGCTCTATTAGCCTAAGGAGTAGGCACAGAGGGATTAATTCCAGTGCGGTGTCTAGGTAAATTCACAGCCATAACCCTCATTTTACAAAGGTGTTAACGAGCACAGAATCAGGCTGAAAAGCTATTCTTGTAGCTATATACAGCAAATGAGGTGCCAATTATTGCTCCAATTTTCCACGAACATAGCCACTTTGTTGGGTTTCAGTGAAGCTATGCTGGTGTTATTTTTTTCATGTTGTTCTTTTCAGCATGCAAGTGACAACAGCTCCAAAGAGAACTCCCAGCACGCTTGCAAACGTTTGCAAAGGTGCCCTAGTTGCCATGTCCAGTGCAGGGAAACTGTTCTTTGCCTGAAAAAAAGGCTTGCAGGAGAGAAGGGAGCTCAGGCGCAGACATGCACATGGGTCCTCTCTTCTGGGCTCCACCTGGATGTCCCATGATGGGGACATCAGGAGTCCCTGGAGGCGGGGATTTGAATGGGCCCTTCTCAGAGGAGCACCCAACAGTGGGGGTTACTCCTGGGCTGCTGATGGGCATCTGCTTTCTCTCACCCATCCAAACATGTCTGCTTTGGAAACCCCCGTGCCCAAGGGGCTGCCTGTCCTCCCCATGCACCCAAAAGCTGCAGAGCACCCAGGGCCTCGCCCGCAGCCCCTGAGGGACCCTGTGTCACGCTGAGCACAGCCGTAAGCCACCCGTGACAGACCCACTTGCACACGAGCACCAGGGGAGCGCCCACGTGGGGTGGGTTTTCAGAAGATGCTACTCCTGCAAGAAACCAATAACTACCTTTACAGCAAAGAGCAAACCGAAATCATCGCCCGAGATGCACAGGAGATGAGACTGCTGGAAGGCCCCAGGGCCAGTGAAGGTTCACAGATGCGCAGCTGCATGCCATCCCTCTCCTACATACACCCTCGAAGCAAGGCCTGGGGCAGAGTTTGAGTGTGGCGTTTCAGAGTCAAAAATCATCCCCCCCATCTCCAGCCAAAATGATGACAAATATTAGAGACACATCAGAGATGTTGCTGTGCTGCAAATGGAAACCACTAATAGCTGTGTGTTCTTTGAGGTTCAGGAGGGGGAGATGAAGTGCATCAGAAACAAAAAAAAAGGTCTAATGCCCTGCCATTCCCACAATAAATTTGAAATAATTCATGCTCCACTCACACATGCATAAAAATGTAAAATGTAGCTTGTTATATGGCATTTCAGCCCACTGTACAAGCACTCGTCAATGTGAATTAGAGAATCTCCATGAAGTGCCAGGCAGGAATTTAGGAGAAAAACCACCAATATCTGGGTTTAGCTCATGAAGGGGAAAAAATATTGTGACAGTTTGTATGATGCTACTCTCTGCTCATAAAAGGTAAACATTTTTAATCACCCTAAATATTAAGTCTCAACCAGAGGAATGCAAGTAGGGCTATCAGGTGTGTGCACACACATCTGGTCCTGGTGCCCATTCCAGGGGAAAAAAGGTTTTTCCCCTCTCACATAACAAACTGGATTAATCCTCATTAACGGAAGAGGGACAAATTAACTTTTGACCGATTTAAAGATTTGAGGCATAACTTAGGATGTGGCTGTGAGAAGTAGCACTGCATCAGTCAAACAGTTTCCATGTCACCCTGAGATACTTGCAACTGTCTTTCACTGTTGCATATGCTCAAGCTCCCATTTCTCCCTGAAAGTGCTTGGGTGTCATAAAATTATAATCTGCATCACTCCAGCTAACAGATATTGGATAACAGAGAAGGACTCTGGGAGCAAAGCCAAGAGCTGTGTGATGTGATGGGGGCAGAATCAGGGTCACCTGCATGTGCCCCCCCTTTCCCGGGGGGGTTGGTTGGTGAGTAGCTCTGGGAAAAGGAGAAAACAAGGCCAGCACACAAAACTGACACAGCGAGGGAAAGCAGTACTTCTATAGGGCAAGCCTAGTCCTAGGTTTATCTAGCAATTACACTTGTCTTTTATTCTAACTGTTCAGTCTTTCATTCATATTGAGAAAAGAGATTTTTGTCAAACAGTTTGAAGCACTTTTTTTTTTTTTCTCTTTTTGATAAATTAGTTCAAAGAATACTTAATCTTTTAAAAGATGGTTAATTCCCTAATTAAGCATTTGTCTCCCTCTCTCATCAGTAACACCAAAAACATATCAAGACAAATTACCTGTATGCAGATGCCTGGCAATGGCATCTTTTCTTCCTAAATCCCCTGGACAAATCCAGTTAACTGCAGCGCAAAGTATGAGAGACACCACCTGAGCCCCCTCCTGACATGCAGCGGGGAGCAGAGATGTCTGTTCTCTTTGCAAAGTTTTCCATCTGTTCCCTTTGATCGCAGAGAGAAGACAGAGAGAGAAATGAGTAGTAGAGATGAACTCTAACTTACATTCTTGCATGAGGGTCCACTTCCAAATTAGGGATAAAAAGGAGAAAAAAAAAAAAAAACTAGGACTGCACACCAGAAGTACAGTTTGGAGTGGCGAGCAGATGCTGTGGAGGGGCAGAGGAGCAGGCCAGCCCAGGTGCTCGGTGGTTTGGTGCTGGAGGAGGGAAGAGCCTGAGTGGTTTGTGTTTTCCCTTGCCTCAGTTTTGGTTAATAGCAGGCAGGAGTTGCTGCTGCCTTCTATACAGGATTGAGAGAATAAATGAGACTGAATCCAGGGATAAAGTACTGGCATTTTTGTAGGTCACAGGCTATCTAAGAAAGCCCACCCTCATTTAATTTTGCTGCATAATTGATTTGAGTGAGATGCTTCATACAACCAGAAACAAGCCACTTGGTTTTGAGACTTTGGGAAACATAATGCAAAATATTCACCAGAACCGTGAGCCTGATACTATTGTGCAAAGGCTCCTGTCTGATCCATCCCAGTGAGCCTTTCCCAGGCCAATACTCAACAAAGGCAGAGGGAGAAGCCGCTGCCCAGCCTCAACCAGGGTTTGGGGTTTCTGTGGCGAGGCAAGTGCTGAGCCCCACAGAGTCTCTTTCTGCACCTCCTAACCCTCAAGTGGTCCCTAATGTCCCCTGCAGTGGCCAGAGAAGGCCACCTCGGGCACTAATGATATAGCCCGAGTGCCCCAGCCCCACCCACTGCACCAGGTCAATGCACTTTCTTGCCATCACATGAATCTGAGTGCTGTGCATGGGGAGTGGGTCCTGGATTGCCAAGGAAACACACCGTCATCATCCTGCAAATCCTTCCCAGCAATACTTTTATATCCAAAGACAGGTTTTTATTTTGCACCGAGAATGAACCCCACCCCTCCCAGATCCCTTTCCCCACTGCTGAAGCCAAAGTTCGGCCAAAAGGCCATAAGACACAGCTACACAACAGAGAAAACACCATGAAGGCATATGTTTGAGCAACATGACAGTCAGTGGATAATCTCTAATTATGCGGACAAAAGAGACAAAAAGCACATACCAGCTGACACTTGGCTGCATCTCCACTGTGCTGCCTGCAATTAAGGAGATGGCAACACTGAAACTAGAAAGAACTCAAGCCAGAAAGGAACCTCACTGATTAATTAAAAATTAAGAGAGACCCGGAAGAAAATCTCCCCACACTCCCTCCACTCTGCAATGAGCCTTGGAAAAGCTTGCCAGGGGAGAGGCAGAAGAAATCTGAAAGGAAAAAAAGCCCCAAAATTCGAAGTGATGCTTCAAAACTGGCCAGAGAACTTACAGGTTGTCCATCAACTTCATGCAAATCATAAAACCCAGTGGCAAGTGGCCAGTGATGGCCTGAAAATGAATAGCACATCCACACTGTTAACATCATAGAAGACAACCTGTACAGATTTATGTTCTGCTAACGTTCTTAAGGTGTTGCAAAGCAGCGAGGATAGATAATACCTTTGATGAGCCAAGAGCTGGAGCAGGGTAGGAAGGATCCATCAGGGAGAAGTGGCACACCGCCAGCCTATCTTCCTGGCTTCTGCAAAACCCTTGTCCTGCGAGAAGAAAGCCCTTGGCCAGGAGCTGGGGTATAGAGGGTGATGAGCAGCCTTAACTCAACTCTGATCCTTATTAGGTCCTTTACTGAATCAAACCCAAAAAGAACCATAAACCAGAATGGAACATCACATAAAGGGGATTGAACTGTCACAGAAATTGTCTCCCAGAAAATATTCGGGTCTGATCCAAGGCTCAGCAGTCAGTGGTCATCTTTTCACTCTTTCTAACGGCCTTTGGATCTGATCGCTCTATAACATATCTTGTTCATTTCTTGCCAACACAGAAAGCTATAAAAAAGCCAAGAGAAATCCATTAGTTTTAAACAACAATAAGGCAATAATGCTCTTGGACTTCACAGCTGTTGTAGAGACTAGTAGCATTTTCAGTGCATTAAAGGACATAAATCCTGCTTTAACCACAAAGTACTATTAGTAAAAATACTTGGACATCAGAAGTAATTTGCATCTGTATAACTCTAACCTCTTTCAGCTCAAACACTAACATCCTAACCTCCTTAGTATGTCAGATTCATACAGGAGTCATATGTGTGTGAATACACACGTACAAAAATATACATATTACAAAAGAAACTAAAATCCTAACCAGTTAGTCAAAGCTCTTTTGCATAAGACAATGGCTTTATTTCCTCCTCAGTTTGCACCAGTTTGAATACAGTTACTAATCATCCACTCATCGATTGATGAGTGCCCTGATTGAGCATATGTTATGGCCTGACCTGGGATACCCATGTCACACAAATTTAGGTGGATGTGTGTGCACCTGGGGGCAGGATGGCAACCAGATGGGAGCAGAACTAAACAGTGGTTTCATCTCCTTCCTCTTTTCCCTCTTGCACAGCGTTGGCACCACCACACAGCCTCACAGCTCTGTGCTCTGTCCCGTTTCAGGCTTGGGAAGATGGAGAAGAGCAGTTTGGGGTGCAGGGGGGAACACAAGTAGGGTAACCACCCATTGCTGGGACACTTGAGTTTATGCAGCATGTTGCCACACACAAAAAGGCTCTGCAAGGGGGATATACACTATATACATTGGCTGATGTCCACCTCAGACAGGTAAAACTAAAGGGTCACTAAGGTAAACATTAACGCTCCCGTCACCCCCGGTAAGATGACTGCAAACCTCTGGCAGTGGGAGATCTTCAGGCTGGAGGGGCAGTGGATCTGGAGCACAGCACTACTGACTCACTCGGCTTGACTTGCAGCCTGTGGTGCAAGAGCTCTGGTCACCACGGAAATGATGGACCACATACTCAGGCTGGAAAAATAGCAAATTCTGACGTTAGTGTCCATTTTTTCATAAGTGAGTCAAAATTAATCTTCTGTGTAGTTTGACTATGTGGTCCACTTTGACCCAGTCCACATCCCTTCAGCTTATCCCACCTACTTTATTAACAGAATTAGTATAAAGATTCACACAATCTTCAGAAGACTTTTTGCCATAAGCTTAATTTGCTTTCTGGGTCACTCGTGGGAAATCAAGGACTGAGGTAATCAGTGAGGTTCACAGGAGTTCCTGAATCAAAAAAAAAAAAGTCTTGAGAGGACAAAGTTTCTGTGTCAGGATGCACTTGGGTGTTGATTCAGGCAAATACATTATTTTCTTCAACTGTGCTAACCCACACGCTTGGTGATAATAACCTTCATGTTAGATTGCTTTGACCCATCACCACTGCTCAGGATTTGGAGAACGATAGATTCCAGTCCTGGCTTTCTGCCACATCAAATAAAATGAAAAAGCAATTTATACAGCCTCTTGGAGGAAAATAACAGCACTCAAAGGAAAGGTGCTCAAGATATAATTTAATTTAGGTGTGATGAGCTTCACACATCTCTCCTGGGTAAGTCAGTCGATGAAGTTTCCATCTCATCCATTAGATGGGTGAGACTATTTTAAACTTTTTTTAGAAAAAAAAACTCTTACAGAGCAATCCAGGAGATAAGGTCAAAGATATTAATAAAGATGGTTAAAACAACATAACACCAAAAAAATTGTGAGGTACCATCAGCCTGGCACACATCCAGAGGAATCTGTACCAGAGACCAACTGAGATTTCCGAAGAGCTGAGAGGTGCCATTGTTGCCAGGGAGCTGAAGGGGGGCTCCTTCACCACCCCCTGGATCTGCTCCCCTTTTGCTGACTGTACTGGATGCCATTTCATGCTTTCATAGCCTTCATCAGCTTGGTGCAGCACTGTGTCATGTAACAGCAGGATCTGGAAGCTAATGTGCACAGCGTGCATGTGGGGAACAGGCCAGAGTTGCATGAGAAGGTACCTAAAGCCAAGGTGAAGTAATGACTATATATCTCACATTCATATATGATGCAAAGACACTGCTGTCAGCTGCAGCTTTATATAGTAATGCACTTCTGGTCAGCACATGGACTGTGGCCAACTCTGTGAATAGGAGAAAGGACACAAAATGCATTGGGCAAAACAACCATGGACACAATTAACATCTTTTTTTTTTTTTCAGGTTAGAGCAGTATAAAACAAATAAAATACATTTTGTTTGCATTTAGGTCCCCATCCACCATTCCTGCTTCCTCCTGCTGGTCTCTCCAACATGAATGCTGCCTTTCCTCTGCGTGAAGCTCAGTATATATCTGTACCCTTACAGCGACCAGTGTCTTGATAGGGGGGAGAAAAAACACATCCCAGCAAAGCCCATTTGTGATTACTGCTGTCAGAGGAGGCACATGTAAAATATTTTCCCAGCTAATAAATCTTTCCTGCAACAAAATGTCTTGAGAGTGCAGAAGCAAAACAGCAATTTGACCCTGCTGAGATCCTCCATGGCAGTAGGAAATGGTAAAACATGAGGTGCTACCTTGTTCTTCACCTCTCCCCGTCTCTTCTGCCCACAGGGGACTCTGCAGCTTCCCTGTATCTTGGGATATTGAGCTGAAGATAAGGTCTGCTTGAGGAGGGGGAATAATTAATGGCAAGTGCTTAGTACAAATGTTTCCATGCAGCTCTTGAATTGGGCATTAATCAATCAGCTCCTTGATCTCTAATTGCCATGTTAACTGGGGGTTTCCCTCTTTGTATAAATGCAAGGCTGATGTCACTCTGCTCCCCACTTGTGTTCTTACAGCTGGAGTCAAAAGAAACCCAACTTGCTCAGTGCAGACGAACTTAGGAAGAAACAAGGAAGCAGCAAGGTTAGCTTCTGTTAGCTTATGTGTGAAGGAGAAAAAGAAGAAAGTTTGGGTGGAAAACAAGAGGGATGTTATCCAAAGAGGTTTAGGAAAAAGAGAAACGGGAGGAGAAGACAAAATGAGAAAGCACTTGTTAAAGTTGGGGAAAAGTGGTAACATCACCAAGGTACCAGGAGTGCCTAGGAAAGAAGCCTCCCTTAGCTAAAAATGACATCTTGAGAAAGATGCTTGGAGAATCAGAAAACCAGAAAGGGTATGTAAAGCCTCTGCTGCCAAAGCATACTTGGGAAATTGGAGCGTATGCTACCCGGTGATAAACATCCCTCAGCATGCAGTGAATTAACTGAGGAGCTTGCTGCACCCCGACACTTAATTAACCAAACTCTGAACAAGGCACTTAGGCTGGAAAACAGATCGGAGCAGCCTAAACACGGCAGTAAGTGACAAAGCATCTCGCTACGAGAGAGGGGCTCGCCGAGCACCATGGGGTCATTGCTGGGCTGGCACTTCGGGCTGTTCTCTGTGGACTGGAAGGCAGCAGGACTGGCAGGTGAAAGGGGGAAGGTGCTCAGGTGGTTTCTGTCCAGGATGCTGTGCTGCCAGAGCCCTGAAGCAGAAAAGTTTGTGCCTGGTTTTGAAAGTGAGCGAGTGATAAAAGGCTTTCCAACACTGTGTGCGATCAGAGCCCGAACTAGAGTGAGGTATGGCTAGGGATCGCAGACTGACGTCACTTTGGGATGGGATAGGTCGTAGCCAAAGATCTGCAAGCACCTTCCCAAGCCTCTGCTGGCACAAATGGGCTTTTCTCCTCATTGCACTCGGCCTCCAGCAACTTCCAGGTCTTCCAGTTGTATATTTAAGAGAGTCTTTCCTCTGCCAGCCCCTGGCAAGGGCCAAAGGTCAAGCAGTTCTTCTGGCTGGTCTCTGCCACACTGGAAAACCCAAACATAATAAAGAGGACTTGAAGACTCACAGCAAGTAAAAATTCATGTCTCCTGTTTGAATTTCAGGGCTATTATCTGACTAAATCAAATTGCAGTGCAGAATTTCTTCATATGCCTACAAAATAAGAAAGAAAACACTACTGACAGCCTGGGTTTCAGGAGACTCACGGTGTTTGCCTGTTCTCCACACCACTAGTTGGTGTTCAATGCTTCAACCATGATCTCAGCTACCCTCATGCTCTGGAGAAGCATTACATTCTCACAAACACAATTTTCTCCTGTTTATGTGCTTAGAAACAACCTAAAATTCTAAAAAGCCAATTTCCCGAGTGTCCAGAGGGACAACGATGCCTAGAGGTTTGCAGCATTCCTCAAAGACTGGTAATTTCCCAGGAGACAGTGACTAAACAAATTCCGACTTTCATCTGTAGCCTCCAGTTAAATCACCTTCAGCACATGAACTTGGGAAAGCAGCCTCTAGTCTCATCTTCCTTGGTTTTCAACAGCAGGCTCAGCTACTCAGCAGAGCAAAGACCTCTTTCAGAAGTACCTGTCCTAAACCAAGAACCTGGCTTCAAGGCTTTCCTATTTCTGCAAGGGAGGAGACTCTGACCATGTCAGCTTTGGAGTTGGGTCAACTACTTGGAAGATTCAGCTTCAGCTTCTAGGCTTACCTGTACTTAAAGCTGCAACCTCTCTAAGGTGTAACAAGGACAAGATTTGGGTCAAACCCTTAAGCTCCTAAATGAAAGTCATTTAGAAGCCCATGTTCAACTCCTGGAGAAGATCTCTAATTTTTTAAGATTTTTAAAGAAAAACCTCACAGGCTAATTAAGTCTCCCCTCTTGAGCTCTCTGACTTCTGATTTTTATCAGTCCCCATGCTGGATTCCTTGCTGTGCGTGTTAATGGTCTTCTCACAAAAGTGTGGTTAATTCTCCTGACACTAATTCCAAAGCATTATTTTTGAGTTAAACATACATATTGCAATAATGAGATTATCTAAGAAATTAAAAGGAGAAAAAAAAAAAAAAAAAAAAAAAAAAAGAAAAAAGAAGCAACCTAAAGAAGTTGAGCTGATAAAACAGGACAGGAGAAAATATAAATGTCTGTAATGGTTTCCAACCCTGGCAGTGTGAATGCTGCTGTAATGATTTACAGGCCTGCTGCACAGAGCAAGGACGTGGTAACATCCCCAGAGGTGAGCAACGCCAATAGCACAGCCGTGAAAAATCTTGGCTCCTGTCTGCAGGGCGAAGAAAGGATTCAGAGCATCTCAATAAGCCTAAGTCAGGTGTTTCCGACCAGATCATTAGGAAATACTCAGCGGAACACACTCACCTTCCTCCCCACACCTCCCAGCACCAAGGCTAGCATGGCGAGGTGGACGCCGGCCGCGGCGCTTTGCTTCTAGCAGGATAGCAAAGCCTTTTACTGCCCTTGCAGTTAATAGCACTGATTCAGCATTCACACTGCCTGCACAGACACATCCCTTCTCCTTTTCTTGCCTCAGAGTCATTTGTATGGGCTTTTCAAGCACCAGCATCACTTATTTTTCATGCCCTCCTAATTTTGCTTTTAGGTGAAAGGCTCGGCTATGCTGTCAATCATGCTTTCATTCATGTGGTCCCAGTGAGGGAAACCTACTGCATTGTAATAGGCTCAGGTAAATCTTCCAAAGTCTGAGGATTTTATCAACTTCTGTGCTTCATCTGCTCACTGATCTCATCTTTTCATCTCGTCCCATTCATTCGCTGGGAGGAGAACTCCAGCCTTCAAAACTGTCCGGCTCCTATCTTTCTCGTGGCTGTGCCACTCTCTCTGCTGTTTTCTCTAATCTGATTTGGTTAGCGATATTGTTCACCTCAGATGTGTGGGCAAATCACAGCTTAATCTCAGCAGATGAGGGGAGGTTTGTCCAGCTCCCACCATCTCTGCCTCGTGCTTTTATCCAGGAGGAGGTTCAGAGAGAAGCACAGAGGCGGCAATCAGAGCGCTCTCCTGATTTGATTTTGCAGACTGAATCTGCTTTAATTATGCTCACACATCCAGTAAGTACCACCCCTTCCCCCCAAGCACATCCTGGGCTCAGTTTGGCGCGTGGGTGTGGGGAGCGAGCACGGCCGGTTACAGCCATGGCCCACATTCGGTTGCAAAGGGAAATGCATCGCGCTCCTGCAAAACCTTTGCACGCAACTGTTGCCTTTTGCATGCACAGGTATTCACGGGCTTGCACTTGCACAGCAGAGCACACGTACAGGCACACACATGAACCGAGCCCTGGGAGCATAAGTAATGCATTCACGCATACACACATGTTGTGCTTTGGTTTTCATTTGCATGTTCTCATAATTCAGTTGTTTTTTTCATACGCTCTGAGGTGAGTTGATTCTAAGCATAATTCTAAAACCTGACAAACATATTTCATGCTTCTCAAACACATGCTCAGAGCATCACTGCATAAATCCCCTGGCAGCTTCCCAGTACAGATTTCCTTATCTCATCCCCAGTGCCTATATATGGACACTTGAGGGACAGGTGGAGGCAACAGGGTTTGCTCAACAGACATAATATCCATGCAGAAGTAAGATAGGAACTGCAAATCAGAGACTTTATCAGTATAGAGGTGGATCATAGCATTAAACAGGAAGAACTAGAAAACATTGAGGAGCTGGGAGAAATTGAAGTGGAATGAAGCTCAGTATTGCAGAGGCAGGGTCACACATTTGGGGATTACAGAAACATTTATTGCCAGTGGTGCACAAGATGAGTGTGTGTTGGAGGGTGGTAACGTAAAGCAAAAGAAGACAAGGTTTTGGCAAGGAAGCTCTGCTGAACCACCGTCAGCTCACAGCTACGCGGGAGGGAAATTTCCTCATAAATGGTAGTAGAAAAAATATTTACAGTGGAGTCAGAGATGCCAATATCCGTGTACAAGCAATTGGTGCTACATTTACCATAAAGCAGTGAGATTTCTGGGGTGCATCGCTTAGCTCTTACTGCTGCTGTAAGCTTATCTGCCCTATAAATTATCTCTCAGAGGAAAATTATGTCTGTTCTTTCTGAGAAAGTGGGGAAAGGAGAGCTACGTGGTGAGACACTAAGAGAGTCTGGCCAGGGGATGAGCTGGGCAGTTGAGCTTACTCACTTCCAAGCCCTCCTGGGCCAGCTAACTCACACTGAGCACTCCAACATCCCCTAATAGGTGCTTATTCATACACAACTGTAAACATGGAAGCTCTCTTTAGAGTTTACATAGAAAAAGATGGGGGGGGGGAGGTGGAGAGGAGGGTGCGGTTTGATTTATTCCAGCCCCATGAGGACAAGAGGTGAGTTGTGGGTGTTTCCAGCTGAAAGGCTCTGAGGCACGGGAAGGTGCTGCCAATCCCGACCAACACGGCGGCAGAAGAGAGGCAGAGGCTTTCACCAACCCCACAGGTTGTACAGTCGCTGGTCCTTCCAGTGTCCTTTGACTACCGAGCCCCCTCCTCACCTCGGCACAGAGAAAGCTCATGGCAAAGACAAGGGCAGTCCTGCATCACCCTCTGCCACCTACTGCCAGTATTTCCCCCAATTTCTCTTGCAAATAACATTTCATTCCTATATGATTACCTTGAAGCAGCTTGGCATTACTCAAGCGAAGATCATCTGTAAAAGTTAGCAGAAGAAAGGAACTCTATTTTGCTTCCAAGCTGGGTATATTCTCAAAGACCTGTGAGCTAATTCAGCTGGGGAATACATGGAGCTGCTCTGCTTCCTGGGAGACTTCCTTGCTAGGTTTTCTTAATATCACCTCGCAGTTGTCAGTTCTTTTCTCTACATACGTCCTTCTCCAGATTAACTTTCGGGCAGGCTAAGTCCCCAGCCAGATAATTTTGTGGTGAAATCACTGGATGTCACAGGGTTCTATAGATCACGGTGAGACCAACGTGTACGCACAGCCCATCACTCATGGAAAAGTGAGACAGAATTAAGAAAAATCACCATAGAAAAATGAGACCGAATTAGCCGAAATTCACAGTAACAATCTATCACGAGTATATCACAAGGGACAGAGTTTCACATCTGAAAGGGCTTTTCAATCCACATCTGAAGGGTAGTATATAAATGCTACAGGTTATTTAAGTTGGTCTTTCAAGCAGTATAAATTGGCGAGTCAGCCCCAATATTAATCATGAGATAAATGTTAAGTCAACCTGAGTTCTTTTTATTGGGTTTTTGAGCCTGCAGGGTCACATTTGTGACCATTTTTCTTAAGTCATGAGGACTAAAGAAAAAAATAAAACGTTTTTTGGATGAAAGCTGATATTCGCAGAGAACTGAAGAATTTCCAACACTGGGGCGTTTAGTAATCCCCACACCATGAGACATGCAGTAGGAGCTCACAACACCAAAACTGCTACGAGGCTGTGCCTCCACTCACAGGCTGAGCCCTCTGGCCTTGGACTGCTGCTTCCAGAAAAGCTCTTCTGCAAGATCTCATGCTGCTCCCTTTGAATACTCCCTAGCCAACCTTAGGTTTGTGTGGTATACCGTGACAACCAAATGCAGCATTTTTTTTTTCTCCCCAGAAAGCAGCTTTTTAACAAGAGCATAATAAATTATTTACAGAATATAACAAAACAAATTCATTCTTAGAGACACACTCAAACTTACAGAAAAGGAACTCTTTGAGCATAGTAAGTGTTGGTATGAATCATGCTTCTTTCCAGCCATTTAATTACTCCAGGATTAGGAGTGCGTAAGCTATGGTCTGAACTTTTATTAATAAAAACATCCATTATTATTCTTTTATGGGAAGCACCTGGAGGCCTTCTGCAGCTGAGCCCTTTATGCCTGCACTCAGGCTTAGGAAAAATATGCCCTCAAACACCTTCAGATCATGACAGATTTAACTGCCAGTGATCCTGGTCTAATCATAAAGCAACTTTGAAATACTACACATTTAAAAAAAACCAAAAACCAAAACCAAAAACAAAAACAAAAAAACAAACAAACAAAAAAAAAACAAAACAAAAAAAAACAAAACCAAAACAAAACAAAAACAAAAACCAAACTTAAGTCCTGCAGGAAACTGGCTTTGGGCATATTCGAGTGATTGGGGTGAACGTGCCTTGCTGAGAAACAGCACTTTGAAGTTGCTCCCAAATGGATAATGAATGATTAAAAGAACAAATGAGTTAAGCCAAGTAAAATGCATGGGTGTGCCCACAGCACCCTTCATCTCTGGAGCACACTGGCTTCGTAAGACTATTTCAAAAGGGAGGAAGCATCGCCATGCAAAGGAGCACTATGTACCAGATCTGCACAGCACCTGACTGCTGACAGCAACCAAAAATGCCCATGTCAGCTTGCAACCAAAACACTGTGCTGCCCGATAAACTCAACGCCAGATAGATGACATGCAACAGGTATGTAGCCCTAGGTTAGGAGATGCATCATGTTTGGGTAGGAAAAAGGCACCTAAAGACCCATCTCAGCCTCATGCATGCTACATGGGAAGTATCTTGACATCTGGTACCCACGCACTTGCCTAATGGAAGAAAAAATTAGCCCAAGCCCTTCCTTCTCCTGTCCCTCAACACCAAGATATGCTTTTCCAGGTGGTGCTGTAGAACAGCAAACAGGCACACTCTCCTGTCCCCAGGGTATTCACGTCCTCAGTTCTCGTCTCCCTTGCAAGGCTGTCACAAGGTTGTAGAAATTGCTGTTGAGTCCATCTTCCAGGTGGTGGTGCTTCACGCACCCAGCTCTGTGCCTGCATGATGGCAGCGGTAGGAAGGCTTCCGAGCTTCTCCTTCTGCCCTACACAGGTAGGGAAAATTCATAGCTCATTCCCTTTGGGGCAACCAGGGAAGGGATTTCCACCTGGAAAAACATTGAGTTACATAGCCCCTGATGGGGCAATCTATGCAGGACCCTGAATAGATAATTAATTACACTAAAGACAGACACTGCTCAGACACAGGGGCTCTTCAAAATCAAGGGAACTGCAGTAAAAAAAAAAAAAAAAAAAAAAAAAAGAACGGTAAATAATGTCTGCTGAGTCCCTCTGAGCTGCGTGGATGACACCCAGAAGATAAAAGATTCTCAAGTCACCTGCAGAAATGCCACCCAAGAGAAAGGCACAGACAGGAACTGAAAGCAAAAATGTTTAGCCCAAGAGGAATTAGGTGCAAGCTACAGGCACTCCAATCTGAAAAGCATTCCCTGATAAAGGATATCAAGGGCTAAATCCTCTGTTTTCAATATGACAATCCAAATTCCACGTGAGACCGTGTCCAGAAAACCACCACACTGAGCTTAGAGCAACGGAGGAGCTGCAGAAGCCCACAACATCCATTTTTAGCTCCGGACATTACTGTGCGACTGTGAGCAGCGGCAGGGGAGGTATAAGGAGCTGGCATAATGCTTGTTTGCAGAACTTTTATTGCTAATTGACATTTCTGCAGAGGTCCCCAGACAGTCGCAGGCAGCGCTGGTTGGCTGGGCCATGGAAAGCAGCCTAACGCCGCATCCTGTGCGCTACACAAATGGGGACCATATTTCTGACGGAGTCTCCAGCAAAGAAGTAATGGATATAAACATGCCTGAATGTGCTGAATCTGAGCAAAGGCACTTGTAGCCAACCTTTGTTCAAATAATATGATTGTCTTGCAAATTGCATACTTCCTTTAATTTCCACATTTATTGTGAGATGAGCTAAATCCCTCAGGGACCATCACAGCATCCCATTTAAGAAATATCAACATGTACAAAGGAAAGCTTTCCTTTCAACCAGCAAGAATGACTTCAGAAGCACATGAAGGGCTTTTTCTTGTTTCATTATTTTCTGTGTTTAGCTCATCCATCTAAGGAAGTAACAAGGTGTGAAGACAAACTTTGTGATCACAGAGGAACGTTGCTAATGATTTCCCTTTTCAACTGCTTGTTCAGCTTTACCTTTGTTAGAAAGGATTACCTGTTGCTGACAAAAGGTGTCACCTCCACTCAGATTAATTGCACTCACATTAATTACTGGCATGGACCAAGGCTGACTATGTGTAACATTATTTCAACACATTAAATCCAATAAGCTTTAAAGTGGAGCTTGCTGTAATAGGACAGCACATGGTTCTTCCAGTTAGATACAGAACTGCTGACCCCGTTTTTCACAACCAAATAATCCTTTCAGTGTGACTCGAACCATGATGATCAGAGTTTCGAGCCTTTTCTCTCTCATTACTTCTCCCTTTATGACTGCTTTTCCTCCCCTCCATCATGGTACATCATGGCATGTTGCCCCGAGCTTTATTAGGTGACTTGTGGCAGCCCATTTCCCAGCCCTGCAGGAGCGACACTCAGCTCTGCTGAAATCGCATCCCCTAAAATACCCTGCTTTCAGGGTTATATTTCCCCGCAGCACGCAGCGAGTGCCTCAGACTCTATAAAACATTGCAGCGTCGCTGACTTCGACCGAGCCCCAGCAGCAGGCGTGGGTTAAGGATCTGAGCCAGCCACAGCAGTCCCGCTGAAGATTTTGCCAATGCAGTGAGGGCAACAAGCCTGCCAGTTGCGCCTTCAGCTGACGCTCAGAAGCCTTAGGGTGGACGAGCCGGTGCCACACCAAGAGGGAGGTGTCCACAATTTGGTCTCCGAGGTTTCCTCACGCGGGAGTTGGGGTTAGTGCTTGCTGCAGCATCAGTAAATTTTTAGTTGGTTCAGCACCTGCCTTAGTAGCGATGAAAGGCCATGACAAGTGGAGGTAAGATCTAAGAGATCCCATACCTTAAACATTTCACTCTATCCATAGCCAACGTCAACGCTGCAGAAATGTTGCAAGAGTTCATCTGCCGCCCGTCCGAGGGAGTGTGCCAAGCCAAAGCCTTGCAGGAGACATTCCCCTCCCAGCAAGGCTCGGCCCAGAGAGCAGAGAAGCAGGGACGAGGGATCTGCTTTCCTCACCTCCAGCTGCACTCTGCTTCGAGAGGCAGCACCACTGAGCCCAGGCAAAGCTCTTTACAGGCTAAACCAGCAGTCCTAAACCTAAGAGTAATGCTCACAGAGGGGTTTAAAAAGACTTTTCCCACTAGCGCTGATCTCAATGCTAGGTAGGACAACGTCGGGAGCTGAGTCCACGGCAAGCAGAATCTCTTGCAAACAGGGAGCTTGTAAACTTAAATGATTTTTCATATAGCCACAGGGCAAGACATAGGGATTAGACCAAACAGCTTGGTATTTTCTCTCCTCATCTTTTTCTATCTTAATGACTCATTAGCCTGCAGTGCCAAAAGTAAGGCTGGCTTTTGTCAGACACCCCACGGGGATCCTGGCTCTGGCTGCATCCCAGCCAGCTTCACCACGGGGAGCTGAGCAGGACAATCAAGCGGCTGCTCTGCAGAGCCCCTGACTCCAAACACAACCATGGAGCGCTCCCACTCACGGTTCTCAGCAAAACCCATTCACACACAGCTCTTCCTCAGGCCAGTCCTGGAGACTGGTTAATAAATCAAAGAGCCAAACCTCTTTTTTTTTTTTTAGCTTACTAAGGCAAAGCTCTCTTCCCTACCCTATGTGCAGAAAGGTCTGGGGTGTCTCACAAGTACAACCCACCCCAAGCCCCCAGGAGAAGACATCCGTGGGGCGGAAGGAAGCTGGAATGATCCGCTCTGCACCCCCCCGTGATCCCACGTGAGCCCTTTCCTGTGGGCTGCCACCAGAAGTCCAAAAACCCCAAAGCCCACAACGCCCAACCCAGCAGAACTTGGCTGCTTCGTGATGTCCATGTAGCCCTGTTAGAAAAGGTTTTGTCAATACGCTGGTAAGCAGCAAGAAGGTTAAATTAGTTCAGTTCATACATATTTAAGTACCGTGACCTGCATTATCAAGCTCAGGCTCAAAATATTTGTAATGGCACAATTAGCCTCAGGCACATTATCTCACTAGTATCGGCAACTGTATGTATTTATTTACAAATGACACAGGGGGGAATTAAATGTTGCTGTCGCTGTTGTCAGGGAAACAATCTACTTCTAAATTTTTAATTTTTTAATTTAAAATGTTGTATTCTAAGCAGGAATAGTTATTAAAATTGTATGAGAAAAAGGGGAAAAAAAACCCTGGTGTATCTACCTATGGTGGAATTGATGTACACTGTAATTACAGCAGGTTACGGAGGGAAAAAATGTATCTTTCATGTGAGACCATGGTTATGAATGTTTCTCCACGTTACTTACGATTACTGTTGCTTAAGAAGGAGAAAATAATTTATTCTGCATGTGTAAATCCTCTGTAAAATTTGCAGGTTGGAATACATAATTTACCTTGTGTACTGCTATTTTTATGTAAATACTAGGATCATCACCATAAAAAGTTGCTCAGTAGAGACAGATTTATAATGATATAAATGGTAATTTGTGTAGTAGAATTTAATAACTAATATCCTAATTTAGTACTTTCACAGAATTGGTGGTACTCAGAACACGTGCTTCTTGAGCAAATACCTTCTAAAGCCTTCACAGTAGAAATGGACTATCAGATCTGTTGGGCAAATTGCTGTAATAGCTTGTCAAGGCATTTCTGCAGAAGAAAAACCAGGCAAGTTAGAGGAAAACAGCATGTTTTGAGTAACATAAGGCAAGACTGCCAGTCTCCAGCCTCACGGACCTTAGAATTACTTGTAGCCAGTGTTTCACCAAGGAAGAAACAGTACACGTGGGTCTTTCTTGAGCCCACTCCTCCAAAAACCTGAATGCTGGCAGATTTACCATCCTCTGCAAACCCAACCTCACTGCCCCGTCCCTCCCCTCCCTTGCCCATCTCCCCGCATTACAACACGTTCCCGTTCCTCTTTTTGAACCAACGTGTGATTTGTGTGGCCAGCGGCTGCCGCCGTGTTCCCCGTCCGGACCCGAGCAGCGCAGGGAAGGAGCCAAATCGCCGGGCAGGGCTGGGAGCAGGGGAGGCAGCGCCCAGCCCAGGGCTCCCGCTCCCTTTTGGGATCCTCCTCGCTGTCTGGCCGCGGCTCTCACGCCCACCTTGCGCGCTGCAGGGTCCTTCCCTGCATTTGGGGATGGAGTCAGGTGGAAAGCTTGGGTTTTTTTTCCGCTCCCTGGCTTATTTGCATCACCTGAGCTAACAGCTGGTGAGGAGGGGATCTCCGGCACGGCCCTGTGCGTCTGCGGGAATCCTGGCTTTGATTTCTCAAACATGCAAACCACCCGTCAACAGGTCCAGGGCTGGGAGCAGGAGCAGGGGGGTGCCTTGGAGCCCCCCCCGCCGCTCTCGTGTCCTGGCAGAGCGGCACCTCGGTGCCTTAACCCAGAGCAGAACCTGTCCTTGTCCCGGCGGTCCCACGTACGCGCCGTCACGCAGCCAGACTGGCTCGTGGCGGGGAACGTGCCCGGAGCTGGGAGATTTACCCCAACAGCCACCCTGCAGGCAGCCACTCCAGACCAGTCTGCCCAGTCTGCTCCGCGGTGCCCTGGGTGCCACTCGCCCCATCCCACCGCAGCTGCACTGAGACAGAAACCCAGAGAAATTTGTTACAATTAACAGTTGGGTTTGCCCCAGGGCCTGTTAACATGGGATGCGTATCTCTCCAATTCTTGCTTGTTTCCGCTCCCAGGTCCTTTATTCATTTTCCTTTAAGGCTGTGAAGTTGTTTGGTTTTCTCCCAAGTCTGTCCCCAAATAAAAGACCGAATAACACAAGTTCTTGGACATTTTTGCGGTGGGGTTAGTAAGTCACAGCGCTAGCTGTGATTCTGTAGATTAAAATCGGGGACATTAAATAGTGGCTAATGGGTTAACCCCTTGGTGTCAATAGGTTCCCAGCTTCAGTGACTTCTATTTGATAGACTTGGAAAATCCTTGACATTTTGCACCAAGGGGTTAATTTGAAAAGGGATAAGAGTTCGGTTTCAGTTAAAAGCTTAGGTGTAATGAGGGAATGAAAAATTTAGGTTACCTGGAGACCAACCAGAGTGTAAAACTGTCCTTGAAGGTGTATTTCTATGTAAAGGTGAAAACAGAGGGCTTAGAACATCATAAAGCGGAAGGAACAGAGAGGAAATACAAAAACAAATGGGTACTTCAGCTTTTTTTTTTTCCCCACATCTCTGGCAATATGTAAGGGGACAGTAAGCAAATTACACCAAGGGAGCTGTCCTGGGTTTGAGTGAGTGGTGGGGTTTTTTGGTGGCAGGGGAGGGGGCTATCGGGGCGGCCCCCTGGGAGAAGCTTCTCGAAGCTCCCCCAGCTCCAAGTCAGCTCCACCTCTGCACCAAAACTGAGCCCATCAGCTGCGCCTCTGTGATAATGTATTTAAGAAGGGATGTGGTGAGGAGCAGTGGGACTGGTGAGGAGGAGTTGCTGCAGCTGCATGAACACCAAGGTCAGTGGAGGAACGGAGGAAGAAAGGAGGGGGGAGGTGTGCAGGAGCAGAGACCCCCCTGTATCCTGTGGGGAGACGGCAGGGCAGCCCCCCCCACCACCCATGGAGATCTACACTGGGGCAGACGCTGATTTATGGGCTGTGAGGGGCCTCTCTTGGACAACCAAGATGACTGTGCCTGGAGAAGGCCGGGGTCTTGTGGGAAAAGGCAGCCCCGCTGCTGTAATTCAGCGCTGGGAGGATTGCAGCATGCGGGGGAGTCCCACGCCGGAGCAGCTCGGGAAGGGCTGCAGCCGTGGGAGGGAATCCAGTCGGAGGAAGTTGGTGACCCATGATGGAGCAGTGTGGGGAACGCTGCGGCCCATGGGAGGCACTCATGCTGGAGAAAGTTTGTGGACTGACTGCTGTGAGAGGGGGACCACGATGGAGCAGGAGGAACAAGTTCCAGACACTCCCCCCACTGAAGTTGGCAGAAGTGGCAGCACTGCCTGCACCCCCCATTCCCTGCCCCTGCGCCACTGGGGGAGGAGGTAGAGATATCGGGAGCAGAGCTGAGCCCGGGAAGAAGGGAGGGGTGGGGGGAAGGTGTTCTCAAGATGTGGCAATGCTTCTCACTGTCCTACTCTGTTATGTGTTGTTAGTGTCTGTAATAAATGTATGTTCTTTTTTCCTTCCCCTAACGAGTCTGCCTTTTGCTCGTGATCATAAAAGGGGAATTTTTCCCCATCCCAGTCCTATCTCGAACCCCAAGCCTGGCTCTCTGTCCCTTCTCATTGCCAGAGGGGAAGGGGGAGAGAGCTGCTGCATTGTGGTTGGCTGCCAACCAGGCCCAAACCACGACAGGAGTGAAAAGAGATCAACATAACATGAGCATTTAATCTCCAAAACAACTTTAACTGAAACATAATTTACTTTAAAAAGTGCTTGGAAAAAGGAACCAGAGGAACTGAACATCATTGGAAACCCACAGAGAAACCACAGACCAGCTCCTTCGTCTCAACTCATGGGAAGTTGTAGGAAAAATCAGTGAATGCTGAGCTCTGTCAGGCAGGTTAACCTGCGGAAGGGGTGTTAGTCTTGGCTCTTGAGGTGCTCAATTAGCACCAGCATCTTCCTTGGTTCCCCCTCCTGCCTCTACCTTCCTGCCAGCACCAGTTTTCTGTGTTTTGAATGGGCACTTACCACAGGAAGAAAAGTTTCTACCTGAACACTGCATATTGGCCAGAGTGCAGAGAAATCACAGGCTCACAATACAAATTCATTATTGTAGAGTTCAGTGTATCTCCATGCTGACCACGAAATTTCCAGCAGAGCGCTCTGTGCAGCCTCAACAACCACAGCCCAACCCCTCCCACCTGAATAATAAATCACTCAACCCAAGAATGTCCCATTCTCACTGATTTTCCAGAATATCATCAAGGCAGTCTCATTTACCAGCCTTGTTAAGTCCTTGCTGGAAAGGTACTACAGCAGCCTTCATGATGGTATAGAGAAAATTATTACATGCCTTTTGTCCTTCGATGTGCAGCATGCCAGATGGTTGTTAATAACGCAGCCAAAAGTTGCCCTGTAAAATCTCATCCCAAATTTAAAGACCAGACTTCTCAGTAAAACTTACAAATGCCACCCTTAATTTCATTCATGGGTGAAATACATATTGCCAATACACCCTAATGGAGTCCCAGTTAAGACTGGGAAGCTCTCAGCATTTCTTGCTGACACACTAAAACCTTGCTCCACCACTACAAGACAACAGGGGAAGTGAAATCCTCTTGCCTATGAGATGAGCTATGCTGAAGGATGCTCTTATTTGCTGGTAGACTTGCCACATTTGAGCAATTCCGGTTCCATTCAGTAGATAATGCTATGCAAATGTTATTGTTACCACAGATTAAGAAATTTGTGATAATATGTTTTTAGAACAAGCACTTAGTTTTGTTTGGGGTTGTTTCGGTTTGGGGTTTTTTTAAATTTTCCTGCAATTTTTTGGGCATACTTCCATTCTCCATTGCTTTTCCTAACAACACCCAGTGCTACTTTACACAACAGATAAAGCCAAAGTCTGGCATATAATTAAGATGTTAAAAGGTAACTTCATCTGGACACATAAACCTGAGCACCTGTTTACGAAAGCAGGTGCCAGAATCAATATGCTCAGGCAGCTTGGAAGCTTGTCCATGACTGATTTCACACACTGTTGAACAACCTTTTCATGTCAGAGCACACAGGGCATCCGCCGTACCTCCTGGAAGCACTTGCTTCCCAGAACTGGCAATTTCTTTTAACCACACTGCAGTAATGAGCACTCCCAAGATTAAAACTGGGCATATTTGAATACAGGACAAACTGAGATATGTATCTAATTACTCACACAGCCCTGTGCTAACCTTTCAGGGGGCTGGATTGCCCCTACATTGCCCAGCACTCGTCCCCTGTTGCTCAGCAACTAAAATGATGAGAGGAAGAGGTGGTTATGGACAGAAATGTGCCGTGGCTTGGTTTTCCAGTAGTAGTGCATTACACTGTCTCCCGTTAAACTCAATGGGAACAACAGGTGATTTGATACAGATGGTTTCAGTTTCCATAGAACAATTCCTGAAGCTCTCATTATTAGTATGCTCATTTGCACCGTGAAAAGGAGTAATTTCCAACCCATACATCTCCTACCTATCCACATTTGGGAATAAAAGCCAACAGTGATGCAGAAGTCCTGAAAACACACTGAGATTTCCCAGGTCACAAAACAATAACAATAACAACAATAATAATAATGGTAATAATAATAATAATAATAACAATAACAACAACAATAATAACAACAACAAAACAACAATAACAACAATAACAACAACAATAATAATCAATAAATAATCTTCATCTTCACAATGACAATCTCCATCATCATCATCTTCTGCTCTCGTCTCATTTTTGAGATTCTGATGTAATTCACAAAACCAAAAAGCAAGAGCATTGATTTTTGCAGAACATGACTAAAACCTGTTTCAATCAGTGATGTCAAATCCCTACCTCAAAGGAAACAGAAAAAACAGATTACAACAGAGGCAATCCCCATCTCAAGGTAATATTAAAACAGGTTAATGTGGAGAAAATACACTGTTGGGCAAGGATGGAGACAAAAGGCAGAGTCCTGCAAAGACCTCGTGACCTAAACAAGGAGGTACCATTAAGTAGAAGGCTCTCTCTCCTCAAACACATTGTTTGAAGAAAGGCTCATGTCAAATGTTAATTACAACGGAAAAGAATACAGGAATGATCATGAAAGTATAATGCCCCAAAAAGCTATAGCATGCGAGACCTTTGAAGGCTCAGAAGTTCAAAATATGTAAAGAGATCAAAAACTCATGTTCCATTTTGCTAGATCAGAAGATGATGAAATAACTACCTCTTTTCAGATAATAAAGGGTTTTCTTTTTCTTCAACTGTTCCCAGCGCATTCTTCTAAACTGTCTGTAAAACAAGAAAACAGAGAGGAAATAATCGAAAATTTACGAAGAATGAGAACAAGCCATTCAGACAAAACCGTTATAAGAAGATAGAAGAAGCTATCAAATGAAACCAAGAAGGACTTTGAAAAAGTCTGTAGCCTTTTTTCTTAGACCTATTTCTTTTTCTAAGACCGATTTCTTAAAAACAACAACAAAATTGCTGCTGGAACTCTGTCTGAGCACACAGGCCGTGCTACAGGGAGCTGACACTTCAGCTGTCAGCATGACATGGGAGAAAAATGTCAGTGTTTATAAAGAAAATAAAGGTATAAAGAAGAAAATAGAAACACAGCTTCCCATGCTACCGCTAGTATTCTCTGCTGCTAAGGCTTGTTACGCGCTGGAGACATGAGACTAAAGCCTCTAGTCCAAAATCTTGCTTCCATTTTATCAGACATTAATGTAATTCCTTATTAAGGCTTCCCCCCCGACACATACTCCTTTTAAAACTGTTTTAAAACTCAATCTCAAGGAGACAAAAGACCAATATCTTGTGATCTGGTATTTTAGTCTAGTTGGACAAACTCTTTTACTGATTGAACTGCAGTAGACACGATGGCATCATGGAAGTTTATCTATTCCCCACAAAAAGCATTTTCAGGTCACAGCTCACTTTCCCTACTTGGTTCTTTTTCTTTTTTTTTCTGACCAACTTTGTTGTCATTGTACTGAAAGAAAAAAAAAACACATTCACAACAGCATTCTGGTCTGCAAACAATTATATCAAAACACTCTCTTAAAAGAATAAAACAACAACAAGAAAACAGCAGGATCCAATATATCAAAAATTCGCTTCAGAAGTCTGACAAGAAAATATATCTGGACTTCAACCCTTTAAACTGGATCTCAGGGCCTATGCAACTCTGTAGCTCTTAACTGCTTATGAATACTCTCAAGCAAAATCCATTTCCTATGATGAGGTTGGAGGACAATAAAGTTTTGCTCTTCAGCTTATCAAACATTTTGGTTTGGTTTGTTGTTGTTTTTTTTTTTTTGGTTGGTTTTGTTTTGTTTTTTCTGGTTTGTTTATTTTTTTTTTTCCCCAAGATCTAATGAAACACAGAGAAAAAAAACCCAGGGTGGCCGTAACAAACTTGCTAAGTTAAAAATTACTCATTTCTTCCAATTTTGGGGCTTCAGTGAGCTGGCAGCATATAAAATTTCAAGCTTCATCACCGTCTAGTACAAACATATTTCTTACTCTTATGCACGGCATAGGTCTCATGGACAGTAAATAGAAAAATCTGCAATAGCTTTTAAAGGCTCACTGATTAAACTGGAAAGACTGGGTGTGATTGTCTGGAGCAACACATTTAGTTTGTGGTTTTTTTAAAAAATGTACGTATTTCAGCTCCTCATTTTATTTGCAACAACTGCAAAAACTTGAAGTAACCAGCCAAGCTCTACACAGGTGGTTTTTTTTCTCCGCTCACATTTTTAGGTCTTACCCGAAGTCCCTCATCTCTAACTTCATCTCCACAGGAGCAGCTGAACTTCGGCGTTAGGACTGTCCCTGCAGGCTCTCAGGAGAGAGCAGCTTGTGGAGCGAGGGGACTACTAGGAGCCCTTTAGCAGCAGGGCTTTGGGGGCTGCTCCACCTCCTTCCTCTGAGAAGCAGCATATTCAGAGGAAAAGCACTTCCAGTTAAAGGAGCGAAGGGTCAAGGCCAACGAGAAGGCTGTGCCCAAATGCATCTTGATCAAGTTGTCATGCAGAAAAAATAGCCTAGCACCATCCTCAGTGTGACTTTTGGCCTTTTTTGTGCATCCCTATCGGTGAAAAACTGCTGCGGGGTCAAGCCAAGTGGTTTGGTGACTTAAGCGGAGGCACAACTTCAGTTGCATAGGGAAGAATGCTGAAATGATAGTAAAGCACTTAAATACACGCTTCACTTGAAATATAAGTTGTCCTGATACAGAAGTTAAGGTTTTGCTTAAGGACTTCACTGATGCAAAGCCCAGGAGCCCAATTACAGAGGCACTTTGGAAAAAAAACAAACCAAAACAAAAAACAAAAACCAGACATCACAAAACAAAACAAAACAACACAAAGCAAAACAAACAAACAAACAACTGTAGTAGCCCTGGAGATAACTTTCACAGTGTTTTTGAAAGTGACAATATTTTGAAAATAAAATTAATGGAGAACTTTAGAGCCTGAGGATATCTTCAGAGAAACGCAGCTGGAACATCTTGGAAATGGCTAATAATTTCAACATGCATCTCAGTTTCCACTGAAAACTTATGAAGTCTGGGTTTAAAGATTGCATGTTATAAAGAGCCATCATATTTTTTACTAATGAAATTATTAAAAGATGCCTCTTAGTCTAGCCTGAGCTTGCAGTCATTGATTAAACTATGGATACCATTGAAGGATAGCTAGGAAGGTTGGAAAAGCTGGTAGCCTGGGGTTGTGGTCCTAATTGCATGCTTGCACTGGCATTTCTGTAGCTTTTAACTTGATGACATTTTAAATGGAGTGATTAATCGGCCTTTACTTTGTTATTTGCAATGTACACATTTAATGCTGCAGGCCAGATAAACTAGCCAACATAAATTAGCCACCTTATTGGCAGGTTTATACCACCAGAGCATCTGGTCCTCCCTGAATTAATTTGTACTGTAGACAGGAACAGAGTACAAGCCTTCTTTAAAATTCATGTGAAAAATATGAATATTCATATTTTTCACTCGGCTTAACTCTCTGTCTAGTTGTGTTTTTCTTAAACAGGTTCTCCAAATCCAAAGTGACACAAAGCATAGGACTTACCTCTGGGAGTCCTGCG
The DNA here is from genome assembly GCF_018691265.1 of Tyto alba. Lineage (NCBI taxonomy): Eukaryota > Metazoa > Chordata > Aves > Strigiformes > Tytonidae > Tyto > Tyto alba. The sequence goes on along the minus strand of NW_024881278.1, from coordinate 801,571 downwards.
TGCTCAACCCTTCTCACAGACTAGCATTTGCCATCAGGCTCTGTGCTGCTTGCCACCGGAAAGCGCTTGGCACCACTGGTGGTTTTTCAGGCCCAACATCTGCAGAGACTGGATTTGCGCAGCAGATAAAGCAGCTTGCCATTTCTCGGACTGCTAGGTCCTTTCACAGAAGTGGCACACAGGAAATAATACTCTACAGTTATGTAAAATTCATTTTTTAGAACTCTGAAGCATTAACTCTTTACCGCACTGCACTGCCATGAGGTACGAGGGGAAGCAGGCCAACAGAGACAGAAGAGACTCTGGTTTTAAAGTGAGATTTAGGGTCAAATATGAAAACCAGCAATACCACGCCCAGTTTCTGCCTCTGAAGCACTCAGATGTGCATCAGAGAAATACAGCCAAGTGATGTTACCAATCTTCCATTAACGTGTGCTGCAACATCAAACTCCAGTTTCTCAGCTCACCGAAGGAACCCAACCTCCGCTTTCTGATTTGGGAAGCTCGAGCAAAGCCAAATGGTAAGGTGGAGAAGGAAGGGAGGACACAGCCTCCTGGTCAGGGTGGTGATGTGTGCACGGAGAGGCCCCGGGAGAGATGAGAGGGGTGCAATCCAGGCACAAAGCATGGTAAGGAGCATCAGGTCAGGTCCCTGTCAGTGAGGAAGCGCAGGTGAAGTTCGTGCTCCAGCGCAGAAGTGCCCGAATGAGACTGGGAATGGCCGGGACACAGTGCAAAACAGTTTGGGAAGCAACAGCTTTGATTGGAATGCTTAGCTTAAAAACCTGGCTCCCAACTGAAGGTGTTAAGGTGCCTGAGTCAGATACAGTCAGACGTATCCAAAGACATTAAAGTCTACCCAGCTGATAGTAGGGTTCCGGTGGTTTCGAAATTTTACCCTAACTTTTGATTTCACTGAAATAAACCAAAATAATAAAAATACTCTCAAAATTTAAATGATCCATTCTAATAAACCTTTCTTCTTTTTTTTTTTTAAATAATTAGAAATGCTTCTTGTAGCAGGCTAAGCTTAGTAATGGAACCCAATTATCTTTATACATCATATTAAATGTAAAACATTACTGTTCCTATAATGTAGGACATGAAATAAAAATGTCACTAGCGTTGTTACTTTATGTTTTAATAATCATTTTCTATAACATGAAATAGTTTGATTACCAAGTGGTTAATAATGGCAACTTAGAAATAATGCTTCACACTCGTAACAAATGGCACACAAAGCCTAACTTTCATTATACATTTTAATAACTGGAGGTTGGTCGATTCTGATTTTTATACAACCAATTATATATTAACATGTACACTTACTCAACTTCAGTCACCACATATACATTTTTTTGGATCCGCAGCAATATAAAATAAGTTCTACCTGTATGTACATGTGCAAGTCTGAATGAGTCCTGAGCAATTTAAAAGTACTATTAGTCAAATCCTGTAAATTTTAACCGATGCAAATAAAACTCAGGTTTTACAGTGTTAAGCTATTGTCAAGAAGCTATTTTTCAAAAAAAGAAATATAGCACATTGCATTAGCTTTATGCATAGCTATGAGCTTTGTACAGTGCACAGTACCCACTTACAGTCTGGGTAATTAGAAAATCTGAAAAGATGCTGACCGCATTCTTCGGTAACTATTGCTTCCTCTGCTTCTTAATTAATGGCGAGTAATTCGTTCTGCTTCAAAACAACCAAGCGTGGAAGACTTTTACGGGGTTTAAATTGTATTCTTTCTGCTGCATATATTTTTGTAAACATTCAAGTTATCCAGGCCCTTTAATTCTTCTGAGGAAAACTATACAATTATACAGTCAAATAGTTAAAATGTGTGTCTCGGAGGGAAAAAATAAACAATAGTGGAGTATGAGCATTACCTTAAACACCACAGTATGCTATAAGGAAACAAGAGGAAGTGTTCTTTAAGGAGCAGCTTGGACAGAACCCAAAAGGCTGCTCAGAAACTCTCTGTCAGCATGGCACACCACCAGGGTAAACGCGAGGTGCGCTCGCACCACCAGAACAAATTGTCTGAGCAAATGGGAAGGAAGCACTCCTGCTAAGGAGGGGATCCAAACTCAGCACGAGAGTCAGAATCTCTGTACAGTATTAACACAGCAACTTACACAAAAATATCTGTATACCCCATGCCAGGAAAATGCAGGCACTAATACGAGAGCTGGTAAAGGACACAGGCTGGCATCGGAGCATGGCTGTTTTCAACCAGAGTTGTTTTGCTGCAGCTTGCCAGGTATGGAGGGAGATACCTTTTTGCTTCCCCTCATTTCTCTTGCGCCGCAAAAGTGAAGGCACCACTCCAACTATGCTCCTCCAGCAGAAGGGTCCTGGCCCAAAAATTAGCTGGTCCCGTGGCTGCTATAGTCAAAAACACCTTTCCTGAAGAAGGGTGAGAATTCGCAGATGGTGTGTTTTGACAGAGTTAGCCCCACTTTATCAACGTGCAGTGGAGACGATGGAGATTTCAGCATTGCAGAGAAAAAGCTCCTGAGGTATTTCTATGGAACAAAATACAAAATGTCATAAGGTTTACTTGATCAAATTGATTACGACGACTTTGAAGAATTAAGTGAACAGCAGTATAAAAAAAAAAAAAAACTAAACAAGATCTCCATGGACTGTGAAAAGTCCTTTTAATAACCACCAGCATTTAAATCCATCCACAGAGCAGGTCTACTGAAATGGCTGTATTAAACTCAGGAAAAGCAGAAAATAAATATTTTCCACTTTCTTCCCCTGCCAAGCTTAGTAACTGTTTTATTCTGTGCTTGTGTGATGCTTGCTGGTTTATTCTGTAGTCATGTAATGCTTTCTGCTAATCGTGACCTGCTAATACTGCCGTCTAGCATTACCAAACACTATAGCAGGTGCAAACCTCCAATCTATTCTGTGGGAATTTCACTACATATGGACACAAAAGGACTTCAGAAATCTTTCCTTCATCAAGCCTCCACAATCCTTGCATCAAAAAAGATTTGTTTTGATCAAGGCCATCTGCACAAAGATTGTACAACTTCCATATTATCTCAGAACCTACCAGCATTTTCACCGAGCTGCCCTCTAAATCTCTATTTTTTTTTTTTTTTAAGTCTTACACACAAGAAGCCTTCCCCTTCCCAAAAGTTAACATTCACCAACCACTGTGCAGCTTGCATCCACTTGCATCTAGAGAAATGCTGACAGACTTACACTAACACAAAGCTAGTTTTCACAAACCTGATGGAGTTTCCTTCACATATGGGTTGAATTATTACAAACATTTAGCATGATTTAATAAGTCATATTTATAACTTCTGAACGAAACACAACAGGTCAACCATTGATCAGACCAGTGCTAACGAAGTACCCAGTGTCACCCAAATAGCTGTAAGGGAAATCTCATCTGGAGCACAGGGATAAAATCCTTTGCTCTGCTACAGACCAACCACAGAAAAAGATAACTTGAGAAATTATCCACAAATCTTGGATGCAGTGGGAAATACATCTGCAAGACAGAACAGCACAAACTCCTCCAAAGACCACAAGGTTTAGTTATTTGAACACAGCAGCTTTTGGGTCATGGAACCGGTTCCATGTTTGGGAAGCAGTCCTAATTATTCACTCTCTTCTCAAGGAAAATTCCTGCATAGTATAACAACCTGTCATCTATTTAAGTGTCTTGGAAACTAGTTTATTAATATCACAGAAAGCAGAATAACAAAAAACAGCAACAAAAAAGCAGCTGACACATAAGCTATTCTCTTCGCAGGACTGGTGAATTTTCTTTTTTATTCAGATCTCCCACAGGTTGTACTAATGTTCATGGAAAAAAAAAAAATCATTACAAAAATGCCTTCAAGATGAATTCCAGCAGACTAAGAGGTAATTTAAAGTGAGCAACAGATGTCATATCAACATTTGTCATAATTAGTTCACAAAGTAGGGTCCTCTAAAAAAAGTCCCAATCCAGTAATGCCTGAAGGATGAATATGGTAGAAAAACAAATGTAAAACATGGCATCCTGTTAGAGTTTTAGCACTGTACTGAAAACTTACTGCAGTAATTCCAGTTTATGGCTACCAAAGGCTCAAAGGTACCAAAATTTCTCACCGGAGACATTACAAGACCTATTGCGTTCACCTTGGTATGTATGGCCAGATAATTGACTGTCCTGCCTTTCCTGTAGAGCCATTACTCATTGTTTTGGCATGATAGTTTAATGGCAGAGAAAAAACTCCTCTGCTATAAGTACATACTTATCCAACAGGGAAACACTAGGCACAGCAGGTATGCTTATTTTTCCCAAATCTGCACACAGGAACTGCTCAGTGAATATCACAGATTCTTTGAACGTGAAAAAGTTCCTTGGGAAAATGGCAAAAAGCAGACCCTACCAGATTATGATAGAATTCATTTTGTATGAAGGTTTCCAGCCATATGGCTTGGCATTATGTGCTCTTTAACAACCATCTCTGAGCAAATTAGCCCTCTTTTAAATCCCATATCTGCATTTGTCCTTGTTTGCAATGCTGATGTGTTAGCATAGCACCGAGCTGATGTGCCCTTGACACAAAGAAGCTGTTGCTTCAGTGAAATAAAGGCTGCTCTGCCCAGATCTGCTGGCTAGGAGTTAAGTCCTATAGTGAGGGGAACAGTGATCAGTGGCAGAAGTCTTTGCTCACACCACAAGCATATGCCTCAATTAAAAAGCTGCAGTTAGGCAGTAAGGGGAAAGGTTGTCCTCTCCTGTTGGCTGCAATGTGGATGATGAAGTGTAAGAAAGTGGTAGGAGAAAAGGAGGAGCGCTCCTTACCAGTTTGTGGAGAGATGCTTCCCAAATTCAGATGGGATAGGGAGAGGATGAGGGTCACAGCAATCTGGGAGAGGAGCAGGAGCACATTGACACCAAATTCCAGAGATGACAGAAAGGAAATTGTCTTAGAGATCCATAAGGGACTCAGTGTGAGCTTTGTTGCAGCCCAGGAGGCCACTGCAAGCTGCTGGAGTGGGAGCAAGGCTAGATGAGAGGATCTCCTCTGCCAGAACTCAGTGGGCAGGGGGGAGAATTGTTTTCAAAGCCTTTATATCAAATCCATTGCCAGCAGTGGGTATGATTTTTCTCTATTTACAGAATAGTGTTATTTGTGCTGAGTTAAAACTAGGCAGGAAGCACTCTGGTATCTTTTGATGTGTTCCTTTAAAAAAAATTTCTTAGCAGAGAGCGGCAAGCTCAGGGTGCCTTCACAGAAACACGTCCAAATTTTATACAAATTAGTGCTGTGACTTCCTACCAGCACTTCACCAATAGCATCTAAATCATTGTCCCTTGTATGCAAAGCACTATGTTATAGCAACCCTACTTTTGTTAGGCTTGCATGATTACCTTGGAAAGAAAAAAAACTAGGTAACTACTACAAATATTCCAAAAGACTTCATTTTATTCTAATTTGTTTGTTAGTCTTTTAAAACTCTAGCCATTTGTTCTGGATTATTTAGTCTGGTAATCAGTGTTCTTCCAAATGCACTTAGGAGTTTCATTTCACTAATAGCATTCAACCTGCTACGTTGCTGATTTGCTGGAAAATATCCTAATTATAAATTTGTAAACATCTCAGTGTGAGGGCACAGGACCCTGGCACTATAAGGGATGTAAAATGGGTAATTTACACATCAATCATGTTGGTTGCTCAGTCTAAACACACATTCAGGAACACCAGTTCAGAGAATAGAAACACATTTCTCATGTACAAAACACTTAAAGATAGAAAGCCAGGTTAAAAAAAAAAAAAAATCCAAAATAGGAAAAGCAGTGGGTTTGCCCTCTTGGCACACATCACAACCTTCAAGGCCCTAAAATTAAAAGTTATGACAGCCATACCTGAAAGTTTTAACTTGGCATACCAAGTCTTTTCAAATGAAACAAGATGGGAGAAGGTGTTGTAAGACTCAAAGGTTTTTCTTGGTTTTTCTTTACTTACTAGTTTGAGTTGCTTTCCCTCCCATTTAATTACATGAATAGCAAAATGGCAACCATTTTAAAAGCTTATTAAAAACCATTTTAATAGGGTTCACCTTTTTAGCAGTAGGCCAGCATTCATCTCCTGCTTAATCCATCAGCATAGCAAAGTCATTTTAATGATTCTTGCACTACTTCGTGATGTGAGGACCTCATAATTTTATACATTTTAGTATAAATCCGTAACTTAATTTAAAGTTATTAAAATCAAAAAGCTTTCTGGAATGTAAAAGTGTTCTTATCATCCTTTCAATTGTGGCTTATTAAAGAGGAATTCAGCTCAGTGACACTGTTCTCATAATCCATTACAAACAGCGACAGCCTCAGAGACCAATAGCAGATCTTAGCAAGAATTGGATTTTTTCATTAAACTTCAGTGTGTTTAAAAACACATCAACTCTAGAATTTCCCAAAAGTGAAGAAACTTTGAGCTTCCTCTTTCCTACTGCTGTTTCTAGCAATTTCCAAAAGGAAAAAAAAAAACAAACAAACAAACAAACAAACAAACAAACAGCCTTTTAAATTCTTTAAATATAACACTTTACAATTAGCATTGTAAATATCATCTGCTAGTATTTGACAGATCTGAAAGCACCACAAACTTTAATAAGATAAACCTCACAAGGCTTTGGGAATTTTTTTGAAACAATAGTCTCTTTTCTTTGAAACAATACCTCCTTTAAATACCTATACGTCAATGTGACAGTCAAAGCCTTTACCACAAGGTCACAGAAGGTCATCAGTGGCAGAGGGGGGACTAATTAACTTGCTCACCTAACTTCTAGCATTGGTTCTCCCTTTAATATAGATGCTCACTTCCCTCAGCACCAATCACAACATTATTCCGTTGACTAGTGTTAAGTGCTGCAAGCTTTAAATCAAATCTTGATTTGAATTATTCATAGAGCAAAGCATATGCAGGTATCAACAGCCGTTTTCTATAGGATAGGAATTTGATTACCAAAAAAAAGAGACAAATTGAAGCATATTCCCTGACTCTGAAAAACCACATTATGCTGCAATTGGATATTTACAAGGTAAGATCTTCCTGAGGAAGATTCTAGCCCAACACAAGCAGACAGGAGCATGCTTCGCTTCCAATCTGTGATCACAAAAATAAGGATCTGCTTAGAAGACAACGCATGCAAAGGGAGACTGCTGTAATGCAGAAATTGGAGTGTATCTCCTGCCTTTGTCTCCTAGAAAGACAATGTTGGGCATATGCAAAGGAAAGGGAACATTTGGTTATACTTTCCCAAAGTAACCAACTACCTCTATTTTGGATCTTTCAATTGGTGTCTTGAAGAGAAAAAAATGTACTTCCAGAGCACATTTTCAAATACGCAGCACTGCAGAAATGCCAGCTGCCATTACTAACTACAGTCCCTACTTGCAAAAAAAAAGCTCAGTTTAAATGGCACTGTCCGGTGATGCTGTCCCACAGAGACTTCAGGCTGGTGAAGGGCTTTGCTATATACAGAATCTGATGAGAAGAGATCGTACATCTTCCCAAGAAAAACAGGATTCAGGCTTCTCATTGGATCTGCTTCCTTGTGGTTTTTTTCTTACTGGCAAAAGTCAGAGGGAATTACCATGCTGTATGGGGGCAGTAAGCTGGGGTTGCAGCCTGTTATACCACTGGGAGAGCACAGAAGAGAGGAACCCTTAGGATAAGGGCTGAAAGCTAAACCAGCTCTGCCTCACCCAGGACACACACCACACCTCAAACACCACACTGGACTGGATTATCTGGGTCAAGTGTGGAGGACAAGAAAAGCCATTAGCCACAACATAGGACATTTCTTTATGAACTGAGTTCCAAGGGATCAGGTTCTCTTATGCCAAATAACCTAACATTACGCAGCAAGGGGTATTCATGCTGTCCAAACCAAGGTGTTTTGTCCAGGCAGTGGTCTCAACAGGCTCTTCTTGTGGTCTGCAAGGAGAGCTCAGCCCTCCATGCCACAATTTGGTTCACCACAGTTAAGTTTCTGCCCTATGCCTGCCACTAAAACCATCTCCCCTTCGCTTGGGGACCACCTAAGACTAAACTGGCTAATTAGGAATGACCAATTGACAGCATAGTGCTTTGCTATCTCTCTAAAAGCAGCTTCAGATCAATTTATGGATTTATTAAATTTGAGCAAGTAGGGGAAGAATTGGCAGATAGCAAGAATATAAAATACAAGGTGTCAGTGCTTTGGAGTACGGCAGCTCGAAAGAATGGGGGACCATACGCAGACTATGAATATCTTCACCTTCAGCCATTCAAGATTAGGATCAACTCTCTGCTCACCAGACATAACTGGGTCAGAAACCTGTTGGTCTTCTGTAGGGTTTTGGTTTTTTTTTTTGTTTTTTTTTTTTGTTTTTAATTTAATAAAGAAAACACGAGGCTTCTTTTCCCCAACATTTTGACATATATTGCAAGATAATATAAAGCAGTTCTGCGTAAAATATGTGAGCAGGACAGCATGTGATATTCAGTATCTCAAACGATATTTCAGGCCCTTCAGGAAGTACCTAATGTCACCTCTGGATCCATACACATTTATCTCCTGCAGAAACCCTTAGGTCATTATATGCAGCTGTGATTTTGTAGCAATGAAAAAAAGACTTACTGCTTGGGAGACTACCTGGTGCCTGAAGGATCTTATTTCTGTGAAAAATTTGGAGAAAAAGCTTCTAAAATTATGACATGATCACCTGGGCCAATATCTTTTGTAAAAAACCCAGGATGGCTGGGTTCTCCTTACAAAAACCTACAATATTAGACACTGTCAAAGTTGTGCAAAAATTCACTGAGGAGTCAGAGGTAACAAATGCCTCCAGAACGTATCTATCCCATAGGCACTAGAGACATTCCTCCAGTTGCACGCCTTGTGCAAGTACAAAGAGATTTTTTCAGGAGAATAAAGACAGATTCACATGTTTGAAAACGGGAAGTCATCACCACATTAGTTATCATATAAAGGCCAGGGGAGGGAGGGGGGGGAGGTATTTGCTTCAGATTGGCAGACATTGATTAGGCTCAAGGCTGGATTAACTGGCTTCTCATTACACAAGCCAAGAATAAAGGATTGACTTGTTTTAATCAAACTCTTCCTGTTCACTTTGATTAGGCCTAATCAGAAGAGAGGCTGTTTACAGATAATGCCTAGTAGTCACCGAATTAATAAATAAATAAATAAATAACTTCCCAATTGCTACCACTTTACCCTGTGTTCGCATGTCTTATACCTATACATACAACTCTACCCCACACACCAACAATTTCCATTCAAATAGATTCTACACACAGACGTGCACAACGCACATCGACAGTTCTCCCGAAGCACACCTCCATTAAATATCCAGCTGTCTCTGGCACACGTTGGCTGCACGAATGTCCTCTTACCAGTGGAAGAAAGCAAGCCTGGCACTGCAGGAACTGGTGCTGCTGGGGTTGCAGCAGCCAGGCGCAGCTTTGGGGGGAGCAGAGCAGAGCAGAGCACTTGCTGCAGGGTCCGGCTGCCTGCGCCATAGGCATATCCTAAGAACCCAGGATTTACAGGTTTCCCTTAACAGAAATCATACAATATGGCAAATTATGCCAGGTTGGGTTTTGTTTAAATTTACTGGCAAATATCTTGCCAATTTGACTGCGATATACATATGTAAACTCTTAATTTGTTAGACTGAACTTGTTTGCTAAGGAGCTAGATGGGAGGAGGTAAGATTGAACGCTCCTACCAAAAATGTAATGTAGCTCTTTTGTTAGTGAACAGGTTTAGCCATATATCTCCTCAAATGTTAACATGGCTGTAAATGCTGGATCTGTATGAACAGAGTTTTACTTTAATAGCAGAGAACTAGCCTTTGCTTTTGTCGGAGCTACAAAACTGAACTATGGAGACTTGTGCTCTTGTCACTATAGTCGCACTAACACTGCAGCAGTCTGTGTTGGTGGTGGATTTAACCCAAAGCAGAGAGAGAAGCAGCAATACCATACACACCACTCCTTTAGGAACGTTTAGAGGTACCGAAATCACTCTGGAACTAGGCAGGTAAGAATCAAGCTCTTTAAGCAGCTAAATTCCATTAAAAAAGCCCAGGGCTTACATTTTTAGCCCCCTGGGAAACTCTTCTTATGTTTTTTTTTTTTTTTTTAATGCACAGCATAACACAGATTCCTTGAATCAGGGTTAGTTTCCTTCACAGCTATACAGGTGAAAGCAGATTTTACCACTACATCTTCAGAAGTGTTTGAGCGCCACTAAAATTTAATTTTGCCCAGGGTGGTACTAAAATCTACTTGAATTCATATACCTTTTTGAATTTCTGTAATGTACAAGCATTCTGAGAGATGCCAGTTATGATTCAAGGTGAAATTGCTCTCCTAGGTTTTCAAAATCCAAACTATTCATTATAGCTATTTAGAGCATTTTTCTGTGCAAGACTAATGGCATGAGCACATTATGTTGAATTACTATTATGCCGCATCAATTGAATTAACTTCTGAAGTCAGTCTACAACCCAAATTACAATCTTATTCTGCCTGAAATTCATTTGAAATCCACAGGACTTAATATTTCTTACAATGCCTGAATATATTCAGGCTTTATATTCATTGGTTTTAAGTAGCTTCAATGAAGATTGAATTGTAGGCTGGCAGGAAGAAAAAAAAGGCAGCAAGGGCTATGATTTACAGGTACTCTATCAGTGTGAGTCTTCTTTTGGAAGTGAATGGCCATATTAAAAAAGATCAAAACAGACCCGACTAGTGAAGGAAACCAATCTTTCTCTAGAGCACAAGTCAAAACAAGTCCTGTCAAAATCTATTCAGAAGGAACAGCAGCAGCACTGAACTTACCATGCAACCCTGAGCCAGCAGCGACAGCGCGTCATCTGCTGGAGCAGCCTTGGCAAACAGCTACCAAAGCACTTGACATGCATCACCCTCGACTTCCTCTGGTGAAATCAGATGCTGAGAGAGGACTGATGCACTTGCTCTGAAAATGGATAGCACTGAGCTCAACCCAGTGTCCTTGGTCAAGCGCTCTCTTTATTCATCTGCTCACATCTGAATGTGGAGAGCCATTACTGGAGCCTGATAAAGGTACACAACTTCAAACTTGATTTGTAGGAGGATGTTGGGAAATTTATTCTGAACTGACAGCAAAGCACATTAGGATCTGGAGCTAAACTGGAGTCCAAACTATATGCTGTCACATATTCTGAACTTACTAAATCATGCTAAACATACCTCCTTATTTTCTGATACTCTGAAATCTCTAAAAATGAAAGAAAGAAAAAAAAAAAAAAAGGCATCTGAACTGCACATCCTATTTAAATGGTTGTAATGGAGATCAACATTTTATCACAAAAGATCCAGTTTTTCACATAGGGATCTGAAGTTATACACCTAAAGAAAGAAACATCAAAGTTACTGTAAAGAGGTATGTATATTATGTAAAATTACCTCTAGTAAACTCTGCAAAACAGGGTTTCAGACCTCATCTTGAATCAAGTGCTGGGCTTGAGTAAATGAGACCAAGGGGCTACTTATGCTCACTCTTCCTTTTTCATCCAGTAGCCTGTTGGACCAGAGCTTAAAATTAACTCATCCAGAAAATAACCCCAGGCTCTCACTCCTTCTGAACAACCATCTTTATCATCTATTGCTATTATAAGAATAATATCTTGCATTTGCTGTGGGCCTGGCTGAGAGTCTACGGTATTTAATCAAAGTAACATTTCATTGGTATGGGATCAACTGCTGATGTACGCAAAGTCCTAATTTCTACTTATTTGTATCTAGTGACTGTAATCCATACGTAAAATTAATTTTAGTTATTAACTTTTTGAAGGCAACAGGGCCTCACACGAGAAGCAGCACCACCCAAAAAGAAGATGAAATGCCTCAATGCTGAAAGAGGCTAAAACTCCTCTTTGAGGGCTGTCACTTCAAAGAAAAAAAGCCAGGTGCCTTGGGCAGCCCTGATGATGCATGGAAGGATGGCAACCTGACATGTGAAATGGCTCTCAGATGGGTAACTGCAAAGTCTTACTGTCTGCAGGCAAGGCAAGACCTTAGTGCTATTGCTAAAAAGCAGTTATTTTTGTTCTTCATTTTTTTAAAGTGTTTAACCAAGGCACTTGGTGCAGACTAACTGTACCTAATCTAGAAAATGATCCGTGACATAGATTTCATCTAATTGATGTTCACAATATGGCCCAACCACACACGCTCTCCTCTTGTTTTTGTGGATGCGTCTATGCTCTCTCCTTCTGTGCTTCCACTGCATCCCTATTCCTCTAGTGGGAAATTAAAGCCATCACTCCAAGGATGCTGCATTCTGTAGTTTAGACTCTTGAGTGCAAAACAATCTTCTCTAGGATTATCAAACACTGACATTTGCAGTGGTTTGCTTTTGCACTAGCAGTCATACCTGATGTGCATTCATGTCTGTAACAAAAGGAAAAGCTTCCTTTTATCTTTCAATGATTATCAAATGAATTCTGAATGCTTTCTGAAGTCCATCTCACTGAGATGCTTCTAAGAACAGTATTTACAAGCACACTGTCAGAGGCAAACATTCAATCTGCAAGAGCCAGGCTGGTGAGCAGCTGGCTTTAAAGCTCTTCTTAAAAAGCTTTGGTATTAGGGATGCTGTTGTAAGCTGATACTGGAGTCTAACAATTTCCTTTTAATAATCACTTTCAACCAACACATAATCAGTAGCTTTGAAAGGTCTTTGTAACTGGTGTCAGAGTCGGGAAAAATCAAGCAGAAATGGTAACTCTGACCCCACTTGACAGGGTTTTTTGCAATAGAAGCATCAATTCACCTGTAACTAGCATAAAGCAGGTTGTCTCAGTTAAACATAGTAAGGGATGAGGCTGTGGATGTACTCATGAAAAGTTTGTACTGAATATTCAGATGATGAATCATCTAAAATCTCATTAAAATGTTTCTGCCCTCATGACTTTAAGGAAAAACCTCAAGAAATTAGGTCTCAGACAGACTCAAACATTCTGACTGCCAAAATCTCTCAATAAATATTTCAAGATTTTTTTTTTTCTCAGAAGTTTCCTTTGCTGGTTGCCACTGAAGTGTTAATTCTGAAACTAATAATACCATTTAAATAATAAGAATTCATTCAAGTTCAAGGAAATGTGCTATTTTCATTATTTCAGGTTTTCCTTAAGAACCAGATTCTTGGAGCCATGCAAAACCAACAGTATCTCACTTTTTAAAGGAGAAAGTCGGAGTGGCTAGCTTTAGGGCCCTATACAAAAAAAAAAACTAGAAATCACCCCCAAGGGAACTCAACTGAGAATACAAACTGAAAACAAAACAAAGCATTTGGCTTGTAAGTTAAAGAATCTTATTTTGGAAGCTTAATTTTGACTGTAGGGACCAGCAGTATTTCAGTCAATTCACTGTCTATGATGTTTTCCCCAGCAAGTCCTAATGATTTGAGGGCAAAATTGAATTATGCAGTTCATACAAGATTTATTTCTGCCTCTTGAATTAACACCTATCATTGAAAACCTTATCAGCAGACATCAGGAAGTGAGGAGGTTAAGGACAATTCTATTATTAATTTTAAATAAATTGAGCTTGTCTATCTTTTTAAGAGGTTCAAAGTACCAAGAATAAAAGAAGAGCAGAGACAATGCCAGGAAGATGTCTGTGCTCCTGCAAAACTTCACAGAGGCTCGCCTTACCACAGTTACAGGTTGACTTTCATTCCCTGCACTCTGCAAGTGGCAGCAAAAGGAAACACACGACTCCTACTGACCGTTGAGCTGTCTGTTGGTGCATCCCCGATTGGGAATTTTGCCTGTTCCCCTTCGCTGTCCACAAACCTGAGGAAATGCAGCAATGGGAACAGGGAACAGAGACAAGGAGACAGGCTGGGGCCTGCGGGACTTTTTGTTTTCCTTTAAGCAACCACCTGTTGGGATTTAGTCAGCATAACAACTGCTTTTTCCTAAGCACGCTGGTGACAGCAAGAGCAAAAAAGAAAGCCTAGTGGGTCCATGACTGCAAGGCTTCTGACCAGAGTCAAGGAACACAACTCAATCTGCTGTATCAGCTTAGACAGTTACTCCCGTCCAGTTTTTTTGGCTGCACAATGGGAAAATGGGGCAATCTTCATTACTACAGCAAAGCATGAGTTAAACAGAAGAAGAAAAATAATCATGGGAATGATACAATACAGAAATGCAGTATCCAAAGAAGCTGGGAGTTCAGGAAAACTTCTTTTTACTGTCATCCATAGATCTAGCCACTCACCAAGGAATAAAAGATATTTTGCAGTTAAAACGGAAATAGATACATTCACTGACTCATGTACCTCTTGTGACATGTGTTTCCTTTACAAAGTTTTTGCTTAAAAAAAGGAATATACATCATCTGATCTCATTTTTAAAAATGATCCTATGCTCTTATCTACTGATTTCTAATTGCATGGAAGGATAGATACACACTAACTTCTATTCATTAACTTTAATCACAAGAATTCTTGGCTGTTTCATTTAAGGCAGATTTAATCAAGCAAAGTTGGCTCTGAAATTACAGTCTTTAGTCTGCAGAACAATTACTTTCGAGTTTTGCCCTGCAACAGGTCCCTGATGAAATACTAAATTAATAGAATGCAATAGGGCATTTTGGATAGGTAATTTTAAATACAATTTAGGTGTTTCTCTTAAGATGTCTAGGCAAAACCTTTGTGCAAACTTGCACATTATTTTTCCAAATCTCTATGGAAATTTAAGATATTCCTCAAAAGACTTTATATTATACCAACAAACACCAAAGCAAAAGTGTTTACATTGCAACTACATACCACACTACAGATCAAAGACTTCTCTGTTTCATCTCACACAAAAATAGTACACATAGTGTGCCTTCATACCAATAAGGCAGTGTGAAGCTTTTGGTTATTAAGCATTCGTACGAGCCAGGATATATAAAAGAACTTAATGTTGTACATGAACTTTGCATTTATGGTGATTTTAAATCACAGTCCTCATAATTTGGGGCTCTCTGGAATCTTTTACTCAGAGTAATTTCATCTCCCTTATGATGAAGTACGCCCAGTTCTAATCTCAAACTGAAACAAGGCAACTCTACTTGACAATTTTAAAACAAAGCAAACCCTACAGCCTCACCCCCTGATTCTAGTTGCCTTCAGAGGTACCACAGACCCCTCCGCTGTCCTCAGCACTTCTACTGCGGCAAGAATCTGAGAGGTGATTTGTAGGAAAAAACAAACTCTTCCTAAACTGTCCTTCAAAGAATGTTTTGGCCAACTCTTTTTATAATTAGGTGCATGAAGAACTTTCATGACTAAAGCCAAAGTAAGTAAAAAAAAATAACGGTTTAGCTACCTGCACTAGAACAGCTCTCTGACTGTTCTACATTTAGTTAACCGGATGAGTAGTTTTGCTCCTACAATGACTCCCAGTCTATCTGCTTCATTTTCCCAGATCGGATGGAGAGCTGCAATTTAGTTCTGATGCAAAGAAGAGAGCCTGCAAGGCCATTTCAGCAACCAATTGCTAATTTCCAGCAAATACTCTAGTCAGGCAGATGGACTGAAACAACAGCTAAAGTTGTCTTATCCCTCAGACGGGTGTACCTCGGAGTTTGAATGTTAAGTTATTATGTGCACACTTCGAAAAGAAAAAAAAAGGTAAATTAAAAATAGAAACTGCTGTTGCTCAGAGGTGACCTGTGGAAAGCACTGGACTAGCCAAAGCTGTACTATCCCACTTCAGTCCAAAAAGTTCAGGAAAAACAACATGAATTCACAAAATATTCAAGATTTTACCTAGTGTAAAAACTGAATGAGCAGAAAAATTTGTCATCCACCAATGGGGTGACAGCTCTACTAATGATCTTGTAACACAGCATATTTGTTCAGAACACTTATCAGACTGGTATTTGTCAGGCTGTCATCTACTTTCAGTCAATAAAGTAAGCTCAGATGTTGGATAATACGCATTTCTGTTGGCCTGGAAGCTGTACTTTACTTTTTCTAAAAATGCTGTATTAGCTCATTAGCTCTTGCCTAACCATGTGGAACAATCAAATAAGCTTTTATACCATACTACAGCTGTAACAACACATCACCTGCGAGGCTTGAGAGAGACTGCAAAGGGTTTTCAGCAAATCAAGGTACAGGATCGGGTGTGAAAGCCAACTGCATACAAGCCACATTTCTGTTTGTTACCAAGGTCTAACGCCCTCAGCTTTTACCTGATGGAATTTCCACCTGAGAAACACACTACAGCCAAGAAACCATGTGCCCTGCAGAAGCAATCCATCCATTTACTACTTCCCACTTAGCCTGCTGAAGCATGCTCAAGGCTCAAAGCAGACTGAAAGCCACGAGGCAGTAACAGCCAGTATTTTAAACAGAACTGGTGCCTGTGCCATCTTCCACTATCGTACTTTCTCTGCTTGCCAAATCCTTTCCCAGTATAACTCGAGATGTGCTTGGAACCTTCAAAGCATTACGTGACTGTGTCATCATGACTTAGGTGGTTTCTCTCTCTTCACCAAAGAGGCTGCAGCTATGTTAGCTGAAATTCTCCAGCCGTTGGCAAAGCCAGAGCAAACCACTGCAAAACATGTAATGAAGAGAAAATACCGTGATTAGAGATCCAGAAATAAGGGAGTTTTGATCAGCTTGTTGCATCAAATTCCTCATGGCAAGGATAGTAACATTTGCTTGGCTCTTTGTCCTCTTTGGCTAACTTGCCCTCAGCCACTGGGGATCTTCAGTTTCTCCAACACTGAGTGATTTGTCAGGATTATTGGCATGGCCAAGTGTGCTATCTAGCATATGGCAAAACATATTAATCTGAACAGTGGTCCTATATTATAATGTTTGTAAAATATATAGGTAATAAAGTTTTAATGACTTAATTTAGTTAAAATAGATACAATTTAATTTTAAGCTAAAAACTGGCTATCTACAGAGCTATAAGAACTATATGACCATGATCAAAGCATATACAGCAGTTTTAACATTTGGAAATATTACAATAAAATCTGTTAGTAAATCAATGAAAGGGCAGAAAGATTAAGGGATTAATTTTCTTACTGGTACTAAAAATATGCAAATTGAATACTAGACTGGAATGGGGCCATGCTTTTATGCCCTCTATAGAGGACATGAAAAAAAAAAAAAAAAAATTACCATTTGTGCTACACATAAGACAGCCTCCCATCAAAAGCCAGTGGGAGGATGTTTTGTTGCTAGATCAAAGAAAAGGTGAAGTACGTAGAAAAAATTAACAACATGTAAGAAGAGATTCCAGTTGGAAGCAATCTACTTTTATATTAATTTCTCTAAAGCTCTACTTAATGCTACTTTAGCTCTACAAAGAATATAATTCTTAATGACTTGCATGATCAGGTAATCCCCATATGGCTACAATATAGTTGTGGGGTGTATGGTTTAGTCTTTGTTCACACCTCTTCTTTCCCAAAACCCCAGCTCTTGCCTCTGGCTTGCAATAATGCATGCATTAACATAGAAATATAAAGACCTAATGTGTTACAGAAGCCAAAATTATGCCATCTACACAGCACTGCAGAACAAGCAGAAAAACCCAAACCCTCATAAACTCAGTAACCTTGTCCACAACAAAGTCAATTTTTAAAATCAATTGAAAGAAAAAATCCGTTCAGAAAGCTGGTTTACAAAATAAAGTTCAAAGATGTCTAAATATCACTTTCATCCTGTCACGAGATATTTGGATATAGTAACTATGATAAGATAGTAAATCTTCAGCTAACAAATTTCATTTAGAAGTAGCAATATTTTTTTTTAATCTTGTCTTGTACAGAGACCATCTGTCTACAGTGAACACTTACCTCACCCACAACCTTTCCCCCTTAAATAAATGTACCTCCTGTGACTATCTCTAAAGAGATGCTATTTTTCCTAGGTTTAATCCTAGGATTAATTTTTTTAAGGCATGTTTCATTACTTTGCAATCTACTGCTGCCATCTCCTGTGTTAAATGAGGCAGCAAGTAACTTCATACTTACAAGGAGGCTATTTAACTTTGACCATATGGAAATGGTTTTTGTTGGTCAAGCAGAGAGTACTCCACCTAAATATACCACAGAAGCCTGTTAAAAAATTGACATTACCTCTAAATGACTCCGTCGTTCTGCAATCACTCGTTCATCCTTGTTTCCAAACAGCTTCTTTGGAGGGAATTCTAAAGTGGCAAGCTGGAAGACATTAAAGGATGAATCTGCATCAGAAGTGACAAGCTCAAATGAGAAAATTCTCTTTAAACTACAAAGCAACCGGGAAGAAGAAAATACCAAATATTCATGATCTACACTATATGCTATTAGCAAATAGCACATTGCACATTTCTGCTGACATTATTACAATCTGGTCTGTAGTACTGCTAAGATAACAATGCATTTTGTCATAGATTAGCAACAGAAAGCAAATTTAGGAATTAGACTGCCACCATTTGCCCACATAAAGATTACAAAATTGCAAACTGAGTTGGGGCTACCACATCAAATTAAGAAGAAAGTCCTCTTCAGGAATTCCATGTATATTAAAAGACTGCATCCACTCTCTTAAAAACTGTGGTCTCCAACTGTACCGTCAAGTAATTTGTTCGTCTTTTCTTCTGTTGTACCACAAACATAAGGCCATTCGATCCACGAACTATCACTGAAGTTATGCTGTGGAAGATGGCACAGCTACACTCCAGCTGACACCTGCGTGGGACCTGAGGGACCTTCTGCTGTGCCCTGACCTGTGACTTGCTCCTTCACAGCGGGACAGGCTAAGAGCATGCACACACGCCCTGATGACAGCCGAGGTGATGGGAAGTGGGACTTCTTGAGCTGTAACTCAACTGTAGCTCAATTATATTCAAATGTGTGTCCACGCTGGAAGCTGATCGCTTTAATTTCTGAAGAGAATCCACATGAGCAGGCAAAATATCATTTATCACACTGAAAATGAAAACAAGGCAGCAGCACAACTCCCAAAAACAGCAATTCAGATCTGTCCCTTTAGGAGTTCTTCCACAGAGGTGTTCAAAGCTATCTTCTCATTTTTTTTTTCATCCTGTAGGAACTGTAGCAAGCTACATCAGTAAGGTAGAGCGCAAGAGAACTGTCTTCCTTTCTTGTACAGCAACAAATAAAATGCTTGAACAAATTCCAGCCAGCTATATCTGGAAAACCCACAAAAGACTCAAGAGTTGGTAACAAGTACCAATGAACTTGGTCTGCTAAGCCACTGCTGCTGGGAATGATGTACAAGAAAGCAACTCCTCTCCACACAGTTTGTGTCTGCACTTGAAGGCACATCAAAAAGAATTTCTTCCTAGCTTCCACCGTACGAGATGGAAATATGCAACCTCACTCACATTAGTATTGCTGAAGTTGTTATGCAGGCAAAAGCCCTGTATAAAAATGCCTCCTGCATTAATTCCCTTGGCCATTTGATGATATTGAAATAATAAACAAGATGCATCATTTTCTAGTATATCAGCACGTACAGGACTGTAGAGAATTTATGGCTGGTTACGAGGAGCAGAAATATACTGAATTAAATGAGGAGCTTCATTATTAACACCAAATGTAAGCATCTTTAAAATACAGAGGAATTCTGCAACACAAATAATTTATACCCATTCTCTGGTTCAACTCTAACTTGGATAATTTTAAAAGAAATGCCTAGACACCTTCAAATGAGTGATATAAAGTGATGTGCGGCACCAGAGGAGACAGAAGAGAATGCTTCTCTGCATCAGTCTCACAAGCACACCCCAATTATACCCCTCAAATTTCTCCAACCATATTCTTCTCGGTGTGCCTGCTTCTTCATATTGGCAGGTCAAGCAGTAGACAATCAAACAGTATCCTTTAATTATGTCCTTGGGACTTATTTTTACTGCACTACTCTCTCCTTAACCTACACAGGATTATAAGTGCTAATACATTCAAGGATTTAAAAATCCCACCTCTACAGAAATTATATTTTATTAAATAGTACGGCATCATGTCACTCCCAGAAATGAGCAAGGTAAAACTACTACCACCATAATCCCTTCCTGGCTGTAGGGAGTTTGGTTTTATACTTATTTGCTAATAAGCATTCATTATAGAATTTTAAAATAGTGTCTGTTAAAAATCAACTTGCACAAATAAAAAACCTATTGCTACGACGTCCTCAGATGTACTATGTAGAGTCAAAGCAAGTTATTACAGCTAAAATCAGGATTGATTTATTTATCTACGTAAAGTTTAATTTTAACAAGCATTTGGGGACTGATTCTACAAAACTTTGGGATAGTCAAGTTGTCTTCCTAATCAGTTAGCTTTCCGGGTACATCTTAGAAGAAAAACAGTCACATTTTCTAAAGCCAGTAAGTTTTGCTAAACTCATTCAAACCAAAGTAGACAGTCCACATAGTTTTAACATTTCTTAACTCCTAAATCTCTACAATGCACCAATCTTTGAAACCAAGCCGATGAAAGTTCATTATTACAGTCATGAATTTCATACGCAAGGGAAAGGCCTCAACCAGTACACTTGGCTCTAAAACCTTCAAAGTCACAACAAGTACCTAAATAAAAATCATAAATCCACTGCTCATCAAGACCTGGATCTGAATACTTTGGACTTAGAGAAGTACATATAATAAAAACCTCCATCCAGGTCTGAACACCAATGTGTTGAACTACACTTGGCATACATATAACATTACTTATGCTTGTAATACACAAATGTGTGTACAGAATATACCCATATATACATATATGTAACTTGGAAGGATTTTGCATCCTGCAGAGGTTACATCACAAAGCACTGATCATCTACTGCAGTCACCATCTCTATGGGACTGGATGCAGAAGGCACACAACCTCGGCCCTGCTGGAACATTTATGTGTCCCACTCTTTCCCAAGGGTCCCCTGGCTCCTCTGTTAGCCAAACGATTGGCAGATGTCCATGTCACAAATAAAAAATGGAGACCATTTCTTTTGCACAACAGATGACCACCCAGCTATACGATGAAAAAACCTCCAGCCACAGATTTCATCATCAGTTCAGCAACTCTTGGAAACCCTGCATTATTCCAGTGAGTTATACTCTACTACATGCAAAGAGTGTAAACCCCACCAAAATGAAAAGAAAAAAAAAAAAAAGACATTCCAAACTCTCCAGGCTCAAGTTTCATGCTGTCCAAACACTTAATGCAGACATAACAGCACCAGTCTTCACGCACTTCACAGTTTGCAAGTTATCTTTGCAACATGAGAACTAGAACCATTCATGCAGCAGTGTGAATTATTTAGTCCTCTATGTGACTGCATAATTTCACTGTGGTAGAAGATAGTCCACTGTAGTATGTTTATACAAAAATACAGTATTAGCACACTTACCAGATGTAATGTGTTTATATGTACACACCATTGATCCCTGTCACTCTCACAAAGTTACTCCTGTAGTATGGGGAAAAATACGTTGGTGCAAGAGTTTCACAAATAGGCAGGCAGTGACAATAAAATGTTCTCATCTCATCATAATTTTGGTTTATAAACAAAGAAAAAAGCTCAGCAATACAAATATACTGAAGAAATGATAAATGTTATGAAAATCATTTATAAAGATCCTCTGTCCTGATGTATCACTTGACATACAGACTCTGAATGTAATTGTGTGCAATTAAGAAATGCAACAATTCACGAGAATTTTAAGGTTTATTTAGAATACCTAACTCATTTTAAGCCAAATGGCAGTAGCAAGTATTTCAATAAATTCAAATTTTGTTATTAGTAGTGCTACAACACCTTTAATAAACTGCACTGTAGCTTCAGATGAGATTACCACTGCTAGAGGTTAATGCACGCAGCACAGTATGTGACTGAGCCACATTTGTTCTGTCACTTAAATATGTAAGAGATCTGCAGGTGTAGATTTTGCATCGAGATGTTTGCCTTGGATCAAACACTGTAAGAGAATTTTACACTATCTAGATTCAGGAATATAGAATATTCTTTTAGAATTAAATGTCCGCATACCCTCTGCCTCAAATTAATTCAAGAGTCACATCTTGACTATGAGATTAATGTTTTGCGGCAATAACAAGTGAGACTCGACAGGTAGCAAGGTAAATTATGCTACTTTCCTGGAATTTCTGAAGCACACCCCTCCTCTCCCTGTCCCCCTTGCTGCAGTGGCAGTGAAAGCCTTTGTCAGTCTATTTTGGCAGGGATGTTTTGTCGGTTTTTAGGGCTGCCGATGGGATGGTATGTTTTCTGTCAGGGGAAATTAAAAGACATATTCCCCAACCTGACAGGAAGAATGAGCTCAAATGATTTCGTGAGATGCTTCTGCATGTAGTGTGCAAGACTTCTAATTTTTATTTTGACTGCAGAAGTGTTTTCCTACTATACATAATTACAGCACTGCTGCAATGCAAATATGCACACGCGTGCATATACATACCATGGGCAAGGCTGGGACTACTCTTAGATCCAAAATGTAAAGCCAGATAGTATTTTAAAATAATAAGGAGACACCTCAAGACTACATATCAGAACTCCTAATGTATTTTAGATATTAAACTTTTTACAGTTAATGATGTTTATCCTATCTGGCAATCGTTGCTAGGCGGTAGCAGTCCTAGGGAAAGGCAAACAGTCATTTGCAATTTACTCCCTAATTTCTTCATAATAAAGAAAGGCTGTGTTTTATTTCTGGGTCTTGTATTACTCAGGGACGTGTTATTTGCCTGTGTCTCAGCACCCTTATCTGTAAGAAACAATACTCACCTACTATGATATAGTATTTGTTAGATTAGTATGATCAAGTTTAGACAGTACTATGTCCAGTCCTCAAGGGGAAGGTGCTTCGTATCTAGCAAGGAGTAGTCTAGTAAATTTTAAACAGCTTAATGGATTCCTACACTTCCCTCACATTTCAGCCAGGAGACTGGTTTTAACAAGGTTATTGGCAAGCGTTTTATGCTGGTAAGAGTAGACATCAGAGCAGTAAGTGATCCTTTTTTTAGTCACCTCTTTTATCTCATATACAACTCTTTGACCTTAAGATTCACCTACTTCTGGGAAACAGTATATACCTAACAACATTTATAAGGAAGCATACTATTTTAAAGTGAAATCATACATCTTCATAGCCTTCAACTACTAAGCCCCAGGAAGAGATGCAAATTTGGATAGTAGTCTTTCAGAAGCGAAGAGTGTAAATGAAGGCTCCAATACCACCAAAGGCTCTGCCTGGGTCTGGGTGCACTCTCATTTCAGGACCTTTAGAAAACAAAGCTGCCAGCATTTGAAGGGTGTCCTTTAATTTCTATTATATTCAGTTGGAGACTCTTCACTGACATTAACTGAAGTTTGCAGGGGACCTGCTGGACTTAGTTCAGGGGTTTTGTGGTAGAGTGGAACATAACATGCTAATAAAAAATCATACAGTATTTTGCAGATGATATTGCAAAATAGAGTGGACCAAAGTAAAATACCACATAATACAGTCATGTAGGCTTGTCACTTCTGAACTGTGAAATTCTTCAATGTGTTATGCTCCCTAAACATTTAAAACAGTGCCATTTTCTGACATCAAGCAAAAAGCTACAGGGTTGAAACATCTCATTATTTCTGGTGGGTAAGAACTATGCTTTAGTGCCTACATTTTTTTTTAAAGAAGAAAAACAGGGCAGACATTGATGGAGGCTGAGTCATCTTTAATCTTTCATCCCAAATTCTCTTTGTACTTCAATGTTTTGATATAGTTAAATGGAGGAGAAAAGGGGGGAAAGAAAGAAAATTAAGGAAATGCTAACTATTAAATTAAAAAGTCATTCTTCTTTAAATCTCATGTTACTTTTACAACTCTGAATTTTCTCATTTTTCAAAGGGCATGTCTGACTTTTGATCCTTTGTACCAGAAGTCTCTGTCACAGGCGAGAAAAATCAAAGAGAAGAATGTGGCACGGTTTTGCAGCCATTGTGGCTGCACCTGACTTGATTTTGCAGTGAGTAATGAAAGAAAAAAACTGTCCTACTTTTAGTTTTTGAAGTTTAAACAAAGCAACTTAAGCCTCAGCTTCTCAAGATGTACTAAGACTCCCAGATGCTGAAGAAATTGGAAAAAAGCTGTATTCTTAACTAGGAACCTGCACTAAATATTTAAGGATTTGACAACAGGATAAAAAAAAAAAGCTTAACTTCTATATTTTTACTAGTATTTTGTCTGAAATAAACCACCTATTCTACACAATTTCAGGAGAGCCTTCGGCAAAGGGAAAAAGTTAACACAATGAACAGATTAAAGGCTCCTTTACAGATTCTGAAAAAAAAAAAAAAAAAAATCAAATACGATCAATCATTTGAACATATACTATCGACTAAAAAAAGAAATCAACAAAATAACATAAAAACCACCTAAGTCACATTTTCAGGTGATATAGCTCAAACTATTTAAAGTTCAAATGATGTTTTCCCAAATAGGAGTAAACGAAACTCTAAACTTAGTCTCCTTTAAAAAAAAAAATAGTAATGTAGTCCTCCAACATGCAAACCCTACAGTGCTTCCCTGATACGTATGCTATAGGTAACCGATGCCCTCAGAGGACAGGAAGATTAAGGACAGTATTTTCCATTATCAGCTAATCAAGGAGAGGGAATATCCAGGAGGCTATTTTCTGGATATTCAGTTTGTCACCTACTTTTCCATTTCTGATATTCTTTCTTTACTACTGTGCCCTGACCATGTCCTACCTAATTATTTTTCTCACTCCACTGTCCATTTGCCATGTCAAATTTCCTGTTCTCACACCATCCTCCCTACTATCTGCCAGAAAGGGAGAGGGATTTGATATTCTCAAAGGCAGGATATCTGAGCAACTAAGGGTCAGCCAAAGCTCTGAGGTAGACCCGTATCAGCCTTCTGATGTAGTGAATTCCTTGGAGAACTAACAGCTTTTAAAAGCAACAAAACCCACAATTCATTATAACAAACAAAGAAGGATAATTAGCCTCCTAAACCAAAAAACCTTAAGTGACCAGGAAGCAGAATTGGAAAAAGGTTGTACGCAACCTTTCCCCTGCTCCCAGGGTCCCTGCAGAGCAGCCTTTGCACCGTTTCTGAGACCCAAGGAGCTGCTCTGGGCTCATCCCGGCTGTCTCTCAGCTCCTCCACTACAGCCGCAGGCTTCCAGCTTTCTGTTGTTGTCTCTCCTTGCTGCTACAGGCTGCAGTGCCTGGATCGCACTTGAACATGCACATAGGAACAAGCATCTCCCTTCTTTCTTGAGGGAAACTTCCTCAAAAAACCCAAATAAATTGATTGGCAAATATCTCCCTTCTGACAAATACAAGAGAGACCATATTGCAGAGTGATGTACTGGAGCTTTGTTTTGTTGGGGTTTTGGGGACTGCTTTTTTTCTGGTATCTCCTGAATACAATTTATGTCACAACTTGGCTTCCCATCCCTTTACAGCACAGCCTTTTCTCGGAGAGGAAGCTCTTTTGCCCCATATACATGGGAATACTCCTTCCTTCCTGCTCTCCATCCTTTTCGCTCTGTGCCAAATGTTTACTTGCCCACAGAACTGGCTGGCAGGAGCAACTCCTGGTTGGCATGTTGCCTTTTGCCTGGCCTCCAGTGCAGGCAGCCCGGTAAGCCAGGTCTAGTTTACCCCTCCAGAACACATCCCATTTGGGCCAGAGCACATTGGAGACCCTACTAAGGTTAACCAGCCAGGCAAGCAATTCTGAAACTTCCCCACTGTGCTCAGACCGGCTACAATTCCTTGTCCTTTTCCTACTTATTTCTCTGGACCATCACCCACATATAAATAGGTACCTCCTCTACATCATTCCCCTACAATACTGGCACTAAGACATACCAAGAAGCACAAACACTCGTGTCTCCTCTCATAAATATATACAATTCTGTTGCAAGTTCCCTCAAAGGCTAGATGCTGTGACTAACCCCCACAGATCATCTTCTCTGGATTCACCAATACATGAGCATCTTCTCCGGACGCACAAGTTCTCACAGGTCTGCTGTCTCTAATTCTGGGTAACTCTTTAAACTTTTAAGATCTTCTTGGCATGCTTGCCAGTTACCTTTCTCAGACAGGCACAACTGTTTCTCCAAACACCATTTCAACTTCATCTGTCACTGAAGAGGGCTAAGATCACAAGGAAGAAGTTCACCTCCTGTGAACCTCTCACTGATGATACAAAATTACCAAGTAGGATTGGGCACCCGTCCTGGTTTGACCCTGGTCAGCAACCAACCACCCCACAGCCACTCACCCACCCTCCCCCCCCAGCCTGGGAATGGGAGAGGGAATTGGAGGGGTAAAGGGAGACTCGCAGGTTGAGATAGAAACAGTTTAGAAATGGTAATAAAATAAAAACAATGACAGTAATAGAAAGTATAAACAGGCAATGTGCAATGCAAATGCTCACCACCCGCTGACCAATACCCAGCCCATTCCCAGCCAGCGATCCCGAAATACCAAGATCCTGCAATTGCAATCCCAGAAGCAAGAGAGAGCCCCCCCCTTCCCGACCACCCCTCCTCTATACAGTGAGCACGACACTCCATGATCTGGAATATTTCACTGGCCAATGTGGGTCTGGTGCTGTGGCCGTGCTCCCTCCCTGCTCCCTGTGCACTTGCGCACGGGCAGGACACGGGGAGTCAGAGAGTCCTTGAAATCTCAGCAGTAGCTGAAAACAGCAGTGTGCTATCAGCATTCTTCTCATACCAAACCCCATGCTGAACCTAAACCACAGCACTATTCTAGTTACTAAAAAGAAACATTAACTCTATTCCAGACCAAACCATGACACCACCAAATATTTCTCTCTTGCATTTCACTAACTGTGCCTCACTGGCCTTGAATCATGCTCACCTGCCTATCAAATAAACATTCATAATTATCAAAAATGTTTGAGAGTTGTCATATCCAAGTTTCTCCTTTAAACAAGAAGGCTGACCTAGACTCAATATGCATTTTTGGAGCTATGGTGGGATGTGGAGGCCACTGTTTATAACACTATTTGTTCTCCATTTAGTCTGCCTCCTGCTATTGAGAAAAATCAAATTAACTGCAGCCAAAGAAGTTATCTTGCATTACAGGGATGTTTTTCTTTTCCTTAAAGCAATTCTAGACTGGTGGGAATAATAACATACTAAAATAGAGCCATAAATGATGGTCAATATAGTATTTGAAAAATTACTTAAATTTTTTGTTCATTATAAGCACTATGATAGCATTTAAATACAGAATAACTATAAAAATGAGTGACAGGATGTATCAGAGCTCATGCAAGCCTTTCAGAGTTCTATAAAGTTATGCAGCTTTAGGATTTTAATCTCTCTTATGAAAATTGGAAACTAATATAGTGAGGGCATCTTTCTAAATATAAACCACTACACCTGCACAGCTCAAGACTATCAACTCAGGAAAGAGGGACAGAAACTGGCCCAAATGGCAAAGAAAGCATATTAAGTTCTCTATGCAGGCTGTAGAAAGGCAGAATAAGATGGTGCAGAAACAGCATAGACCAACCTAAATGATATCATTAGCTCACATGTAAACCAGTAAAAAACAAACAAAAAATAATGATATGATTTGTAGATGTATTTGAAAAATAAGCATGAAAAAATTGTGACATACCATGTCCTTGCAACCTTGATTTTGCTCCCTTGTTCATCTATCCCTTGTCCCAAGATGGAAGTCTCATGGGGAAAAATATCATTATCATGTGGCAGACCATGGACTAAGACAAGGGTATGGGCTGACCTAGAGAGTCTATGGACAAGTTTAACTTTTAGCTCATGAATTTGCAAACTAAACATTATTTTTTTTCATGTAGTCTCAGGTCACGGTGCTTGGTTATTTCTTTAAAGAAATGGCAACAACTGCTGGGTTGGCAAGGTCATGTCTTCAAAGCTCAACACATTAATCAATCTTCATCAATGCGTGGCTCAAATCCCACTTCTCAAAAAGAAGGTAAAAAGGGAATTTTTTGGTGCTCTCTGCAGGGTTTATTTTCCTTTCAAAACCTATTTGGGATTTGATTCATTATCTTCCCACTGGGACTTCTATCAAGGTTATGGAAGTGGCTCTGCAATAATACAAGGTGGGCCACACAGCAGACACCATCTTCGCTGTGGCTGTGTAGAGCCTTGCCCCACTCCACGCTGCGTTCCTGCCAACACCATGTCGGCTACTGGGCCACTTCAACCACACACCAAGAAGTCACACCACCATTTGACTTAAGCAACAGAAATAGATTCAGAGAGGAGAATTCACCATAGCAATTTTAACAGCTCTTCCCAAAAAGATTTGCTTGTTGCATATGAGCTCATCTCAGTGACATCTGGCAGCGTTTATGAAACAGCCCCGTCTCGTGTGGCCAACTGATGCCATAAATTTCAGTCACCCTTGCCTTTGAGAAATGCTAATAATGAAAACTCATCAAAGAGCAGCAATAATTTCTACTGCTGACTAGATGGATGCCTTTCTGACTACTCAAAATTAATGACAGATCTCAGGGTCTTAAAGAACAGCTGTCACAGAGAAATACACCTGCAAACAAATACGCAATATGCCTCGAAGTCTGATTTGCTATAGATCTAAAGCAGCAACTCTCACAACAAACTGGACCGATTACAAGAAGTTAACTAGCCTTCTGCATCATTTAAAACGATAAAACCAGAGAAAACACAGTGCAAGTATGCAAGTGAGAAGCTTAAAAGGAACTTAGTCCCCCCTCCAACAGTAAGAATGATTGATAGTCACATAGGTTATACACAAACCTTCACTGATGTCTAGTCTTACGGACGTTACAGAACTAGTTGCTTTATCACACAATTAAAAATTAGCTGTAATCCTCATACAAATTTGGGATTTCCCTCCCAGTATCACTGCTGTCACTAGGCAAAGCTTAAAATGACAGATAGCTAATTAAATGTAATAAACTTAAAAGACACGTTTTCAGGAGCTTGCTTGGCAAAGGATTTTAAATCTCCAGGACAGAAAAAGCAACTATGGGGGCAAGAAAGATCACTGTTACTATCAGTTTCACGAGCAATACCGTATTTAGTACTGCTCTTGAGATCTTATAGGCACAGTGGTGGGTGAGAATAGATATCTGTTTCCAAGTATAATAAAATTTCTCAATCAAGCACTTGAAGATAAATGCTTAGAAAGCAAGACCCATGTATATACCACATATACATGCAAAACTCAAAGACACACTCAATTAAAATGCCATGGTATCGAAGTCAACATAATTTTTCAGGGCAGCAGAAAAAACAGGGATGTGTTTAACTACTGCAAGGATTTGGGTTTGGATTGCATGTCAGTAATTTCACAATTACTGTCTGTCAGATGCTTTCTAGAAGGCTATAAATATTTCTGCTCCCAACAAACACTACATCACTGAGTCCGTGTAAAAGTGATGGTGCGCCACCTACGCAAGTTTTAGTAAACCAGAAAAACAGGGGAAAGCTAAAAGACCACATGAATTATTATTTTTTTTACAACATCCTTACAATGAGTTACAGCACATAAGAGCCTTCAGGTGCAATCAGAATGGAAATCACACTACATATGTAAATAAACCCCTGCAATACAGTAGTTTGCAATTACTTTAACAATACTGTTACTATTCAAAAATTTAACCGAATCTAAAATTAAAAGTATTCTTATTTATTCCCTTATTTTGAAGTAAAAATAAAATTGGAGTTAGAATTGAATGTACAGTGAGTAATTTAAGGATTTCAAATACTGCTAAAGCTTTGCTGTAATTTTTGCCAAAAAACACATAACAAGACTAGGACATGCAGTGTGTAGATGCAGACTCAAAGAAGTTCAAAATATTTCATAGAAAATACAGAGCGTACACTCAAACAGCCGCAGAGTGCCTGCATCACTGACAGTGCTGCACAACACATCATTAAAGTACTGTCAATACCCAGGAGTACCTACAAGTAAATATGATAGAAAATAATAGATTCAATATAGAAGAAACTAGCCACACAAAACTGTAGCTTTGAGTCTTTTTATCATTTACAGCACCATAACCGTTTATAGATAACCATGAATTAATTGAATGTCTTAACACTGGCTCCAGAAGTTGGCACCCATGAAAAGCAAGCTTTTTCATCTCACTTGCACTCATATCACCAACATCCCCATAACAAATTTTGTTTTTCAGATGTGGCCAGACAGCTTGCCCTCCGCACTATTATTCCCGGCTTTGGTTCTGAAATATACCCTACAGTAAACTGGACAACATCTTCCACTTTCAGTCTTCTCTTGACATTTTCAATTTTATACCTGCTGCTCAATATTATTCCTGAGAGCTACTGCTTCTTTATGTTTATTTTCATATTAAACCACAAGAGATAGTATTTTATTGATTTTTGTCATACAGAGATGTCTAATAAATTTTACTGCTTGGGCCTTCTTGCTTTGGGCTCTGTAGCGAGATAGACAATTCTCTCTTGTAAGATGAAGCTTTCTGTATGTTCTCTGTTGCAGAGACAGATGGTAAAAGGCCCTTCTAGATTTATTCTTTTTCATGTATTTACATTACAGCAGTCAAGAAAATATCCTGAGAGCCTCACAGGAAGATGTCATTGTGAATACAAAACTGAAGGCTTTCAGAAACTCATTTAGAAACTATACTATCAGCTGCACAGGTCTGTTTTCTTCATTTCTTCTAAAGTCAACTCATTTTTAATTAAGAAACACAATATTATTTTCACCATATCAAGTCTGAAAGCTCACTAGCAGGAACATGATGAAATAATATTTATAAAAGACCCCTAGATAAAAAGTGTCTCTTGTAGACTGCAACAATGCTAACCACGAGATTGGTTTTGGTGGTTTTTTTTAACGCAAATTCACCATTCAACTGGCCTAAATTAGATTAAAAAGGGGGCTATTTACAACAGAACACCGCAGTTATAATTAATGGCTCTCGGTGTTGCACTAGTAATCGGCCTCTCTCAGATGGACCCTGGACCCAGCTTGCACCTCACCCCGGTGGCTGATCCCCGAGTGCCAACGAGTGCCACCCGGTGTGGTTATTACCACCGTCCTGGCCCGGCTCAGGGACAGTTGGACCGTGCCCTGGCCACCGAGGTCCCTGCTGCGACCTGTGCTGCAGCCACCCCCACCTCCTGGCTTGTCTGCCCTTGTGCAACAGCCCCAGTTTTGCTTCTCCCTGGCAGCTGTGTAGGATCCTCCAGTGGGGAGTTCAGGGCAGGAGACTCACCTCCAATGCTCTGAAATACCACGTGAAGGCACTGACCTCTCTCTATAGTGAAGGCAAATGGGTTCTCTACTCACTGTTGACAAATTCAGAGGAGGAAAGTTATTTTTTCAAGAGCTTTCCTCTCCTGCAGACTACATCAGTCTTATCTGAATGGGGCCTCCATCGGTTAACAGTCAGCTGTATCTCAATCCCATTTAGTTAAGTCTCTCATTAGCTTAATACAACAATGCCAAAATAAACAGCTAAATATTCTTACTGTACTGCAAATTCTGCAACCTATATTTCCCTGTTCATTCTCCCAGTGGTTCCAGAGAGAGGACAACCCTGTAATATCCTGCTCAAACGCTTCCACATGAAGCTTGGTGTAATCCTCTAGATTAGGCAGTAAAAAAAGTTTATTGTAACACCTTCATATCTGCAGCTGTGTCAGTAATCCCGTCTAAATATGTAAGGAAGCAGTATAGTTGGAACCAGACAGTTTTTGCTACTATCTAGCCTATTTGTTCAAAACTAACCTGGGTGCCTTCACAAAAACTAGAGTTAGAGCTGGGTTCTCATACCCTACATCAGCTGAAAACAAAGGACTCTACTTGAAAAGTCTATTTAATCTAGCAGCATAACCCTGACCAACACAGAACAAGTTGTTTTCCACAAAACCTTTAGAAGACGGCAAGACCATCAATAACATCTAATGATTAATGGAAAACAAGTCTTAAAGCCCTCCAACACAAGGTAATAATTAAAAGAAAGAAACAGGAGAAACTCCAGTCCTCCTCAATGCCTTTCACTAAGTGGGAAGAAAGTAGAAACATAGAGTTGCAGCCTGAGGTGTTCCCCGAGACTACATTCACTCTGGAGCAGCTAAGAAATGGCTAAGTCTCATTGAGCACCTAAACCTCAAGTTACACTGTCCAGGAACCATTCTTCTCAGAGGCATTCCTCTCTCGCAGATAGCTGTTATCCATATAAAACTATTTTACTGATAAAACAACCTGAATAGTTTGATAACATGCAAATTCACTAGATAATTGAGCAGAGCCTCAAAAATCCAATTATTAAGTAATCAGAGCAATTATTCTGTCAAATGGTTTGTGAATTATGAGATGAAGGACTTGGCCCTCTCAAAATGCTTCTTTTTTCAATTTCTACATTACTAATGGGTAAGACTTTTGCACAGCACAATCAATGAAACCTGGCATTTGATGTCTGCCTGCAGGTTCATCTTGTCTTGTGCTGAATTTATCAGAAGACCTATAAAGCTAATGGTATTTTCCCACAGAACCATTTGGAAACTCACACGTTTCATTAGCTGCTCAAGACAGACCAAAAAAAAAACCACCAAAAAAAACAGGTCTCATCATCAACCAAAACACAGGAGGGGGGAAGGGGAAGGAGGAGTGATAGAGAGAAGCGGTATTTCTGCAGAATCACCTGTATCGAGCCAAGAAAACCTTGCTGCACAAATCTAGCACCCGAAAAACAATGTTCACAAATTAATCCCAAATTAATCCCAAAGCTGGGCTTTCACAAGGCTCTAACACGTTCAAATTCAGTTTTACGACAACAAATTCACACACTGAAGTCATTTTCCCACTAGAAACAGATTGGGAAATATGTATTATGCTGGAAGCAAATATGCCAGGGGGCTTCCTGTGTCTCAAATGCTCCAGTCCTGGTTAGCAACTATGAATTCAGAGGGACCACATGGAATAAATACACTTATCTGTAATCAAACTTGCACTGAACTACTTGATTTGGTTAGCAGCTATGTTTTTCACACTTTACTTACGGGAACAAATTCTCCTGCTCATTTGTAGACTGATGTACTGAGCAAAGTCCTAAAATTTATTTTAAAAACACCAGCAGTCAAAAGTCTTGTGCTGCAGAAAGGGCAGATGAAGTATTTGAGGATCTACCTCTTAAATCACTTCTGTAGCTAGTGGCAAACTAAAGCTGATATGGAAGTAATACATATATAAACCTGCAGGCTTTCAGAATGCTCTGAACATAATATAATTAGGAATGGGAGCTGGAAACGTGTATATGACAAAATATGTTTCCTGTGTATGTACTTCCTGGCTGTTACAGGTGACAAGAATCCAAATGCTAAAATTATCTATACCATAATTACTGTAATTTGTACTATATAAAGGTGAAGGCTATAATCACACGCTTGTATAATAGTGTTATAAGGTTTACACACAGATACGTATTCTAAAAATTACTACTTTATTTTTCTTTCAATATTTATGGAAAGATACATTACCAAGGCTAGAAAAGTTCCAGGCTAGAAAGTAAAAATTAAGGTCTGCCATTAGTTTAGGATTTATATTTCAAAAACCATTTTCTAAATGTTTTTCTATATAGTTATAATTCTTCCAGAGGTATTATTTTAATACACATCATGGCATTTCCTATTTACAGGCACATCAATGTGGCAAACAATTTTCATTTTACTCCATGCCAGCAAAAAAAAAAAACTTTTAGACTGTCTATGCATTCTTGGTGTTTGTCCAAATGTTGTCACATTAAATTTGTTACTCCTATTATGTTTTTCCATTGCATAAAAACAAAACTACCATACATATTCTTGATTATTTAAAAGAAAAAAAAGAAAAAAGTCCAAATTTGCTAGTTAATATCTCGAAACATCCTTCAGGTCCAGGCAGAACACATCAACAAGTTTATTTCTTCACTGGATCAAATTTTCAAACACAAAAATAAATCTTAAAATATTGTCATAGAATACGCTCACTAAGGATCATGGAGTTCCTAGAGGCTGAAAGAACTTGAACTAAGAATCCATATACAGACAAACCTAAACTTTCTAAAATAATGAGACAGAATTTGTAGCAAGATTTGTACCAACATGCTGATTACTATATGCTACACCCTGCTCTCTCTAGTACATGTAACCTGTGGTTTTAGATTGCTTCTTGGTCACAAGAGTTTCTAAACGGCAGCCTCAACAAAAATTGAACTTGTGAGCAGGCTGGGACTTTGGTCATCACAGAATCAAAGCTCTGGCTGAACAAACTAACTTTAAATATCATATTAGAAGTTTTTAATTACAGTTACTTACAGCTCTAGTGCTTTATACTACTTACAGTTGAACACCAGAAGCATCCAAACATCCAGAATTTTGCATTCAATGTGAGCATACTACCCAAATCTTACATACTAATTAAATATACGGTTACTGATGCCAGTAAATGAGAAAATCCAATGGTAAAACCAGCAGAGCTTCAGGTTGGCCAGCACTGATGCAACAAGCTTTGAATTTCCACTGCCAAACAAACTCCTAAGCTCCAGGAGCTCACTAGTTACATGGCAACTCGCTCACCAGCCCTGCAAGCCAAGTACCTCAAAGTTATTGCTTCCTCATCCTTTTCCCTTTCAAAGTAATCTCAGGAGATTAACATAAATTTTACATTTAATGGAACGCTACAGCTGCACAGTTACAAACCAGAATCAGAGCAGCCAGAGAGTCAAGATTCCAACTGAAATGCTGCCCTAAGTGCTCTACAAAGTCTGCTGCTTTAGCACTCTGGTCTTGGTTTAATTCCTCTATTTGTATTCTTCCTTAGGAGGGAAAACTGCACATCTCAGGTAAGACTTTTTAAAATAATTTAATAATTATATAAATACACAGAAATTACCTAATTATCCTTGAGACTAGCAGGAAAGAATAAAAATGTCCAAACCTCCACCAACCATGTCTTGAAAGTTAGTCCAAAATTGCATTTCTCTTTCAGTGATCCTGGAATCTCTTCTGGAATCTAGGGATGGTCTCCTAAAATTGATGGCTTCACCTCAAACCCATCCCCTCACCATTATCTGTGCCAGCACTTCCTGTTGAAGTTCTTCCTCTTCTTCCTTAACAAGAGCACCAGCTGTATGGACCACTTAAAAAGAAAATGGAGATTCCTCCCTGGCAGTCACCCAAGAAAGAAGTATGGAGGCAAAAGGAAGGACAGCGAGATCAGTCAGTGGTGGTTACGTGAACAGTTCATACCTCTTCATTCATCATTACCGAGCTGAATTACTCCTACACAATAAGTAGTACCAGAAAAGAATCTTAAAAAACCTTAAAGGATTACAAACTGGTGTCTGTTCTATTTTAACAGCAAACATATACGTAATATGTTGAGTGGCTGTGAGCAGTACGGATGGATGAAACAGGATCTGGCTTCACTGAGATACAAAACATTTCTTGTCTCTCTTCTCTGAGATGCAAAATACTTCCACTAAAAAATGGACAGACTATTTTAAAGTTTTGAAAAAATCTGAAATATTTAAGGGTATTTTTAAATAAGCTTGCAACAAATGTTTTGAGTTCAGTATATTTTCCAAACTATTCATATACTATTTCTAAAAAACTTGAGAAATATTTTCTGCTCTGAGTTTCATGCAATTCTTACAGATATGCAAACAAAAGAGCAGCCTGTTAACTCCTCCAGTTGACGAGAGCCTTGAGTTCACTCCAACAGACTGATAATCTGTTACACAAAGAGATTTTTGAAAAGGAAAGGATACGCTCTTCAAAAATAAATTAAAAAAAAAAAAAGAATATATAATTGATTGACACTATTGAGGAAAGCCTTTCCTCCAGAACGGTATGCTAAAAAAAAAAAAAAAAAAAAAAATGGAAACCAGACAGCATTTTTTCTTAACAGTTATAAAATACAAGCTTTGCTGTCCAATACTTAATGTATCTGAAAAACCCTGCCATCTGAGCAATACTCTTTAACCCTAACCTCCAAGATCCATGATATTTATGTGTTACTGCAATATATCGTGCACATTCATTTCTCTTGTGGGAATAGAGGATGGGGGTAGAGGCAGATCACATGGTAACTTTGGCTTCAAAGTTTAAGTTTATGTAGACATTCCTGCTGTTTCAGTCATGTAAGATGACAAAAACCAGACCAGCAGAAGGGGAAGCTGGGTCAATGACAACCTGAAATTCTTTTACAATTATAAACAGTCCTTTTGTGCTTTACACTGTGAAAGAAACAAATATATATTTATATCCAAACCTCCATACATCAAATACAAATACACAAATTATTACATTCTGTTGAATAAGCTAGAAGTCAATAGCCCTGGCACTCCTGCAGAAATCTTGCCTACACATGTCCTTATCTCCATTAATGAATCTATAAATGCAAGCATACTTTTTAGCTTCTCCTTGCCAGCTCTCCATGAATTTACCAATATTTTAAGTTGAGAATCACTACTAGTAATAAAAATGCCTCAATAATAAATGCTTCCTTTAACACCATGTAGAGATTTTTAAGCACACGGGAAGAGGTTTCAAGACTGGCAGGGAACTCCATAAGCAGAGCCTACAGTGAAAGCCCCACAAAACATGGCTTAAATGCCTGGATGCAAGTGAGAATTAAGGACCCCCACACGAAGGAGGGATTTCATAAACCTTGGGTTTGGGTAGAGCGAGATAAATAGACAACTGTTCCTCTGCTCTTCTTTGAAAGAGGGAAGAGCCAAAGTCTTAAGAAGGGACCCACTGACCACCCCAACAGTGCATCACTCAAACCTGCTGAACTAACAGAGATGGGAGAGTGAGTTTTCCTTCATAGCAAGACGGGGATCAGGAAGGGAAAGTTTTCTGCAGAAACCAGCACTCCTGTAGTATTTCGAAACTATGAACTGATAAGAAAAGCTGAAGGAGGAAAAAAAAGAAGAATCTTACTCTGAAACTTGTCACATCCCTATTAAAGACCCCAGTTGTTCCTGTTTCTGACTAGTAACAAACAAAAAAATATATCCATTACAGAGACTACTGCATCTGCAAATCAAGTATGGTCTTAATTAGAATTCAAAAAATAATAGAGTCATTAACAATCTAGTAGCGTAAGAAAGCTGAAGCTGGGCAAATGACAATCATGCAGACCTAAAAAAAAAACAGGCATTGTTAAATGCTTGGTACTCATCTGCCATTGGCATAATCTCACCCTGCTGCAGCTTCTTCAGTCTTTCAAAATTTGCATGTGACACATTTCAATTAGATAATCAGTTGTCAGCAGCCACTTAATTACATCAGAAGAAATGTGCAGGTATATAAAAACCATGGCATATTGTAAGACTGGAAGACATTAGATAGTTTCTGCTTCTGAAAGAGATACTTCTTTTTTTTAAACCTTCCTAATAAATCAGTTTGCCAATACATTCCTTTGGGAATTCAGTGGCGGCAACAAGAAATGCAAGATCAGCAAATTATTAAAATACTGATGTAGTAACTCAGAGCTGAGTACTAATGAGCTGTAAAGTTCACTTCTAAAAGCAGGACACATACATCAAACACATCCACAGTATTTTTGCTGTTCATTATAAATATTAATGTAGAGTTGGAAGGTAAACGACGCAAAATAAAATTCAACTCTGATGGATTCTTGTAACATTCCTTTTAAGGATCAAGGTTCTTTGGAATAATATGCACTAATTAAGGAAGCAACTTTGCCAAGTTTAGTATTAAAATGTATTTTAACATTTTGGTTAATCCTAAATCAGGTCAATGACACACGAGCAGAAGCAGACAGATGATTTTCAATTTACCAAACAAACTGAACTTCTATTCATGTTGCAAAACTAATCCAAAATTGCCATAAATTAAGGCTATTTTAAATAAAGGTAGAAATATGGGAAGCTATTGATCATTCACGTATGTAACACTGATAATGAAATTCCTTCAAAGAAAACAAACACCAAATCTTTACTACAGCGCATGATGTTATGTGTTTCATCCATCACAATGCATTCTTCCCCTCTGGTGAACAACGACACAGTAGTTTGTAGAAATACTGACAGGTAGAAGAAACCAACTGCATATTAGCTAGGTTTCTTCTGCCCAACAAACCTGCCATTTCCTTGTGGTGCCCCAAGTCTCAAATCAGGAGTAGACACAACACAACAGCCTGTACTACGTAAAATAGAGAAGACAACATCAATACTGCAAAGATTTCCAAAACATGTGCTTAAGTGACAGTACCTATCTAAAAACAGTAGATGACGTGATCAAATGCTTCTCTCACTTCTCCTGAACTTTAGCGTGCTTTGTACTTGGCAAAGATTTGCACACTTGGACCTCACTGATAATTTATTGAAGGCTGTTGTGAAGTAGAGGCTCAGTAAAGGCTGGAAGAAGATACTACTAAGATCTTTTGTTTCAGAAAGTAACATGACTAAACATTTCTTTCAAGTTTATTAGAAGCCAAAACATGTTAGTATGCTTCTCCAAAGAGTATCATATTTTAGGGAAAGTTATATTGGCAAACTTTTAAGACTTTTAATTTGTGTATTTGCCGTTACACAAATTGTTGAGAAGGGAACAGATAATTTAAGAAAAGATACTATAATGTGTTTCTTTTGTGGAAATTATAAATTTTTCCATGTGAACCGTTAAACCAACAATTCCATCAATGTACTCTAGATGTGAATCTCAGTAAGTTTACCTAAGTCACAGACATACGGCAACACAGAAGTATCAATAAGAAATAAACCGGCACATTAAACTAGAGAATGTATTGACCTTGCAAGCATGACCACAATCAGATGAAAAAAGCTAAAAAAAAAAAAAAAAAAAAGGTAAAAGAAATTGTCTATACAAGATATTATAAAATGAGTGGTGTAGAGAATGAAAAATATAACAAAAATCCACAGGAAAAATATTAATCATGAACTAATAATTACAATGATAACAATTTCAGCTGGTAAAACTCCAAGATGAAGAAAACTACGCACCTTTGCTCTAGACTAGGATTTTTTTTCTCACTAGTATGGTCTTGGATGCTGGACTTTATTTTGACCTAGTGTCCTGGATTTGAGTGAGTGGTGGGGTTTTTGGCAGCAGGGGAGGGGGCTATAGGAGCAGCTCCCCTGGGAGAAGCTTCTCGAAGCTCCCCCAGCTCCAAGTCAGCTCCACCTCTGCACCAAAACTGAGCCCATCAGCTGCACCTCTGCGATAACGTATTTAAGAAGGGACGTGGTGAGGAGCAGTGGGACTGGTGAGGAGGAGTTGGGGCAGCTGCGTGAGCACCAAGGTCAGTGGAGGAACGGAGGAAGAAAGGAGGGGGGAGGTGTGCCGGAGCAGAGACCCCCCTGTATCCTGTGGGGAGACGGCAGGGCAGCCCCCCCCTGCCACCATGGAGATCTACGGTGGAGCAGACATTGATTTATGGCCTGTGAGGGGCCTCTCTTGGCCAACCAAGATGACTGTGCCCGGAGAAGGCCGGGGTCTCATGGGAAAAGGCAGCCCCGCTGCTGTAATTCAGCGCTGGGAGGATTGCAGCATGCGGGGGAGTCCCACGCCGGAGCAGCTCGGGAAGGGCTGCAGCCGTGGGAGGGAATCCAGTCGGAGAAAGTTTGTGGACCCACGATGGAGCAGTGTGGGGAACGCTGCGGCCCGTGGGAGGGACTCATGCTGGAGAAAGTTTGTGGAGGACTGTCTGCTGTGAGAGGGGGACCACGATGGAGCAGGGGGAACAAGTTCCAGAAGCTCCCCTCATCAAAGAAGGAAGAAGCGGCAGCACTGACTGCGCCCCCCATTCCCTGCCCCTGCGCCACTGGGGGAGGAGGTAGAGATATCGGGAGCAGAGCTGAGCCCGGGAAGAAGGGAGGGGTGGGGGGAAGGTGTTCTCAAGATGTGGCAATGCTTCTCACTGTCCTACTCTGTTAAGTGTTGTTAGTGTCTGTAATAAATCTATGTTCTTTTTCTCTTCTCCTAATGAGTCTGCCTTTTGTCCATGACCATAAAGTGTGATTTGCCCCTCCCACTCCTATCTTGAACCCCAAGCCTGGCTTATTTTTCCCTTCTCATCGCTGGGGGGGAAGGGAGGAGTGAGCGGCTATGTGGTCCTCAGTTGCCCTCTGAGCTCAAACCACGACACCTATTAAAACCACTCCTGTGTTCTCATGGTTCTTCCAAAAAAAAAAAAAAACCCAAAACAAAACAAAAAAAAACACAAACCAAAACCCCAAAAACAGAAAAAAAAAAAAAAACAAAAACAAACACACACTCCCTCCTATTAACACCAAAAAAGCCTGAATTTGTACTGTGAATCACAAATGCCTCAAATGCTTGATTCAGAAAGGGTGACATTAATATGCTGCAGCATACAGGACATTTAATAGTGGTTTTAAGAACATCAGATTCCTCCTGAATCTGATTACTACATACAAGAAAAACTCTGATCTCCCTCTGACATAACTGTAAAAGCCAAATTCAGTTGTTCCTCAATTTACTGTCAGGACCGATAACAGACTCTGAAAAAGGCTACTCAAACACATTTTCCTAAATGGGGAAGATCAGTCTGCAGAGAGATTCAGGTGGCCCTTTTCTATTTCAACTGGATGACTGCCTAGATGTTCTTTCAAGAGTTAGATGCAATTAGCATATTACTGTTGACAGACTATAACATCCAAAATAAAATGGCCATTCATTCAAATGAAAAGTATGATACTGATGTTCATTCAAAAATAGTATTTTTAAAAGCATCTGTGGAAAGCGAACGTTTCAATTTTCCATACAGAACTCATTTTTACCTTTAAAAGTTTTCTGACAATCAGAAAAGATTATCTAATTTTCTTTTTCTTCTTTTTAAAAAAGAACCTTTTCCTTAGTTATTTGGTGCATGGTAATTTCCATTTCTAGTTTTGGAACTGGAATTATCTTAAGGCCCAGAATCTCCACAAAACACAGATCTACATATTTTACTCTTTAAAACTCAAGGTTGTTCCATGCTCAATAAACTTCAGCTTAAAGAATACAACAGTGAAGACCAAGAAAGCATTTGCACACTATTGCATCTCTCTCTCTCGGACACATTAATGGTTTTTAATATATTGCCCATGAATATACGGCCCAGGCTTCTTTAGTTGTGCTAACTCAAACCAGGATCACTTCCACTGCTTGAATGATTTATTTCGTCTAATATCCAAGGGAACAAGTAGAAGAGAAGCAAAATGTTAATAAATAAGAGTTAGATGTGGAAACCAAGAACTGTAATTCTAAAAATGCTCACTCCAATGAACTGAAGCTTTGTCAGGCACAGCTCTTCATATCCTGAATGCCCAGAGTCTCTGAGGTGGTTCAGAAAGATCAATTTTCCATTTTGCAGAAACCTGGAAGCCACTATTACGAAAAGGTAGCTGTGGAACAACGCTCTTTTAAATGAGGTGTTGTCAGGATGACATGATTTGACTGCAAGTATCTTGCAATGAACAAAACAGCAACCTCCAGGGAACGACACCAGTCAGCAGTAAAGGGAATTAATGGCTAGAGGCAACACATGGAGTCACAGTTTCACTGCAACATCTATCCTATATCTAGCAGCCCTGGAGTTTTAAAGTGCTGAAGGGCTTGCCAATCTTACTAGAAGCATATAGTTGAAAGGAATCACAATCACAGAAAAGTTTGGGTTGGAGGGGACCTTAAAGGGTCATCTAGTCC
The DNA here is from genome assembly GCF_018691265.1 of Tyto alba. Lineage (NCBI taxonomy): Eukaryota > Metazoa > Chordata > Aves > Strigiformes > Tytonidae > Tyto > Tyto alba. The sequence continues at coordinate 759,749 of NW_024881278.1, read as the reverse complement.
AACCTCACTGCAAGAAGCAGGGACAACTAGACCAGGTTACTCAGAGCCCCATCCAACCTGGCCTTGAATATTTCCAGGGATGTGGCACCTATCATCTCTCTGGGCAACCTGTGCCAGTGTTTCACCACCCTCATTGTAAAAAATGTCTTCCTTATATCTAGTCTAAATCTACCATCTTTTAGATTAAAATTATTACCCCTTCTCCTGTCACAACAGGCCCTGCTAGAAATCCCCCCTGATCATCTTTGTGGCCTTCCCTGGACACACTCCAACAGGTCCGTGTCTCTCCTGCGCTGAGGGCCCCAGAGCTGGACACAGCACTGCAGGGGGGCCTCACCAGAGCACAGTAGAGGGGCAGAGACACCTCCCTCAACCTGCTGGCCACACTTCTCTTGATGTAGTTTAAGATTACAGTTGGCCTTCTGGGCTGTGAGCGCACAGTGTTGGCTCGTGTCCAGTTTTCCATCCCCCAGCACCCCCGAGTCCTTCTCCACAGGGCTGCTCTCAATCCCTTCGCACCCCAGCCTCTATTGGTACTGGGGGCTGCTGCAGCCCGGGTGCAGGACCCTCCACTTGGCCTTGTTGAACCACACGGGCCCACTTCTCAAGCTTGGCCGGGTCCCTCTGGATGGCATCCTGTCCCTCAGCTGTGTCAACCACACCGCTCAGCTCGGTGTCATCTGCAGGCTTGCTGAGGGTGCACTCAATCTCACTGTCTATGTCACTGATGAAGACATTAAACAGTACTGGTCCCAGTACAGACCCCCTAGGGACACCACTTGTCTCCGACCTCCATTTGGACACTGAACCATTGACTACTACCCTCTGGATGTGACCATCCAACCAATTCTGCATAAACTGAACCGTCCACCTATCAAATCCATGTATTTCCAATTCAGAGAGAAGGCTGTTGTGGAGGACCACATCAAAGCCCTTATAGAATTCCACACAGGCAACATCCATAGCTCTTCCCTTCTCTACTGATGTAGTCATTCCATCACAGAAGGCCAATAGGTTGGTGAGGTAGGACTTGCCTTTGGTGAAGCCATGATGGCTGTTCTCAAATCACCTCCCTTTTTGAGTAAAAATCTTTCAAAAAATTTATTTTCAAGTCTCTACTTCCACCTTCACCTGCAAAAGAAGTCTTACCAAAACTTACCTCAGGATACTTCAGTTTTAAAGTCTTATGCATTTCTCGAAAACGACTGTACCGCCTGAATACTGTCCATGTCTCATCCAGGACTGTTATCTATATCAGACAATATAAGAAGAAGAAACAAAAGTAAAACCACACAATGCACCACACTAAAACCCATGCAGTATAGAAGGTTATTAGGGTAAAACGGGCAATTCTTAGTTCCCTTAAGCCCATAAGCTTTTAAAGGTTTACTTAATTTTTCTTTCAGTACAGTGACAGAACTATATTTAATAAGAAGCACTGATTGCAAAGCAAAAAACCTCAACGTATTTATTCTCTATTCCGGAGTGGTTTGACAAGGCTGTAAACACATTAAAATAAACTTGGTGCAGTTATGCAGCTCCCAGCATTAAAATCAGTGGGTGTTCCTTTAATGAATAAATAACTGCCAGCACAAGTACAGTGTAGCTTCTCTATACATTCACAGAAATCTATATTCTCATGTACACACACACACACATATATATAGATATACACAATTAATAAATACACATTTCCTGGACATACAGAATTCATTATCACATAGACTGGGATTCCAATTTGCAGGGTTATATAAATTATATATGCCAGCTTTCAGTAAAAGATATTCCTTTACAACACTCTTGGTTTGTGACATCAATATGTTGATGAACTTCCCATTTATACAGGAAGTTTCATTAAAATTAACATAATTGCTCCTGTGAATAAAGTGCAGAGCAACAGCACTGAACGGGGGAGGGCAAGCCAACCTTACCATCGGTTACTCACAAAGTCCTCACTGGAACTGAGAAACCAACAAAAATTTCAGGGAAAGAAAATTTTTCACTGTCTGAAATTAGATGAAATGAAAGCAATTTGTAAATGGGTCACGAAAGTGATGTGACTGGAGCCTCTGGTTTTACAGTGGAGTCTTTCTGTAGCTCTGGTGATCCAAGGCTACCCAGAAGCAATGCTACAGGGAGAGGTAGGCATTTTTCTACATTGACTACTAGAGCTGGACAAAGCCAAATGGCATTGCCTAAACCTAAAAAGACTGTTCTTTTTTTCATTTAACAGGCTTAACGTGATATTACCTCTGCCTAGCTATGATTTTATGGAGGAAGATCAAAAATAAGAATTTTCATAAAACACGTTTCACGACACGGGCTTTTTAATCTTAAGGAGACTCCTAAAATTCACATGTAGTTCCCTCACTACTGTGCATACCAGAAAGTTACGGAGGTAAAGAGAGTTGCAATGGATTAGGATAACACGAGTAGGAGAAATCAGAGCAATAAAGCCAGAGGAAACCAGCATCCAAGCACGATTGTTGGTAACCGCTACCACGCTCACAACAAACTCATGTCTGGTCCACCCTTCCCCATCCCCACTGCCTTTGCTGCTGGATACAGAACAGGGAAACTGGGGGAAGTGTTTTACAAATCTAAAATTCTTGTGTGTTTTATGACATCAGGAACCAGGTTTGGTTGAGTATTTTTCTATTTTTAACTAAAAGATGTAAGTGAACAAAACTGGCTTCTCAAAACTTCTCACAAACATTAAACACAGGTTATTCTAGCACATGTCCACAATTCAAATTCATTATTTCTGATAAAAATCATCTTTCATGTCATCAGTAAGCTTGATAACTACTAGGACATCTGCATGATGGACTGTATTCCCTCAATATATTGTTAACAGTGTCTCAAACTTCACAAATCATGTGAATGGATTTAACATGTCTAGGCAGGTATAAATTTTAAAAGTTACTACTCAGGAATATGCATGTTACACTTATCTCGATTAATTACTTTAAATGGCTTTGTGATTTTAAAGTTCAAGTAAGTATTAGAGTGCAATAGATAATCATAAAATAAAGATGCTACTCATTCCTGCTTTCTTTTTGCTTTAATTCTGTTAATATTTTTGTGAAATCTTGCTGTGATAATTTGATGTGCACATGACCTTTATTCAAGAGTGACCTCTTTTTTCCATAGGGTTTCCACAGAATCATGCTTTTAGTGGAGCAGCCTCACACAAAGCATCCAGGACTCTTCCAGCTACACAGCCTGGGGAAGAGCACGTATGTCAGCTTGCCAATCAATAGCTAGCTGTGCATCTGACAGCTGTATAGGTGATAAGGTGGTACCAAACTTACACAAATCAAATTGCCTGCAGCCAATTATTTATTAGCTTTCTTCTACAAAGGTTAATAAACAACTTGTTACAGATGGACAGGAAGGAAAACAGCAAAGCCATATACCAGTGCTGCCTAAGAAGTGAAGGTTTTCCCTAGAGCATTCCCTGAAAGCTTGGCTTTACCTGACTCGGTCCCTGTCATCCTCTGCATTTGCTTTCCTAATTGTCCTGGGTTGAGTGAGCAGTGGGGTTTTTTGATAGCAGGGGAGGGGGCTATAGGAGCAGCCCCCCTGGGAGAAGCTTCTCAAAGCTTCTCCAGCTCCAAGTCAGCTCCACCTCTGCACCAAAACTGAGCCCATCAGCTGCGTCTCTGCGATAACGTATTTAAGAAGGGACGTGGTGAGGAGCAGTGGGACTTGTGAGGAAGAGTTGCTGCAGCTGCATGAACACCAAGGTCAGTGGAGGAACGGAGGAAGAAAGGAGGGGGGAGGTGTGCCGGAGCAGAGACCCCCCTGTATCCTGTGGGGAGATGGCAGGGCGGCCCCCCCTGCCACCCATGGAGAGCTACGGTGGAGCAGACACTGATTTATGGCCTGTGAGGGGCCTCTCTTGGTCAACCAATATGACTGTGCCCGGAGAAGGCCGGGGTCTCATGGGAAAAGGCAGCCCCGCTGCTGTAATTCAGTGCTGGGAGGATTGCAGCATGCGGGGGAGTCCCACGCTGGAGCAGCTCGGGAAGGGCTGCAGCCGTGGGAGGGACTCACGTCAGAGAAAGTTTGTGGAGGACTGTCTGCTGTGAGAGGGGGACCATGATGGAGCAGGAGGAACAAGTTCCGGACACTCCTCTCACCGAAGAGAAGGGAAGTGGCAGCACTGCCAGCATCCCCATTCCCTGCCCCTGCGCCGCTGGGGGAGGAGGTAGAGATATCGGGAGCAGAGCTGAGCCCGGGAAGAAGGGAGGGGTGGGGGAAGGTGTTCTCAAGATGTGGCAATGCTTCTCACTGTCCTACTCTGTTACGTGTTGTTAGTGTCTGTAATAAATCTATGTTCTTTTTTTCTTCCCCTAACAAGTCTGCCTTTTGCTTGTGACCATAATGGGTGATCTGCCCCTCCCAATCCTATCTCGAACCCCAAGTCTGGCTCATTTCTCCCGTTTCATTGCAAGAAGAGAAGGGGGAAAGAGTGGCTGCATGGTGTTTGTCTGCCAGCCAGGCTCAAACCACAACACCGATTCTTGTAATGAGACTAGGAGGTAATACATTGCAAAATTTAATTACTGTTACTGCTGATACTACTGGAAAATGAATTTCAAAGCTAAACCAAATATTAATCAGTCCCCAAAGCTCAACAATAATGTTATTAGGATCAATAGGAGAATTACAGCACACCTGACATAGCAATAGCATTTTCAGAACAGGACCTTTTACTTCTACAGCTGATCCAGGCAGTTTGGGCTGAGATTCTTTTCCCACACTTAAAAAAGCTGTATGACTGACTATATAGGCTGTGTATGTATGGGACCCAGACATATGCAGATCCTCGAAACAGGAGCAAGTAAGGCAAATTTGAAAAGCTGTTTACTTGTAATTTACTAATATAGTAGTTAAAAATTTTTCTTAATTAAAAAAATAAATGGTTGAGTAAATCTGTAAGACAGATTTTCAAAATATTCTTATCTAGGCAGTTACGTGATTCTAGACCTGCCTCAGAATTGTGACTTTTATTCAAGCACACCATTTCCTATGTAAAACTTGTAAATTTGAAAGGAGATGCTACAGTCCTGTCTCCTTAACTTGTTCTGCATGATGACTGACAGAAAATAACCCAACAGACATTTTCAATTTATTTCACTGTAAAGAACATCATAGAATTTGTTCCCCCTCTGCCCCATGGAAATTAAAGTAAAACCTCTGCAGAGAAAAAAAAAAAAAATCCACCTAATTCTGAAGCAATTAGAAAGAACTAAAGAATAGAACATGGCCACCTTACTTATCTGAGCTGGTTAAACTGGCTACACTGATTGTGAAAACTCAGATTTCTCTAGATGGACCTTGCTGAAACTGTTCCTCACACTGTCTATGAATACAGTATCCAAAAAGCTAAAAAACTTGCAGAAGGGATTTATGCAGATCTACTTCCTGGAACCTTTTTTTATTTATTATCGAGGGTAATAAACCAATAGATTTGAGAGAAGATTGGGCTTTTTTTTTTTTCTAATTTAGGTAGATATGGGTCATGAATTGTTCTCTTGAAGAACTACATATCAATGAGCACTGCTTCTGCCTTAATCCAATTCTATAATAATTTGCTGAGCTCAGAATGAAACTTTGACTGGAAACATAGACATTTTGAGCAGGCCCACCACAGCACTTGGCTGAACAGAACTGTGACCAGTCCCAGAGAACAGTACTGCTTCGGGGTGCATCTGTCTGGATCTTCTCCTCTATAGAACTCGCCAAAGACGACTGAAAGGCTTTGAAACACAAGAAGCAGCCAGTTTCGAAAGAATATCAAACAGGATAGATAAAATAAGAGAACTCAGAAGAACAAGGGAAAGCTGAATAAAAGTGAGCAGGCTTATCAGCTTTCCCTCTTGTCAGAGGGCCCTGCAGGGCTGTGCTTGACTGCAGGCTCTGCTTCCCTCACCTGCTGTCGGGAAACCCTGTGTGCCTCTGTGCGAGCGGGACTTCCCCCATCCCTGCCGCCTCGCTGCTCCTGCCGCTGTCCCGCCTGCAGCCACAGGCACCGTCTGGAACAGCTGCCAGTGGTCTTATCGATGCAAAAGCTCTTCCCACATGCTGTTTCTAGCACAGCCCTGTCTGAGTATCTCGTGTATCACAACAACATGAAAGGAAGAGGAGAATACAGGAATAGTTTTCCGGTACTCTAATTCAGCTCTAACATAAATATGTTCAGACTTGATTAAGTTACTACTGTTTCACCATCTCTTCAAAGACAACAAACAAAACTGTCACTCAAATGGAAGTTTTCTTGGAAACGTATCTATTCATACAGAATACTCAACAGCACATCAGCATAAGCAGCTCTGTGACATCTCTTGCTGCAAAAGAAGCAGGTGCTATTTTAACTCTAATGAAGTATGGTTTTGTTTCTATTTTGAACTCTCTCCGTGAGTTTCTCATGGGAGTCACTCAAACATCTTAAAGTAGGATATCTATCCAGTGGAAGAACCTGAACAGACAGACCATATTGCTGGCCCATTCCCAAATGTTATATACATCCACATGGACAAGATGCCAAACCTGCATTAAAAAAAAATCTTTTTGGATGGTACATTAGGGTTGAAAGACTTACAAACTGACCATGATGCTGCCAAGAAAAGTGGAACTCATTCCCTCTCTTTTGGCATGTAAAGGAAATAAATATACAAATTTCTTTGCAATATGCAATGGTAAAGGTTGTTACACACAGAAATTTGTTATATTTGTTCCTATATACAGCAGTATGCCAGGATTTAACTACAAATACAATGACTAGGAACATCTGATGAATAAAATACTTCTGAGATACCTAGGATTCAATGGTTTAACAATTCAACTCAATCATCTCTTGTCCCTTTGTTAGATTTCAAAGTGCTGCTACATGCAAATCAGTCAGCTATCCATTTTCCCAAAAGCAAGAGGAACCTTGGTGAAGAAAGCTTATTTGGGAGCTAGCAAAGGACATGAGATTAAAACCACCCAGCCCTTCCCCAAAACTTACACATACTCTGGTATGAGATCACCTGAAAATAAACTTGAATAAGTAGAGTAAGGCTGAAATAGGGAATTATTTCAACAACTGATGTTGTATCCTGACCCACTGAGAAGGGATGAAATAAACAGGTACGTGTTCTCTCCTCTCTGCTCTGTTTTCCTACTTTCCTGATTGTCAAGGAAAAAAAAAAAAAAAAAAAAAATCGCTCTACCACGTATTCTGATTTCCCATCGAATAAAAGTAACAGGAGCTGAAGATTAATACAGATGAAATTAGAGCAGGGAGTTCTGCAGGGGAAAGATTTGAAATAGAAAAGTTTGTGGAAGAACTTTAGCTTGGAGGCAGATCCTGACCACAGCAAAAGCAGTGCACTATGAGATACAGAGACCTGGAGGCAGAGCATGAACAGTTGATCGATTTGTGTAAGTGAATGACTGTAAGAAACATCCCAAAGACAGCCAAACTAAGATCCATAGCAGCTTCAATATTTAGTGCTCTATGGAAGTTGACAGCAACAGAATACAATTATTAAAGTGATAGCCCGTTCCCTACCACATATGTCATCCATTTCTTTGCTTTGAACTTCATCAAAGCAGCTATTTAAGCAGCAGTTTCTTTTAGAGGCAGCCTAGAAATGGCTCAGGAGAGGTAGAAAAGATGGTACTGCAAGTACGACAAAAGAGAACAGCCAGTCCATACACACCACTCTTAGCCAGCGCATCTGCTATTTCCATGCCATTACTGAGGTTAGGTTGCAAGCCTCGCTTCTCACAGAAGCAAAATACAAGCAAAAGAACTGCTGAAGCCTAGTTCCATATGCATTTGTGTCTCTCATTGGTATATCCTCTTGTTCTCTCCTGGTTATGAAACCCACCCCTTTGCAACATTTTTGTCCTATTGCATTTCCCTCCAGATAAGTCCAAATCTTCCTGCACATACTCTTTAACCGTCCCTTCACCCTAAGATCTTGCAGCTGCTTACATGGGTTTTAGGGATGATGTGAGAATATTTGGAAAAGAAATCCACCAACTTACTAAAAAGATAAAACACTTCTTTACTGTATTTACCTTCACTAACCATCACCCAGTTTAGTAAATCCTGTGTGCTGAAAATAGTTGGTGGCTGAAAGAATCCTTGGGGAAGTTTTGTACATGCTTACCCTTCTCTCAGTGTCTCCATGGCTCTGGGCTTTCAATGGCTCCAGGAAATTCAAAGTTCATAAGGCAAAAGGATGTATTCCATTCACAAATTGTGCAACATGTTTTGAGATGAAAATTTAATTAGATCAAACAGACCTAAGATTGCCCATCTTAATAAAGGCCTTTGTAAAAGAGAACGTAAGCATAGTTCAAAAATGGTCCTGTACACTGTGAGGGCAGGTCACTCCAGCAACTTACACCAGCTAACGAAGCATCTGGCAGTGCATTCAGTGAAGACAGCTGCCAATTCTGTCTCTGATGCCATGTACATCAGTTATACTACATGTTCACATGCACCGAGAGCACATTTCTAATTAGACTTCACATTGGGCTTTGAAAAAACACTGGCTTAGTACCAGAGGAAACATACTGAATATGCATTTTTTTCTGGCATTTCTGCACAGGTTATCAACAGAGGAAGCTACTAGAATGGAGAGGAAGCAGATAAGAGTTTGGAGAAGCAAGACCTTGGGAATACCCAGTGGGAAGAATCAGAACAACAAAGAAAGCCCAAAATGAATCAAGCTTTTGTTGGGGCTACGTGCAAAATACTTTAACTACACTTTCATTATTACAGGTAAACATTTCAAATCTAATCATCTGCTATACCTGACACTTGCATCTCAATAAAGGGCTTTCCTATAGCCAACATGCATTTAATCCTCATCTCTGCAACACTTTCAACTGAATTATTTGACACTGGATCTGGAACTGCTCACTCCAAGAGTCTGACCGCCAATCTCCTCTGTATGATCGATCCAACTGGGAAACACCTGTCTTTACAGCGTCCTATATTGTGCATGCCTTCTCACCACCTCTCTCATGCAACAGTACTGAGACCACTTAGGCAACGGAAAGAGAACCAAACATTGCACTTAGTGGGACAGAACCATTTCATTGGGGTTAGTAAGGTGATTTCTGGAGCGTGCAGATTCTCAGCTGCATTTCCAGCTGCCGCCTTCATCTTTGCTAACTGTGATACTGTCACAGTGAACACCGACGGCTGGACAGAGCAAACTAGGAACTACTCGGTTTTAAACAAAAGATATTTTACTATTATTATTGTTACTATGATGCTACTGTTGTACAAATGCAAGCAACATGTGTACAGAGACTCCAAACATTACAGAGAAGCAACTGAAAAGCACTTACCTTTATTTCAAACTCATAGTGTTCATCCTTTCCCTGCCCACACAGGACATAGCGTGGAATACTAATTTTAACTGGGTCCTTTAGGTCGTCTGGATTTGCTCCCAGTGAACGACAGACCATCCGCTTTCATGTGCATACCAAATAGGGAGAACAAAGGAAAACCAAAATCACTACATAAGGAAAAAAAGAAAAGAACTTCACTAAAAATGAGAAAATGTTCTTGGCCGGAAAAGCAGGGAAAAAGAGCTCGGAGGAGGCAGCAATTATTTCTAAAATGAAGGAATTATTCGAAAACAAAGTGGGGCTCCTTTTATAAGCAAGCGCTAGCATTTTGTTATGCACGAAAAATTTAAGGTGAAGCATCTTCAAAAATACTGCTTTTTCTCTGAAAAGGCATTTTCAGCTTAGATATCAAAAATAAGGAAGAGAGAAGACTTTGTATTAACCCTCTAAAAAAAAAAATTAAAAAAATATATGAATCAAGCCTTCACAGTCAGCTAAATTTTTTGTATGTCTTTATATAACAAAACTCTTCACAATATCATGCAAAGCTGCAGAGGATTTAGGCAATTCCGAAAGCTCTTAGATTTAAAAATCCAAACTCATTTTATAATTAAATCAGGTATAGATAACATAGCAATCCACTGTCAGAAGTTTCCTACTATTTTCTTTAAAGCATATCTAACAGAAAATTTGACTATGATAAATTTGCGTGGTCTGGACAAAACAATATATAAAGGCATTTGTAGTGAGGGCACATTCCTCTGACTAAGAGCCAGATGGAATCTGTAACTCTGAAGTTATGTCAAAAATAAAGTATTTTTGCAACTGAAAAAGTTAATGTTTTGCAACGACTGTGTCCAAAAGTAGCATAAGCATTTACAGTGAATAAGAAACTGTCTTTTAAGAAGTCCTCCACTATCTCAGTTGAGCGTATTTGGTCTGGAAACTTCAATAAACTTGTACTTAAAAAATAACAGCGCCATGACAAATGTAAGTTAACAATAACAAAAAAGATTGAAAAACTAACACTTTGAAGTTAAGACCATGTTATATGTTTGTATTTAGTGATGCTATCCATCACTTGCTCTGTAACTGTATTCCCAACATTCATTTTCAATCTTTTAGCAACTACCATGAGACATGTTGCTTGGTCAGAATTCTTCAGTCTTGACCAATGTATCTCCAAACGTGAATACGGCTCATGCTTCTCACCAACACTTGGCTTCTTTCTAGCAATTCCTAGTAACTTCTAGTACATGTGATACTGTGTAGGAGCTGAAGAAAAGTCTGCAACTTGTTCATAAAGCCTCTCTGAATGCTGCCTGTTACAGAGAGCCTGTTGGCATCCTCATCTGGCTCTTGGGAAGGGAAGGCTGTTATTTCATTAACAGTCAGTTATAAATGCTAATGTAATTTCCCTTAATGTTAGCATTAAGAACAGTGAAAAATAAAACACAAAGGATGTGACTTTTAGTTCCAATTAACTGACTTTATCAAGAAAGTGTTTTCCACAAACTTTCTTTTTTTCAGTGAAAATACAAAAAAAAATTGTGTTTGAATGGAAAAATATTTTTAGTGACCTTTGTTTATACAACAAATATTTTCTCCTATTCCATTTTGGCCTTCATTCTCTTCTCCTTATGTTACTGGCTTTTCAACTGAAATTCATTTCTGGAGCATAGAAATCTAAGCAATTCTTTCCTTGCGGGAAAGAGTTCATTGTCATGGCAACAATATCATCTGTTTTAAAACAGCAATAAAACCATAAAGTAACTCTTAAAGCCACCTCTGTCAACATGTAATTTATTAGCAGTCATTTTCAGAGAACTATTACAAACAGCTAAGAGTCAGAGAGGAAAATAATCTAAAACACAAAGTGTTGTGAAAAATGCACCCCAATACATTAAATAATGTTATGATATTCATAACCATCGACCATTATGTTATGTTTAACTTACAGTAGAATAAAAGATATTGCTGTTAAGTCATTTTTCATAAAAGTGCAGAACATTCACTGAGTTAGATTTGAAAATAAACACAAAAGAAGGAAACCATGCTATCAGGAACACAACATGCACAAACAGTTAACTTCGGGATATAATCTGAAAAGGAATTAGTTGCAGAAATTGCTGAGCTTTAACAGCCTTGATTAAAACAGTCCTCCCAGATAGTGCCGCTCAGTGTTAACTTTCAGCAAGGCTCACAAGAAATGCCTTGGTGATGTCAATGAGGGAGCTACTCTCGAACCAGACTGACACAAGGTTACGCTCCAACTCATCACCACTCTGTCTGCTCCACGTTCTGTGCGATATTTGTGTGCACTTCTTTTGTTAAAAACAAAAACCGTACCTCAAAATAATGTGACACCTTTTGCTCATCTTTGGACTTCCTTAAGGCATTAGAAAGTTTTGTTATGATTAAAAACCCCACAATTCTTTATCCAAACCAGCATTCATCCTTCCAGACATAACTTCCTCATCCAATGCGAGTTATTTCTTTTTAAATCCCATGTGAGATACATTATCATGTCTTAACATATGGTAAGAACAAATGGGAAATGTTCTTATACTAGTAGAGAGAATGAAGTCTAACTCTGTCTAGTAGAAGATTGCACCTCTACTGGCAATATGCTTACTGAATTTAGAATTTCAGATTAGATACCACTGTTTTTTCTGCCAAGGACCATCTTTCCCAAACAAGGCAGATGGCACATTCAAGCAACAGGACTCAAAAGGTATTCAGCTCCCTTTACAAGAGAAGAAACAAAAGATGGGAGACAACAGCTTATTTCTTATTTGAACACCTGACAGGCATAACAAGTAAAGAATAACCTTGTACTAAGCTAAATAAAGCCGTGACTAATGGAAATCTTTTACTAATGTTCAACAGTTCCATTATTTCTTGGAATGTAATATTAAAGAGACTGCAAGAGATGCAATCTCACAGCAACAACAACCCTATTAGTAAGCAAACAGAAAAAGAGGAAAGTCAGGCCAGGCACATTACATCAAGTTAAAATTTGCTCCATCCATCAGTCAGTATCCCCAGTTGCAACCTATCCATTTAACAGCACAATAAACATGTACACAGACAACAAATCCCAAAACTTCTGTCTTACCACAGGTATAGCAGCATGACCAAAGGTCAAAATGCTATTTAAAGCACAACCAACGTCTGTTTATACCATTTAACCAGGTACATTTTCATATGACATTTTCCTTAAACACTTGCATCAAGGGAATATAAATGCTTATTCTATTGTGGAGGAGTACAAGTTAACTATTTGGACAAAATAAATAGGAATGTCTTAAAGCCACGCATTGTTTCCCTGCAGGAAGAGGAGGGGAGGGGGAAAATCTAAAAGGAGTAGTGGATGTTCTCTCCATTTGTCTTGTTCTGTTTCACTGCTTCCACATAGCCTACACTCTCTTAGCCCTAGGCAAAGGGGGCAAACCCAGGAGAAAAAGAGATATGGCAAACCCATCAACTCCTGGTAACTTAGCCAACACACTTAGAGTAAGCCAAACACAACTCCTTTTGCATTTTTGACAAACTTTAATGCAAGTGTGCAATAATCCTTAAACGCAAAAGTCTGGAACAGAAAAGAATTGTCAGTGCTATTCTTCCCAAAATTTGAAGTATAAAAACTACAAACATCCTTAGTATTAAGAGCATACAGTGAAGGTAAGATTAAAAAATCATATTGCAGACATTTTGAAATACTGAGATGAAGGGCATGAAATAAATGAGAAGCATGAAAAACACAGATACTCAGAAAGACTAAGGAAAGGCAATGAAGGAGTGATGGAGAAGACATTAATGAAGATAGATAGTGGATAGAGGGAGCCAGAAAACACAGCCAAAATGGAAATCTGAAGACACAGCTGTAATTGTAGTTTTGATCCACCTACCATATAAGAAAGAAATATCTCATTTCCTCACTTTCCCAAGGAAATGTATGTACGGCATATCAGAGATCAACAAAAACTAAGCACTCAAGTAATAATGATTTTTGCTAAGATGTGTGTACACACCCTATGGTATTCCCTTAAAGTCTCAAAGGACTCTTTTGCCTATTGATTAACAAAAAAAAAAAAAAAAAAAAAAAAATCAATATTCATTAGTCTCTTATTTTGAATGTATCTAAATGTATTTGGATTTCAACACCTAGTCAGATGCATAATTAGCCAAATGGCTTCTTCACTTGAACTGAATGTTAATTTCCAGTTTTCCAAAGGGATATGCAAACAGCTTTGAAGAATTGATGGGATGGCTGTCAGTTGAGTATTTATTTCTTTTTCACAGTATTTAGAAAAACCAGTTCCTGAATCAGATCCAACCTTGCTCCTTCTAGAAAACACAAGCTCAATTTTTGTGAAATTCTCTTTGTCTGGCAAAACTATACATCGGATATCATTCAAACTGTACAACTGAAGGCTGTCAAATTGTGATTCCTGGCATGAAGCATCCCGAAAGTCAGATGCAGGATAAAAGATGGTATTTTCCCTTAAGAGACCTATATGAGTAGTTGTAAGAACAAGAGCTCTATACGCAGTCTGCTTAGCACCGTCTACTTTCACCGAGGTATACAGCAGTACATGAATGTCACCTAATGAAGGTTTAATACTTCCCATATTTTCATGGAGTAAGTAAACCAGATCAGCTAATTCAGTCCTAAATTTACAGGACAATCGTACTCCATTTGAAAAAACTAACTCGTTTACTTCTGATGTCCAGTCAAGTGAAATCTGCATCAAATCATCTTTCAAGAGCTGGTGATTTAAATAAACAGCATCATCAATTGTAGAAATTAAAACATTCATTATGTCATGGCAAATTCTTTGAGTGAAGTGTTTGTTATAGGTAAACATTGTGAGTAAACCATCTTCGGCAGAACACAGAAGACTAATATTCTGTCCAGCAAAGCCGATTTGAATCTCCTTTATAGTGACAATGGGAACCTCATGAAACATTGCCAAGGAACTCTGGCAGACCTCTTGTTCAACTGAAAAAACAACAACATACAGGATGGAGCTGAACAAAAGCAAGCAAGCAGGTTCTGGACCAGGTTTTCTGCAACTGCCAACAGCAAGCCAGTATATACCTTTCAACTCCTCCATTCTGATACAAATTTGAGGTAAGGCGCAAGTCATAAATTCCAGTACTTTTTCCAGAGAACAGACCTGAAGCTTCAAAAAGACATCAGGAAAATGCACAAATTTCTGTCTTAACATAAGACTGTTTTCTAGCTCTTCATTTTTGCAACAGCATGCAAAGCTTTCAGAGGGCCTTCTTGCACAGGCATCGGAGATTTCTGTGCTTACACACATCGTGGTAGCCTCTTGCCCAGGGGCTTCAGGCTGAACGACATTTCCAGTATGAGCTTTGGCATCATCAGTAGAGTGGGGCATGTCTTGATTTATATCTGACTTGAATACATTTATTTGCAAGTTTCTTATAAATGGCAGATTTTTTATTAACGATACCACTTGTGCACAACCCTCACTTCTCTCACACAAACTTCCCAACTCCTTGGTTTGTTTAGAAGCCACCATACTCTTGAGCAGCTGACTACTGGTATCTTTGTTAAGGCAGGAAAGCTTACTGAAAAGATATCCCAAACCATAGGTGTGTTCTGGGCTCACAACAGAACGAGGAGCTACTGACTTAAAAGAAATTGAATCAGAGGCTTTTCGTGTTGGAAGCTGAGAATTGCTGGACTGGTCTTCGATTGTTGCGTCCACTGCCTTAAATGAGTTGTTTTCTTTAGAAGTTATTATTTCAGAGTGAACATTAGACTGAGAAAAGAGAAGGCACGATATGCTGTTAAAGCCAGCCTGCTCATTAGCACCCATTAAGGATCCTACAGGAGACAGCTGTTTCAAGTGGAAACAATCAGATTCAGTTCTTGAGCTGTCACAGTCCAGAGAAGTAATTATTTTATCGTCAAAATGATTGAAACTTTCAACCTTGCAGAGTGAGTAAGGCACGTGGTTTAAGTCATGACTTTGTAAAGAAGTAGGTAAAACATTCTGATAACGAACATTCTTACTGCTTAAAGTATTAATATTTTTAGAGTGAATTAAACTACTTTCAATGTCACAGTGACAAGCAAAGCTCTCCTGTTCTGAATTACTCCTTTCATTCTCAAATGCATTCTCTGATTTAAAAGGGGAGGAGATTCTTCCAGAACTGGAAAATAATTCCCACATCTCTGTATACTCCTTCTGTCTTTTATGGTCTCTTAGTCCTGCGTTTTGTCCACACAACTCAGAAGCACAACTGTCATCTTTAGACACAAATGGAAAGTCATAATGTGGCTGCCACTGTTGACTTTTCTGTTAAAAATTTCAAAAGAAGAAAATAGAAATGTCTTTATAAAACCTTCTGATTTGAACATTTCTTAAACTGAGGATTGATTTTGATCATTTCTACAGTCATTCAAAATTGGTACCAGCATTGTACAATCTCTCAAAATTAGAGAGAGAAAATCCAACAGAAGTGATTGAGGTTTGATTCAGGAATGGTTGATCTTCCCAGCCCACCACTGCTTCTTCTTTGTACAGTATCCATTTCACTTCGTTTATATTTGCTTTACTTGAAAACTGCAAGAAGTCAAAGGGCAGTGCAGAAATTTATAAGCCCTCTAGTGCTCTTCCACACATGCACAAAAATGTAATCCTATACTATCCAAGTTAGTGTAAGAAGTCCAACATAGTTTATAAATAACAGTCCAAAAAAGTCCAAATTAGAGGCGTTGCTGCCCTCCTACTATTAAGATTTAAATCCATAAAGGTATTCACCATAAAGGTACTCGCCAAGACAAGCAATTAACCATGTTTCAATAAAAAGTTAGGCAACCAAATACATCAGGAGGGGTCTAAGCCTCAGTTTAAAAATACATGTATGAATCTGGCATAACCTAGGTAAATTTGCCTGATGCTACTTGCTAGCAATATAGACACTCTTACAGTAGTCCATTGCGAGTCAAACATGTGAAGTGGTATTCTGAATTCAAACAATCACTCTTCATTAAAAACTTTTATCGTCTAAAAATCAGGAAAGGGATACTGTTCCAAATTAAAAATCATGACAAGACAAGGAAGAAAGATATACAATAGCACAACACCTTTCAAATAAGCAAAAAGCTATGCCCATTCTGAAAAAAAATCACTTTAATTCCAGCTGGCAAGATGCATTACTGTCTCTATTAGCCATTAATCTTGCTGTGAATTCAAAATTCTAATTATGCAGCTAAACATTAAGAAATTTAATTACAGGGCATGCTACAATTTAAGACAACCATTTCATTCTGACAAATTATGACCTACCTCATACTTCAGCTTGCGTTGAACAGTGCCATTATTAAGCCTCTCATTATCCTAAGAACAAAAAAAGGCACAGGTAATTATTAAAAAGAGTGCCTTTCTTGTTTAAGTTCGTTTCAAAGTATTCACAGGAAAAGACATTCTTTTTAGTAGCCAAAAAAAACTATTCTTCTTGATATTTATTAAACCACTGGCTTAGAAGTCAATCAACACAGTCTTTGGATTAATTAGATCACCAGTTTTTAAATGAGCATTAGTTTGCAACTACCATTCTTCTGGATGGAAATTTATCATTGTATTAAACACACATAAAATCAAGATTTTTATTTTATCTGCAAGTTTTCTATTGCCATTTACAGACTCTTCCCTGAAAAAAAAAAAAAAAAATTGAATACAATATAAAACAGCCACTGGAAAAAAAAGACTATCAAAATCTAAAACCGATATTCCCTGATATTCCTGACTTACAGTTTACTTTTTTGGTAAATTAAAATTAGGTAAACATAGGAAAGCAGTAAAATTATTGAACAACAAAACGAAATCACTGGTTACATACAGTGCATTGAAGGTCAGGATTTCCTACCTATCTCTGCTCACCTTTAAACTTTCTGTACACCAGGATAGGCTAACATCATTATCCTCAGCTTTATGATGAATATTCTGGAGCCTCCTCTGCACTTCTTGTTCAATAAAGGCATTTATCCTTCAAGATATAGAAGAGTGGAAAAGAAACAAGTATAGATGTATATTCTTAGATAAAAATCAAGACAGGCTAGAGGGCTCTTTGAAATGCTTTTGAACCTTACGTACTGCACAGCTCTCAACTGGCAGGCTTAATGTTAGACCAGTTGTATCACTCCTTAAGGAACATGGACTTTTGAGCAAGTGTTCATTTAAAGGGCAAAGATTAACAATTTGTTATCACAATTAGACAATTTAATGGGCCAGAGGTTAAGCCACCGCTATGCATCCAGCTCTACGTACAAGTGGCAGTAAGGGTAAGAGCAATGAAGAAGAAATAGAAGGCTGGAGTTGCATCTTTAGTTACTTAATGGTTTGCATCAGCAACTTGGGCTAACAAAGGTTTGGTCTTCTAACACAAGGAAGGTTCCAAGATTTGATACTAACAACTGCATGTGAAAAGAACAGAGACAGAATAGATTTTAAGTGATATGAGGCAGCTGCCCTATTGAAAAAGGCTTAAGACAATTTCATTTACTTTGGTGCTTGAAGAGTATATAAAGCAATACCACACAGACAAGTAACTGTAAACACAAAACCAATTTAAATACCTTTTAGCCTAGAGTTTCCCAACCCTCTATTCTAAAACAAATTGTACAGGAGCAACTGATTAAGCTGTTGGTTATTTAAAGTAAAATACAGCAAACTAATTTTATTTCCCGACTAGTCTTTAAGTACAAATACAGTATTTAATTAAAATCCAACCCTGACAGAACATTCTTTCAAAATATTTCTTTTCTAAAGCTATTGTTTGCATTCCTACCACAACATTGCAGAAATGCAGGTTACCTACCTATCATCAACTAGCCGCACAGCAGGTGGCTGTGGCTTTGTTGGGCTGGTAGAGGAAGTGGTATGGGAGAGTCTCTCTTCTAATGTTCCGTAATTTCCCTTCTGACCACCATCACCCTCGTATATTTTTTGCTTCAGCTGCTGAATTTCCTGGTCCAGGCTAGAAACGGACATTAAAATGTAATTTGCTTTGTTTTAGAGTCAATTCCCACAGTTCTGATGGGAAATACTGTACTTACACTGGGATACATGTATGTAAGATCGTAGGTATTGATATTTATGAAGATATAAAAATCATAATTGTTCTTTAAGCATATTTATATAGAAAGAGACAGCTGAAAACCATGTTACAACAGCAGTATTAAGATAAATAAAAGAACTTTGATAAATTCCAATGCAAAAGGTATCTAACTCAGCACATGAAATACTAATTCATAAGATTTATCCTATCTCTTAAGATCATTTGAATAAACTTCCCTCATTACAGAACTCTGTAAATAAATGAATAAATGAGGGGGGAGCGGAGGGGAAGGGGAGGAACTGAAAACTCAAAATACAGCACTAGTCCAAAAAAAAACAAAGACAACCTAAACCAATGATATAGCAAAACATTTCCATAAGAAAAATCTTTAAATTGTGTACTATATATATAAATCTTATTTTCCAGTCATTCCTTTCATTTGAACATATATTTATAAAAATTTATTTGGAAAATAAAACATCTAGTATTTATTTTCTATATATCTAATAAATAATCTTTTGAAATGGAAACTCCTCACTTTAACAAATTTCATACACCAGCCAGATTTATGCACAGAACAGAATATGTAAAACTGGATACTGTATTTTTGACTGAAAATGCCCAAGGCATCTAGTATAAAATAAGAAGCACTTCTTGCAATATTTATCACTTAGTCAAATTAAACTGTATTATAACAAAGTCATCTGCAGAACACACTTGCCACTTCTTACTTAGCTGAGATCAGATTAATAACACAGTAATAATCCTCCCCATTTCCATTACAACTTTATGCTCTAAAGGTAATTGTTTTTTTCTAGAGGCTACTTGAAAATTAAAGAATATAAGAAAAGAAGTTCCTGCAAAAGCAGGGGAAATTATGCAAAGTTGGAATTCTACCACTTATGCTACAATTACGTATATGTAAATTGAAGTATAATGTTACAACTACTTTATTCCATCCTGGAGGTTAAAAGAGAAAACTAGAGATGACAAATGCTGAGGCTTAGGCTGGAGTAAAGCAGGCTGAATTGTTACTTTATTTTAGAGTACTTTTTGCAGCACTACCAGAAGCCATCTGTTTCTTTTGATTAGCAGCAAAACAATCTTGCATCCTGAGGGAAAGTGGATGGGAGATGGCTGATGGATATAGGAGAGCTTTTGCATCTATGGAAAATCAATTTAACCACAAAAATCAGAATTATGCTGAAGGAACAAAACTTATCTCTTGATTTGTAAACATCCTACTATCAAAAGATATCACTTCCTATAGCTATAAACTTATCCAGCCACATGATGCATCCACCAGCAAGTACACTGAACTGCACCTTGCCACTTGTGAGCGATACATCCCGTTGCCTCAGTGATGACTGCAAAGTTGCTTTATGTTCATTCTATAGCCATAAACCTCTGCCAGTGAAGACAAAACATGTATGCATTATTCCAGTATAAATTAACTTCAAATTATTGTTTGGGGGGTCGTCCCCGTAGATGAAATAATTTGAACTAATATATTATTCAAACTGAAAAAAAAAAATGTATCCAGTTACGAGGGACTTACACTCATAGAACACTTCAAATTAATATTGCATTTAAATGTTTTCAGAGAGTTAACATTGATGTGAACCAGAACACATCATCACATAAAGGTATCTAGATAAACAATAAAAAACATATACAATTCATATGCTTATTATAGTGCTTAAGACATTGTGTACTGTGAAGCGTAAACTCAAATAAATAGCCTGAAACATTTAACACACCACCATGTATCTTAAGATCTTCTTCTGCCTCAACATTCATAAAAACATTCTGAATTGAATTATTTAGGCCCCTGGGCAATTCACTGAAAGACTTCAAAGTTTTATTATTTAGTTTGTGCAAGAGGACTTCAAAGTAAACAAGAAAAAAACAAACAAGGGGAAAAAGAAAATAAGAGACCTTTCACTTCCTTGGTATCTTTTCTAAACTTCAGTCTTCTAGCTGATAACATATTTTTTCACTTATCATACAACCTAGCAATCTCTTGAGGGCTAAGCTGTCTGTTTTTGTGTAATCTCCAGTTGTTTATAGCTGACTTTAGTCAAGCGAGATGCTGAGTATAAAAAACAAGATTTTACATTGAAAACAATTATGAGAGAGCTAATGGCTATATGCACGACTAAATGATCGATCAGTATTAAAACTGACTGACTAAAATCCACACAGTGTGGTTCTAAATGTTGAAAAAGTGACCTTTACATGAGGTATAGAAAGGAACTATTCTCTTAAGATAATGGCTTAAAAAGAAGAGGACACAGAAGAGCTCTTGAATTTGGCTATGGGCAAGTTTCTTGGTTTAGGTGTTTTTTTTTCAAATAAAGCATCTGTTTGAAGGGTTTATGAAAGAAGACCCAGATCATCAGTGGAATATTAAAAAACAAATGACAAATGCTAATTCAAGAACAACCGCATCATGGTTTCACCAATAATGACAGGTTTTAAAGCCCTAGTATCAGCAAATCAGACAATACATATAAAAGTGGCAATTCTGCCTTTCTTCCATTCTGCATGGATTAAATGAACTAATCCCAGTGGATTTTTGCTCAGGCGAACAATAAAACAAAAGATTTCTTCCTCTTCCACATAGGAAGACCCTTCTTTACGTGAATTATTTTTGTCTGAGCCCCCCATATTTAGGCTGAATGTTATGCTACTAGATATCACAATGATAACATTGTTTCTGTACCTAACAGGGTTTGTCATCACATAGGGCTGATTACAGGCTCTGTATATTTTCAAATAAGCTTAAAAACCACCATTAAATTTTACATGGCTATATGGCTACTCTATTTTATTTAGCCCTGAGACCAGTAACAAAAAATAAAAGATTACACCTGTTTACTCTGAATACCAGAAGTGTTCAGTGCATCATCAGTTAAGACACACAGTTGGCAGTAAGGATAGAACATCAGGTTGACTGAGCTTTATAAATAGGTAAAACAATTTATAAGTGTACTGTGATGGTTAATGCAAATACTATACAGCTAAGGGTAAGTATCCAAACACAACAGAAATCAGTGAGTGAGAAATAATCTTGTAAAAAGCAATACAGAGTCTCAGTTATGGGTAAACTATTTGAAACTCATCAAGGAACTCTAACATTGAGACACGGAACAAATCGCTCTCTCAAAATCTAAGGTATAAAATGATTAACTTCCTGTGAACTTCCTGTGAATAGGTTCTAATAAATTGAAGCTATCATTACACTTACCGTTCTCGGTCTTGCTCCAAGGCTTTCTGCTCTGCTTCTAGACTAGCCTGCAGGCCTGCCTGTTCACTGCAGCTGTTGTTCAAGGTGGCAAGCTTCTGCTTCTGCTCTTCAATTTCAAAGTCTATCGTCGAACGACGTTGCAAAGCAGAGTGCCTCCTTTCTAACTTAGCAACAGCTTGCTCCAGCGCCTCTCTCTGCTGTTTTTCCCTTGATTCAAGGATTTCCTTTTCCTTCTTCCGAACCTTTTCTTCCTGACGAGCTACATTGGCTGTGAATTCGAAGGTTTCTTGAAGCTGCTGCAGCTGACTTGTGCTAGCTCTATACTGGGCAAGTTGCTCTTCTTTTTCTTCTATTTCTTTCTCTATTTGATAGAGAGTATTATCTAACCCTAGCAAGCCCCTATCAAGGACTTCAGAAGCTCTTTGTTTTTCCTCCAGCAGAGCTGGCAAATGATTACTCTTCAGGTACTCAAGCTGGCGCACTTTAGATTGAAGCCTGTGTTCTGCTGGCTTTATCTTGTCAACTTCTTCAGCCTTGAGTGCGGCATCCACAAAGTTTCCATCACCTCTCTTGAGATTTAAATGTTCTTCATGTGCAAATTTTAAGTGTTCTAGAACTCTTTTTGCATCTGCTATTTCCTTTTCTAGGTGATCCATCTGTTGAACTAAATCTTTTTCCAAAATAGTCAACTGTTCCAGTTGTTTTCTCTTAAACTCCACAATATCATGCTGTGCTTTTTCTAACTCTTCACAGTTTTCATCACCTTCAGATCGGGCTTCCTTGACTTTCAAAAGAGATTCTCTAATATCTTCAAGATCTCTTTTCTCTTCTTCAAGTCTTTGTACATCCCCTCTCTTCAGAAGCTCTATCATGACCTGCTTCTCTCGAAGCTGTTCTTCTAGATGAACCACCAGCATCACCTGTTCCCTTTCTTGTTCTTCAAGTCTCTTTTTTTCTGATTCCAGCTTAACATACTGTTCATCTTTTTCCTTTTTAAGTTTTTCTAGTTCACGGAAAATCTGCATCTTCTCTGCTTTTTCATTATGATTAAGTTCTTGTAGTCGCTGTAACTCCTCTTTGACTCGGGCAAAAATTTCTTCCTGCTGCTTTTTCTTTTGAAGCTCTATCTCCTGTTGTTCCCGTAATCTCTCTTCTTCAAATTTTTCTTTTTCAGCCAGCAAATCCTTTAACCTGCTTTCAATGTGAACACTTCTCCGTTTCAGACTCTCTTCCTGTTTTCGGATTTGCAGCTGTACTATTTCTGTTTCTTTGCGCTGTGACTCTACTTCTTGCTGCATTCGTAGAAGTTCTGCTTTGTCAGATCTTTGTTTTTCTTCCATCTCTTGTATTTGTTTCCTACAGTGAAACATTTACATGCAATATTTGAAATCCAAATACCTTCGAAGTTAAGAACATTTGGACAAGGATTTTGCAGTATATATAACTTTTGTTGACACTTTTGTTTTGCCACAGGTTAAGATCTTACATCGCTTGGAAGTGACTCGATGCATGACACAAAAGGTAAAGAGATTCCTATAGTCTATCTCAACATAAAAAGTTGTGGATATATGAAGTTACAGGAAGACATGTTATATAGCACTTATGTAGAAAATTAGACTATTCGTTCTGTCAAATCCAATAAAAATATTGATAGTACACATCCATGTATGCAGTGAAGAGTAAATATATATCTATTTTTATATATACGTACATTTTCATATACACAAACTTGTACAAAAGAAATTGATTAGAAATTTGACTTGCCAAATTAAAACAACGTCTCCTCTTTAGGTCAACCCAACTAAATTAATGTTAAACAGGATTACAAGATTAGGAACAGACGTATTTGAGAGAGAAATTACTTTAAGACAAATTATGTTCTGTGCAATCTCTTTTAAAGGCTCTAGTGAATTCCAAATGAGGACAGACTAAGGCCTTAAGGTCACCATTATCTCTATAATACAATCGCCTGAAGACATGTGGAGACGACCTGCAAGTCCGTTGGTTATTTTGTGTGAAGTTAAAGTCAAATAAATTAAAGCACAAGCAAAGTAACTTCAGTGCAATCTGAATTCAAATCCTATCAACATAGCAAAAAGGATAGATATCAGTGAATCTGTTGCATCATTTTCTGACTGATGTCTTCTAATGCTTCAGAGTTTCAGAGTTGGACTAAATTAAGCTCAGAAAAACCATATAAACAGTTCTTTCAAAATGGAGCAAGCAGTCCAAAACTGAAATGGCAGAAAGTGCGTTTCAGCTTATGAATCTAATCAATGCTGTGATCTGCAACAAAGTGAGAGCTATTACTTCTAAAATCTTAGCAGGTATGATGAGCCAGAAGAGTCAGCTCAGTTTGCCAGTTGACAACAATACTTTATTTTGTACTTCAAACTGATTTCGAAATAACTTTCTGATAAGTATGATTGGTATGCCCATACCAGCACTACAGTTTTATTTAAGAGAAGCAGAGTTTACAGTGTGAGTTTTTCTAATCAAGATTCAATCCAAAGGTGACTAGACCATAAAAAAGATCTGAATAAAGAATGTAGTTTGCCATCTTTTAAAATAACACCATGAAAATTAAGAGAGTAATATATTACATTTGTATAATCTTTCCTCCTCATAGCTTTGTGTTTGATATTTTCTTTCCTAAAGATCACAGTTAGATACAGTTCTGCTCATCTGTTACTAATCAATAAGAATAAACAGTTCAATAAAATAACCAAAATCTTCATAAACGGCAAAGCAAAATAAAATTATTTATATCAGGATCCTCTGCGTGATGAGTAACACCATGACTCCAAATTAATCACGTAAATGATTCTATAACATGTATCTATATATACATACACACACACATAAAGACCACAGAGAATAATGTTACCTTTTACTTTCTAATTTTTCAAGTTCCTCTCGTTGTTGTCTCTCAAATTCTAGCCTGATTAAAAAAAAAAAAAAAAGTAAAAAGGTTTTATTATTTCCTGAATATCAAAAAAACAGGATGATACGATGTAATTCAGTGTGTGTTTAGATTATAACAATGGTACAAATCATGTTTTTTAAAACTACATTCTACGGTAACAGAAAATATTTCCTTCATTAGGGTTACAAATTAGATATCATGCTGTCTGACATGGGTACAAACAGAAAATTAATTTCCCGTGGGGAAAAAAAAAAAAAAAAATTAAAAATTAAAGTTAAACAAGACAGGTAAATGATTAGCATAGCTTCTGCAAGTTAACTACACGTGGACATGGCAATCAATACATAGAAATTTAATTTCTCTACCTTAGACAGATCGGTCCTTTTACAGGGAAAAGACTGCCATGGGAGGCAGGGGGAAACAGAGCGATCAATTAAGAAAGGAATTGATAGAGAAAACATATTAGTGGCACAGAATATTTTAAAGTCAACAACAGTTTGTTTTATTAGACATTAAATTGGTTAGATTCATAGAACATTTGTCACATTACAACTCGAAAGTAAAATTTTAATAATTATTCTTTCTAAACATGCTTTTCAAATGCCAATGACAGTTAAATTGATGCTCCTCTTCCTATGGTTTATTAACTTGGCCACTTCTGAGAAGGGAAAGAGCTGTGTAACAACACTATGGCGTGCTTGTAGTTTTTCTTCATTTTCCACACAAGAGAAAGAAAAAAACTCAAACATTACCATCATGTAATCAGTGGGGTTGAAAAAACCTCAGATTCCTGCAAAGTGCAATTTTCAAGCACAGAACACCATACAAACCCTTTTATCCAAAATATTTTGAGATTTTAATGTTTTTAGTTTGATAAGGTTCTGAAAAATTACGGGAGAGTATTTTATGTCACTTTTAATATCAGCTCTTACTACAGTCGTACAGAAGCCTTTCTCTTAATTTCCTTTGAAAGATTTATGGTTTTATACAGAAATTTTTTTAAATTAATACTTAAAAAGCACAGAGAATCTATATATGGACTGAAATATTCAACCAAATACACAAACATCCAGTTATTTCAGGCCTGCTACATCTTAAGGAGTTTGCAAATTACTGAGAGAGTCCATAAACACTGAAAAAATGCAAGACTGCACCACAAGTTAACTTCAAGTATTTGACAAACTTCAGTTTAAGATGTCATTACCGCAATTTTGTAAACAGGTTTTTTAAAAATAAGGTATTTTTAATATTTCTTTCTAAAAATCATACAAATGCCTAAAACAAAAAATGAACTGCCCTTGGAAACACGCAAAAAATACACCAATAATCTACATATATAAAGCAATTT
This sequence comes from Tyto alba, assembly GCF_018691265.1. Lineage (NCBI taxonomy): Eukaryota > Metazoa > Chordata > Aves > Strigiformes > Tytonidae > Tyto > Tyto alba. The sequence goes on along the minus strand of NW_024881278.1, from coordinate 733,757 downwards.
AAATTAACTTTGATTCCTACAGGCTCAAGAAGCATCTTTGCAACCACTGCAATACTGGAGAAACACTAGTTTAACCAATTATATTTCTCCCTATTTCTCATAAATTCATTCTAAAAAATGCCTTCCACGATTCCTGAGAGATTAGCAAATACAGATTTTTATATACAACTCCAGACATTCAGAGCTTTCATGTAAATGTCTCACCAAGAGTGCCTTCATATTTGCATTAAAACTACGGCTAGGATGGGCACTATCTCAACCTTACAGCACAAACAGAGATGGTATTTTTAATTTGATCACATTTTCTGTAGCAGTAATACGAAATCCACAAAGAGTTGAAAGAGAACAAAAAGCATTCTTAAGGGACCTTCAGAAAGCAAAAGCTTAATTCAGTGGTTACCATGCACTTTGGCTCCCCCTCTCTCTTTTTAAGCTCCACCTCAAAAGCCCTTGTTTTGGCTATGGACTACCTCTGCAATTCAGAGCTGTTAATTATCACTTCTCTCCTAGGCTTGGCTGAAAAATGCTACTATATTCATCATTACTTCAGTTCAAAGTACAGATCCTGCGGAATATAGCCCTGGTCTGTGGAAATGTGGATGCCTGTTGGGCACTGTCAGATGTAGACCATCTTTGCTTAGACAGTTGGCAAAGATGATTTACAAGTATTCCCATGCTTGGTTAAGCCGTAATGAAGTAAAACATTTCAGATCAGCTAACATAATGTGCAAAACCCTGACCAAAAATCTTTTAATATTTTGACTGTCCTATAAAGTACATAATCTGGCAAGCATATTTTGTATAAGCATAAAAATGGTAACTAGCTTTTGATTGAGATCTGATACAAGGAAAATGAGCCATCAGAACAATCAGCCTTATAAAAACAGGTCACTGGTGAAAACTCTGTGATTTTCATTTTGAGGAAGTGTCTCTAATACCATCAACAGTGATATCACGACAATCAGATTTACCTTACACTGAAATGAGGCTGGTGGTGCTCAAAAGGTTGTTCAGAAAAGAGGAAAGAACTATGCAGAAGTGGTTCTTTCATCAGTGAAAACGGCTGTTTCCCAAAGCCAAATATGGAGGAGCATCATCAACACCCCAATCAGCAGCTTCCAAACACTACACCTAGCTATTTTAAAAATGCACATTTAATGCATTCTAGACAAGCAAATACTATGAAAAGAAGAGCTAACCCAGCCTGGTGGTTTGCTGCTACCACTGAATCTAAGGAGGTCTGAGCTCCCCTAAAGGCTCTCCTACCATGGGTTTATTCCCAGCATCTCTATTCTCTATCAAAGGCACTCATCACACAGCCTTTATTTCTGCAGGGGTGATAATGATGCCTGTCTTACTTAGCTGGCTGCCTGTTTTCTCAATACACTTAGGAATTCACCGCTTTTGAGTCCATTACTTCTGCAATATTTGATTCATATTGGTTATGTACTTAAAGTTCTTTCAGGACAGGGGAGAATCTGGGGAGTCAGGGCAGGCAGGCAGACTGCAGAAACCTTGTTTGAGAAGTTAGTTTAAAAAAAAAAAAAAAAAAAAAAAAACTAAATCTCAGCATCACCAAAAAAATCACTGGCTATAGCAAACCACTACTAGTTTTACAAAGCACAGATACAAGACTGATGTCTTCCAGTTTAGTCTATCTGTAATAAAAATCTTTTTCATATAACCTCTATTCTCTTTATTACTGTGATCACTACTGTGAATAGAAAAAAAAATATTAGCTTGAAATTAAAAAGAAAGAAACATACAGATATTAAAGACTAGAATCCACTCTTTCTTCTTTTGTAGATCTTCCACAAAGGAACTTAATCTGATCAGTGTTGAATTAAACAGACACCATTTTCCTGGAAAACGTGCCATATCTAGTGATAAGAGCAGTATAGATAAGCAGCAAAGAAAGGAAGTCAGTTCTACTAGCACAGTACTACAATAGCTTAATTTACACAGCACAAAAGTGTGATCTGGTACTACATCCGTTAGCAAAGACTGAGTACTGGCAGGACTACAATGATGTTACAATGCCATTCAGTAGCCCAGTTTATGAGATTAATTCAAAAATAAAACAAAAACCCCACACTAAATCAATGACAAGACCAAAGTTTCTCATGAGTGGTTTTAGAGTTACGGTATAATGTAGATTACAAAATGTCCACAAATGAAATCTTCAGTGTAAATCTATGTGCAAAATTCTATTTTATCCAAATCTTATTATCTGAAGCAGTGCTGCATGACACCAGATTAAAGACAAAGACTGGGAACAAGCAGAACAAAGAATTTTGCAAGTTAAGGCAAAATTTTATGCTGCTATCTCCACATATGGGAAATCAACAGCCAAACAAAACATGTACAAGCACACACCTCAAAAGTCACACAAAGACCACACATCTGAAAACACAATTAAAGATAAGTCTGATTTTCATATGGGAAAGCTACAGATAGAGTAAAAGCAAGATCCATCATTTATTTGCTTTCACAACAGCTGAAGGTAATACCCTACAGACTCTTCTGCCATTGATTGTTAAAGATGCTAGATCTTATAAGCTGTTCACTGCAACCTACAGAAATTGCAAATCTAGCCACCTGTCTTTAGGTTATCCATATGGAAGCTAGAAGAAAAGGTGGTCTTTAAAGTTCTAAGTTAACAACAGGCAGAATGTTCATCAGCTACAGAAGTCACACAAAAAGAAACCAGAGGGCCAACTAATGAATCTAGATCTACACTGCTGGTGGGCAGTATACCATTACATTATGAGAAACTGCTACTACATTCTATTGTAGTACAGGGTCATACCAAAGGGCCACGTCCTACATTGTCCCTGATGAAAACAACAAAGTTCAAACAAAATTTAGTGTAAGATATTCTTTCCCATCTGCACTTTTCCAGGAATCAAGATGCTCACCCCCCACCTAACACCTTGGGTACAGTTACCCTCCCTTTGATACCTAGAGATCAGATTTATTGAATGTTTTACCCAGGCGGGACACAGTCACCACTCAGAATAACCAATGCAGCACTGTATTTGCTAAGCAGCACTCCTAGCTGGAAGCACACAGCTCAAGCATTCTGCAAGCCGTCTAATTCTTTACAATTACAATGCCATTGGCTTTAAATTATTACTAAAGCCTAAATGCTTGGGGTCTGCTTTATCTAAAACATACTCTTTACTTTAACTTGTATTTACCCTACCCACCTGTTCCCCTTAAAGAATTCCTTTAAAGAATCCCCTCTGCAGAATTACCTCTTTGGGACAAGCTCATCACATGATCAGAAAAAACACAGTGTTGTCACAAAGAATGAGATGGGAAGAAAACAGTGTTAGCATCAACATAAACACATCAGAAATTGTCATTCCCTAGCCCAAGCTGAAAAGCTGCTGTTGCCAAATTGCTGTCCATAAAGATGCATCAATTATGGAAAATGCTTTCTTCTACTGGAAGGTTCATCTGCAGTGCAAACTTCAGAGCCTACCTTCTCTTTGCAGCAGTCATAAAAACAGTAAGAAGTCATATCTGAGGTTTGTGCGGGTTTTTGGGGTTGGGGTTGTTTCTTTTTCTTTTTTTTTTTTTTAAAATCACTGATCTATTTGGACAACACCCACCTCTGCACTGCGTGGGCAATGCATATCACCCAGTACAGCATCTATTGTTTTAAACACGGGTAAGAGCATCTAAAGATAGGGGTAAGAGTTTAAATTATGAATATGAAACCACTGGGACCAGTACTGTTTAATGTCTTCATCAGTGACATAGACAGTGAGATTGAGTGCACCCTCAGCAAGCCTGCAGATGACACCGAGCTGAGCGGTGTGGTTGACACAGCTGAGGGACAGGATGCCATCCAGAGGGACCCGGACAAGCTTGAGAAGTGGGCCCGTGTGGTTCAACAAGGCCAAGTGGAGGGTCCTGCACCCGGGCTGCAGCAGCCCCCAGTACCAATAGAGGCTGGGGTGCGAAGGGATTGAGAGCAGCCCTGTGGAGAAGGACTCGGGGGTGCTGGGGGATGGAAAACTGGACACGAGCCAACACTGTGCGCTCACAGCCCAGAAGGCCAACCTTCTTTTTATAATTTTTCACAATGAGGGTGGTGAAACACTGGCACGGGCTGCCCAGAGCGATGGTAGATGCCGCACCCCTGGAAACATTCAAGGCCAGGTTGGATGGGGCTCTGAGCAACCTGATGTAGTCAAAGATGTCCCTGCTTGTCGCAGTGGAGTTGACTAGATGACCTTTAAAGGTCCCTTCCAGCCCAAACTATTCTGATTCATGAGTTTCCTCACTCAGAAAAACATATGTACATAACAGTGACTATGGAACAACCTCAGGTTTTATTGCTCACAAGCAAGTGACAGTCATGCAGACCTGCATTCCTCCTGTAATGTGAGCCTTAAGCATCATCTTTTTTTGTGTTCACAAATTAAGCAGGACAAAGTATCTATTCCTGCAAGCCAGTTCACAAAGACTAACTGAACACAGACCAGCAGGAGAGTATCAATAATTAACCCTCTGCTCATAGTTTATAGTCTAATAAAACACAGGCATGAAAGTGTTCAGGAATATCAAGATTATTTCACCTAATCTTATCCTCAATTTCAACAGTAACAGTGCTCTCATAATCACACCCAAGAAAGGAAAGTAAAAGTTACAAGAAGTATTAGATGGGAAAAATGGCATCATTTCTAAAAATTACTGCATACATTAATAATTCACTTAGATTATTCATACTGATTGATTTCCAGGAAAGCAAGGCAAGATGTTTGAAGAACTGATAAGGAAAAAAGAAGCTATATTCCACAAAACATACCAAGGAAAAAGAAGAATTTGCTGCAATCTACTCCATCGGAGACAACCAAGTAACTCTCCAGACTTCTCTCTCTTTTTCCCCGTAACCCTTATTTTAGAAAAAAAATATATATATCCTCTCTATAAGACACAATTTGGCATTATCTGAAGACAGTATGAACTCCTTGGGCAGGGAAATCATTCTTAATCCCACCTTCAACTGGGGCTTGCCCAATCTATTATATTTTGCTGCAAATCTGAAAGACTAAAAGTGAGGCAATGCTGAAACAATCTGTCCTACTCTATGTTGACTGCAAAGTCAGGGTCAGTACTGTGCAATATAATGTAACTATTCATAACAGTATTGTAGCAGAGTAACATTATTAGTTGGGGAAAAGCCCACAGTAGCTGATCAATAACCAGAGGTAACAACAGCGAGGAATTTTCCCCAGCCCACAGAAAATATACTAGCAACTGTCACTGTAAGTTTTTGGATCAAACTATTTGAAAAACTAAAGAAATAGAAAAAATATACATGTACTTTTTTGATTTTCTCTTTCATCTCTGTCTGAGAAAAGATGTAATTTATCAGCAACTGGCTCTCTATCTTAAGATCTCTGTAAGCAACTCAGTAGCAATGTGCAACAGCTACAGGTGAAGCAGCATTATTACACATACTCACTGTATTTAAGACATTGTTTAACTTGTAGTTATTATCACCTGTCCAATCTTCCTAAATTCTAAAGGATAAAAAGCAACCCCACAGTAAAACTGCAGAATAAAGCTGCACTATCCAAGCCTATAATTCAATTCACGGCCAATTTTTCAAAAGCACACAGGTGGTTAAAGTGCATCATCTCACACTCAATTCAAAACATAGGCACTAGTTATTGGAAAAAAAATTGAACAAACCACCATTCTCTGTAAGTCACTTTAAGAACACTGATAAAAACATTAAAAACAGCTTCTCTACAATAAGCAGTCTATGTCATTGTAACTGTATAATAAAACTGTTTTCCACATCCTAACTTGGCCACCTAAGAGGTATATAGTGAGAACAAACGCCATTCATTTCCCAGCCTTTTTATGCTTCTATTGAAATTATTATATGAACTCAAGAAATCTTAGTTTTCAGTTTACAATGTATTTTTCCTCAGGAAAAATAGTTAAGTTGTAATTCAGAAGAAAGTGTAAACATAACATTTGTCATGTCATTATCATGCTGAACTGTCTTGATTATAACGCAAACGTTGCCTCCTGGATTCCAGGTACCACAACTTTCTCTGCGTTAGATCTATCAGTGTGGCTGTTCTGCTGGTGCAGTTACACTTCCTGCATTTGAGTAGAGAAATCCCAGGAAAAGCAAGTTTCAAGCAGGATAAAAGCTCCTCCGTGTCCCCTTCACCCCATTTTCTAGCATGGACTAGTTCAAGTAATGTTTCTGAAAAGTTCTGGCTTTATTCAGAAGCCCATTATTTAACAAGCATAACCTGAGAACAAAATATTTTCTATTACTGACATTTGGAACATTCAAACTGCTAAACTGAAGAACAGTTGGAATTTTAACAGCTGCATTTTAGAATATACTCACCCTGGATTATAAAGCATAACTGCTGACAGGTTTTCACAAGATTTTGAAAGATCTGTCATAGACAAACTGAAGGAAGACAGCAGTCCACTCTAACAACAGACCATAAAATAAATGTATTAGACAAACACTGATGTGCTCACAAACTCTTACTTTTTTTCACTCGAGGAAATATTAACTAAAGTATGTGAAGTAAATAAAAAAAAGTATTGTACGGCAATCAAGGTATGTCTATCTTAGCAAGAAAACTGTGAAAAGGTTGAAATTTCCCAAACATTGATTTAATCTCACCTTTCTTTTCTCCCTTAGCTTAGCAGCTTCTTTGGGGTGGTTAAAGCGAAACATATTGGTCCTTCCAAGTAATATAACAGCACCTGATGAGAAAAACACAAACCATTCACTGACAACATTCTGTACCTGAAAATACCATGTAATTTTTGAGACATGCAATACGTACACAAAGACTTCCATTAAGCAAGAACAAAATGAAAATGCATCTTGACAATTCAGGTATACAGCGATGCATCGTCACAGCTATGTTAACTGATGTAGACAGTTTAGTCCTTTCTCTTCCTACTTAGAAAAAAAATAAAAAGCCCTACATATGTTCTCACACACAAAGGTCAACCATGTTCATGCAGTTCAGTTGAAGAATAAACATAGGTGGAGGGAGCAGTGGAAGCAGATGCCCCAATCTGACCTATACACAATTGAACACTATTATTTTGGAGCCTGCCAGAAGGCATCAGATGCAATGGGAACATCCATAAATGGGACTAAGAACAAACTGCTGTTATCCCTTCCCTAATGATTACAGTCAGGCTTGAATCCACCTGCACCAAAACCTTCAGTTCTCCATAATCTGTACTCTCACATTTTTCTTCTTTATGTAGAAAAACATTGAAGTTTATCACCACTCAAAACAGGATTATTAGACTTTTATACCCAATAGTTACTTTCTGAGGGAAGAACCTTGAATAATTCATATTGTTCAATGCACATCCATTATTGTATTTAATCAGTTATAGTACAGGTCACAAATAATGTGATTCTGGGCAATTCTTCTATTTTAAAGACAAAGGCACCAAAAGTAAAACTTTCCTACTAAGAAATACATTGTCCCTGAAGGGTCACTACTGTCACAATGTGGAAGTCTTCCAAGTTAACCACCACAAAAACAAGCATTTATCGTTAGTCGGTGTGAGGCATTTTTAAAAAGAGAAAGGACTTCATAACACTCACAATACAAAAAAACCCTGCACTTAGACTGTTTACTGCAGACAAATTCTTACCATCTGAGAATGAAAGGCTGTCCTTAATAAGGAATGCTCCTCTTAAAACGAGCTTAATTAGTGATATCAATCTAAATAAGGCCATCCAGTCTTGGCGAATAAATGGCAAAAAGCACTACAGTCACAAAATTGCTTCTCACCATCTACCCAACACCTTAGTTTTGGACCACAGGAACTCTTTACCTCAGTCTAATCTTAAAAAGATTAGATTTTCATAAATCTGTATGTAAGTTTGTACTGCAAAGTCATTTTGATATCACCTCTGTAATTTATGTGATGCTGCAGGTTGACCTTTCCTTCGCGAAGTGTGCTGGGCATACTTTTTATGTAAGCAAATTAAAAGGAGTCCATGATGGTCATGACTGCACTAGTGAAAGAGCTAAAGCTGTTTCTGGTCTACCACTGCTTCACATGCCCACCGTTGTCCCAAATGTTTTTCTGTTCTGCTCTTGCTGACTGCCTGGAGGGGGATTTTATGACAGTGCGGACCTCTATGAAATTCCTTCAGTTACTTTCAAATGAAGATAAAAATAATTAATGGTAACATTTTTTGCCACATTACTAGGTGGAATATCAGAATATCAGAATGCAGTAGGATAAAGTAAAGATGAGTCATTGCAACTAAATTCTTACTGTTTACGGTGTAACTTGCCATTAATGTCAGTGTTTCTATTGCTAACAATTTATCAGTGGGCTTTATCCAGATATAAGACAAAAGGGGCTGGGCTTTTTTTTCCCAGTATCTGTAACAGAAACAAGCACATATGCCACTCATTTTGCATGAAGAAATAGACACTTTAAAAAAGCAACAGCCCCTCTCTACACCAAAACTCCTTACTTTCTGAAAGCAAACTTCTGAAGTATATGTCTGAGTTCAGAAAAGATGCAAGACTTTCCTTGTTCAACAGTGCGTTCTTCCTTTGTTAGAATAAGCTTACTCTGAAGACTTCTTTCCAGGAAAGTAAAGTGAGGTTGTTTTTCAGCAGTTGAGCTGTGTCACAGCCCCACTGCTAAAAGATCTTCAGCTCATTGCTAAATGGGAAGACACTCTGGGCACTCCTGGAAGATAAAACAATCCTGAACCTTGCTGCAACACTCACCAGCTTACTTGTTAGCCAGTCCTTTCCAAGCCAACACAATATACCTTTCCTGCCAGCTGTCCCAGCTGCTTTTTCATTTCCAGATTGTAAAGCTTTTCTATTAAAATTGTAACTCTAAATCTTCTCCCTACAGGTTAGCCTTCCCCTTTTTGTCATTTCCCTACATCTGCTGGGAACAGATACTCCAGCTGAAACTCCTGCTGTACAAGAGGATTTGGCAACAGTGTTAAGCAGGACCGGCCTGAAGCTCGGGAAGTCCTCCCTGAAGGACAGGGGTGTTTCTGACATTGAGTCCTTTAGAGACAAATACTCTTTTTCTTAATATTACAACCATCTAAGCAATCTGGCATGGAGTTCGCTTTATACATAAACATTGAATCAAATCAAAGGGTAACTATCAAATCATACTCAAGATTATGAATTTGCTTAAATCAGTAAAGAATTCTCATTACCAAATGGCAATTCTTTGACAGAACAAAAACTCCATGGCTCTCCTCATGATTTTGGGCTGTAGTTGAGAAGATGTGGAATTAAAATAATTAAACAATAACCCCTTTATACACACAGAGGGTTTTTTTTCAGTGCTGTTGCCAGAAAGAAACAAAGATGCTGTATCAAAAATGACACTGTGCTGGGTAATACCTTGATTTAGTTGAGTGGCCTCTGTAATCTGAATACCATTCACAGAACACTGTGCTCCATTCAGTGGTATTAGATTCACAGTACCGTTGAGATTTTCAAAGATGCAGTGCTCACTTTCCAAATCAAGGCCATGAAGAACTAAATACAAAGAAACAAAATAACAGAATTAGTCTCTTAAGAACTAGTAAGATTAGCATACTATTATCTATTTATTAAGGACATCTTGCACTACGTATTTGAGAATATCTTTTTATTCTAGACAACGTTTTTTTTTTTCCTTCCTTCATCACATTTTGCATGCCTTAAATGTCAATGCTGTTTATTGTTTCATTGTAGTGGAAAGAGAAGCATGTTGAGTTGCTTGGGTTTCTTGGTGTAATGTTTTTTCCTCTTCTGTTTTAGCACCAGATTAATAAATGCTTCTTTCCTTCTGATAGCAGACAGGAAAGTAGAATTTACATATTTGTAGAGACAAGGGCTTTTTGACTGGTTTCTGGGAAATAACAAAAACTTCTTGACCTTAAAGCAACCATGCTTAAGTCTGAAAAGACAGTCTTCCATCGCAGATTATATCCTAACAAGGATGGCTGAAATAAGGTTCTTCTGTTCTAATATATTCAGGCCTTTTATCAATCAGTTATACTACTTTCTATCTCTTCTTCAACTCTGGTATGATTATCTCTACTTGTATTGTTTAATACTACAAAGCAACAAAAGTTTGCTAGTTTCGTGAAATTTATATAGAAATTTTAATCCAGGCACCCTTTGACTCAAAAATATACCAAATTCAGTTTTTTGACTCTCAATCTCTCACCTGAGAATTAAATGATGCAGTTCATTTAATGAAACTGCCTCCAAGCAACATACGTGATGGGTCAGTCCAGGTCTGGCAGTTAGTTGCTTTGATAAGAAGTGAATCACTACCCAAAGCCCACCTACTTTTTACCAACTTCCAGAATTTTCTTCAACTCCATTCTAAAGCCTAAAGATTGCTTTATATATAACAATAGGGCCATTATACAAAGGTTAAGAGAATGACTGTGCAGTAACTGTGACAGGTGCTGTATGAAAAAGCATGTGGGTTGGTTGGTTTGGAGTTTTTTTATACAAAACTATTTCAAAAGAAGTGAACTAGTAACAAGTATATGAATACAAATAAATTTTAAGCCCACAAGCTATTCTTGAAGTAAATCCCATGTAATTCAGCTCTCAAATTTTCTAAAAATTAAAATATGCATGAACATACAGACAAGTAACTGAAAAATGGAAAAAAAAATTATGCTTAGTTCACATATTGGGATGTAAGAACAAGGAAAAAAACAACTAAAGAAAGAATGTAAAAAAATGCCAAATTCCATACCAATATCCTGTTCTGTCACAGCATCTTCTCTGCCAACATATGTTTGGCCCTCCTAATTAAGAGAAAAATACACACTATTTTCAATTGAAATCTCCCTTCCTCCCCCACAAAGATACATTATCCATTCACTCTCTCAGAGTAACCTAAATGAAATATATGTTTAAACATACATGAAAATAAGGAAATCAGGTAGCATTTTTAGAATGCTTTCACAGTCATTCCTATACAATATTATCAGAAAATTCAAGTTTCGATTGTAGAATCACCTGTGCAGTTTTAAGGCAATTAATCTACATTTGGATTTCAAGTCAAACTTTGCAATGAGATGAATGAAAAATAATATACATGGATAGGAACATTAAACACCTATCTCTGGTTAATCAGTTGACCCTCAGGATAAGCCTAAACAGTAAATTAACAAATATTTTAACTGAATCAGTTGTAACCTCAAGAGCTTTTTCTTATGCTAATGGAGAAATGTAACGAGCTTTTCTTACTAGGATGAAGAAATGTAATGAGCACCATATTTAGATAGCAAATTAATACTACAATTTGTCTACTGAAAAAAAATTACAAGGCACATAAGGACTACAGAAACACTGATGTGTATTTACCTTCAAGTGGTACAAGATGATACCAGTACTGAGCAGATCATCATCAATACCAATGAGATGAGGCAGTTCAGAATCTAACACAACACCTATACCTTCTTTCCTCAGAGCCAGTGTTTGTTCCTGTAAAGGAGACAAGTCTATTTGTCAGGATATGCAAGAAATATTGCCCTTCCTTCCCTTTCTCAACCAAGTTTAATATAACATATTCTCTGTGATATCAGCCAAAAAAAAGGCTAATTTTTTTTTGTTTGTTTGTTTGTGGATTATTTTTTTTTTTTTTTACATTTTCAATGAAACTGTTGTATTTCCATTGAGCATTCCAAGCTTACTGTTCAGAAAATCTGTGAAGGTGTTATTTGGAAGAAACCAAACAGCTGAATTATACCAGATAAGGGAGACCAATCAAGAGCAGAACAAAGCAATGCTGTCTAAAAGCAAGCTACGTACCACCTTGCATAAAGGTAAGGAGAATTTAAAACTCCTCAGAATTCAGTATGTCTAAGGAACAGAAAACTGAAAACTCCGGCAATTCTTTAAATAAACTGAACCCTGCATAATAGAAACCCCAGACATCTGAAAACTCAGTAAGCCTGAGCAGTTAAAACATCATCCAACGTAAGGGAAGCACTGTCAGCAGTAAATAAATGTACAAAATATTTGCAGCATATCATTTCAATTCTTCAAAATTCCTTTGGGCCACACTGTACAGCCACCTGTAAAATGAAGCATCATTCAGTAGGACTACAAATGGGACACTTCAACCTTGGATAAAATATCATGTAACGTAGTACCAATCACACAGTCTATGCAATAAATAAGAAATTAATTTTTGCTTTTAAATAAGTTATAGTATTTATGAAGTTTATTTTTCAAGTTGAAACCAAATCCTATTGGCTTTTAGGCCTGGAATATAATGTCAACTAGTACTGTGAACAAGTACACACATCACCTTTCAAAATAAATACATTTTTCTACCTAAAACTGCTAAGACCTTATGAGCCAAAGAAGACTGACAACTCAGGAAGGAGAGGCAACATCAGCAAGTATCACTTCTGTGTGTTATAAGGCATACACTTTTCTCCTGGTGCTAGTAAACACAGAAAATAGGTTTTCTGACAGCAGCATGACTACTTCTTTTCCAAGTCAGCAGTATGCCTTCTTCAGAGCCAAGACACTACACTGTTTGTAAGAAAAAAACAGATAGATTGTTATATGTATTTTCCCAAGTACAATGACTTGACAAATCTGAAAGAAGAAAACTGATGCAGTATCTCAATTCCCCACACAGTACAAAACACCGACAATATTGATACTGTTTAAAAATTTTGAAGTGTGGATATACCTGGGCAAGACAAGATGATGACACAATATACAAAAGACACTCTAACACAAAACCAGGAAATCCTGCTCTGGTCTTGTGCGAATTAAAAAGTTCTCCAGCATTCAGAAAGAAACTAAATATGTGTGATTCATGTTACCCTGCAGCTCTCTGACATTCAAACTGCACCCAGCTATTCCTTGATATTATAAAAAGTGTCACCTCATAAAACCAAAAACTACAGCTTAAATCACTGTTCAAGTGAAAAAGTAATTTCAGTCAAAAATACCTATCACATATTAAATATTCATTGAGTAGCATCTACTGTTATTCATAATTTATAACATTCCCCTGTGATGAGGTTGAAGGCTTAAGACACTGAGGACTGGTGGCCATATCCACAACTGCTGGCACCTTTGGCCCAATGGAACTGATAAAATATTAAGAGCCAAACATTTTTTTCCCAGCATACAAAAGCATTTGCCAGCATCTCTGACTGAGATAAAAACAGACATCCCAGGAAGTAAATAAATTATCACCAAGTGAAAAAAATCTCTCACAAATAATTAAGATCAAAGAAAAAAAATTATTCTTAATTTTCCAGTCTTTTAATATTTAACACATTTTTACTACATTCAGAAATAAAGCATGTATAACTGATTTATACATGATTTATGCCTATCTATTCAGATCTAAAATTAAAGAAGACAAATTAATTGAGTTTCTAAACCCCTATTTTGTAAATGACTACCATTCACAAACGAATGCATCCTGTTGATGGAAGCATTGTAATCAATGCAGCGGACAGTGGCTGCGATTAACTGTAATACTATTTTTTTTAATATGTGCTATAAAAATTAGCTTTTATCTTCAGGCACAAATTACTATAAATCCTGGGTCTTATTCAGGTATCTGGAGTAACTGCTAAAACTTAATTGTTTGGCTTAAAATTTAATTCCAGGTTGAAAAGCTTCTGCAAGGATGCCTACAAATGCCAAACTGTGCTCTTCTGCCCCTAACCAAAATCGCAGAAACTTCATCAACAATAGATTATTACTCTCTTCACCCAAAATCACAGAAACTTCATCAACAATAGATTATTACTCTGTTCTCCCACAGTGAGAGAAAGAGAAGAAAAAGGCCAGAAAGAAGTACCCAAATTGCCCCTCTTTCATCCCTGACAGAACAGAAAGGATATACCTAAAGGAGAACAGACCTCTTTTGAAATAAATTGAGGGTCTGTAAGTTATTATAAGGCAGAGAAATGATTAGGTTTAATCCATTTTTTTATTCACTTTCATTTGTGCAACACAATTTTAAGAAGCAGTGAATCCATAATCAAATGACAAGGGCAGGAAAGGTCACTGTCCCTATTACAAAAATACCAATTCAGAAAATTTATGAAAACCTCAAGGTTCAGTTTAAGAAAGCTGAATGTACCACATGCATCTTAGCTTGAATTATCCTTGAACAGAAAAGTGCACACGCACTCCCTCAGTATTTAAGATGCGGTCATAAACTGTGGAAAATAAAGCAAGCCAAATATTATCCACAAAGGAGCACACCAGTTGATATAAACGGCTACTGTGTGAGGAGAAAAAAAAAGGTTTTCTTCTTTATAAGCTGCTAGATCAACTGGGCTCATTTCAAGAAAAGAAACTCAGAAAATAATTCTGAGTCGGCACACAAGAAAACACTTCTTTGAGTCAAAGTTAAAATAAGAGAGATTATATTGTATATTTAAATGATAGCCTTTTTTAACCCAGGTCTGACTCAGCAGTCAGAAATATCCTGATATAGTAAGTTTATTAACAGTTATGTGAGAGATACAAAAGCTATTGTGTAATCTCATCCCTTCTGCACTGATATATTAAGTTTGCTTAACTGATACGGTGCCATTTTCAGGCTTGCAGCTAAGGTATGTTCTGGTAGTTTAAGAACAAAATCTTTGTGTAAAGTACTTCTTTGAGCTGTAGAGTTAGTCTTCATCATACACAACTGCTCACGATAACGAACACCTCTAAGATACATAGGATTTCTTTAAATGCACATACAAAATTGGAACCACACAAGTTTACTTTTTTAGCCAACAGGGTATTGAATTAAATTAAGAAAGAAAATAAACCCCAAAGAAATTTCTAATGTTCTTTGACAAATCTACCAGTAGAGTGAAACATAGGCTGCTACTGGCCCAGCACATATTAAAGAGTACACTTAATTAGTACACTGTTCTTTTAATGAACAGAACTTCTTGGAGGAGTTCAATTTCTGCTACACTTTCCAATGCAAAAACTCAATTCTTTTATTTAAATATTGAACAGTTAGCTGCTGGTACACAGTCCTGAGAATACACTATGCACTTCAATAAAACGTAACATTATGCTGGCTGAGTAAATTGTCCAGATGTTTATATTTGAATTATGCAAAAATGCGTAATACCAAATTAAAGAAATTATGGATAAAAATGCACAACGGCAAAAATCTTTACATTAATATTTAACCCAACTATACTAGAGCAGATTCTTATGCTAACAGGTACTTTGGGTACATTTGATTTCATTGAAAATATGCTATTATATCCTGAGTCCACAAAAATGTCTGAAGATGCTCAGTGGCCCAGCACTAACATTAGGCTCTCTATAAAATACAAAGATGTAAACTGTACACAAGGGAAGTTCTTAATTATTAATTGATTTTCCTCCAGTTATGTACTCAGTAGACTTTGCATTCCCTTTGAATCACTGGAAACAAATGTTTCATACCTACAGAAAAAAAAAAAATATTCTATGTTGCTCAGAATTCAAAGACACGAGAAAATGTTTATTTCCAAACCCAGAAGATCATAGAATTAGGAGAATAGGAAAAAAAATTATTCAGCAGGAGTTCACAACCGAAAAGCAACCCCTTGTTAAACCAAAGGACACTGTAGACATCAATAATTTACACAGATGCAAGAAAATAACTGGAGAAATGGTGACAAAAGGAAAGTGTGTATTTATCAACAAGCACACGGGGTATCCATCACCTGTGGTTCCATAATTCCAAGAACCACAAACACAGAAAGCATGGGAAGTTTGATGGGGAAGGACAGCTATCCGCTTGCCCTGCTTTATATTCCAAAACCAAGTACTGTTGCATGAACTCTACTTCACCTACAGGGGTATTTAATCTGAGCCAGTGTAATTTTTCTTTAACAAGGGCACAAAGGACAACAATGTTTGAAGTTTGATTTAAAACCAGATTTCCTAGTGTCTTCATGTATATTATCAGCAAATACACATTAGAAATGTGTGTTATCCATAAAAATACCCGGTCTCTTTTGACTCCTGCTAATTTTTTACTTGCAAAAATTCTTACAGAAATGAGTTCTCTAGATACCATGCATAAAAATCAACATGCGAAACATTCTCATTCACATTTACTGCTTTTTTGATACAATGAATTGCTTTGACACCCTAACTAAATTATCAAGTAATCAGGAACCCAGATCAACAAAATATTATCTTATTATTGTAAGCATCATCTGTGCATTCCACTGAAGTCTAATTTATCTTTAGAGTCACAAAATTTTCCTGATATGTCACTGGGACATGTGATGCTTTTATTATTCCTTTATCAACCTCTGTACAGTGGTATATTTATGCATTTATCTATGCTAATCAAATGCTCTTGTGAAATATGAAAGTTTTCAGTGCAAATGAAAAAATACTGTTTACCATCATTTCCCCTTCTTTTCTTTTTAAAGAGGGGAATGTTTTTCCTGCTTATCTAAGACAGCTGATTCTCCAGCATGCAATTCCCGTTCCGTTCTTATACTAGGTTTAAAAGTCTTGCTTGCAAATGTATTAAATTCCATATGGCATTGGTAAACATTAACAGTCCTTCATGAAAACACCTAACTTTGGTCTTGGACTTCAACTTTCACGCAATTCTGCATGACTCATGTAATTGCTAAAGCCTCAAGTCTGATGCAAAAGCCATGAAGCATTTCTATCGCGTGTTCACTGATGTTTGAGCAAACGCTTGCAAACCAGCAACCAGTTACTAAGTCAGAAGTCTACATAACAGCTCTGACAAAAGCCAGTCATGTAAACTCAACTGTGCAACAAGTTCACCACCCTTGTATAAAACAGCTGTAGACCATGGCCCAGTACCATCTCTATATTCTTTCTTTTCCCTTCTAAACACCATCTTTCTCTTATTATCCACTCAAAGCTAATTCCCATTATTTGGGTGGTACAGTCCTAATATTTGGAGAGGGTTTTAATGGATTAAAAATAGCAGGATTTAAAAGAAATGCACTGCAGACAGACTTCTGTTTCTATTTACAGAAATTATCTCAGTAATTCTAGTTACAATTCTTCTGAAAGAAAGGGCTACATAAACAGATGGACTACTCCTCTAAATTTTCAACTGCATCGCATGCTAATTACTGTATTTACAGAGAAGACATAGCCAACTATTGAAGTTGCACTCACAATATTAAGAGGTAAGCATATCAAAAATTTAGTAAAGTTGCCAGTGAGCCCTACAAAACACAAGAAAGCTAACCTGATTAGTTCTGTAATTTAAGTAAAATCTGAGGAATTTTACCTCTAGCAATGTTTCCCCTACCTGAGGGGAAAGAACTGAAAGTGACCTCCTGTGTGACAAAGTGCAGTTTCCAAATACCACAATAAATAATTTTATAGATTACAGTCAGGCTCTCATCCATTATATAATGTAAATTGTTTTCAAATAATTGGCCTGAACTTACTAACAGTCAGGTCATACTTGTGCATTTTGGATCACTATTGACATTCAGCTGAAATAATTTTCTCTCCCCAACATTTATTCACTGATATAGTTACTGACAGGAGTCACATCCATCCTCCTTAGTGTGGCTATATCAGGCTAAACTCCGTGCATCTCCTGTCATATGACCAGGCTCACCACACTCTGGCATTTAATGCATCCTCTCTCAAGGTCATCTTCCTTGACCTTTATGACCTACATGCTGTGTTCCCAGCATATATGCAGTTTTGCCAGCACCATGTACAACAGCACACCTACTTTCCACTCACCACAAAAAACATCTATCCAATCCTTCCAAGATTGACTTATCTTTCAAGTGGGCATACTATCTCATGACAATGAAGTCTCATGCCATCCTCTTCCACGGTGTAGTAAGTTCTTATTAGTCCTGATGCTTTTGCACTGCAACTATTTACCATCAATCAACCTTTTGTTATTCCAATCCTTAGAGTCATCCCATCCTCTGTGAGATGCTCTGCTAGACAAATGATGTGTCCCAGATTTAATATCGGCAAACTTCACGAGTTAACACACCTAAAGAAATCACGTATGATCAAGCTCAAAACCAAGTTCCAACAGCATCATCCCCCCCCAAAAAAAAAACAACCCCAAAAAAACCCAACCAACCAACCAAAAACAACACTACTACCAACTTCCCTCCCCTTCTAGTACCACCACTTCCATGACATTATTTTTCTGTTGGATTTGTGTGTGTGGCAGGGGATTGGTAGCAGGGGAGGGGGGTACAGCAGTGGCCCCTGTGAGAAGCTTCTCAAAGCTCCCCCGGCTCCATGTTGAATGCACCTCTGCTCAAGGCTGATCCAATTAGCGATGGTGGCTGCACCTCTGTGAGAACATATTTAAGAAGAGGAACCTGAGGAGTGGGAGTTGTAAGGAAGACACCTATACCGACACTTGAGGTCAGTGGAAGAATGGAGAAGGAGGAGGGGCAGAGGTGCACTGGCGCAGAGTCCCCCTGCAGCCCATGGTGAGAGGGCAGGCTGCCCCCCCTGCAGCCATGGAGGTCACCAGTGGAGCAGAAGCCACCTGCAGCCCGTGGAAGACCCCACATCAGAGCAGGGGACTAAGCCCAAGACTTTGAGGGAAGCCCACGCTGGAACAATCCGTCGCTGAGAGGATTGCGACTCATGGGAGGGACCCATCGCCTGTGACCAGAATGGGCGAGTCATCCCTCCCTGTCCTCATCTCAATCCCAGAGCCTTTTGTTCTATTTCCTCCTCCCCATCCCTGAGGGGGAAGGAGTAAGCAAGCACCTGAGGGGTGCTCAGTTGCCCTCTGGGCTCAAACCACAACAATTTTATTTAAATTCTAATCTCCACACTACCTAAATAAGGAAATAAATTTCCTATATGCCCTAGAGTCAAATGTTTTACGGACTTCCACAGAGACGAGAACCAGTACTAGAGCTGTTTCTAGCAAGGATCACTAATAGACAAAATCAGACCCAGCACATCCTAAGCAGACAAACCAGGACCAGCTAGCTCTAGAAATGATCACAGACTACTGATAACATTATAAATATTAATTAAATAGGACATTACTATTTCAAAACCAACAGATTTACAGGATTGTTATGATTACTCCAATTTTAGAAGGACGTATGGCAGAAATATATATACAATTTTAAAGAAGTCTTCACAAGAAAAGCATTCCTTAAAATTAAAGTCTCCTCATTAATCCAGCCAAGATAAGCCATTCAGGAGGCAATATTAGTCAAGGTTTTGAGTCCCTCCACAGTTTACTTCAGCATAATGAACACAGGTCAGAGTAGCAGTTCTGAATTTAACATTTATATTTAGCTGTAAATGTTTAGTTCCGCTAGGTAGTATTTTAGAAGACTTTCTCTCATTTCAATAACAGGGTTTTAATGTCTTTTCTAGTAATTGATGAAGGTATAATCACCTTTTTTCCACAGAAATAACGTGCTAGGTTTTACTAGGTCAGTGACAGCAAATACGAGTTGTCACTTACGTGAATTTTTTAATGCAAATTAAAGGACTATTAAAAGGTCAGAAATAGCAAAAAATATATTCCCTTTGGTCTCAAAACAAACATTTGAGGATGCTACAAAACAAGAGAATAGAGTGCCCTTTAAAAACTATCAGTTTGATTTTGCGTACCCAAAGCATAAAATAATTGGTGCTTTAAGCTGGCACAAATGGCATTAGCAACTGGTTGTATGTCATGAAGTGACTAAGATTGCTGATACTCTTCTTTCGTAAAGCTGGTAAACTCAGTTGTGGAAAGCAAACCTTTCTTAGCAACTATACACATCTTCCCTTAATTCAAATTCAAGTGAAATAAACCCTTATCTATACACAAACTAAATTCTATCATTAACAATATACAAGATGTGTAAATATAAATGAAAACTGTATACATCTACATAGTATGCTGTCAATTGACTTGAATTCTCTAAATTGCAGCATTTACAGAACAGCAATTGAAAGCCAAAAGAGACACAGGAAACGTCCATACCCCTTTAATTACATTTAACGAAACTACAGTTTATTTCACAATCTTAACAATTAAATAAAAATTAAAAAGTCACTGTAATTTGCAATAGCCCAATATAGTAATTTAACTGCTTTAAAGAACAGCATAAGGGAATGCCAAATATTTGACATGAAATCATAATAGAAGGACCTCAATTTTAATTAGAAACAATAATGAATCAAATGCCAAACAAGATCAAAACATCCATAAAAAAAAGACCAGGTTTAACAAAGAAATAAAGACACAAAACACACATAAAATAAGGGGAAATGGCAAGATGACAACAGTATAACTCCCAAAACATAGTCACAAGAAACAGGTACTTATTGTATCAAAGGGAAGTGTCCTTTAAAAAAATAATTAAATAAAAACAACCTATATTGAGAAATCTATAATCTGGCATCAATCCTTAACACTAAGGCCAAAAGAAATATCATGTCTAATAATAAAAAAAGAATATTTAAATCATATTTCATAGCCAAGACAGACATTGCAAATAAGAAGGGTAAATTTCCCATCACATTTTTGATAAGTTCAACTAAAATTGAATGGAAAAAAAAATCAGAAGGGCGTAATGTCTTGCACCATATGTAATCCAGACTACAGTATATTATGACATTCTTGGCAGATGGCAGTTTTGAGTATTTTTAAAATTTAGGGCCCATTTCGCCAGTGAGAGTAAACTAGCACAGCTTTGCCAACTACCAACAGAAAGTAACGCTTCCTTTCAAGACACAAAGCTGCTGTATCTTTGGGGAGAAAATGCAAAGCAATCTCCCCAAACCTCAAGAAGCAATCACTGATCTTTGCACCTTGCTGATTTATCTGAACCCTAACTTGGATGGCTGTCATCTTTTTTGCGTTCTCAGAAAAAATCTCCCGGGAACTACTTTATGTCAGCTAATACGAAATAAGAAAAAAGAAAGTCATGTTCACCAAAGGAGGTATGACATTTGTTATATTTACATACTGTAAAAAACGAGGCAACTTTTTCCTCTTCAATGGCAAAGTTTTATGTTATTTTTATAACCCCACTGAGACTTGAAAACATTACTGCATAAATGCTGCATATCGTGGCAGTCTTGCCTCTCACCTGAATTCTCAGCTACACCTGACAGGTACTACTGCACCTCAAAATTATAGATCTAGTGGAGGTAATCCATGCCACTCTGTAAATGAACTCAAAATAGAAGATTAATGCACCAATACGGAGTACACTGTAGCACTTTTAATGTGACTTAAAATGACTGGCAAGTAAGTATCACCAGCCACAACAGATGGAGGGCAAATCTACTCTTTCAACACTAAAAGCCTCTGAGGCGGCCAAGACACTAAGAGTTTCATATTTTCAGAACTTAAGACCTCATAATCAGTCTAATTTTTACTATTTCAATAAAAAGCAGAATAGGTGTTTGAGACATTTATTTAAATGCTTCATTAACTGTCAGCAGCAAATTAAAAATATCTTTTAAAAATGTTGCTGACCAGGACTATGTGACATTGAAGACAGCTTGAATTAAACATGTACAATGTCCTTTCTTAATGAAAACCAGTTGACAGGTGGATTAAGACCAGCAAGATCACTGGTAAACAAAAGCTTACAACCTCTGAATACTATTTATTGAGTCCAGGACAAACTTTGATATTGATTTACCAAAAGCAATCTACGGCATTAAACATTTAAATATGTTATTTTAAAAATGGAGAAAAATGTCAGATTTCCTATCCAAATCGGCTTATACTTGGACAAAACTACAACGATTTAAACATAAAACCAAATATAATCAAATTCTTTCCTAGGCATATTTCAATTAAGTGTCTTAACCAGTTTAGGTCTGAAGAAACTGGCAAATTTAAAGGAAAACAGCCAAAAGAAAATTCCTCATGAGCAAACCCTCTCAGATATCCCTGGGTAGGGGATACAATAAGATACAATTTCCCTGGGTTAAAGGGATCTTTAACCTTAAAACTCTCCTTTGCCTTCTGTCATGCCCCCTATATATGGCCCTACCCCTGAAACCAGTCAAGGTCCATCCCACCACAGCCTCCTTCCCTCTACAGCTCACAGCTCCACATTTAATTCTGCAGCCATCCTTCCACTGGCTGCAGAAAGCAGAGAAAGAAATAATGAGAGACCACAATGTGATCATGTAGTTAAAGACTGTGTAAATAGAGGTAAATGGCAGGGGGATTACTGTAATTCAGCTTGGCATTTTAAACATCTACATTTCAGCTGCCCAAAAGTGTGACTTAGTATTTGCCACATTATCAGCTGCATTTCTCAACGGAAAAAGCTTTCCCTGCAAACATTAAGTAAGATGGTATATGTAACCAAAATGGCAAATGGACCTGTGCTTTCCATAGGAGCCAGTTAACAACTGAAATGAACACCAGAAAACCAAAACTGTATGACCCCCTTCCTTTCTCACCTAAACACAGTTAATTCTTGGTTATGTGATAGTCACTCTGCCTGAGTATAAGATTTATTGTTCTCCCCAAAATTCAGAGTGTCTCTGCAGCAGGTAATCAGTAAATAAATTAATATTGCAGAGTAATTGTAATATCAGTATTCCAAACACTGGTTTTCTCAGAGTTCCCATTGAAAAGCTATCATCACAGAAGCTGCAGAAGCCCAAGTGACAGGTGGATCCCACTGGGGACAGAAAAGAAAAAAAAAAAAAAAAAAAAAATGGCAATTGAGGACATGTCGTTCCTTCATGCAAAACATAATCCACAATTAGATATCTTGATTTTTTAAAAAAGCTTCTGGGCAGCTTATCTTGTTTCTTAGAGCAATCAAGTTTCTCATGATGACCAGGGATTTTGAATTGGCGTCCTTGACCAGAAATTCTACTTCAAAACAATCGTCCCCACGTTCAACTGAAAAACAGGAGAGATCAGACATTGCTTTTTCCAAAGATTCAAACTGTATTTTTCTCAAGTGATGTCAGCACCCTTCTTGGCCTACCATCACCCTGTTAAACCCTCATGCTGACCGTATCACTAACCACTCAAAATTAGAAGTCTGATAGTGTATCCTGAGCTCAGGAATGGAAATGAAGGAGGATGGTAAGAAGTTTCTAAGGACTGGCAATAAACCAGTTTCACTCCTTACAGCATCAGACTGCTTCTTCACAAAACTAAGGTCTGAGCACCTTTGTATTGCTACAAAATATAAGAAGTTGAAACACTATTCTTTATGTTTTGAAATGTAACCCATCTCCAGATTTGTTTCCTTATGCTGTGTGAACACAGCCACAAAATGAGAACACAAGGGAAAATGAAAAACAGTTGAAAAAAAAAAAAAAAAACAAACCTCCAACCTTTGACTATCAAAGATTTGGAGAAGTGCTCTTGCAGGAAGATACTTTCTAACAGAAGAGTGGGATACAGAAAATCCAAGAATTTAACAATACACATTTAGAACAAATCCTTCAACAACAGTTAGTCCAGATGCTGCAAATCAGACCTATAAAGAAATTAGATGTAAATATTTAACAAAAAGCTCTAGAGAAGTTGACATTTTGAAGATGAGCAAGTCCTTAACTGATCTGTTGTGGATTAGCTGGTCTTAATCACATCTTCTGGATTTACCTATGGGTAAAAACTCCAGCTGCAGAAACAGTGATATTCATGGATGAACTACTGCCAGATCAGAAGCAGCCTGAAATCACAACTCTTTTGCTGAAAAAGTTCCTGCAAAACAATGAGGCTTCTTTCACACAGAAGGAAGTTGTGCTGGAAAAAATTAAAAATTAACTACCCCCTAGCATTCTGTCTAAACCCTGTGCTTTTAAGGTATTCGTACAGCCAAATCCAGATGAAAACAAATGGGATTCAGGCACCTACAATACCTTCAAGCACTAACTGATGTTTCAGTACTTAAAATGGGGATAACCTGAAACACTAGCATATTACCCTCCAACAAATAAAACTGAACCTGCGCTCTCTTTAACAAGGCTCTATTGGATGAGTCAATCACTGCTGATAAGATTTTTGGTTTCCCTCTGGGAAGACTGGAGTGGAAAGAGAAGGATATTAAGTTACATTAGATTGCCAGGGCTTAGTATTCTCTATACTGTATGTCTCAATAACTTCCTCAGACTCAGAAGGGAAAATATATGAGTACCAGAAAATAAATATTCTGCATAACAAAGCAATCTTGCTATGAACCAACTGGAAAAACCTACAACAGTGTCAGAAAAATGATTTGAAAACAACACAGATATGTTCACAGAAATTTTCGCATTTGCATTGATGGGTTAAACCACCCAGACTACAAACTGAAGAGACGGAACAGACCCACTCCTTACTTTTGAGCGCTGCATTGTCCCCTGACAGACAGGCAGACATTTCATCAACAGTGTTCAGGCCAACTAGCATATACACAGTCATCCAGCCAATATCAGGAAATACTGGAAATGTACGCCAGGAAACATCAGAAATGCCAGCATTTGTTAAGTTATTGATACAGTGGTTTAGAATGTAGTAAGATTTCTCAAAGCGTAATAGGAACTAAAAGAAACAAGGAACTTGCAGTGCAAAGCGTAAGAAAACATTTTCTAGAAGATGAGAGGAACAAGAGGTAGGAAAGGACAAAAAAATATTTCAAAAGATTGTGAAATCTGGTTTGGGCTTACTAGTAATAGTTTCTTAAAAGATGAAGGGAGGAGCAGAGCCGAGTATTTAGTTTGTTGTTTTAGATGGGAACTGATTACAGACACCTTTCTTGCTCTGCAGGCTAGCTCCCTTACAAAATACTTATCACAAAGAGATCAGCCAAGACAAAATACTGAGCGGCAGCTGAAAGAAATTCAACTGTGTCTAATGGTGATTGACAAGACAATTCCAAGATGAAAAAAAAAAAAATCCATTCCAAGAAAACAACTTTGAAATATTTGAGATTCCCATTAAAGTGACAGCCGATACATTAACTAGGAAAAACTGTTTTGTTCCGTATTGTATCTGTGAATCTGCTCCTCTTCTTAATGGGTGTCTGTTAAACAAGTTTTTGTATCCTATAAAGCTGCACATACAATATTAAATCTATGTCCTATGTTTTACTACATTCAGCTTGACACAGGTATGGTTTCTGGAATAACAAAATAAATTTTGAATCATCAGCTACAGAAGTAGCAGGTGATATCTGGGAGACAAGGGGAAGAGAGGAGGAGATATGTAACACACCATCAGTGAGGAGGTATATCCTTTATGATATGTAGACATGCCAAAGCTACATTTTGTACTATCCTAGGACTTCAATAAAATGCTTTTTAAATTTTTTTAAATGCTCTTCCTGTATAAGCAATTATTATTTATATAATTATCAATTATGAAAGGGAATACTGATTCCCTCATGCATGCGTATGTTAGATAAGGCGTAATTCCTACTGTGTCTTCTCCTTCTAGTCAACAGGACAAAGAAATAACACAATCTTGCTGGCTGCCAGAGTCAGTTTCGGTACAATTAAAACAAAAAGTTTAGTACGATTAAGACACTCCAGTCTTCCAAGAGGAAGAAACTTCAACTATGCAAAGATACAAAGAAAATCACAACTGAGAAGAAACTTCCTAATCGGATTTTCCCCTGTCTCCTAAAGCAGTAGACCACACCACCCTCATCAATCAGGGAAAGCTATTAAAGTGTCTGCGATGACCAAGATCAGAAAACTGTAGTTTTGTTGTAAACGGCTTACTGTGAAAGTGCAGGTGCTCCAGCAGCAGCCCACACAGGCACCAATAGCTCTCTGAAATGGATGTCAATTAAAAAGGCAGATGCAGAATGCAGGACTGCTTAAATGAGCAACTGATAAGATAGTGAAGCTAAAATGTTGGAAAATTAATGATGTTATTCCTTTAAAGAATAAGGGAATTACAGGAGCAGTTCTTAGTCTCATAACATCAGCTTACCTTTTCCATTTTTCATCATTTCTCTTTCCCCCTCAGAACTGATTGCCACATGTCCACTGCTGACATGCAGCTGTCTATTAATACACAGAAACCCTATTACTGTACTGTCACCCCAAAGCATCACTATACATAACATCCTGCAAGAATTTCTGTCAAAACCCTTGGCAGATTCAAAGTATTTTTTCAGGAAATTTGGCCTACATTCTGGAATTACAAGGACAAACTTAACAAGTTGAAATGCCTACTCCTTGACACTTTAGACCATATACAGAGAGAACTACTACTGACACCTGAGAAAAACTCCCTGAATAGAACTGTAGGATTTCATAGAATCTTAGAATGGTTTGGGTTGGAAGGGACCTTAAATATCATCTAGTTCCAACCCCCCTGCCATTGGCAAGGGCACCTTCCAGTAGACCAAGTTGGCTAATTGTAAGCAGAAGTGCCTGTTTGGCTGCTCAAGCTTCCTGGACACTAGCCAGTAAACTCCTCTTTTTCCAGTGGCTTATAAAACTTAAACTGTCAAAGTTGCCATTTTCCATGCTGCAGCATCCGATGCAGGTTGGTTTCTGCCCACACTAGCTTGGGTTTAAGGGAAAACCATTCTTCTGTTTCAAAAAATTAGGTGCACAGAGCATTTTGCTATGCCTCAAGTGGAACAGGCTTCATCTCTTCGCAGCTTCCGGTGTGACTACACTGAGCAAACAAGAGTCTCAAAAGGAAAAATAAGTCTGCGTATTGCAGCGGTGACATCTGGGGCAAAGAACAAGACTTTTCTTGCCATTAGTGGCCCGTACTAGTAGGAGGTACTATACCTTCCAGCTAACAGACAGCAACTCTGACCTCAGAATTCTTCATACTGGTATCTAAAAGGGAGAAAGGGCCTGGCTGGAAGAGAAAAAAATAGGGTATCTTAATTCATCCTCTTCTCCCATATGCATTATAATACAGTCTTTAATTACATGATCATATATTTTCTACAGGACCTGTGAATAATTCATTCCCTAGACTGTACTCTGGGAACGAATCAAGAGAATGCAGTGAACTAGACTATTATCTACAGGACTCCTACCTCATTTGTTGCTAAAGCTGGATGATGAATGAGTCATGGAATTGTAGAAGAAAAAAAACTAGTCTCATAGCTAATACATTTATTCACTTTAAAATCTATATAATTTTTTGCGTGTTTCTTAGAGGATGTGAGAATTAAGAAGTGTTTCACTTACCTGGAATTGTGTTTAGTTTATTATTTACCCAGGGATTTATTATTTACCTAGAGATGGCCTCTACTTCTGTAGAGACTAATCTGAAGTAATAAACTACTTTAAATCTATTAGTTCCTTCCTCAGGGCCAACATGTAACCCTTGCTATTGAAAGAAATTGAAGAAAGGAATAGGACTATGCATACCAGTAAGTAACAACTGCCAAGGAGAAAAAACAGACTTCAGGACTAGTGACACAACAGCAAAGTCTTTTGAAGAGGAAGATGCACAGGCTTGGTTGCCAGCACGTTCTTGTCCCTGACAGCCCAGCTACTGGGGTACAGAGTGAATGAAAACGAATAGACACATGGCAGTCAGAAAGTGGACCTGCCCTCTAATTTGTTCAAGAACACAGCCTGACTGCAACAGTGGTAGATTTGTGCTGCCATCTGTGTTCGACACACCTCTTAGTGGATGTTACCTCTGTAGCTGGGAAGAACAAAGAACAAGCACATCACTCCAGCAGCACTTCTACCGCAGTACGGCTGTAGGAATCAAGGCTATGTTCAGTTGCCAATTAAGACATTAAGTCAGGTGCTCAACAGTACCATGTGCTCAAAGCTAGCAGAATCATGCAGTAATAAACTCTTAAATATACTGTTAAAAACACCAGCAGATTAAAATGGTTCTAGTGTTTCATATCCAATACACAGTGCCATTAGAAACAGTTCCTTTGTGAGGAACTCAAGATAAATTTATGTTTTCCATCTAAAATGTTGATGTTGGAATGCTTCTTTACTCTCCCATAAACAAGTCCAACGAGAAATTTACATTCTGTCTGTTCTCACTACTTCTCTCCTGATCCTTTAGAAAAAACAGCTTTCAGGGTGTATTTCTTCTTTTTTTCTACAGGCTAAATCAGGAGCTTCCACTGCTTTCAATTTAGCTCCCCTTCCTGTCACAAGAAAAATTAATAGAAAAGCAGATCAAATGCCCAGGAGGAATTGTTGAACAAGTGGCATCTGAGCTCTAGAAAGGATTTCAAAAGCAACTCACTCTGTCAGACTCCCTCTCGTTTGAAAACTACCTACAAGCCCTAGAGATGGATTAAAGCCTGGATCATCTACAAATGCAGCGCTCCAGTTGTAGGGAGGATAGCAATGAAATACTTGTGAGTATGGATATTCCTAGAAACCAGAGGACTTCTTTTGGAATGCACATTCTGGATCAATCAAACTACTCAACCCTGCCTTATTCTGTGGTTGGTGAGCTCAGAAATGGCGGCCCCTGACCACACTTCCCTGATGGTCCAGGTGGTTTCAAGTAGGAAAAAACAGTTTAAAATTGAAATAAAAAACAATCAGTAACATTAGGCATCTCTTGATCACAACTTTGTAGCAGAAACTGATAGTTAAAAGTGATCAGTCCACTGCAGAGGCATTGCAAGCTGCTGAAGAGGCTGCAAGAGAGAAAGTTTCTTAATAAGAACACAGGTGGCAGACAGACTTGAAATCAGACAACTATTTCTTTTGAAATCTACTTTTGAGTGCTGCACTCAGCGTTCCCCAGGTGGCTGGGACCCTTTCAATAGTGTTTCTATTAGGAAAAGAGCTACAGCAGATCAGTAGCACCAGTTCTCAATTTAGTACTTTTTCTTCCTCTGACAACAGCAAGCCAGTGCTGAGAGTGGACAAAGCACTGAAAAAAAAAACATTGGTGAGCGAAGAGCAATGAAAGCTGCTCTCCTGAAGAAAGAGCAATGTGTATCTCAGGACAACCATATAACCCCTTAAAAAGTTTCTGTTTGTTTGCTTTTGTAGAAATTTTTCTCCACTGTATTTTCTTTCTTCTCAGTTTGCATTCACCTAGGAACAGTTAATAGACTGAAGCAAGGGGTATGACCAGGTAAAGTAATAATCATCATTTAATAACGGCATCTGTTCAGTAATGAAAAAACAATGTCTATTTAAGGTAAACCAAATCATGTTTGGATGGTCTCTGTCCAAACTCAAATTCCAAAGCAGAAATATGTGTGCTGGCCAATAGCATAAAGATCCTGGGATGTAAATACATTCATTTTATTTTCATGATAAAAAAAAAAAAAAAAAAGGAAGAAAGAAAAGGTGGGGGGGAAAGGGGGGAGGCTGGCAGGGAGGGGACAGATATAATGTTATGTTTTCATGTCCTGGATTCTGAACTGTCCCTCAAAGAACAAAAGTCCATCTGTAGAGATCTGGGGAGAGGGAAGCTATGTGACATTTAGTAATGACAATTTATCCCAACTTTAAATCTTCTGACCAGAATAGACGATTTTATGGACTACAACCACTGCCAGTAACTGCTACACTTGGGAAATAAATAAGTAAGGCACAAGGCCAGGATAAGAAAACAAACCCTAATAAAACCAAGAGCTAAACTAGACATTACTTGTCATCCCTCAGGAGGCAGGAGTTGTGGGTAAATACTGTACAAAGACTGAGAATAGTAAATATTCCCTTCTTGTCAGACAACTTTCTCAAAAAAAGACTGAAAAAAAAATAAACTTATTAAATTTTAATGTACTAAAAATCCATTATAAATCTACAGAAGTGATTAATGAAGGGAAAAATGTTAAAAGAAGCAGTCATAAATAGAAGCCGCATATCATTGCCACTGGCTTTTCAACTGCATGATCTATTAAAAGAAAAAGTAAATAGCAGAAGTGGCCTGGTAAAAGATCTATATGTCTAAAAGCCTGTTTGCTTTCTCAACTATATTACCTGGTCCAAGTAAAAGATACTACCTCTCCCAGAAACTGTTCTTTTATATCCTTAAAATATCAGAGCTACAACACAGTTAAGAAAATAAATATGTTTTAAAGGCATTAGCTAAAGTAATTTGTCAAACATTCTAGATAGCCAGTCATTCGAAAAAGAGAGTTGAAAAATGTACTGACAAATAATTCCAATAATTTTGGATGTACATAATCACATCACAGTGCATCCCACCTGTGAATTGTTGCTCAGAAGCATTTCTGTCAAAACATTTACTCAGGTTCTTCAGGACTTGCTCCTAAACCAATGTTTTGGCATTCTCATAAACTTATTTTAGTAGATCTGAACAGCAGTGAAAGTCAAGATACTGCAAATCATTTTGCCTTAAAATATCTGAATTAAATCTGAATTAAGCATTCAGAACCACCTGATTTTTGTATCTGCAGTGACATCTAGTGCAAGAAACCAAAACCACATTTAAAACAGGATCCTAGAGAACAAGAAGCTGTTACCATTTATTGAGTGATTTCTGACTGAGGTAAGTAAACAGCAATAATTAACATCGACCCCTTTAAAACTTTCTTAGTATCTTGTTTTCTTCACAACACTTACAAACCAGCTGAAAGAAATTCTAGTAAGCCTAATATGTTAATAAGAGACTATTTAATGAAAATGTGCATTTTTCCTTTTCATGCAAATTCAGTTTGATAAATGTACATATATTACATAATTGTTGGAGGGCAAACAATTGTTGAGAAAGCAAACATCCCTAGGAACAGAGTTGTTATTCTATTTATTCTATCAACTTTTCCAAAAGAAAACAAATTCAGCAGTAACATCTGACTTAAATTTCTGCCAGTTCCATTGATATGCAATCTTATTTTAATTTTGCAGTGCTTTTTAAACCTCTTTCTTAAAAATTCAAGCAGAAGACATCACTTGCAGAAAGGAAGCAAAAACTGGAAGCACACAATGAGTGTTGTCTAATACAGATGACAAATAGATGAAGTTATAAAATAACAAATAAAATTTGTTCAAGTGAAAGTACAGATTTAAGTACACAGTTATGTTTCAAACATAGCCAACAACAGACATTCTAACCAAAATGCAACACCAACATGTCGAACTAGCAACAATTTTACAAAAATGATTCACTTACTGAAATGTGAAAAAAAAATCTTAGAAACAAGCGTTATTCCTGCCAAACATACAAATAAACACATATGCCAAAGCTGAAAATGAACAGTTTAAATACAGTATCATCCATATATCATTTTGTATATAAAGGCACACCAGTCCTGTAACACCCTTTTCTCTCATTTGACCTGTAAATACAACCATTTTAGGAGCTGTGTTCCAAAGGCATGTGTCCAGAAGTCTTAAAAAGTCACATGTGCTTTTTAAGGGCAGGATTAAAGCACATATTGCATTCTTTTGCAAAAACTTCACAATATGTAATTTTCCAATACCCAGTTTACACAATGGTAAAATGATTACGTTGATGCAAATAATAACAAATACCAAGATGTAATTTTTGTCCATCAGATAATTTTATATAATTTTATACTATAATCCATCAAAAAGTGGATTTAGTAGACACAAGTATTTTATGTCAAAGTAGCAGGTGTTAATTGAGAGCACTTTTCACCTAGGGGCATGAGGCTGTTAAAACAAAGACATGAAAGAATGAAGAAAACACATGCTCATGGAAGGCCAAGGTACTGCAGTAGAACACAAAACAAGTGAGAAGAAAAGGAGACAAGCTAGTCAAGGTTAATAGGAAGTAACAAAAAGGCATAAAGCAGGAGAATAGTGATATATGCCCAGCCTTACAGACAGAACAACTGAGATAATGGTGTTTAAATATCATTCCACAACTGTGGTTTAAAAATTATCTGGAAATGCAAATAAATGTAGGCTAATGCAGCATTTATATAGAACACAACAAACTACTCTTGACAGAGTTCATTACAGTAGACAAGCCAGCATAGAAAGGAAATAATTAAAATCAGAATCTGTTAGCTTCTGCCACCCTAATCAGTGCTTCATAAAGAGCAACACAATTACTTTGAGTTTTGGTCTGCTACTGTCTTTGCTGGGCACAGCCAAGGTTCCTAAAGAAAATTCCCCTGTTTGGATGAGTATGTCTACCAAAAGAACGGTTTGGTATTAGTCTGTATTTATTCATGACGGCAAGTTAAGAGTATTTCATCTCCCCCTCAAAGAGGCATAATCTTAAATAAATAAATAAATAAATAACATACATACATACATAAATAAAATTGTTCATCCTTGAAGACAGACGTACAGTTTTCTTCCCCAGGTAGGAACAACCATTGTTAAGGCATAAAAATGTACTATTAACCAGTACTCAACCAAAAAGCACAAAAAAAGGAAAGATCAAATACACAGTGTTCAATAATATATTTACACAACACGTGGTAAAGTACTGCAGCAGAATTAGGATTATTGAAGAAAGTGAGGCTGTCTCACTAAATCCAACAGGACAAAGCCAGCTGAAGCAGCCACTGGTGAAACTATTGATCTTGAGAATTAGACACACGGACACAAAAAAGACCCCGTCCTTTAACAGACTCTGAAGACAGGTATCTCTGCATCCTTTGACATCAGCTGAGCTCTGCCACACAGAGCTAATGACATGATTAGAATCAAACAGGACAACGGAATAAAAGGTAACTCTAAAACTACTTAAAACTTAAAAAAAAAGGAGCATCTAAACACCTTAACACTAGGTAGAAATGCCATGTATCAAAAAGGCAAAAGCTAAAAGTCAAACCAATTTCTACACGAACAGTAAAGGGGAAAAGAAATTTAAAAGAAATTTGGGAATAAAAATCAGTAGAGAATTATATAAAGGATCACGTATTTTTATGAGATTAATATAAAAGCTGCTAAAGGTTAGAGAAATTGGAACATGCACAAAAGATGACAAAAATAAGATGCCAGTAAAAGAAAGAAGATCTCTAGGAGAATGACAACACATGCAGTCAAATATAGCAGCCACATCAAAAGAAGTTTTGTACCAATTAAATCCTCAAAGAAAGAGAAAAATCGAAAGTTGGATAGGTTACCCTAACATCTTAGAAAGCATCCAAAGAAATTACAGACCCCAGGATTGATCTTTAACAGAACAATACAAAAAGAACTAAACTAAGGAAAAGAGCGAACAGTTTTTCTTCCCTTCTCCTCTTCTTTTTGGGGATGTGTATGAAAGAATATTAACAGAAGAAAAAAAAAAAATCCATAGAAAGAATCAATGAGAGAGAGATGAAAGCAAAATCCTAGAGTTAAGTAAGTGCTGAGGTTGCAAGATACCTGAAGATAGAGAAGCAATGTAAATGTAAAGCAGTGCTGTTTGTAAAGCGCAATTCTTTTGATAGCTGGTGACATTTGAGGAAATAACTCAAAGCCTGTGGGCTTCAAATCAAACACTATCATTTTGGGTTTCAATGCAATATTTTACCCAATGCTGAAGCATCATTCCATATATGTATTAAGTTTATGAAGTGTTAAAATATCCTCCCTTTAATCAGAGAGGGACAGGGGCAGATTGTAATACTAGGTTAGTAAGGTTAGAGTGTTATGTTGTATTATAGTGAGGAGGTCAAGGATGAAAACAAATATCACCATGGGAAACAAGCTGTCTGAAGTGACAAGCATTAACAACACCAAGAAGCTGCCATGCTACGCAATAAAGAATACTTCATATGGAGTCAGCACCAATTTAAAACCCCGATGCATGCAGCGTGCTAATCTTCACATAAGGAAAACAGGAGGATTTGGGATTTAGGTGTGAGGTGACAGTAATGCAGAGTCTAGAGGAACCCAGACAGTAGCCTTGCAAAAGGGTTTATTCCAAATGCATGAGAGAGAGAGCATGCTCTCAATACTACCGTCACCAATTCAAGATATGTTCAATCTGACAACAATATATATGAAGGATACAAGATGTTTGCAACTGACAATGGCTATCAGCCACACAGACTCTGCACCAAATCCAGAATTGATAACATTTATAGATAGGATAGTTAACATACTCAATCTAAAGATGTGCACTAAGATGGAAAACCAAAACTTCAGGTGAACTACACAGAGACAAATGTCAAAGGGGATAAAAGCTACAAGCAGAAACAAGGAAGAACACAAGGATGTACATCAGCTGAACACATGGCACTGTGCCGACTGAAATAATTGAATTTTAAGCTCCCAAATACTTTTTTAATCAAAAACTTACCTTCACACAGTATCCTATCTACCTCAGTATTTTCTAGCTGGATAGTATTTTCCATTTGCTATGAATTATTTTCAAGATAGCATTTAAAAGTTGCTGGACTAATTTAAAACAAGGTTCAAAATAACTGGCAAGGCTGAACAAGTTTATGGAACATCTTCCCTGCAAAACAGCATGCATTACTTCTTTGTCAGGCCTGATGAAAGCACTGTACTCAGTAAAAAGTAGGTAACTTTTTCCAGCAATATCTGTTGATCTAAAGATGACACCAGCATGCCCTGTGAATCTGGCTTCCTGCATATTGCAAGGCTTACATAAAATCCTTTCAATTATTTTGGATTTAAACATTAACAGATTTTCATATCAGCATGTGAGAACAATTCAGAACTGTGAACTCTGATATTTAGAACTTAGTATGAAAAAGCATAACTACATATAATAGATTAGGAAATCCTATTCAGCTACTAGCAAGTGCGCTTGCATCTGGCAGGCATCTATGAATAGGTAATAGGTAGCTGTTTACATGAATTTTCAACATCAACTGCCTGACGCATTTAGAGCAAAAGGTGCTAGGGACTGAAAAGCAAAAGATTTTTAATTCTCCAAGCCTGCTGCAGGGCAGGAACTATCTCAAGACTGCAAGCTCAGGGGAAGGCAACGGGAAGCAGGTTTTAACCATAACTACAAGCATGAAGTTCTAAGTACCTTAATGAAGAATGTCCTGAAAGTTAATGAATTACAGCACGAAAAAAGTTGCAGCTGTGACTGCAGTGAGGCGGACATACCAAGAGAGTCTCATTTCTCAAAGGGCGCCGGGACATTCTAGTTTTACAAATGAACAATGTGTATGGTTTCTGTGTGCGAGAGAGGGTACACCAATAATGAAACAAAAAAGCCAGTGAACTTATCAGGAGTCCATTACAAGAAACACTACTGCTCTATATAGTTTAAAATCTGCTTTCCAGTGACTCAGCCTGGCAAAGTTCCAAAAAGCCCTTTTCCACTCATATGCTGGCAGTGATTTCAGGAATCATTAAACAAGAAGTGAATAAAAATATGGATAGCTTCAGTGAAACAGTGTAAAATAAAGCACTACAACCAAATCTTTTGCAGATTTTCAGTTTTTTGGGGCCAAGAAAGTTTTAACTGCCTTTAACCCAAAAGTGAAATATAAGCTATGTTCATGTACTCAAATATCAGCATATTAAAGTGCAAAATACAGAAGCTGGATGAATTAAACAGAAGCTCAGTACCAGAAAAGTAGAATTACAGCTTCTTTGTTTAAGGCCTTTATATTCAGCTATTTAACAAATGCAGCTTTTCTTTGTTTATATGAATTATTCAGTTAACACCTACTAAAATTCTATAATTTCTATGCAAGAATCAATGCATTTCCAACATAAAGCTTTAAAAACTTCCCATATGCTACATCATGTTCGCTTCCACAATTGACCAAAATTCACAAATTCTCCACGTGACAATGAACTCCCCAATTCAAACATGAGTAAAGACAGGATTAATGAAGTTCTGTGTACATATAGATCCTTCAAAGTAACACAGAAATAACGTAAAATTGGAGCCAAAATGCCTCTGAGGAATATACAAATGGTAATTCCCAGTTCAGTATCTAGACAGACATTAAACAGTCCATTCTGTCATGCCATCTGCTATGCAGCTACCAACACTGCTCTGTTCTCTATGTTATTTGTGCTCTATTTTTATTTCTAAGCATAGAGCCATTCAACTTATTTGGAAGTCAGATAAAAGACATGGTGGTGAACTTAAAATTAAAAAAAATTAAAGGAATCAAAAACTGGTACACAGAAAAAAATGAACTACAAAAATCAAGTTTCAGATCATTGACAAGGAGAATTAAAAAATTACTTCTAATGCTTGCTTAAATTGTACTCCAAACAAGTTCATGTTCAGCATATACAGCAAGTCATGAAAGTTCAAGCCTTGTTTTCAAAATTTGTATTTAACAGAATAGTTAAAACATTTGGCAAAAAAAATGTTAGTCTACATTATGGAAAAGAAATTGTGGGAATTATACGTGTGTGTGTGTGTGTGTGTGTGTGTGTGTGTGTACATGTGTGCTTGTATGCGTGTATGGAATCCTAAAGTGGCCCATTAAAATATCACCTCAGACTATCACCTTAATCACGAGACAAATGCCAGTATAAAAATCTTACCAGTACAGCTGGACAGTAAGAAAGCAAAGATACATGCAGAGAACACAAATGTCTTAGTCTACATCATGCAGTATGGAAATAGTCAAGTTGCTCTCTCAGATCTGTACTAAATCTACAAAACACAAGAGAGCACTGCGTGGATTTAACTGCTTCAGAAGCAGTCTGGAGCTATATAAATCGCAAAACACAGGCCAGCTTATGTGAATCAGTTGCAAAAATCCCTGTGCTTGAGACTCCAGAGCATTCTTAGGTCAGCTGCATCTGTCTGGTTTGAAGAAGACCTAATGGAGGAGTTTCTGATGCAGAAATCCCATCGAAAGTTGTTTTTCAAGTTTACAAGCCATTTCTGACCAAAATGTGAATCTGAAGGCCAATGCAAAAATCTGTGTCCGCTATGCAGCGCATTCACTGAGATACCCAGTGTAACACAAAAGGTGATTACTCACAGGTATTGTTGATATAACATAACTACCGAGAGGTTGAGGCATTCGCTTGCCCCTGCCCCCGGTTTTCTTCATTTGCAACTCAATAAAAATATTCAGTAATTTAAAGATTTGTAAGAGATAAGCTGTTTTGCACTGTGAGGTCACAATGGTGAAAAAATATTATTTAAAATCTTATTCAAAAATACAACTGTGCCTGAATTTTACTTTTAAAAGCCCTCAAAACCGAATTCTTTGGAAGAAGCTAAAACAAGTCTGCGAAAATTTTGCATTATTAAGAATAAAATAAAAAAAAAAAAAACAATCCAAAGAAGGTGACTTAGAACAGAAATTTTTTTTTTTTTTTTTTTTTTAAGAAAAAACACTAAGGATAGTTCAAATGCCAAGTTGAAAATTTATTTATTTGCCTTACTTTCAGAATATCTTGAGTTTCATTCCACTTGTTTGTCCACTCTTTGGTCAGTTCTTGCACCTATAAAAGAAAATATTAAGAGAGATGTGATTTTCTCCAAAGCCCTTGATAATGCATTCTCAGAGAAGTACTAAATTCTTGTGAAATTCTTTATGATGTTTAATACTTAAAGATTAGAAAATACTGTTGCTCCTGCAATAAGTGGCCATATCTACATATCTTTCTCTCAAAAAGGAAAATCATATAAGTATTTATAGTCTAAAATGAAACAAAGGACAGGGATAGCCACTTTCAGATAATGGCAGGCAGATCCCTTAGCTGTTACAAGACAACAGCTCCTTTTCTACTGCACAGGTAGGCATGTTTAAGCTAAAATACCCTCCAGCGGATGGCATGCAGAGGAGGAGGACAAAGCAGACCAGGAGCCTTCAGGAGAGAATCAGAGCAATGTTTGTTGCCACCTAGAAATCACACACTTGGTTGAAGTCAGCAGGAAAGTGAGGGGCAGCTTGCAAAGGCATTACAGACAGTGAGAGCATCGGGTGTAGAATCATAGAATCATTTAAGTTGGAAAACACCTTTAAGATCATCAAGTCCAACTGTTAACGCTGCCAAGCCCACCACTAAACCATGTCCCTAAGCACCACATCTACATGTCTTTTAAATCCCTCCGGAATGGTGACTCAACCACTTCCCTGGGCAGCTGGTTCCAACGCTTGACAAGCCTTTCATTGAAGAAATTTTTCCTTCTATCCCATTTAAACCTCCCCTGGTGCAACTTGAGGCCATTTTCCTTCATCCTATCACGTGTTTACCTGGAAAAAGTGACCAACACCCACCTCGCTACAAGACAGCCATAAGGTCTCCCCTCAGCCTCCTCTTCTCCAGACTGAACAACCCCAGTTCCCTCAGCTGCTCCTGACAGGACTTGTTCTCTAGACCAGCTTTGCTCTCTTTCTTTGGACACACTCCAGCACCAAAATGTCCTTCTTGTAGTGAGGGGCCCAAAACTGAACACAGTGTTTTGAGGTGTGGTCTTAGATAACTGATAAAGATATTAAACAGAACTGGCCCCAAAACTGAACACAGTGTTTTGAGGTGTGGTCTTAGATAACTGATAAAGATATTAAACAGACCTGGCCCCAGTACTGAGCCCTGGGGAGCACCACTTGTGACCGGCCACCAGCTGGTTTTAACTCCATTCACAATAATGCTCTGGGCCCGGCCACCCAGCCAGGTTTTTACCCAGCAAAGAGCGTACCCATCCAAGCCACCAGCAGCCAGTTTCTCCAGGAGAACGCTGTGGGAAATGATGTCAAAGGCTTTACTGAAGTCCAGGTAGACAACATCCACAGCCTTTCCCTCATCCACTAAGTGGGTCACCTTGTCACAGAAGGAGATCAGGTTGGTCAAGCAGGACCCGCTTTTCACAAACCCACGCTGCTGGGGCCTGATCGCCTGGTTGTCCTGTACGTGCCGCGTGATGGCACTCAAGATGACCTGCTCCATAACCTTCACCAGCACTGACGTCAGACTGACAGAATGCTTAGGTTTTGTCCTGCCTTTCCTACTCGTCCAGTTGTCTATCTCATAAATTAACTTTCACAGCTTCCACATCAGGACATGTTCTTTTCATTTCGGAGCCTTTCAGACCTTTTAGAAAGCAGTGCATAGAGGGTGCTTCAGGTAGATTCACTGCAAAGCTCTGGCTGACTTGGCATCATAATCACAGTAAATAAATATATATATATATACACACATGTACTTTCATTTTTTAAATCACCAGATTTCTATGCAGGACTTAGATATGTAGACTTTTAAAAGCATATACAAACTTTTATTATTTGAATTCACTTCATCTGCAGAAAAGCTGGGGGAAAAAAACAAAACAAAACAAAACAAAACAGCTCTGTCCCTGTATTATTACATATAAAACCACTGTAGGAAAGAAAAAAAAAATCTTCAGTGCAGTTCCTCCAAACATTTCCACATTTGCCTCCTGCAGCCTACTTTCATGGCTGTCTTTGCAGATCAGCTGCAAATTAATCAATGAGAATTAAAAAAACCTTATCTCTACCTGTATCTCAAGATTTCAACAAAGAGAAGTAAACACATTTTTCAATGCATCATTATCATTTCTAGTGCTGCTAATTGGAATGTTAAAACAAAACAAAAAACAAAAAAAAAATGGAAAAGATTAAAGAAAAACATGAAGAAGGTCTATCGTAAGTCTATTTACCATACCAGAACAATTTTTATTGCTCAGAAATAATTTAAAAATTGTTCTTATATACTGACAAATCAACTCATTAAAGAAAGCCACCATATATTTGTCAGATCATTTAAATATGGTGATAAAGTCTTTAGATCTATATAAACAAATTAATTATTGCACTCATTCAATTATTAAAAAAGCTATAACCACTGCAATATCTACTAAGAGTTTTCAGTAATTATGTCTATTGTGATTATCATGAATAGTAATCACATAACCTTCTAATGGGGCTGACAAAGGATAATAAAATATGCTCGATATACTTCCCACACAGAGAGGCCAACACTTCTGAGCAGGACAAGTAGTGATTACTGTCAGAGCATGAATAACATACTCTTAATTAGCATATAGTCAGGAGTTTGTGTTACTCAGCTACTCCTAGATAAAAGTTTTTTATTTGTGCACAAAAATAAAAGCATGCTACATGTACTAACAATATTATCATTCATCTCTGATTCAGCTAAAAACTTTTAAAAATCTAGTATGAATATAAAAAATAATTTGCAACTGAAGGTTCATAGTATGGTTGCACATGTCCTACTTTAATTATTGAATACAACACAGTAAGGATTCCCACATATACTACAGACTTGTAAAATGCATTCCTAGCAGAAACTTGGCTTATGCAGAAACCTGGTGTCTACTTTGTAGCTAAGGTTCATACTAATACACTTATTTTGACCATTTTTGTTATGAAGTTTATTTTTAAAGTATCATTTCAATGAAAGCCATTTCAACATGTCTTTAAAACCGGCATAACAATGAGTATCCTGAAAACTGCAGACAGATACCATATCAATTACTTCAGTCAAAACAGGATTCTCAAAGCAATGCATTCATTAATTGCAAATGTGTAAGCAGCACTAGTGTAAACTTGAAATTTAAACCACCTAAGTCGTCCCTATTTTTTAAAGGCATCATATCTACATTTGATTGGCATCTTGCTGACAATATTCAGAACTAAATATTTGCTGCCATGGAGCTGAATGATTTCAAATACTTTCTGCTCTTCTCTTCCAAAGTCTGAGTAACACTTTTTTTTTTAAATAGTTTGCAGTAGATTCAAGAATAGGCAAGTCTGTGGAAAAGAATTAACACAGAATGATAGAATAAAGAATAAAAGATTGCAAATTAGAAAAGTGAGAGTACCATTATATCCATATTCTTTTGAACTCTATGAGTATATCAAAACTGTTTGGAAATTTCTCCCAGCCTCTACACTAGGCTGGATTATTAAAACAACTTGGTGTGAGGCATACTATGAAACACACTTAGATCCGAGACCCTCCCCAAAAAAGACAGCTAATAAGGCACTGAACATAGTTGAACATATCAAAGACTGACATTTTCTGAAAACCTATCCCGCAAGGTATTGATTACTTTAAAACATAAGAGTTGGCCGTTTTCTCCATAAATCTTTTACTATATTTTCTACACACTGAATGCTTTGTTACTGTGATTACCAGTTACTGATTACTCTGATTTAGTGGCTTTTCCCTCTCTAGTCTATTTATAAACATACCTTTTTTAGTAAGCCAAGTTGGCCTGGGAACAATTATTTTCATGCAATAGAACTGATATATAAATATCAAAGATACACTTTGTTCTTAGTTATAATGTCACCTTACATTAGTAGGATAGCAAAATTACAAGTTCACACAGAGTTGGGTTTGGTTTGGTTTTTTTTTTATTAAAAAAAGAACCAAGACAATGCTGTTTGGTGGGAGAAAATTTAGTCGTGTCTCAAAAAAAAATCCTGAAAATTATCAACACTCTTGCATTCATACCCCCCTTTTCCTCTTTCTTGTTTAAAAACTGTATTATGAAATTGAAACTCACCCTTGCTTCATTCCGCTGAAGCTTTTCTTCCATGCTTAAAGCAGTTGGAGAATCCAAGAGTGCGATCTAAAATGGTAAAAAGCAAACATCACCAAGTTAAAAAAGGAAGAAAAAAGTAACAATTTCTGGTGAAATCAAATGAAAGAAATGCAATTGTTCAACTTTTTGATTATTTAGGATGAAGTATTTTAAACTCTAATATACATAATTTTATCTTGAAATACTGTAAATAGTATATCCAAAAATCTCGTAAAAAGCAGGTATTTCACATACAAATCATTGGCTTGAGAGTACTATTTTTATTCAGTGTATACACATGGTCGCACACAGACACTAAAACTGGACACAAGTTTATAACCTAATACATATATATATTTCTATTAAACATGAAGATTTATTATGCATCAATAGTTAACCATTTTGTTATAATACAGATATATATTGCCTATCTTTAATAAACATATATTAAGGTAATTGGCCTTAGAAAAGGAAAACTACAAACAACACATACACACAAGCAACACTCATTACTATGTGACCTTCTACACCTAATACAGCACTACATTTTGGTAACCAGTATCTTCAAGTGATGTACAGATGCATTTGCAATACAGTATTCTGGGATTATAAAGGAAAACCACAGAAGAAATTATAGATATTTATATTCTACTGTGCATACATAACACCACCTGCTGTTTCACCAACCATCACAAATTCAATTAACTTAAGCAAGTTCTCTATTGTCTCCCACACAGCCATCTATCACATCCTACAACTGAACCCGATTTATTTTGTCATATCTACTGCTTCATAGCTTGAAATTAGGTCAAAGCATTAGACCTTCAAAGGGGCCCAAGTTATATCTACTTTGCCAATGCTAAATGAAACCATATTTTGAAAATAAATTAATTTTCCTCCTCTCAAAGAATATGGGAGAAACACAAGTATAATAGAGTAATACAACTCCATAAAGTTTTCTAATTGTCTGTAACAAAGCAGAGTTGTCCAGTCATCTACAATACCTATTACTGCTTCCAACTGTGGTCCCATCCCCTTTTCAGCAAATGTTTTATAGTAATGAAATCTAGCTGAACTACTAGCCTTCAAATAAAAAAATTCTATGTTGAATTGACATTTCACATTGCACAACCCAGCCAAAATAAAATTAGATAGTTCTAGAAATAGATCTGAAGTATCATTTTGGATAACTGTAAAACCTGTTTGCTCAAATATGAAATCTAGCAGTCCTGAGTGACATTATTTAGAAAAGTCAACTGGCCTGAGCCAATTGCATATTCCTCATTGTTAGTTTGGTTTCACTATACTGAAAACAGAGGAGAAATTCAGCCTAACTGAGTTTGTGCAGCTAATGTTTATAGTGGCTAATACTGATAAAAGAACAAGAAAGAGAATCATGCAAAAGGAAAGCATAGCATGACACGTTTTCTTATATCCCCACTGAAAATACTTCCTACATATTTAGCATGCTACATGCTTTCTAATGTACTGTGCAGCCAAACACAAATAAAATGTATTATTCAAACCCATTCACACTCCTGTAATTTTGTATTTACACATCTACAATATTTTATACCTTCTACTTCTTCTGAGACACTAGATAAACTACCTCTTCAGTCCATCAGGCTAGACCCAAGAAATACATTACTGCTCAGTCTCCTTATGCTGTGGTGACTACCTGTTCCACAGCACACTGCAATCAAGCTCTGATTATACTAAGAGAAAGCTGAAAGCTTTGGGATGACAATTTTTCCCCCTTACGTTAAAAGAGGTAATCTACTGGCCATATGGAAACTGATTCAATCAGGAAAATAATATTCATTCATAGCCTCATAGAGCTTGTTTACTCAAATCAATATAATGAAAGATAATTATCTCATTACATTCTAGAAATAGATGTTATAACTCAAGGAAAATTACACATAAATTTCAAGTAAAGCTAACCTGATTCCCTTGAGCAAGCAGGGCTTTTAATCGGGCTATTTCAGCTCTCAGCTCACGGATCAGTTTGACGTTAGGATCCTCATTAATAGTAGGCTTGTTGATGATGTTTTTGGCTCTATTTGCATAGCGAAGTGTACTTAAAGTTTCTCCATAATTGACATCAGCAGGTGAAATAGCTAAGGAGATGAAATCAGAAACAGTTTATCCAGCACCATATGTTTCATTTAGCAAAGTTAGTTTATATTTTAAAAGTCAGATAAACTTAATGTAGACAGAAATACACGATTAACCAGTATGGCTACTCTTTGATACAATTCTTCACCTACTTCCACTGCTTTCATGTCACAACTTTTCTTAAGTAAACATTGTATTAGAATAGTGTATTAGAATAATCAGGTCCAACAATCAGGTGTTGTAAAGAAATCCTGCTGTCAATATACTTAACATTTACATTTCTCTAGTAAGCATAAATGTCCCATATGAATACTTTACACACTTTCTTGCATTTTTTTTAAAAAAAGAACAATGGGAGAAACAGTATTTTGTAAGTATCAATGTAATAATTGAATGTAAAAGTCATTTAGGGTAAAAACATAGTAGGTTCAGTCCAAGTTTTGAAGGGAGATTAAACAGCATTCAAACAAAAAGCAGGCAGGAAAAAAAAAAAAAAAAAAAAAAGAGAAGAGCTTTGGTAATTTACAAACCTAGCTATACTGCTGAGCTGCAGGCATCTGGCAGCATGTAGAACTGTTACTAATCTGATGCATCAAGAGAAACCAGTATTATTTTTACAGGGAACTCAACCAGGAAAAACAATGGAGTTTAAATGAAAATGCTAATGCTATCCTTCACTTATTTTCCTAACAATATACAAGATGTTCCCAATTAAAAAGATAACTAATGCATCCAAATAGATGAGCAGAAACACAGAAAAGAACACCATGCAGAAATTATGAGGGACCAGAAATCTCAATAATCAAACTGAACAAGAGAGCCGAAGACTCAGATAATGAGAATACCTGAAAAATGTAATCAAGTAACCAAAATATTCTGCCCTTCCTCATTCTCTCAACAGTAATAAATATTCTTTTTGTGGTAGAAGCTCCCCGAATTAGGGGAGATGCACTTGGCAACAGACCATACTTCCCCTAGCGCACACTATCACTTCCCTACTTTATCTACTGTCTCCTCTCCACTATTCAATTGTTCTCTTTCTGGAATAATGTTACAATACATTATAGAAACATGACAAATCAGAATTGGATGTATTTTTATAAGAGCCTTTCCTACAATTTGAGATGAACTTCCTGGGTTTTTTGTGTTTAGTTACAGAAAAGGCAGGCCAAACATACCCGGACAGCTTGTCAGGCTCTGTTAGGCAATTCAGCCACATTACCAGTAGAGTTACTGCTGGAGGAAAGACCAAACATCAGGGCTCTGCCTAGCAGAAGCATCATCAAC
This sequence comes from Tyto alba, assembly GCF_018691265.1. Lineage (NCBI taxonomy): Eukaryota > Metazoa > Chordata > Aves > Strigiformes > Tytonidae > Tyto > Tyto alba. Next base: position 689,033 of record NW_024881278.1, on the reverse strand, counting down.
AGACAAGGAAGTTGCTGAAAAAGCAGCTGGACACTGTAATCATTAGAATTGGTGCTGAAAGCTTACTGTGTTTCTAAAACTTCTCTTCCCAATCCCTCTGTCAAATAAAACCAACCAACCAACCAAGTTATGGAACCATGTAACAGAAAGAAAGCATCAAGAAGAAAGATACCAGCACAGTGTTACTTAGGAAAAATGGTTGAGTCTGGTCCAATGTGCACTTTGGTGCTACTATGATCAGCCTGAGGAAGAAAAGTGTCATGGATTCCAAAAACATCCCCAAAATCATGCAACAAAGGAACTGCTATCCAGAGAATTTGACTGTAACAAAGCAACTGAAGGATGAGAATTTGATCCAATGCATTTTATTCCCTCTATTCTGCTCTCCCACCATTCCCAATAGAGGACTGTATCAGACTGCATTTCATTTGAGCAGGAAAGAGCAAGAGAAATTTCAGAGCTGCTCTTCTCTTCACACTTTGTATCTCCAAAATCCTCTCCTCTTAAACATCCTCCCCGCTTCACTTGGGTTTTTTTGGGAATGGAATTCCCATTACAGTTTGTTGAAAAACCTGCAATACATATGCCATAGGTAGGTTTTTAAACCATGTGATCCTTACATAGCTTCCTACAGGTGAAAAGGAAACTGTAAGAAAAGTTTGCAAGATGACAAATGATAAATAATTAAATTTAGACAAAAAGTTAAAATACTGTGTGCATTCAAAAAGTAGGTCAAATAAAAATGATAGTCTCACCCACTGAATGTCAAAAGAGACCCAGCTGTTTCTGCTACTAGCGCAACAAAAAACAACACAGTTTTCAGAAAGCAAACTGATTCGCACATCAGTATTGACTAGATGCACAGAGCTAGAATTTTGGATTTTTACTGAGGATCAAGTCTGCAACCTTGGGAGGAGAGCTGTAAGGGGAGAGAAGTACAAGACTTTATCTAAGTCCAGGCTTGAGCATTTGCATTTACCATGAGTAACAGAGCTGTCTGGAATGCAAATGAACCTCAGGAATAAACAGAAACCATTACTTGAAATTTCACTGGTCAGATTAGCCAATTGTTACACACTTGTGCGTGTGTCAAAAACACAGCAGTGAGGTAGACATCAGAGCAAATGCAAGCAATTAGGCACATACATTTGGATGATCCTTACTTAGGCAAGCAAATGTCTGATGACTCTACAGACACAATCTTGATACCTTGTTACATTTGTGACCAAATACTCAGCCAGTGATAGGTGCACCCAAACAGATAATCTGCAAATGAAAACAAAGCTCTGGAATTTGGGATGCACAGCTGCTATTGTCCATGACATTACTAAACAACTGGACTGCCCCCATCTATGCAATGATACCCTATATAGTTAAACTGCTAGAATAAACGTTCTGCAGAGTGTAGGTAAAGGCAGTGTGTAACTAGAAAACTCAGAGAGAAAGACATCATTAATATGTGTAAACACCATTCTGCCTTAACAAAGCATCTGGAATCTAAATATTTACAGCCACTCCTATTAAGCAAGAACTATTCCGGATGCAAAAAAGTAATTTAAAAACACTTACTGGCAATCATTATAGTTTTAGAGTTTCCTCCTAGGCTATCTTTTAACAGCCAAGTCAAGACAGAGTCCCTGTAAGGCACAAATACTTGTTTCTTCTTTGAAAGAGGGTTTGTTGCGTCCTGAGATAAATCAGCTGTGATGTGTAGGTAGGGGGGAAAAAAAAAAAAAAAAAAGTAATTATGTATTTTCATTCATTTTCAAAAACATTATGCATTTGTCTAAGTAAAAATGAACAGAAGTGTAAGTAAACAGAAAGGTATTTAATGACTAAAAAAAAACCCCAAAACAGACAAGCACAAAAACCAGAGACTTACCTAAGGCAGAAATTACATTTCCCAGAGTAACCAGAGATTTGTTAATATTCCCTCCTTCCTTTAATCTAACCCCCGTGGCACCAGTGGCATCTGCTCTCTCGCTTCCAGCAAGATCTACCAAATGAATCTTGCTAACAGTTTCACAAGGCATTTCAGAATCAAATTTAGCCTACAGAAAAAAAAAATAAAAAAGAAAGTATGTTAAGCTACAAAATTCTGAAATTTTACTGAATCCCAGCTTAGTAGCCTTTTTCATGTCATGACTGAATTTAACCTGTTTACAATAGCAGAGCTTCAGAGGACAGATGTGTTAGAGGTGCCACAGAAAGGCATTTGATCATGAATTGCTGCCTAATTCCCACACAAGCAGTTGCTTCTTTAAACTGTAATATTTGCAACTTTCTAGCCCCTTATGCACATGCACTGACAACTGTGAATTGGTATTTACATGATGTACAGTGAAAATGTGCTGAATTCATTTTATTAAGCTTTCAACATTTATTTTATATTTCTATTTAGCTTTCAACAAGTTATAGCATACACAGACACATTTACACTCAATTTCTCCCCCTGCCTTCAAGTTCAAGTAGCAAATGCAATTTTATTCTATGATTTTAACTGAGGATTCCTCCCAAGTTTTATTTTAATTGATACAAATCAACTCAGATTGCACTGTTTCAAACTTCCTTCTACATTTACAGTACAACAGTACAACAAATCCTTTTGCTGCCTGACTCTCATTCTCTTCTGAAAGCTTTGCAAGGAGCAATTCATCATTAGTGAACAGCTGGTACACGGGATTCTGTGTGTGTGTTTTGGGGGGTGGGGGGAGGAGACATGTAAAGTTCTGTCAGGAGAGGGAACCACCTCTATGCTACCTTCTCTTCATCTAGCAGGTTATCTGTGGACTGTCTAAAAAGCCCCCCAAAAGCAACGATGAAGAGCAAGAGTCATTAGAAAAGGAGTTTACTACATATAAACAAAAAGATTACTATTCTCTGAGAAAACATATTAAATCTCTCCATTATTCCATCAGTAAAGCAAGGAATATAAATAGGTTTCCAATAGTAACAGATGAAGAGTCAGCAAGAAAACATTTCTACACTCTATGAGTTGGGCCATGGAGACAGTTTCTTTCATAAACCTTGGATAACAACGGAGCATAACAGGTAACTCATGTTTGGCTCTGGCTGAAGTCTCACTCAACATGTTCCTCACCCACTCCTGTCACAGCAGCATCATGAAACACGCCAGCACTGGTCACTGCTATTCAGTCTGAACTCCAAATAATTATCTGCTCAAAATCTATTAAATATAATTTTAAGCAATCACATTACGCTGTAAATTTTGAAGATTATAATCCCTGATAAATATAATTCTCAAAACTATTTTCACTCTTCTAACTTTCCCTATCACAGAACAACAACATACTCATTACCTACCCATACTTGCTTATTTGACAAACTTATTTTGATTATCATATGAATGCAAACACATGTTAAGACAGGGGGGGCTTGGTTTGGTTTGTTACCTGAGTGAAGTTGATAGTGAAAATGGCATGCGACCTGCTACTGACATCATTCATTCCAGTTGCAGCTGTAGTTCTATTTATATTTCCTGCATCCATAAGTTCCTCTACATCAGTATAATTTTGCACTAAATGTTTAGACAAATCTAAAGAAAAGCAGAGTGTTACAGTATGCTCATACACGCACTTGATTTTCTTTACAAAAAAATTCAAGTTACCCTCACAACTACAAAGTAATGCTGCAATTATTGTTTACTGTCATACTTATTTATCACTTAAGGAAAGGAATGAGGCCTCATGTGAACAATGGAGAACTTGTACATTTACAGTGAATTAAGAAAAAAGTATGCAATTTTACTAAAGTATTTAGTGCAAGAACATTAGCATAATCCCTCGAGAGACACGAGCCTTCCCTGGTAAAGGACAGATTAAGACAATTAGATCCTAATAGGTACTTTCCATCTAAATATTGAAGATTTATAAATTATACTCAACAAATTATTAAAACCAACTGCATCTCTTAACATTATTTAAAAATGTGTTATAAATTTACAAATAAAAGCTGTACATAAATAATGATCTTAGAAATGGGAAAACTAGTGGGGATACAAAATGACAGGGTATTATCCTTTATGCTTTTATATCAAAGGAAAGCACTGTATCCATCATTATTAATATTTTTAAAGATAAAAATGCCCTATGCAATTAGACACGACATTTTAGAATATATAAAGGTAATAAAATACCCAGTGCAAAACACTGACAGTGTTTTTACCCTCAACATATGGCCCCTCTTTTGGATGTTCTCGTATTCGTAAATTATTAGTTTTTGATGACTTCCGTCTGAGAAGATCTCTCACACGTTCATTATAAATTTCCAGGTAACTGAAAAAGATTAGAAAACCACTGACTGATTCAAGAGTCTTTTAAAAAAACAGGAAAGCCATGTTAACATTGTTTGAAAGCAAGATGCCTGGAGAAGCAAATGGATCCAAAGTTGGCTTAAGATAGTAATGACTACAGTGTACATGTATCATAAGGAAGAAAGCAATAAGCAAATAGAAAGAAAGCAGACATCAGCATGATCAAGATCTCCTAATGTCAGCCTGAAATAAAGGGTAAAAATAAGGAAGATGCTGTCCAGTAGCAAAGGTATTTTCACTATCATTTAAATAAAATGAAAGGCACAGTTGTTAGACTCAAGTTAGAAGTACTGCACATTCTGACAACGACTGCCAACAAAAATCAATTATAGGACTGAGGCCAAGCATGGAAAGTTATTTGAAAAGCACACACTTTTCTCTGAGATAAAGTGAAATGGGGTGGTTTTAACCACAACAAGTTTGATAACCATCAAACTATTAACATGTCAAAACCTACCTGACCTCTGTTCGAAAGGATGCCTCATTCCGCTTTGTTTTTTCACTTATTTTGCTGAATAATCCTTCACAAATTCGAGGTATTAAACCTGCATCACCCTGCAATAACAACAATTCTTATTTACAAGGCTATATACGCACGCACAATATATTTTGAAAAATAAAACCCAAGATCACTAGTTGATAGTTCCAACATCCAGGAAAAGGGGAAAAATCAAAACTTTACAGCAAATACTCTTGCCCTTTATTTAACTGCAGTCACCTTCCCACTTTAATCCTCCTGTGTGTTGGAACGTATATACTAGCTTCAGTTCTTTGCTATTGGGATATATTTTGCCCCTCTCATTTAGTCTGAATAGTCCTAACTGCTTAAGACAGAAGCTGGCTCCTCAGAGCAATGTATGAACTGCCTTATCTCAATACTATCTTTTCTAATAACTTCTATCTCATTTCACTATGGATTTGGAAACATCTGCAGAGAATGGGACATGAGCCATATACTTGCATTCATGAGTCATTCTCATTCAAAGCCCCAATTCTCAGCTCACAGTCCTTCCTGTCTTGAAAGACACAGTAGGTCCTCTGGATAAATTAGCATGTAACAACCAAATTAAAACTACATTCACTATATCACATAATGCAGCCAGATTAAATTTGATATTTAACTTCTGAATGCTTGACTCTGAAGTTAAAGAGTTTTTATGCATAGAAGTACTCGGTCGGTTTACTAAAGCAAACTGAAAAGACATATTCCTTCTCACAGATCTCTATAGACTATGTGGTTTACTAGCAGGGCTGTAACTATCCATTACAGAGTCCTTGCCACTTCAGCTAACACAGCAGCCAGGTGGCATCTTCTCAGTTAAGGTGACACTTGAGAATCGGGCCTCATCCCAGTGAGGCTGCTGCTCCACCACTGATGTCAAACATGTGCCAGGCTGCAAGGCAGCAGCTCCCACCTCCGAGATAGCCAGAGACGTAGCATGCAGCTCTCCTCTTCCCATTGCTGCAGGGAGACCCCTTCCCAGCCACACAGCGAGGCAGTAAGGCACAGCCAGGGTTTGCCCCAGCAGCAGAGGGGAGCAGAAGAGGGCCATGCAGCTCTGGTCTCGGCTGACGAGGGGCTGCTCGCTCCCAGCGGCCCCATTCCCACTGAGTCTGATCAGGTAGATGACCAACCACCTGCTGAGAACAACTCCTCCCCACCACTTCAGGGAGACAGCAGCTTCCACTCCTTCTGAGCTGAAATGAGTGAATGTGGCTCCCAGGAATAAAAGGAGGATATATACATACAAATGAGCTTGAGGCTCAGAGCTGCAGACTCAGAAGTAGCTTACAAAACAGTCTGTCAGCTACAATTTGCCTTCACTCCAAAAACCCGTAAGAGATTTGATGCGATGGATTAATTCTAATTCTATGCACCACTGAGGCAAGATATGTTCTTGCTTAGAGTTAGGGACCTTGTAATTAAGCAGGAAGCAAATTAGGACAAACCAGACCAAACATCCAGCATGAGCATAGCCCAGGCACTCCAGGCACCCAAGAGTCTGGGTGGGATTCTGCAGATGCCTGGCAGCAGGAAAACACAAAGACAGTGGACTGCCCTGCCCAGACCCTGGCTGAGTGAGTGCTTCACAGGCAAAGATTTCTCTTCTACTCAGAACCCCACAAAAAATCTGACCATTTTTGCCCAAGCTCACTCCACTCTGCTCTCATGTTGGGCCTCGCTGTTCCCATTCTTCAGCCTATCCCTGCATTCTCTGGCTCAGCAATCTTCTTCCAGATGTCATCTCTGAGCTCCTCTTCCTCTATCCTTTGCCTAGCTATAATTCCCAATTCGTCATCCAGTCTCTGATTATTTTTTTTTTTTTTAAATCAAACTCTATCCCTCTATTTTGCCTTTTTCCAGTTTCTTCCTCCTCTTAATCGGAGCCTCTCTGTCCTTCTCAAACAAGGCTTCATTCTTTGAAATAATAATCTATTCTCTCCTGTCAGACCTAGCCCTTCACCTGACTGCACCTTGGTTTGAAAAAAACCTAACCCATAGATAAAGGGAGAAACTTGCAGCTTAATCGGGGGTTTTTTGAGACAGTTGCCTTTGGTAACAGAGGAAAAGCCTTTCCCAATACATATCAATCTTTACCTCCAGGTAAAGTTTCAGTTTACCTCAGATAAAGGGTTCAGTACTGTAAATTCCCACACACATTTTTTTTATTTATTTATTAAATACAGCAGGAGGGAAAATACCTTTTTTTTTTTTTTTTTTTTTTACCTCATGCTTCAGAACACCTGAATGGTTTTAATTAAAGCTTAAGGAAAAAACACAAAAGATCCACCACAAAGTTTTAGGCAAGTCATTAGTGTCTGACATAATTTAGCAACTGCAAAGACAGTCTTAAAATACGAAATACTAGATCTAATTGAGTAACTTCAACCATAGTAATATAGGGATGAGAAAGGAAGAACACACAGTTCCCAGCACATTTTATCAGTAAAATGTACATCTTACAGAATGTACACTCCTTATTAGAAACCATATTTAAACATTTTCTCCCTTTTCACCTCCTACAGCTCCAAGGTAGGACCAACTACATCCTTGACAGCTTTTTTCTGTGTTACAGAGTTTCCAGTCATGGAAATATGTAGAACCAAATTAGGTAGTTCACTGCACAACCAAATTTTCTCATTAAAAGCCTGTTTTCCTCCTGTGCTATCTAACCAGAAAACTCCTTGTTGCAACTTAAATGCACTTTCTTACCCATCTATTTTGGACATAGGGAATGAATTATTCTTTTGCTTTCTGCAGCCACCTTTCACATCTTGGAAGACTTTTGTTCCTCCACATTATTATTTTCTCTGCATATGCAAGTCTGACTTTCCTGACAGATCATATTTTATAGATCTCTGATCATTTTAGTATCTCTGCTCAAGACTTATTTCTTGAAATGATTGCTGTACACAGTATTGCAGAAGAAGCCTTCCAGAGCCAAGAACAGCAGATATTGAAAGTAAAATAAGAATAGAATTCATACTTTTTAAAGCAAAGCAGGGGAAAAAAAAATTTATTTCCAATTCAGGTTTTCTTACAGCACTGTAGTCTCTCTGACAGGGCCATCAATTTTCAAGCATTTAACTTGGCGGCTGAGTATATTTTATACATTCTCTGTACAAAGCCAGATTAAAGTATTTATGTATCATGGCAAGAAGATTAGACCTTTATTATTGAATAGTGTCAAACAAACTTCAGCAGCTATTCATTTGCAAAATGTCTTGATGATTACGGTCATTACATATAGTGAGGTAGTCTCATAAAAATGTCACTTTTATAAATTTCTGAAATAGAAATCCACATCTAGGTCATAAGATCTTTTCTGGTTACAAAAGTCTATTCTGCTTACCATATTGAAGTTAAATATAAAGCTACTTCTTCTGTGACAACTGAAAGAAAAAAATTTACAGCTAATTTACTCTCCTAAACTAAAGGAGGTGCAAACTGGACAATCTTACTGCATTTCAAAAGAGTGATCTATCTAAGAAAAGACAAGCAGAAATACTCCCCTCTTCAATTCTGCTGGGAGAAGACATAATGTATTTTTTTTTTCCTAGGATTAAAGAATGAAAACTATAGCAGCTGACTGACATACAGTGGGCCCTTTTAAGCTGCTCCACTCCCAACGGTTTAGTGGGTTCTTTCTGTCCTTGGACAGTCATGGAAGCAACTGAAAGAAACTACTCCTATCCTTTACTCACAAACTGCCAAATACTCCTCCTATTATATCTTCCTCTTCCAGGGTTTTCACTGCAGTGCTCAACAGGATTTAATCCTTAAAATTAAAGTTACATGATTTGCTGAAACTTACATTTAGCTACTCTCATCCCCAGATTCCACTTCTCACTTGATAGCCTTCACTAAACAGGGCTCAAGGACCCATTTTAATCTTCTGACCCTTCAAAAGAGGTCTAAAAAACAGATCTCTTCAAAAAGAGCTGATCATTCATGTTCTCAAAATCCATATCTTCATCTTTTGTCTTGAGCTGGGCATAGAAAATCAGCAGTAACATTTGAAATTCTTGGGTTTGTTACTGAACAAAACTCATTGCTTTTTGTCCAACATAACTGAGCATCACTTAAAGACACTTCTTCCAACTGTAAATGTCTACCTGTAAAAGAAATAGCTTCTAAAACCTCTGATTACTACTAGAAGGTATGATATATGGGGGGTCAGTAGCATACAGGCAGGATCAGTAATAATAATTCTATAAAAACATGCTCTTGCAACAGTATAATTTCAATGCATTTCGACAGAATAATAAAAAAATAAACAAAACAAAAACACCTGCTCGGTTGATGTGGAGCAAGTGGTGGACATCATCTAACTGGATTTCTCAAAGGCTTTGGATATGGTTCCCTACAGCCTCCTCCTAGGGAAACTGATGAGTTATAGTCTAGATGAGTGGTCCACAAGGTGGGTGGGGAACTGGCTGCCAGGCTGGCTTTTCCTGAAGGTGCTGGGATATAGCACTTTTTCAAACTGGCAACCTGTCACAAGTGGGGTCCCCCAGGGCTCGATACTGGGCCCAATACTGTTTAATATCTTCATAAGTACTCTGGATAATGGGATCAAGTGTACTCTGATTAAGTTTGTCCATGATACCAAATTGAATGGGGAAGTGGACACTTTGGAAGGGAGAGCCACCCTGCAGGAAGAGCTGGATAGGCTGGAAGAACAGGCTAACAGGAACCTTACAAAGTTCAGCAAAGACAAGTGTAAGGTCTTGCACCTGGGAAAACACAATCCAGGAGTGCAGCATAGGTTAGGATCCACCCGGCTGTAGAGCAGCTCTGTAGAAAGGGACCTGGGGGTCCTGGTGGGCAACAAGTTCAGTATGAAGGCACAGTGTGCTGCAGCAGCAAAAGAAAGCCAACGGGGCACTGAGTTGCATCAACAAGGGCATCACCAGCAGAGATAAAGAAGTCGTTATCCCACTCCACTCAGTGGTTGTCAGGCCACACCTGGAATGCTGTGCTCAGTTTTGGTCCCTGCTACACAAAAAAGACGTGGACAGACTGGAGAGGGTCCAGAGAAGGGCCACAAAGATGATCAAGGGACTGGGAAGCCTGCCATGTGAGGAAAGGCTGAGAGAACCAAGTTTGTTCAGCCTTGAGAAAAGAAGGTGTAGGGGAGACCTTATCACCACATTCCAGTACTTCAAGGGTGGCAGCAAAGAAGATGAAGACGCCCTTTTTACAAGGAGTCACATGGAAAAGATGACGGGTAATGGGTACAAGTTACTCCTGGGGAGATTTGGACTAGACACGAGGAAAATTTTTCACAATGAGAACAATAAGCCACTGGAATAATCTCCCCAGGGAAGTGGTGGATTCCCCACTATTGGACGCTTTTAAGATTTGGCTGGACAAGGTGCTGGGCCATCTTGTCTAAACCAGGCTTTTGCCAAGAGAAGTTGGACCAGCTGGTCCTTGAGGTCCTTCCAACCTGGTATTCTAGGATTCTATGAAAACACAACATACCGCATTTCCCATCATGGTGTAGGACTTCCCAGATCCAGTCTGTCCATATGCAAAAACACACGCATTATAACCTTCAAAAGCAGATTTAAGCACATCTGTACCAAGATTTTTGAAAACCTAAAAACAAAGAAAGATTTTTAAGGTAAGAGAAGCTTAGAGAAAAAAGTTGTCATCAGTCCAGCATGGAAAATATTAAGCAATAAACTACCCCAATATAAGATACTGGCATCAAACAATGATATTTACTATAGTGTAGGAAATTAGTACTTCAAATAAAATACTAAATTTTACTACCATATTTAGTCTACAGCACTGCAACAGCATATTTTCTACTTCTTTTTCTGTCAAAAATCAACTTGACATGTAGAACAAAAAACGCTACCTTCTTTCTATAGCTTCAGTTTCCTCCAGCAATCTCAGATACTTTATTCATTTTTCCTTACTGTTAATTTTTTGTATCTTTGCCAACTCTTCATGTTCTGCAAATATCCAGCCCCTATTCAGCAGAAAATGTTTCAGTGATCCTCTCAGTTTCTTGGTTTGTGTTTCTGGAGGGTTTTGGTTGGTTGGTTTTGTTTTTTTGCTTTAGCCAAGTGTAAGAAAATGGCCCATTATTTTCTCTGGTTTTCCTCCCTACCTGGCTTTTACATACCAATACTTTTTAGTCTGGCAAAACATGAAAACGTGTTTTCTATATGGTAAGTGACCTTCCATCAGCTAGCCCCTTCTCTTTTGTCCTCAACCCTTACAAACTGGTAATGATCCCTCCTTCATGTCCCATAATACGGGAGTCTGTTCTCATCTAATAACTTCAGCTCTCACCAGATGCCTACCCCACCTTCCCCTGCAATACTGGCTCTAGTATCCTTCCCAAATTCCTGATCTTTCATTATCATTACCCCTCATTTCCATCCATAACCCCCACTGTGCCACTGGGCAAGGTTTAACACTTGGCACAGCATTCCTCTCAATGAAAATATTAATCTGGGTCTCCCAGTTCAGGCATGATTTTCAAAAATCTCATAGATGCTTCACATAATTTGGCTACTAGTTCACACTATATGTGGTTTAAGTTAACCAAGGTGTACAAGTCATTATTAATAGCAAATGGCACACACACGGTATAATCATGCTACTCCTCCCTTGAAGGAGTGCTGAGTAATTTCTTTAATCATTAATGCTCAGCTGCAAGCATGCCTTTGGAATACTTAACTTAACCTTCCCTTGAGCAAAGGAGTTACAATGCTGTAATCAGTTAAACTTCTCAAAGAGGAAGACTATAAAGATCATCCAAAGCACCATTTCCTTTTTGTTTGTCATTTGAAAAGTAGCATCTTAGTTGAATTCTCCCTTGTGAGTAACTGCTGCTTTTTTGTTTCCCCCCCCCTCTTTTCCCTTTCTCTATGTGCAAGTTTTTACCTCACTATCTGGATCAAGTCTCTATGCACTTCTGCTTTGACTGCATTTTCCCTTTTAAAACTTTGTGTATAACTTGTGAAGTGATTCGAGGTAGTATGGAGGACATTTACAGTCGCTGTTGTCTGAACACAGAGGCTTAACACACGGGTTAGAAGAAAAGACATTGTTAGGATGGGACTTTGTCAGAACCAAACAGCTAGGACATCGGTTTATCACAAAAGGGCAGTAAACATCAAAGTTCCATTTGTTTCTTTTCCAGGAATACAAACTAAGTAGCTTGATGGCAAACTGCCACTCCCATTCTAATTTTTGAATACTAAAGCATATTTTGCATCTACAAGGCATATTAATGGAGCATGTAGTATTAGACAGACTTCAATTATTATTTTTCTGCATTTCAAATGGAAAAATACAGCAATCATGGACAAAGCACACTAAGCAACCACGTTACCAACAATCAAGATCAATTTTATTCCATGGCAAGACGAATGAGAATGAAAAACGCCCTTCTTCTATGCCGCTGGTGCAGTAAACTAGAAATTCTGCAGCAACTTGATAAGAGCTTAACTACAAAGTCTTCCAATTAAATATGAAATTAATAACACAACCAAAACAATAGCTTGTGCAGCATTTGTTTAGAAATTGCACTCCCATGGTTTGAAAACTCCTTTTGTTTTCAATGTGCTAGAAACATTGTCATTAAAACAACACTTGACACAAGGACAATATTTTTATTAGCATTCTTGTGGCAAGGATGAAGGAATCAGTCTGTGGTTGTGGGACAAGCTGTAACAGCAGAATACTGAGTATGGACATCTAAGCCATGGTTAGGATTTATTGTTAGCATCCGGTTACTATGATCCATAAAGCTCACAGCTTTAAGAAAAATCACTGCTCAAGACTGCTGCAGCAATCCCTATCTGGGCATTTTACCTTTTTTTTTTTTTTTTTTTTTGTCCTTTAACCTTTTGACATGGGCAAATTATAATGATCTTGCCTCAATCTGATCTGCTCTGAAACAGGCAAAATGCCACCAATAAGGAAAAGGTTAAAATAAGGAAAACTTAATTTATCACTTGTATATGGAAATTGGACATCAACACAGGATACAACTTCAATATCCATTTATACTAATTCAAGTTTCCTTTGCAAATGGCTCTTTTAACAAGAATTAACTTCATTATTTCACAGCATATTCAGATTCTGGAAAAAAACTGTATTTCAACAGCAACAGCCTAATACGTAACAACCTAACACCACAACAGACATTGCTTCTAATGAGATCTTGTCTAACATAGATTTCCAGAAGTATCTGAAGTCAAGTAAAGAAACAGTTACCCAAAGGATCTAAGAATTAAATATCCATAAAGCTAAGCCACAACTGGTTTTTCTGTATTTCTAGGAATTTCTACAACTACATTTACAGTACATTTTGCAGACTTTTCCAAATATGCACTGATACATCACTAATACTGTTTTATGGAAATGTACTCATCTATATCAGGAAAAACTGGGAACATGGTAACCAATTATCACTGAGAATTATATGCATTTTCATGAGACTAAGCAGTATTAAACTGAGACCCTAGCTGATTTGTATGATCAAACTTAAGGCAATCATTTGTTGTGTCTGCAGAACCACAACCAAAATCTCTTAGAATTGGAGCAGAAAAATACATGATCAAAGCTGTTTTAATTAAAATAAATCAGTAACTCTCTGCATGCTCAACTAAACGCATTTGCTGGAGTTCTAGTAAAGCCATATGGCCTGAACAGCCTGCTTAAAAACATCCACTAGAAACCAGGGTTCCAATCACTGCGTCCAAATACACTACTTCTTGAATTTGCCACAGTGCTAAAGTAATTAGGGCATCACTACATCAACATCCAAATAAATGCATATTTCTTGATATTTCAGAGAACATAGCAAAAACTGTGTTACTTAAAAGATCATCATCAAGAAATAACAATACAGAAAATTATCAGTTTTAATTCTAAGGCTTTTTAGGATTAGCCGTATCAGTAACCCTGATTTTGGAGGTTACAGAATAGATGAGGTACATAGCAAAAAGGTACGTATCCAACTGGCTTACAGTATGTTCAGCAAACCTTTGCATTATGTTAAGGACAAAGAAATACTCTCAATTGAAGCTTACAGTATTCCAATTTCCACAAAACCAAAAAAGAAGATATCAATCACGAAACACTTGAATTTTACTCAATAAATTTATTTGGGCATGTGAAATAGCAAAAAGGTTCAATGTTCACATGAAATGTGAGGTCAGGGAGGGTCTATCTGTTCGTCTAAATAATGCCTATAGCTCCAAGTTTGATTTTCTGTTCTGAGTGTGCAAGAGGAAAGGCAATTTTGTCCTTTCCTAAGATGAATACTCAAGGGAAGAGAAAGGCTAATCTTCTTCACTGTGTACCAAGACTTTTGGACAAAAAAATCCACTTCAATCAGATAAGGAGAATGTTTCTGTCTAAGTGAATTAAACATATACACTTGTTTCTCAAAAGTGATCTTTTTCAAAAACAAATTTAGTGCTCAGACAAGTTTTCTAACTTGACCTTACAAGACAAATCAGATGAGAGCTAGAAAGAAGGCATCTAGGCTGCTGTATTCAAAAACACAGCACTTAAAAAAAAAAAAAAAAAATCAATTTCTCAGGTACCTAGGGAATTTCTAAATTACACAAGAAGCACTTTCAATGGAAATAAGTTTCAAAGAAGGCTTTCAAGCCAAAGAAGAGGGAAAGGTAAAAAAAAAAAAAAAATATATTATTAACATTCAGAAATCCTACCATTTCTTGACAAACAAAGCTGGGACTTTTACTGTCTGCTGAGAAATAGGAAAAATCATAGGTAAACGTCTTAGTTCTTTCTCGTCCTGTGTCTCCAGTACCACCCTCTGGTACCTATTTAAAAAAATAAAGAGAGCTGAGACAATACATCCTGACAAAGTAATTAAAAACATTTTACAGTAAATAACCAAATTGCAATTTAACATACAGTTACACTTATTTAACAATTTATAGGGACAGGTTAGCCTATTAATCAAACGAAAGTAAAAAAATTAGCAAGAAGGGTAGTCACATTACAAGCCAGCACAGTGGGCTTATCTGGATTTTAGCTTACTGCTCCTAACACCACAGTGCATTTTTATCACAACAGTTATGTTCAATCAGTCCTGTATATGAAATTTAGATTATAATAAAGGACTATCCTACACATGTAATAGAAGCCAGAGAGACCTTTGCACTGTGAACAGCATTTCAATGTGGAGTCATAATTAAAATGGCGTTGCATACCTGCTGCTTAAGGCTATCATCATGGTCATGACATGACAGCTACCACTATCCTTCAGCGATAGCCACTGCTACCTGAGTCATACTAAACAAATTACACACTGAAATTCCTTTTCATATATTTATCATTGGAAACTATCTTGCAAAAACCTACTTATTGTGCATGATTTCTCTTGCTGAAAAGTGTTAAAATATACCATCAAAATATTATAGTAAGTGATGGGTACTTTGGGTTTAGCTCCTTTTCATGGGGATTCCATAAGATTTCTACAGATGAAGCAGAAGTTTAATTGCTACCAGGCACATACCTGGCTTCTGTTGTCTTTCATCTTCCAGCTAAGTAATGACCAGTGACAAACTTTACAAAAACCTACAAGATACAGACTACAGAGTGGTTTCCAGAAAACCACGGTGCAGCACGTTAACAGTTTAACCTGTTTCCCCAAAGGATTAATTCAACACTGTATTTTAAAAACTAAGGGTTGTTCACAGTACAACGAGCACCACTGTTTTGTCCAGTCATATTCTGGCAGCTATTTAGTTAGGACTTCCTTTTCTAAATTGTGTTTACTCACCTTTAAGTTTGTGATTGTTGTTTTATTTTTTTCCATTGAAATAATGAACTTTGCATTAAGGTCTTTCTCCCTGAAAAAATAAAATAAATAAATAAAATGAGACTGGAGTATGTTAAATAAACCATATCACAATCATCCACAGTCATATTTCCACTCAACAGGTTGCTTGCCAGGGTCAAGTGGCAAGTGAAATAATTTTTATTTCATTTTTTAATTGTTGTGACCAAAGTTTATTTACTGCTATGACATATATTTGAAGTACTTGGGCTTGCCTCCAAATCCCTTCATCTAGAAACAGAGGCAGCTTGAGGAAACCTGCTTCAGAAGTTTGACTCTGCAAGTCAATTAAGTGGTTTGTTCTTAATTTGAAGTACTCTGATCCAAAGCCCAGTGAAGTTAATTATGTGGCTCTAAGGAAGTGCAGAACAGAAGGTTACAAGATAAGCCTCAGTCGCTTACCACCCATCCTAGTAGCAGCAGTTCCCATTTATCATATAGCCTAGATAACAGAGACTAAATATTTAAACCAAAATCCCCAGTGTTTTAAAACTCCCTTAGAACTGAGGTACCAAATATATTTTTTGAGCTGTGATGCACCATAGCAGCGCAGGGGAGAGGCTCTGCTACCAAGGGACTGTTACACAGGTTTGATGCTTCCCAAAATACAATTCCAGGAAGAAAACTCCAGTTCTACAGCAGCGTTTTCATGCACCCGCATCTACTTCACATCAGCTGTTTCTGACTGGTTCAAAAACTATCATAAAAAATTGTTAGCTTCGTGTCTAAAACCAGCATGCATCAACCTGCTTGCTAGAGATGGGATTTCATTATAGTTAGTCATAAGAGTAATACCAGCTGCTCTTGAATGACAACCTTGAGCATAACATCTCCTGTGTTATTAAAAACATGCACATGAAAAAAAGAGCCAGAAGAGGAAGACTGCTATCTACACACCATACAGAACCTCACTCCCCAAATGCTAAGGCATGCCTGTTCCAAACCCATCTGCTAAGTCACCTGACAAACTGCTGGGCCCAACTGGTGCAAGGGAAAGCAGAGGGCTTTAACGCAATAAAGTGCTGCTTTACCATACTGCATGGTATCTCAGCCATTACTGGATATCCACCTGCACCAGCCAAAAATGACAAACTTTTTCCTAGTAACAGGAGACCTGAGTTCAGGATTTTAGTGTGACGTTTGCTTCCACGTGGTGCACTGGATCACCCAGCTCTATGTTCCTCAGATGACTGTACAACTACCTTCTATTCACATTCAATTCTCCAGTAGAAATTCTAAATAAAAGTAAAACCCATTTTAAAATCTACATTAATGAATAAAGATTAGACAAACAGAATTGCTTATTTAACTAGCAATACTTTATTTTCTAAGGTAATAAAATATATAGTTGTAATAATTACAGCATTAATTATACAACTGAATTTAGATCTACCATAGAAAAAACATTAGAGACCTGCCTTAAGAGATCCCTCTTAGTCACTTCCATGTCATCCTTAGTATTTTTTGCTAAATCTAAACTTAAGAGACTGAAATACAGCTACGGGTAATAAACAGGGAAACAGAGAAGCCATTTCCAGTGGTGTCTTTAAGTAGGAAATAGATTTTGGCATCACAGCAAGGCAGACTGTGGATGGCTACCATTCATCCTGCTTCCTCAACAGTCTCTACCTATCCGCAATTATTTGCTCAGCAAAGGTATCATAAGTAATGTGACCCAATTAAATGGTCCATCTTACTATGAACAGTTGTGTCAAATATAATTTGTAACCTGCTTCCTCTAGGAAGTTTGGAAGGACTCTAGACAGGAAAAAGTTTGGGCCAGAATTACTCCTTTTCTGTCTGGATTTCTTCATGCTTAAAGTATATGAGGGAAAATGATAAAATATGCTGGTGAATTCCTTCCCAGACCCAGCCAGCTCTCCATATTACAAAACCTAAAGCTACTCAATAATGGAAAACTGATACAAAATGTTTAAAGTCTAACAACTATATATGAACTACATAAAATTCTGAGAAGCCTAAAATCCTTAATTTTTGTGATAATGCTCATAATAATATTACTAAACATTACTAAAGAATGAGGATTTAAAAGTTTAAAAAAAAAAAAAAGGCCTTGTAAAGCACTAGCCAATTAAAAATTTCACAAACAGAATTTTGTATTTTTGTAGGGGAAGGGATGGGGAACGGACAACCTGAAACAAGAATACTAGGAGATCAGAATCAATATGCCAACCTGAGAGAAGTGAAAAGAATTACTAGGAATCCAACTCTAGAGCTTCATTTTAATGAGACAGCTGAGTATAATTTATTGTACACAGAGAGTTTGAGAGCACCCCCTAAAAAACAATCGCTTCCATGATACCAGTCATTTTCAGGTACTCATTTAATGCAGTTCACTAGAGGCTGAGTCCCTTTTAAAAAGTTTTGGTTGAAGTTCCACCTTAATTAAAGGTTCAGGCTGTAAAGAGCTGTACTGCAGTGCTGGGTGCCCTGCAGAGAAGCCTGCTACAGGCAGCGACTCCTCCAGCAGCCGTATGACCCACCAGCCCTACCTCAGCCCAGGGACAAGCCCCAACCGCTAACCAAAGACGCTGCCCCCGCAAATTCCAATGCCCTCGTCCCAAAGCAATGTAAAGGGGCCGCCCTGCCAAAACTAGTTCACAATTAACGCCTTGATGATTGAAGAAAGATTGTTTCCCCCCCCCCAAGCTCAATCTGCTCACACAGCAGGGTCAGCCTCCAGGCTCTTCCCACTGCTGCTTCATACACCACGTGGAGTTCCAGGATCACAAGGGAGGAAAACTTCTAACCCGTGATCCCTAACCAAATTACAAAGTGATCAAGCAGGCAAGTTTCTTGGCACAGACACCAGAATAATGGCACAGACATCAGCCCAGTGCCGTTATTAACCCTTTACTACTGCTACATTCAGCCAGTCACCTAGCAATTGGTTGCAAGGAGAGGGGAAAGGAAAAAACACACATACAAAAAAAAGGGGGGGGGATCAGAATAACTACTTTGAATAGTACTGGCACTTTAATATAAACAATATCAATATTAGTATCAAGGCACATTTAAAAGAACTAGTACACTTGTCTTGTAACGGGATAACGTGATAAATGGCTTACTTAGGCAAAGTTTTAATAATTTCTCTTCATCACAAGCAGCATGTGGGTTAGGAAGAACAGCCCCAAACTGAAGATGATTCAGCAGCTATATCAAAACATAGTAGCTTCATGGAAGAAGCTCCAACATAGGTATCTCTGTATCAAGTTTCTTTCTCCCCTTCCCTTATATTTCCTGCTTATTTTCAGGGCAAAGACCAGAGCATGTTTTGCACCTCCATGGGCATCCAGTCAAGATCACAGTACAGGCACCCAAATGTCAGCAGTATCTCCAGATTTCCAGTCCTGTTCATTATGTCACTTATCCAGTCCTCCACAAGACTTTCCAAAGATCCTCCCACAGAGAGAAGGGAGAAGAGCATGGAAAAGCACAGTTACATCAAATATAAATCAACATGGGAAGCTTTAGAAAAATCCCTATTACAGACATGTAAAATGTGTTTGGCTTTTTTCCAAGTTCAAGTTCCTTCCTTTAAGTCTTTCAATAGACGGTTCAAGTTATTTACAAAGTGGCTTTTTATTAATCCATTCTGTATCATTCAGACACTAGAACATTTATTATAGATTATCCCATTATAAAATCATGATATGATGTTCTCCATTAAACTGATACTATGGCAATCAGTCGGGATTACCATAATACCTGTCAGACATAACTCCAAGAAGAGAACAGAAAGAACGAGACACATTTCATCGGTGGGGGGGGGGGGGGGGGGTGGGAGAGAAAACACAAAAAGGGCAGGGCAGAAAGTGCAATCAGTTTTCCCAAATAGTTTTTCAAAAGATGACTTCAGCAAACCTCCAAGGCTGCACAGACAAGGACACAGGCACTACCTCAACTGAGTGCGGAGCACCTCTGTGTCAAAATAGAAAAAGGGTCTGTAAAATATACTCTTGAAAATTCACTTAATCTATAGACATCTAATAGAAAAGGATTATACTGAAGAGCAGATGTGCAATTTCGTTTTTCAACTACTCAGAAACATAGACTAAGCACTTGCAAGAGCAACTCAACCATGCTCAACGGCTTCTCTTTTCAGCAAAGTAAGTGCCTGCTACTTACATTCACATTTTAGGCACAATGTTATGGATGTCCTGTTTTATCACTCTGCTTGTTCACTACCCAGATGTATTTCTGGGGTCACAAAGTGAAAGCATGAGAGTTGTTTAATGAGCAGGAGAATTTAAGGTAGACTTGACTGAAAAACAAACACAGAATGTGTCACAGAAAGAACTTGGCTTTTTCTGGCAGTTTGGTTACATTCTAACTGTACATGTGCCCTGATGTCCCACTGAATTACACAGACCAAGGGCACTTTCCTTTGTCTGAGTAACTCTTAGAAGGGGAATATTCAATTCAACCATATGCTTTAAAAAGCCAAACAAAAACTCCTACACAAGAAATTTTTTGTTACTTTCTGTAACTACAGCAAAAGTAAAGTTGGTGCAATCTGAAATGTCACACAATTTCTCTTTCCTATCCAGAGGTTTTTGTTTGGTTTCTTGGTTTTGGTTTCTTGGTTTTGTTTTTTTAACTTCTTCAGTGCTTATTGAATCATTTTGTAGAAAGTACCTTGTTTAAAATTGTGATTTAATACCTAGGTGCAGTTAAAAACACAAATCTGGTAGTTTGTATATAAAACATCTTCATTACCCTTTGGGTTAAAGTAATTTTTTCCATAAATGTCAACAAAAAGTAGTTTCAATATAATGTTGACTGAGACCTAAAATCAGAACGAGTCAAGCAATCTGATTTAATCACAAGACTCAGGAAATCCACTGCAGCTTGAGTTACTGGTACTAGATGATTACACGGTATACAAATCACCGTTGTCTCCACAGCAGGGCAACAGCCCAGGATATCCTGAGCTCAAAGTAACCCCCTGCTGTTGACTGATACAGCTACAAGCCCATAAATAAATGACTGAAGCCATATTTACACTAATATAGCCTAAAAGTTAACAACTACACATCAAGCAGCACAACTGCAAACAGATATTCTTCAAACTTGGTTTGGGGGGAGGTTTGTAGGTGGGTCCTCTGAGAGCTGCTGAGGGCTGCAACCCCCCCCTCACTTGGGAGGGCTCTGCAGACTTTTACAGCCACACGTTTCCTCCAAACAACACATCTTCATTATATTTGAGACCTCTACCAAGCTGTCAAATCTGGCTGACATCAACCAACAGATTCAGAAGCTGCTATATGAGACCAGACTGGCTGACAGACAGGCTGCTCCATCTCTCAAGTTTCACCTCTAGAAGTCAGACAAGAAAACAGCAGAAAAAAATTCCTGGGGACTGAAATTAAAAGAAACAGCTTTCTATGGATATGATTGTGACTGTGTTTCAGTAAGAGAAAGAAATTGTGCATATACTTGGTACTTTAAAAGTTTTGTTATAAAGCACATTTTGTGGTGGCATAAGGTTATCTGTGATCAACATAATCTTAATAATTTGCTAGTGCAGATATATAATGATAACCACATTCCCTTTCATGATATTGGTCTTAGAAAAAGCATTGGCAAACTTTGACAATAGTTAAATGGGAGAGTTCTGCTACTCCCAGAATTTTCTCCACAGTGCAGCTGAAGCCAGAATAATAAACCCAGTGACACAGAATGCAGAAACAGTCGAAATCTTGTTCATCTCATGAAACAGAAATATCTCCTAAATTCACATACTAGTATCCACACACCAGTTCTTGTCTGAAGGACAACCTAGATTAAATGCCTTTAGCCATAAAACCAAATTTTACCAACAATACTGAAAGGCAGTAGTTTAATCTACTGTAAATAGTACTGAAATTTTAATCATTAAAGCCCTACTGGAAAACGAACATACAGGTGTCCTTGTGCTGTCTTCTGTCAAATGATACCTAGCTTTTTTAGAAGACTCTGCACTCTTGTGGTAACACATACCAACTGGTCACTACATTAAATCATGTACCTGATCTGCTTTTTAAATTTGTATTTTCAATAATATTGTAGGTAGACTTCACCAGCCAACAACTCAGTTGAAGTCCGGTGTGTAGTCACATAAGCAAATTTTGGAATTAACAGCAACTGCTAACTTAAAAAGTAAAAAAGTTACTGTATCCACCACACATGCCATGGTCAACGACTACATAATAACCTGAAAAACATTTAATCTTCAATTAGCAGACTGCCCCAACAGTGACTTTTCTTCTTTGCCTGCACAGTTGACACGTCCGGCCAGGCGCAGTAATGGTCTTACCAGTAGTAACTAGTCCTGCATAGTTAAGTTTTAAGATATCCACATGTGAACCACCTTTTACACATTTCTGATGTCATTCTTTAATAAAATGTAACAAACGCCCATCTTTGGCAGAAACAACATATAATATAACCTTAGACACAAAGAAGTAATTTGAATGATATCCTGGAATTTTCCTGTAACTATTATGACACTATGAAATTTCTCTAGGACTCCTGGATTTTAGTCCACATAATATTTTGCTTTTAATATCTTGTTTCTTCTGAATTGTTCTTTTACTCTTGCTATCCCAAGTCACAAAGACAGTACTGAGTTAAAATCTTGTGTACAACAAAGAGCAAGTCAAAAAAATAACTTTTTTTTCCCTGCAGTGCCCTTGTCTTTTGGGGCAGGAGGTACTCAAACTTGAAATTCAGGAATTAAAAAAAAAATAAAAAAAATTCCCTGACCTCACAGATCCTTCCAATAAACCATAAGGTTCTGTTGTTCTTTTCTTCTACTAAGACACATAATAGCAATCTGGACTGAACAACAAATTACTTCAGTTATGTAAGTACAAATATCTTTCAACTGCATAAGCATACAGAAAAAACGGTAGGTGTACTCCAGGTTCCTGTACCTCATTATTGCTTTGTATTTACAATACAAACTCTATGGAGGACAGTCTTCATAAAACCAATTTTTGAAGTGTCTGAGTCTTCATCAATAGGAACTTCAGCCCATCAGCAATTATGATGTCGAGTGCCATATACACCCTCCTCCTGTTAGATAACTGAAAAACCCTCTCTCAAGAAATAACCCAGGCTTTGTATTCATAGCTACTGCAAAACAGAGGACTTCGCTCTTCACTTCAGTCAGCTGTTCTTCCCAACAATACCTGCCTTTCAGATACTCAGACTACTAAGAGTCATTAAATCCAAGAGCTCAATTTGCTTAAAACAGCTGAGTGCTAATCCCATATATTTCAAAACTGGCCTTAATTTCAAATAAACAAAGCCTGAAAAAACAACAGACTCACCTTTCTCTTTCTTCATTTCATCAGGAAAGCTATAATAGAGAGACACACATTACCTTTTTCTGTGCTGGTCTGAGGGAGCTCTCTCTCTCAAAAAAAAGCAGAGTTTGAAAGTATTTTATTGTTCATCGTGCTAGTGATATAACGTGTAGGTAAAATGGCAATGTGTTTGATAATACTGAAATAAATGAAGTAGGAAACACTATTCTAAAAACTAGGTTTTTAAATTCAGAATGCTTAAAATCATAAAGCTTGGGGGATTAGAAATTGTAAATGAAGCCAATTTAACTACATTGCCCCACATATGCCCGCGCTGCCACTGTGCTCTGACCCCACTGGCACTGGAAGGTCTTTGTTCTTCAATGCTAGGGAGGGGGACAGATGAAACAAGGTAGTGATTGTGACAAACCCCACAGGCTTGAAAAACTTTTGAAGCATTTGCAGTAAAGCACTAAAAAGGACAGAAAAATAAGCACATGTAAACAGAGGCTATATGTGGGCTTCCCAATCTGTGATGGTTTATTGACTGTCGCTCCCAGCCATTAACTCTTCAGTTAGGAGGAACCCAGGATTTGGCTGTAACTCCTTAGGGCTCCTTCCGCAGCAGTGAAGTCTGATCCAGTTTTGCCACTCGCCAACACAAGGATAAAGCTGTGCACTTGGGACTCTCCGTCCCTGATGTATCTTGCTGGACACACGAAAAAGACAAGATCCCATTTTAAAGACTGCATTTATTCTCTCTCCTGTGTATAAAGCTGTCCAAAAAACACTGCAGAGGAGGTCAGAGGTAGAACGGCAAGCACAAGAGCTACTTAAAAGTCACCCAGATCTAGTTGCACCTTCCCATTTTAAGCAAGATTTTTTCCTGAAATGACTTTCTTCAAAGGAATTAGCTCTTCCCAACTGCCTGGGCTTTCAATTCCCCTCAGGAGACTCTTCCACAACCTGCACCATCTCATTAAACAGTACCCAAGGAATTAATGCTAAGCTGATCCATTATTAGCTTCATTCCATTATTGACAAGATATTACTAAGGAGCCATAACTAAATATTTAATTCCTCTTTTCAACACTTAAGACCTGCAAATATTTCTAGATTTACATCTCCTAATCTATTCCAGTAGTCATAACACATAGACTACACATGTAGCTTGGTATTTTTTTAATTGATGATTCCCATCATTTCTGTTAATCTTTTCTGACATAATTCAGATAACGAGGTTCCAGAAACAGGACTTTACAAGATATTGACCCAGGGGCTTGCTGGGGGAAGCACCAACCACAGCATTGGTGTTTGGCTCTGCAATATATTTGCAAACAAGAACTGCACTGTGATTGTAGCACACTGCTAAATTCAAATTCATCGCTTCTAAGCAGAAAAACTCCAAAGGTTAACCACAGAGGAAAAGGGCATAGAAAGAAGAGGAAAACAAGCCACTGATGTTCAAAGACCATGTACTTTAGCACAGGTAAGAAACAAACCACCAGAGAGTGCTGGCATTCTCTATTGCTTGTACCCCTAAATTTCAGTTTGCTTCAGCCTGCTGACATCTGCTACTGTGGAAAAGCCTAAGGAGAGTCCAACAAGTTTTTCTAGAATATCCTGATCTGTGGCATCCAAATATCATCCTTCGTGTCGGTTTATCTATTTGGCTTTAACTTCTCATTTTAGCAAAGGCCATACTCTCCTCAGACCCTGCTCCTTATATCACAGCTGTCCAATACTGCATTTTACCACCCCTTAGGAAACACATAGCTAGAACATTTGCAACTTAAATTATTCAGGAGTACAACTGTTCTGCTTTACATTTGCAATGTTCTCCTTAAACTACCGAGTAAAATAACTTTGGCATTTTTCCCCCCATCTCACAGATGCTGCTTCTTCCCTTCCTATATAACCAGGACTACTACTACCTTATTCCAAAAAAAAATGAAAACTTCAAAAAGCAACCATCTCTTGTGCTACTATATTGATTATAAGATGTCCACCACCTCTTACTTATTCTTGCCACAGACAACCAAGACTTTTCTGTAAGCCCACTAGGCTCTTCTCTATCTTTTACTTTTCTAGCTCCTACAAGTTTGAGTCAACATTCTACCGTGAGCAAGCTGTCGCTTCTATTTCATTTGCTTCAACAACAAGTTCTCCAGCCTTTCCCCTATTATTAAGTGTTCTGCCTGCAGCCTTTATAAAACACCTTACCACAGCCCTTTCTCAAATATGTGATCTACATAGATACCATTCAGAGGAGTCTCACAATACACAGCACCTACGTTTCCTAGCAAACACTGCTAGTTCAATTGCATTTTCACTCCCGAACTACAGACAGCAATGACAGCCATAAACTACCGTCACTGAGGCTTCTATAATCTTTGAGGGCATTTTTACTTAATTACAGATGTTTATGTCATAGTTTATTCTTGGAATCCAAGCTCCAAGAGCACCCATTCTCACCACATTTAACAAACAGAGCCATGTGGTGATACAATTCTCACCCCCTGGGCCACTCGATCCCTCCCCCGAGCTGTATGTCAACCTGGAGAGATAAGGACTGCTAATGGCAGTGAATCAGAACGTTAAGGTGCGCCCGGCTCCTGCCCCTCCCTATCACTCAGAAATGGTTCTAACAGTCCATCATCTCCTCACAGCCTGGCACATCTGTACCTGGGATGTGAGCAAATGAGAACAATAACAGAGTTGCACTTTCATCAAACCCTTGTGCAACTGCTCCAAGGTCCCAGAATGTTTCATTGTTCGAGCTGGGCCTGAGCGAAAATACATGACGGAAGTCAATTATCTTGGACCCTATAAACTGGGTCTCCAAGGGAGACCCTGTGAGCTCTCCTGGATCGCAGCGGGCCTGTGACCAGCATCGCCCCGTGTGGGATCGTTTTTGGAGGACAACGGCCACGTCGCACAAGAGCAGGACTTTGGCTACATCGCAAAGGGGACGCGAAACGAGGAAGAAGAGCTGAGAGTGCTGTACAGCTGGTGAATGATGAGAACTTCTTGACCTTCGTCAGCCAGAAGCCTTGGGACTAGCAAGCGGGAATGCAGAAAACCAAGATAAGGATGCTGAGATCTGCCTGAAGAAAACATGCCAGGCTACGGTTGATGGGAAACATCTGGTCATTTCTTAAACAGTGGAAAGTTTTCTACCTTGAGCTAAAAGCGTATAGAACATTGTGTTTGTGCTTGTCAGATTTAATGAACCAACAGGCTTTAGGATAGCAGTAACTAACTTGTAGCCAGTGAACTGTCTGGTGTATTATGGACAGAGGGCAGTGACCAATCCAATGTTAGTCCCAGGCATGTGAACAGTGTGTAAAGAATGCACGTAACCAACCCAGCCTTCTGCTTATGTCTGACCAGTTGCTAGGAAGATTTATAAGCGCGTTTGTATCAGCAATAAACGGATTTCGATTTCTGACTCTTATAGAGTCGCCGGAGTCCGTGATTCTCCTCATCCCCGGAGCTGGGACGCTTCTCAGGTATCAAAATCCTTAAGGTGTCGGCTGCTGCCAGAGCTGACAGAAGGCCAGGGCCAAGTCAACCCACTCGAGTCTCAGCTATCGCCTGCTGAGGAATGCCAAAGCACTGACAGTATGCACTCTAAACGCCAGGAGGGGACTTTTACTTTGAGCTAGCTTCTCTTACTCGTTCTCTGCTTATTGGTGCGTGTGGGTACACACTTCATTCGACTGGATCCAAATACTTTCATCGCGCGCGTGTGTGTGTGTGTTTGCACGTTTTGTGTTTGTGGATGCATGTATTGATTTAAGATACCATATAGTAAGTTAGAGTGAATCTTGGAATCTTAGAATCTGTAGATAAGTTGCTATTTCAATTATAACATTTTCCTGAATTATTTTGTACATATTTAAACCGGTTAATGATCAAGTGCTGTTAGTTCTTAATAAATTTCAAATTTTTTTTATTAAATCATTATCGTGCTAATACTTTCATCTGTGACAAGCCATCCCTAGCACTGGTCAGGTACCACCAAAACCAGGGAGCAACAGCCCTTTCAGAACAGGCACACCTGTGTCTCCTACCCACTCCTCCTTTCCTCTCTCTCCAAGTCCCACACCTTAAACGTGTGGCCATACAACGATCATTTCGTTTCACCTGTAGGGAAACACCGATCAAATTCTATACTTCCTTCTCACAACCAATCAAGTACTAGATTTTTGTGCTCTCTCATGTCTAGCAGCCTCACTGTGCTGAGCTGCCAAGGCCAAATGAAGCAGCCCGCTGCTCTCAACAAATAAAGGCAGAGGCAAGAGAAAGAGGTACACTCACCCCAGGCCCACCAGAGCCTCACCTATCCTTAAAGATCTTTCAACTTTTTATAAGAGATAAATTGTACGTGATTATAAAACAAATCACAAGCACCATTATTAAAACAGAAGTTCCAAGAGTTAACGTAAAAAATAGCAAACTCAGCTTGCTGATAAATGGCTTATCCTCATCGGTACTGTAGTTCACAAAGTATTGCAACACTTGGCCATATTTAAACTCTGAGTTATGTTTGTGCTATCACTCTGGATGCCTCTTAAGAGCAACAACCAACAAGCAGTACTCAGAAACAAATGCAGCAAAAATTTCACCAAGCAGTTCAGAGACAAATAGAATATTTAACTATGGGTGTCCTTGATTGTAATCACTCCAACTTTTCTCACTCTACCTGTGTTACACTGATGTTATGCACACTTTGCCAAAACACTCTATCTTTATTAATCCATGAAAATGAGAAATATACGCAGTGTATTTTAGGCACAGCAATTCATCATGAGACACCAATTCATTCCCTTCTTCCTTGCATTGGAAATTCTATAAAATATTGTCCATGTATGACTTTCTCTTCTCAATTCTAAAAAGCATGGATAGTTAACTATAACTTTCATGCTCCCAGTAAACTCCTACCTAAGTAAACATTCAGAATGGAAATTAAGATTTCAGCTGGCTCTTCACTGTTTACTTGTTTATCTCTTTTTGCTGCTACAAAAACACTCCAGTCACATGCATTTTGTAAAATGAAACATCTTATTTTGTATCTCTGTCCTTTGCATCACTATACTAATTTGAGCTGTTGAAAACTCTGCTATTGATACTAAGGCTTGGATTGCACGAGCAGTTATTTTTAAAGATAGTATAATGTTGGTCCTAAATTTCCCAAGGTACTCTGACTCCAGCTCTGCACACATAGGAGTTACTTAGACTTACAAGCATAGCTGACAGGTGTAATAATGTAATGAATAATTGTGCAGGATGTATTTGTGGATTGAAGTATTGACATTGGCATTGCTTTCAATCAAAACAAATCCCAGAGTCACGCAAAAACCTTCTCTTAGCAATAAAATGTATTTTCTCTCTCTCCCCGCTATCAAACGTAAAAGCTGTTAAATCTTCATGCGGTAATTGTGAATGACTGTCTAACCACGTAGAGCACTATAGTCACTGACACACATTTCCACAATCCCCATCGGTCACTTCTGTTCGGCGAGCAAATCTAAGGAGTGTATGCATGCAAGGTTAAAAAGTGATCATTTAAAAATTATATCAAACTGGAATTTCTATTGAGAACAAAGCTGTGGGTCAGTCTACACAGCTCATTTATATAAACATTTAAAAACACAGAGAGCACTGGATAAGCACTGGGAAGAACTTACTGCAGTACAAAGCCACATTCTGAAGTCAGCTGCAACTTCTCCAGGTAAGGACAGCATATGACCCTTATTTAGTTTGTTCAACCAGTTACATAATTGATTTATGCAAATACAAGGAACAAGTGAAAGAAGGTAAAAATCAGAAAAAGCTTGTTTTCCTTTATTACTTCATGAATTAAAAGCCAAATAGAATGGAGCTGTCAGGTGTAAGAAATTGAGGGGCACAAGAATTAGTAATAGTATCCAAAAGAATCCAGTTGTTATTGACTTTATTAAATATCAAAAATTTTTTCTTACCTAGGATACTTCAGATGGCTTTATTTAACCGACAAAGTATAAAAGTGGTTTTCCTGAACACTAACTTAATTCTAGCTTTCATGCAGAGAAAACGTGGCATAAAATGATAGTAGGAAAAGATTACCCCATCATTCTTCTTAAAAGACTCTGAACAGATGAACATAAAGCAATATATTTATTTGAACTGTGCAGATGCAGTGCATAATAAAAAACAGAGTGCCAGAATTGGGTTAGGTTTAACAGGATCCGAAATATCTCACACTATGCAGAAGACAGTGACTAGTAACCAGTAACCCAAAGTCATCTGTTCAGTAAGTGAACAGAAAAGAGCCTTGCAATCAATTACACTCCTCTATAATCCCGTAATTTTGCCCAGGAAATGGCCATCCTGAGAAACAACAGGATCTTGATGAGAAACTGCATTTTGTGGGACCTAATATAGGATTCTCCAATAGAGTCCTCCAAATTATAAGACAATAAATGAATGCTTCTAGTGTCTGCTTTGGAAAGTGAACCTTAAATAATAACGGTGACCAAAACCATTAACTTGCCAGAGCAAAATACATCAACCACCCAACCCCACTTCCCTGCGGATTTCTACTCGATGAAGATAGCACAGTCTTCTGCCAGCTGGCAGGTTTTTAGCCACTTTACAGAAACATTAAAATATAAGCACAGATTGAAAGACTGCCATTGCAATTCACTACTGAATGAGGGAAAACAAAGGATACATGGACACTTACCAAGTAACTGAACTTTCTAAGATCACACTCATAACTAGTTTCAAAGCAGTAACTGTAAAAAGCCATGAGACATCATTTTTACTACATTATCTAGAGATATAGTCAAAAACGTCTAGTGTAACCTCTGTGTAACACAATTTAGGATGTTAAGTACTTTAAGAAGAATGGTCAAGGGCTTTGACAACAGAACTGAAGCGAACAAATTCCTTGCAGGTCAAGTCAGAGAATGAGAAGACTAAAAATAAATCACAGTAGAGGGGAAAAAAAAAAAAAAAAACCAACAAACAAAACCCCCCACCACAACTAAAGTTTGTCATTTAAGCAATGGAACAGCAAGTAATCCTTAAACCACAACCCCCTCCCTATTATATGATTCATTCCAAGGTTCATGTTCATGACTTATTACACAATTATCAGCACTATGACACCACACAGCGCAACTGCTCCATAACACAGGAGTCTTACCAATAACCATTCATTAACTCTGTCTTCTCTAATTAAAAAATGACTCATGAAATAAGATGCATTATATGATTAAGCTTCAAATAAACCAAAGCAAATTTAGAGACACACACGAAATGAAATTTAACTCCATACAGTATCATGTTAAAGATTTTGAAAATAAGTGCTGCAGAATGAACACCCGATTGGAAACTTCCTTTGAACGGGCAGGAGGGCCCCTCCTCCATAAAACACCGCAGCAACCCAAAAGAGGAAAGCAGCATAGCTGAGAGAAGACACATACAGGGTAAACCTGTATAAGTAAAACACGATTACTGCTCCTGGCTTATGGGTGACAATATCTTCACTGTTGCAATAGGAAAAGCTATTGGATCCTCTAAGGCTTAGGATCCCAGTTTTACAATATACAGCACACGAGTTGAGCACTGACTGAGGCAGAAGAGCACCACTGAGCCCAGCACTGCTCCCAGGCCGCAGTACTGGGGGTGCCACAGGGAACAGCAAACCTACCTCTGAAAAATCAAGACTTAGAAACATCCCAAGACACTGAATCCAGCCTCCTGACAATGTTTTATAAACATCAAGCACCATCCCATAAATAGCAAGGTTCTAACAGCTTAAACAGAAAAGCTCTTCACAGTTTGCTTATTTCCACAGTCAGACACTAGTTTTCAGAGTAAGTCTGCTCACAGCCTACTCATCGTCACTCAATACACAGTGTCAAAAACGATGCTGATCACACCAGGTCTCTGCCTGCCCTGCTCTTAAGCACCTTCTTTTCTATCACATCACTATTTTGAGCATTTTCTAGGTATGCTCTGATCCAGCCCCACCCAAATTACACCCCTGTGTGCAATCTAGACACCGGGTCCAGAATCATTGCCTGTAATTTTCTTTTGCCACACTTGCAAACTTCTACTCACTTTATCAGTTGGTGTTTCCACTGCTTATCACAATTACGAGCCCTTTTACCTTCTGCCATATGCTTTCCCTTTCCCTCTCTTCTGTCTCTTAGCAGATTATGGTTCTCATCCACAAACAAAACCTCTGTGCTACTAATACACTTCAAATAACAAGCCTTATCAGTACTTTAGAGACCTATTGCTACCTGTTGTTAGAAGTTCCCAAAGGAAAAGTGAAATGTATACACAGAATAATTTTAAAGATATATAAGAACCATATGTTAAACCTGGGGGAGGGAAAGGGGAAGCAGGGAGGTGCGACAATATTATTCACCAACCCTGACCTCTAACCACTCCACTCCATCAAACTGCCTAAGCTACTTCAAACCAATCTGGAGTATTTTCCCCTTCCAACCTGCATCACCTTTATTTTCATAAGGTTTGTTTTTCCCCCACTGAAAATGACAAGATATCGACTGACTTTCAGAACTTGACAAATTGGGTTTTTTTAAATACCCGAATCAGATCAAATGAAAGGAAGGGTGGAAGCCTGATTAATTGCCTATGCTTTTGAAACTTTTTAACTGGCTACATTATTCCAAAAGAAGGTTAGATATAAGAGGAGTAAGAACCAGTAGAATCTGATCATTTTCTGCATATAGTTCTTAAATTACATCATTAAAAATTAGCTCTATCATGCATATTATTCACTTATTTTGGCAAAGAAAACAGTGTTTATTTTCTTGATACATCTCAGGGACTGGGTGATAAACTCTTGCCAATATAGTAAATGGGGCTGACTGCCTCTTTAATACTTCAGTCTTAAGTAGCCAACTAATAACTTTTACCATAATAACTCCTCCTCAAAAGCTGGTGGTATAAATGAACTAGACAACAGTCTACCTACTTGAAGGAGAGAGAAGAGGTTGCAGTTTCTAGATGAAGTAGCTTTCTTTCACATTTTAGAAGCCTGGTTGTACACCCTTGGCAGGCCCTTGCCTCTCAATAGTTTCCTATCTTCACCAAATCAACCTTTTCCTCATTATAAAAGTATCAGACAAACCAGTGCTGAAGACCCTGGCAGACTGAGCTTTCCAGGAAAGGCCCCACACGTTCCAGCACAACGGGGGAACCGCTTGCCAGCCCGCCGGGGAGGCGAGGCGCTGCGAGCGCTCGCTCCCGCCGCGCAGGGCCGCTCAGCCGAGAAACTCCTGAAGCCCCAGGCGGAGCAGCCCCTCAGCCTCCACCGCCGCAACGGCTGTCACCGCCTGCGCAAGTGGGACACGGCGTCCCACGCACCCCCTGCGAGCGGCGGCGGCTCGGAGGCCGTAGCCCCTCAGGCGCGGGAAAGGCCGGGGCGGCCCCGCCGCCGGGCCGCACTCACCTGCGGTTCATGGGCCGCACTCGCACGGCCACCTTCACCGAAGCCATAGCTCATCCCCGCCGGGCCGCTCGGGCCTACAGCCACTCCAGCCGCCGGCCTCGCCCCGCCCGGCCCTCACCGCCCGCCGCGGCCTAGCGCCGGCCGGCCCCCGGCCTAGGCCATGTCGCTATGGCAACCCCCGCCCGCCCCCCCGCAGCGTCCGTCCCCAGCCGGCGGCTACGGGGGCGGCGCAGGGACAAACTACGTCGCAAGGCGCTACTCCTCCCGGTCGCGGCGGGGCGGGACGGGGCCGGGGAGGAAGAGGAAGAGGAGGAGGAGGGAGAAGGCCGGGGCGTGGGGGACGTCGGGGAGGAAGGGTACGGGGGCAGAGGCAACTACCGGCGGCGGGTGAATGGGAACTCCTCTACAGGGCCGTCCCTTGGGTGGGGGGGTGGGGGTGGGGGGGTGTGTAAATTTCGGGGAGGGGGGTGTATATGCCTACACATATACACAGATATCGCTACATACACCCCAAATATATATCTCTCCCTATATATACACACACACCGCCCCATACAAGCACACATCTATACATATACACCTATACATACCTATATATGGGAGGAGAGAGATGTCGATATAGATATATAGAGGTAACTATGTGTGTCCCTATATATGTGTAGCTACACAGATATTAATATATATATCAATATTTCTATTAATATATTTTTTCCTTCTTGAAAATATATATAAGCATGATACAGGGCCTAGATAGGAACAGGGGATGTAAGGGTTAATATGGGAATAGCAAGAAGGGGATGACAAGGGAAATAGTTGAGATAACAGTTCTGCTTAATGAGTAGATAGTTTGTAAAACATGATGAGCTGAGGCATGGAGTCTTTAGGCTTTATCAGTACAAAGCCGGTTGGAACTAGACCTACGGTTTGGACAACAGCCAGTAAGAGAATGAGTCTGCGCGAAACCTGGGGTCACAGAGCGGACAGGAGGAAGAGGAGCTTGACTTCATCCCCAAAGACCCCCACGACCACCACCAGAAGACACTGCGCAGACTCAATTGGGAGGAGATTATGGAAATGCTAATTATAATACGAAGCGGGGATAGGTAATGCATATGTATAGGCGTATTGTGAAATATTATGAATATGTAATCATTTGCTCTATAAATCTAAGGTAACGGTGGCACATGGCAGCACACACATTAGGAGGAGCGATCCCCTGTGTGCCCAGCGCTGAATAAACATACCTACTTTACAGTCTATCAGATTGTGGAGTCTGTTTTCCGCACGTCAAGCATGTACATAGATATATACACACGTGTTTAAGAGAAGATGGTAAAGGCAGTCCCCGTTGCGCCCAGCCAGGCTGCTGCTGGTGAGACGTGGCGCAGGCTAGGCTGCCAGCGGGCTGGCACCATGGGGCCGGGGACAGGGCCCGGGCACCCCATCAGCACCCCACCACGTCACACTGCCTGGAGGGACCAGCTCAGCAAAGCATAGATGCAGATGGCACTGTCTCAGCGAAGGAAAACATTTCTAGGAGACAGAAATGGTTAAGCAGTGGGCATCACAGCCAAATAATAACATTTATGTATATAATGTGATAAATCTGAATTATTAGTTTGTTTACTGCTTATAATAGCAGCTCTCCCAATAGGTATCAGCACTGACTCTGTCTCCTGCATATAACAAGAAAAAGCTGATTGTGGTCAGCTTGGAGAAAAGCGGAATTAAAAAAGGGTAAACTCAAATATACATTAAGGTATGGTGTATGATGGAGAGCCATGCCCTCATCTGCGTTCGCAGAAAGCCAGCCTGGGTGCCCAGGTGGGATGCCTGGAATGTTGGGAGGCTGGGCTGTGTGGGCCACAGGGGTGAGCCCCCGTCCCAAGGGATGCATCCTGCGTGGGGAACTGGAGACCTCGCGTCAAACCTACGTCAAAGCTGGTGGCCGGGCTCCCGCGGGCACCACCGCTGCCATCACTGCCTTCAGAGGAGCAGCCACAGCCTGGACCAGCCCAAGGCAGGACCACTCACGCCACACTTAAGTAGTGAAAAACCCTAAAGAGGTCCCAGAAACGGCTGCGGTGGTGATGCCATGGGAGTGGATAAGTGCTGCCCCAGCACCAGCCAGGCATGTCCTCCCCTGGGGAGTGGCTAGCTACAGCAGGACATCTGGCTCTTAAAGACTGACTGTAAACAAGACAATGTAAAAAAATCAAGATAAGTAATATCATCATAAATAATATTCTTGTTTGTTTGGAGTTGTCAGTGCCTGGAAACTTCACCCAGAATGGAGACACCATTTTAAATGGTGTACGAACATAGTTGTATTCAAGTCATTAAGGTGTTACTGGCTTGATAAGCCAAAAAAAAAGCAGTTGCCAAGACACAGAAGAGGGTCTCTGACCCAAATACCTCATCTTTAGCAGTGACTTCTACTGACAATTTATCGTTTCCAAAAAAGGGGTAGGAATGAGGAAGGGGAGATGACAGTAAAAACATCAGCTGACAAGCAATTAGCATCGGTGGCAACCGGGATCACAAAAGTGAATGAGATGACCTGGGAAAAGGAGGAGAGCAGAGAAGGGAAAGTGAGAGACAGAAGGCCCCCATGTGTACACCCCAGAAGTGTAGGGAAATCACTAGGAGAGTCAGAAGAACACAGCCAGGACAGAAGAGATTTGGAGGATGACTGGCTGCTGGAGGTGGTCAAAGTGGATGGGGTGGAAGCCCACCAGACATGGAAACACAGGTGAAAACCAGGACAAAAAGAGATGCCATGGTATGGAGAAAGAAGAAGATAAAGAAAAAAGCCAGAAAAATTATGTCCCCAGCAGTGCATCAAATCCAATGAGAGATGAGGTGATGTTTGAAGAGAGAGGTCAGGTCCGAGGGGTGATTTTATAGCAAAACAGAAACTATTATGCGTTCAATTTGGTCGAGAAAAAGATGAGGAGGGATGAGAACAAGAGAGGTCCGGGGGAAGGGGTTAGAAAGTCACTGGTGCAGCAGCTTAAAAGAGAAGATGGAAGGAGGAAATATAGGGCTGGTAATAGGAAAGAAGGAGGAAGGAACAATATACAGAGAGAGAGAGAAGAGCACATTGTTGAAGACCCAGGAGCCTTTTAACAGCCACATGGGACCTCTGGCCTGAGAGTCAGAGATTAAAAACAGTTTTGAAGATTTGGAGATAGAAAAGAGAGTAGTAGATTCATAATGTGGATTTTTCCTAAGGTTTTCAGTGATGTGAGAGGACAAGCACAGGGGAAACATGCAAGGAGGGAGCCAGTTTGTGGTGCTGAGGCAATCTTCAAGGGAAAGAGAAAAGAATCGGGAGTTTAGGCACCAGTGTCAGAGTATCATGGACTGTAGGTCACAGGAGCACTGAAAAATGAAGGGAAGGGATCAACTGTGCTATGCCAGAGAGGTGTTACAGCGGGAGAGAAAGAACTGGGGTGTTGGGAAATCACAGAAGGAGCAATATTTGCTTAAAGATCAGCCAAGGACCAGGACACCGTGGTGAGCATGGGACCTGACACACTGCAGCAGCCAAACATGCAGGCAGGGGGACACCCGCCAAGGCATTGGGCAAATTGATTAAAGTGTATTGAAAGCTCTAAAGATGATCTGGGAGATGTGTGATAAGTTGACAGGTAATAGCACAAACACATTCGAAAGATAAGAATAAGCTTAAAATTGTATAAGAAAAAAATAGACATGTACACACGTGCATAATAAGATAAAAGAATAAAAAGCAGTAGTAAAAAATACAATAAAATGTAACAATTTTCAGCACCATTTAGAGATCCTAGAAAAGCCAACCAATATATAGCCTAATTTGTAGAGCATCTACTAACTCCTCTCAGACTGTCGTGCTTCCCCTCCCTGATCAGCAAAGCTATTGAAGACATGCATCTGGTTCAGTAAGTATGTCTCCACATGCTGAGTTTTGAGACATCCTGCCATTAGGGGATACAATGAGTTTCTCCACCCGCACAGATCCTCCCATGAAGTGGAAAACACTTTTCCACTTCTGTAGTGAGTGCCCATTGCACATGGGAGCTGCGACCAACTAAAGCACCCGCAGCACGCCTGGCATGAAGCAGCAAAATATCCCCAGGCTCTCCTGTCCTCCTGCAATTCTCAGTGCCTTGCTATTTCAGAAATTCATTTCCTTCAACGGGCCGGGACACGAATGCTGCAGGCAGTCTATGGAGAGTAAAGCCAGACCCAGTTTTGTCCAGCAGCGTTGATGAACCCTTGTCCAAGGGCTGTAACCAGCATCGAGTGCTTGGGTGGTTGCGGCCTGACCCAGCAGCAGGCTCTGCTCAGGTTGTAATTCAATACAACTCAAATGATAGCCAGGAAAGTGGGATAAATTAGTCTGCTCAGTAAGACTAAGCAGAACTTAGTTCAATATTGCTCAAGTCAGACACATTCAGCATCAGGACTATTCGCCCGGCTTTAATGTACATTCATAGGCAGCACAAGTTTCCTTGTGTACCTTGGTGTACCTTTCTCTTCTGCCCCTTGGTTCAGTAATAAGTTAATACTTTGCTTGAAACTCTCACCAGTTCAGTCTGCCACGTTAAATTATTACACACCGCATGCAATATCTGCTGCAATTTCAGTAAGAAACGAGTTTTACAAGAGGAGGACCCAGAAGGAAGGCTGCTTTCTTAGGGCTGCGTCCTATAGTTAAGGTGCTCAGCAGATGTTTGAAGGAGGCTGTAGGAAAGTCTCTCAGTTTTCAGCCTGGCTTCTACAAAACTTGCCAGAAAGGGATATTTTTGAGACCTCTATACATAGCTCACAGTTTGTAGACATCAACCCAAAAAAAAGCAACTATAAAGGTGTGTACATATACATAACCACACCAAGTGCCTTAACCTCCTTTCCTTAAAAATCTGGTGGAAAATACAGCTGTAATTTTACAAAGACTAAACATTTTACACTCAGAAACACCTGGAAAAGTTTGTAAACCTAAATCCAAACCAAACCCAAACCACACTCATTCCCAAATACTCCTGTATGCCTGTGGTATAAATGTCTTTAGTAAACACACAGTTCAGATATGGTTAGCGAAGAATTTCCAAGGTTTTTTCTTGCATTATCACAAAGAGCCTCTCTGCTTCCCTTCAACTGAGATGGGAAAGCCAATTCCATCTGCGGTAGAAATGATCCTTAGCCTCAGAGGTGGGATCTCTGGAGCTTCTGTGAGTCTCCAGCCTGCTGGCAAGGAGACAAGCAGCGCCGCACCCGACTGACTCCTGACCACCATCTTCTGCACTTCCTTCTTGCTCCTGACTGACCTCTTGCAATGGACCTGTTTGTTCAGAAATGCCTTCAGGCACATACCATCATTTCCTGGGCTTGCAAAACAGGTCTCGAGCCCAGGAGATGACAGGCTGGACCTTACTAATAACGAGTGGTGCAAAGTCTTTCATTCAGGCCCTTTTGATGCACACTTCCCCATGATGAGGACCAGCTGCTTTTCCTTGCATTCATATGCAAATAGCCTGGAAAGGCAGGAATTAAAAACTCAGCCAATGGTTACAACTTACCTGCTATAATCCTCTTTTCTCATCACAGTCTGAAATACATTTCTGGGAAGGAGACATCGACCAGGATCTCTACCTGAGCATGCGGAGAGACCCTTCCAGTTGGCAGACAATAGAGGGGACAGACAGATGGGCATGTCCCCATCCCACAGGTGTCACAGATGAAAGTATTAGCACGATAATGATTTAATAAAAAAAATTTGAAATTTATTAAGAACTAACAGCACTTGATCATTAACCGGTTTAAATATGTACAAAATAATTCAGGAAAATGTTATAATTGAAATAGCAACTTATCTACAGATTCTAAGATTCCAAGATTCACTCTAACTTACTATATGGTATCTTAAATCAATACATGCATCCACAAACACAAAACGTGCAAACACACACACACACGCGCGCGATGAAAGTATTTGGATCCAGTCGAATGAAGTGTGTACCCACACGCACCAATAAGCAGAGAACGAGTAAGAGAAGCTAGCTCAAAGTAAAAGTCCCCTCCTGGCGTTTAGAGTGCATACTGTCAGTGCTTTGGCATTCCTCAGCAGGCGATAGCTGAGACTCGAGTGGGTTGACTTGGCCCTGGCCTTCTGTCAGCTCTGGCAGCAGCCGACACCTTAAGGATTTTGATACCTGAGAAGCGTCCCAGCTCCGGGGATGAGGAGAATCACGGACTCCGGCGACTCTATAAGAGTCAGAAATCGAAATCCGTTTATTGCTGATACAAACGCGCTTATAAATCTTCCTAGCAACTGGTCAGACATAAGCAGAAGGCTGGGTTGGTTACGTGCATTCTTTACACACTGTTCACACGCCTGGGACTAACATTGGATTGGTCACTGCCCTCTGTCCATAATACACCAGACAGTTCACTGGCTACAAGTTAGTTACTGCTATCCTAAAGCCTGTTGGTTCATTAAATCTGACAAGCACAAACACAATGTTCTATACGCTTTTAGCTCAAGGTAGAAAACTTTCCACTGTTTAAGAAATGACCAGATGTTTCCCATCAACCGTAGCCTGGCATGTTTTCTTCAGGCAGATCTCAGCATCCTTATCTTGGTTTTCTGCATTCCCGCTTGCTAGTCCCAAGGCTTCTGGCTGACGAAGGTCAAGAAGTTCTCATCATTCACCAGCTGTACAGCACTCTCAGCTCTTCTTCCTCGTTTCGCGTCCCCTTTGCGATGTAGCCAAAGTCCTGCTCTTGTGCGACGTGGCCGTTGTCCTCCAAAAACGGAGATGATGGACTGTTAGATCCATTTCTGAGTGATAGGGAGGGGCAGGAGCCAGGCGCACCTTAACGTTCTGATTCACTGCCATTAGCAGTCCTTATCTCTCCAGGTTGACATACAGCTCGGGGGAGGGATCGAGTGGCCCAGGGGGTGAGAATTGTATCACCACAGCGGGACTTGCCATTGGGCCAGAGCTCACCATCAGCCCTGGTTCAGTTTGCTGATTAGCAAATCAGCATTTGCTAATTTGATACGGAAAGCTCAATGCTTGCTGCTAAAGAGATTAAGAGGGTCCTCTGTGGGTAATATTTGGGACAAAGTATTGTCTTGTCATGGATCGATCCATCAGGAACGGTATCCTTCTCTCCACTCCTGGTAATCCTTTGGAGAACATGCTTGCTGATATGCCACTCAGAGTCAGATGTCATTGCTGCTGTCACCACCGAGACGTGTTGTGAACTCCTTTACCTCTGCCAGGGGAATCCTCCTCCTCCTTGGGCTGCTCCGATTTTCCAGTCTGTCAAAATCACAAGGAATAAACAGCATTGCCCCTTCCCAGCCCTCTGCGGCACACAAACACAGTCCTTTAAATCCATATACACCCTTTGCTTTCCTGAGCTCATTCCCAAGCCAAGTTCCAGGTTCATGTTCCTACCCACTTTGCATGAAATGTGGCTGTTCATCTCCACTTTGAACTCACACTTGTATTCAGACGAGTGTGCTTGTGGGTAACTTCTCAAGGGGACGACTGCCCCTCCGCCAGCCCTGGTGAGTGCCAGGGCTTCACTACAGCTTCCCGACGGATGGTCCAAAACCAGACCCACCTGATGGCTGAAAAAATAAAGGATTGCACTCTATTAAGAATTAAACCAAGTGCTTCACGAATCCACACTAAACAAGGAGAGTTATTCAATTTCCAGCAGGTCTCAGCATGCAGTTTCAAGTAAATAAGCATCAAGCTGTAAGCTAGAAATTCTCCTTGAGAGCTGTGTGGTTTTAATGAGCTACCACCAGTGCCGGGTTTTGGTATTTTCCCCTTTGCTCTTTCTTGCAGTTACCTTTTTCTTTTTAATGAAATGCCAGGGACATCAAGCCAGTCCACCTGCCAGGGTGCTGCCGGCAGCTGAGGGTGGGAGTAATGAATTTTGGACAGCCCAAGAGGGTCACCTGGAGTTGGCACTGCCATCGCCATTCTCGGCAGCGGCTTGGGGGGAGCAGCAGCACAGTTGCAGAAATCAGGGCAGAACCTTGGCAGCATCAGCAGCAACCACTGCTGTGCCAGCCTGTGTGCCAGCGCTCTGCTTGCCACAATTTTGGAAATTAGCTTAAACTAAATGGCAGTGAAGTCCGTTTCCCTTGCATCTTTGTCATCTGCATCCAGCCTCCTCATTGACCTTCACAGTTAGAATGGTGATAATATAAACCAGAACGTGACCATTCCTCCCACGCTTGGCAGAAGGACCATCAGCTGCTCATCCTGCACCTGGATGTCATGGTTGGTGAATGCTGCCCATCTTTCCAGGTGCATCCCTTCCTGGAGAGCCCTGTGCCCATCACAAATGTTTGGCAGCTGCATCATGAGAAGTTGGTACAGGAGACAGTGGCCTGTTTCCAGTGCAGACAGTACATGTGCAGGAATCCTCCAAATTGCCAGCCAGAGGATATAGGGAGATGGCTAGCTGGATCGAAGGGTGTCCTCACTGGCAGATCTTCCTTTGAGCCATGAGGGAGAGTGCAAAGGGTTTACAGCCATCCTGTCTCTCGCATGGGGAGGGAAAAGCAGACACAGCTCCGTGTCTCACTGCAGAGGGATCCAAGAAGTCGCTACGGTGCAGCTGTGGCAGGATGGGGAAACACCAGAGTCCACACTAAAAGTTTCTGGTGGTCTGCTGGACCACACAAAAGAAGAAAGGGTTTGTAAATAGCCCGATGTCCTGGATTTGAGTGAGTGGTGGGGGTTTTGGTAGCAGGGGAGGGGGCTACAG
Source organism: Tyto alba (assembly GCF_018691265.1). Lineage (NCBI taxonomy): Eukaryota > Metazoa > Chordata > Aves > Strigiformes > Tytonidae > Tyto > Tyto alba. Next base: position 647,780 of record NW_024881278.1, on the reverse strand, counting down.
CAGTGGCCCCTTGTGAGAAGCTTTTTGAAACTCCCTTGGCTCCCAGTTGGCCCCACCTCTGCACCAAGGCCGAGACAATCAGCTGCGCCTCTGCGATAATGTATTTAAGAAGGGACCTGGGAGGAGGAGTTGGAGTTGGGAGGAGGAGTTGCAATATCTACATGAACACCAAGGTCAGTGGAGGAATGGAGGAAGAAAGGAGGGGGGAGGTGTGCAGGAGCAGAGACCCCCCTGTATCCTGTGGGGAGACGGCAGGGCGGCCCCCCCTGCCACCCACAGAGGTCTACGGTGGAGCAGACACCTGCACATCATCTCAGGTGACTGCACCCAAAGACAGCTGGGACCCTGTGGGAAGAAGTAGCACCTGCTGTTGTAGTTCAGTGCTGGGAGGATTGCAGAGTGCGGGGGTGTCCCACGCCGGAGCAGTGTGGGGAACGCTGCAGCCCGTGGGAGGGAATCCAGTTGGAGAAAAGTTTGTGGAGGACTGTCTGCTGTGAGAGGGGGACCACGCTGGAGCAGGAGGAAGAAGTTCCAGAAGCTCCCCCCACCGCAGATGGAAGAAGCAGCAGCACTGCCAGCACCCCCCATTCCCTGCCCCTGCGCCACTGGGGGAGGAGGTAGAGATATCGGGAGCAGAGCTGAGCCCGGGAAGAAGGGAGGGGTGGGGGGAAGGTGTTCTCAAGATGTGGCAATGCTTCTCACTGTCCTACTCTGTTATATGTTGTTAGTGTCTGTAATAAATGTATGTTCTTTTTTTCTTCCCATAATGAGTCTGTCTTTTGCCCATGACCGTAATGCGTGATTCACCCCTCCCTATCCTGTCTCAAAACCCAAGCCTTGGCTTATTTTCTCCTTCTTGGTGCTGGGCAGGAAGGGTGGAGTGAGCAGCTGTGTGGTGCTCAGTTGCCCTCTGAGCTCAAACCACAACACTCAAGTTTGATCATCTGAGGGAAATAATCAAGCAAAGATTCAAATCACTGGGTACACATCATCATTTCCAAGTGGTTGTGTTACACTTGATCCAGAACTGAACCGGAAAAGCTTCAGTCAAAGCTTAGTTAAAACAAAAGTCACCGGCCAGATTCTCTGCTGCTTTGATCTACTGCTTATTGCTTAATTAATTCTTTTGTGAGCTGATTTTCCTTTTGCCGTGCTTTCAACCTCCAATTAGTTTCAAAGCATTTTAAACATACTTCATGCTGGATTAAGCAAATAAGGTATATAACAACAGAGAAACAAATCTATTACCTATATTCATGTATTTATTCTTTAAGAGATAACTTTCTCCTTTGACACACAATTGTCACTTTGAACTCTAACCATGAAAACACAGCCACTTAATTTCTATCTTAAAATATTAATGGGAGATGGCTTTGCAGAATAGAAGTTTGCACTACACAGAAAGTTTTCTCATTACAAAGAGCACTCATGAGTTTCACAGAGTATGCTCAGGCATTTTAAATGTGGTGTTGGCTTCTTAGAGATGAGGTTTGTTTTTGTCCCCTCTCTTGTTTCACTTTCAGTGAAGAAGCCTGACAAGAAAAAGTATGATACAGAGAAATGGAAATGAAGAATAAGTGGTTGTAGTTGACATTTAATTTCTGCACAGTTGGAAAGAGAAATGAGATTGTCTATTGTTCATTATTTTTCCCAACCATCCAAGAACATAGCAACTTGTTGTTTCTTTATTAAATATAATAGGGAGATGTTCTGATAATTTTTCCTTATCACATTCTTATTATTTACAATTCATGGATGGTGGCAGCCTCTGAGCTCTCGTTTGCTCTGTTTTCTGGTGTATCATTCAATTAACACAGAGGCAATCTGTTATGTCCAAAAGGTAATATGACAGTGCTTGATAAGCAAGCAAGCCATAGAAAGATCTAATCATGTTTAATGAATGATTGTAGTGCTGTGTTTGGATATGTCCTCTTGGCAGCACCCTGGAATTTATGCAAGACATCAACATGTCACTACTTGGGATCAACAATTGCGGGCGACAGAGGAACGACACGCTGAGACGGGTTCAATGTGGGTGATAGAGCATCATATATCGTGTCTCTTTATTGGTCCAGGGTACATATATTTATACAGACAACGATAATTATTATGCCTACTAGTCACTAGCTGATTGGCTTAAGCTCTAAAGGTCGTATTCGCACGGTCCACCAACTTGCAGTTAGCTTACAGCACAAGCTTCTCATAACACTGAGTTTCTCATGCCACTATTTCTAATTCCCCTTAGCCTGTTTTCGACACACCACGGTACCCAAGGCCGAAGTGTCCCTGATATTCCTCCTGTATCAGCAGCTGCGAGCAGCTGCAGGCAAACCCTAGTGAGGCTCAGCATCAGCAGCTAGAGCAGGCTCTGATCATACAATTGCTCGGTGGGCTCAGGACCCTTGTCTCTGAGCCATTCTCCAACAAACAATAGCCGTGTATTTCGAGGCTATGTCAGGGCCAAGTTCTTGGGTATGTCAGCGTAATTTTTTCCACGAGGCCAAGGAAATTCCTTGTGTCCAGGACTGCCATTTACTCCTGGCTTTCTAAAACACAGACAGTATGTTCCCCCTTAGCCTTCACTCTGGGACCCCTTTTATTGCCTTTATTGGCACGACAGATGGAGGAGGTTTGGGGTGCCGAGGTCTCTTCCAGAGAGGTACCTTCCAGACTTTCCAGATTGAGCAGCTACTTGTTGCCGTCATGCATCCCCAGACACGGCACACCTCAGCAAGCCACAGTGCTGGAGGGACTAAAGAGTTTAGCAGCAAGAACTGCTTCTTCACTCTGCATCCAGAGAAAGAGAGAAGCAAAACAGATGATGCTGATGCCAACATCCTCACCAAGCAAGAGATAAAGGCTGTCAAGCACATCTGTCTGGCATGTTAAACCCAGGAGCTCAGCTGTGGTTGCTTTCAGGGTATCTGGGTTTAAGGCAGGAAAGTGTCCTTCAGGTATCCACCTTGGAAGACATCAGGCTGCAGAGTTAGGCCATGGATTGTGCAAAAGAAATTAAAATGTATGAGCGGCTTTCCTGGAGGCTAGAGAAGGTTTGGTTGATGGCATATGGGAAAGGAATAATAATTAACCTTTCTTTCTGTATTTCCCATGTTATTTCTGTTCCTTCTCGTGGCAGAAAGTCCCTCTTCCTTTGCCTACAGACGTTCAGAGTGGGAATTAGTGAGCGATTTATACTGTGGGTTTAGGGTACCTGATAATGAATGAACACTTGAGGCTGGACTCTGGAAGGTTGTGGGCACAAAAAGTATTGCTGCATGTATTTTACACTCAGTTTGTTCCCTGATCTTTAGCAGTTACTTGATTTCCAATGGAAATGGAGGTTAGTGTTATAGCCAAGCTCAGCATAACATAAGAACAACCTCGGAAGATATAAATTGATGCAAAGCCGAAGGTAAAACACTGAAAATCATCCAGAAATCTTGTACTGACTTCAGTGCAATTTGATCAATATCTACAGGGAAAAGCAGACAAATACATGCTTGGAATAATGTTCCCTAAGAAAACACTTAGAGGATTTGGATAAGCCAAATTTGGAGAGAAATAAAGAGATTACTCCGAGTTACCATGGAGCACATCTAGGTTCTAATACATTGCTTTTACGTGAAATCTTGTATTTAACGTTAAGATTAGGATCAGCAGAGAAATAGACTAGAGTATGGGTCACCCTTCTTTATAAGATAAGGCTTTATCTGTAATCCCCAGGGAAAAAAATGGTGTGGGTCTGAACTGCTGAATATGGTAATATCGATAAGAAAACTATTTTAGGAGGTACTTGAAAGGCAGCACACACATCTTCAAAGGATCTACAGATGCCTCTCAACTGGAATGAAATGTTTAGGCTATCTGGAAAGCCATTTTCTTGATTCTTGCTCATGAAAATAAACATAACCTTCTTTCTAGTAAGCCAAGTCTACCACCCAGCGTGTCATTGTATGAGTCCTGCTGAGAATTTCAAGGGGCAAAAGAGACAGCAAGAAAAGAAACAGCAAACAGAAGCAAGGGTGAGATGAGAGATTGCTGCCTGGGGCTGGGGAGGGCAGGCAGGTGCTTGCTGAAGGAAGGAGCCCATGGGAAGCATTGGTGCAAAGAGAATAACTGACTGATGAATACAAGCTGTGTTTTTGCACGGGGTGGACAAGGGAGGATTCAGCCCTTTGGGGGACCATCACGAGAAGCCCACTCCTTACATCCACCCCTGCAGCTCCTGCCCATACCCTGGAGATCTATTGAACTGACTTCACTTTTGTAGTCCAAAAAGATAAAATAAGCTTCATCATTGGCTTCAAAGGCCAGTTTTGCCTGAATAAAGAGTAAGAACTACAGGACTTGGCCTCTTTTGAAAGGCAGCTGGATGGGTAGAGCTGGTGTGCTCTCCAAAACAGCCCTCAGTGTTGCTCCAGCTGCAGAGCAGCCTCCGCAAAGAGGGCATCCCTTCATGGTGTGCCAGGGTACCAAGCCCGTGAAACACATTCCCAAATGTGACCATTAGCAGACAGCTTTAGATGACTCCATTCAGTGATGCAAAATATACTGTCCGTGAGCAGAGAAGGGATATTCAGACAATGTCATTGAACAGCCCACCAAAAAAAAAACCCAGATTTGTGGAGTGGTGTATATTTTAAAAGACATTTGGGGGAGAGTATAACAAGAAACTAAACACCACCAGAAATATTTTTTTTTTCTTACAAGTCACCGGTGTTACCTGGTCCTAGTTCCTTTCAGAAAAAAACCTGTACTAATAAGAAATTACTCGTTTATGATTAAGTAATCTTTCAACTTGCAACACTGCTTCTTTTTAAATAATACCTGCAAAGGGCATTAGGCAATGCTCACTGCATTTTACATTCAAATCAGGCCAAGCAAAGTATTTTAATAAAACTACAGCTTGTCATTCTTTCTTCATTGTGTTTCTTCAGTGAAATAAAATTAGATTAGAATCACACAAACCAGATCAAGAAAAACAGGTTTTATGTGTCAGTAACTGCATACAGAAGATGTCGTTAACACGAAGTATGCGTGTTCCGAACAAACCTATAACCTATTCTCCCTCTAGTGGCCACTGCTTCTCCTTAAAAAAAAAAAAAAATAAAATCGTGGCATGGAGATAACTCATACCATGCTGAAAAACAAAGAGTGAAGAAGACCTGGAACTGCTTTTCATTTCAAGTGTCTACTTTTCTGCTTAGCGATGTCTTGCTAACAGACCTAACGTTGTCGGTCAAAGGCAGCACACCGAGATCTTGTGCATCCTCCTGCACGAGCAACAGGGAGAATCATCTGGTTAAACCCACAGTTGAAATTATTTTGTTGGAGAGGGGCCAGCTGCCTTTCAGCTGCTGAATTACTGATCCAGCAAAAAAGCACAAAACCCATTTCTAATCTGCCATATAATGATTACATTAAAAAGTCGCTGCTCTTCGCCAGAGTTCATAATAGAATAAACACTAAGATACAAAAGCATCTTTGCTAAGTATTTCAATTGATACAGTTTCCTATACTTGATATGAGGTATAACCAGTATTACAATTATTTAAAGTAATAACACTTTCTTATTGGCAAAAAGTTGTGTGTATAAACACAAAACACTAATGCAGTATTTCACCGATACTTGACTGCATAAAAAAACAGATAGCATTTATGTTGGCTGTGAGCAGTATCATTGCTGCTATAATGATGATGGCATATTTCAAAAATTTACATGGGATATTGTTGTACACATACTTTCAGATGATAAGAATTTCCAAAAGAATTTATGTTTCCCCTCCTTGCCTTGGAATAAATATGGTAATATTATTATTGGCAATAACAATTTATATTGCTGTATAAAATGGCTGGAGTATCCACTCAGGCAAGCCAGCAGATATGCTGCAGCATAGCTACTTCTGTGCCAGGCATTTGCAGCCTGAAAGAGAAGATAGGTAAAAGAGCATGGGAAGAAAGAAGGGAAAGGAGATGCACGGGGTCACACAAGAGCTCAATGAGCTCCTAAGAACAGACATTTTATGAACAGAGATTTTATGAACCATATGCTCACAGCCCAACACCCGGGTCACACAGACTTGATGGAAAGGGCACAGCCAGAACTCAGCGTACCTCGTGTTAGAAAACCAAGGAACAGCCTCCTGCACCCCCTGCTATAATCCTTCCACTGCTTAAGAATAAGCAAAAGACTAACAATATAATGCTGTGCATGCATTTTATGTCTTATACTTGCCCAGTCTGGCATGTCACAGAGAAATGGGCCCTGCCTCTAAACAAAACCCAAACTGCTCGCATATGAAATGGAGTCTAGTAAATCGATAAAGTCCTGAAATTTAAGTCAGTGCAATTTTAAGGTGTATTTACCATTCAAAAACTGAAATGGAACACCTCATAACTGTGTTTAGTCAGACGACACGTTGCTAATCTGATGTGGGAAAGCAGCGGTAATCAGGATGTTCCTGCACACTGATGGTGAAGGAGAAGCAGCCCTGGACAGTGAATGTTCTTTCAGGCTAATTACGGATCACTGTTTTCAGCCATTATGTTTGTAACGTAGCCCTAAATCATCTGTCAGCTAACAGAGTCCCAAAAGATGTCCCTCTGTCTAAGGGAAGCTTGCTTGGTCGCTCCATCACGGGCATCTTCCAGGTGTCTACCCAGCATCAAGCCAGTGCAAGGTTGGCATTCATCTTGCTGGAAAGATGGAAAAGCATTTAGGAAAGGCATCTTCCTAAAGGCAGGGCAGTAGGCACTTGCCATTAGAGAAAAGCAGCTGTATCTATTACATCTGTTTCACAGGGCTGTAGATCTTCCAGGGAACCATCCAACTTCTCACTTTCTCCCTGAATCTGTTTAGAGGAGGCCTCTAATACAAAGGCAAACACAGTGCTTTGGGGCTCTCTTTTGTTCTGCTTTGTCCTCTCTCAGAAGGTGCCCTCTGATGAATGAGCTCTGCCTCTTTAATCTCCCCATTTTCACATCCCATCGGCTGGAAAGGTCAAAACGACGAGTGCATTTACCAAGGCTCTTTCCTTCAGAAGCCAGGTAATACCTTTCACAAGATTGTTTTTGCTTCTCTCAAGATATATTTACCAGAGGTTCGTGCACTTTTTTTTTTTCTCTGGAGATGATTGCTATCAGCACTGGAAGAGCTTCCCAAGATTGCTAAAAGAAAAGGTCATATCATAGTGTCTAATTTCCAGAGCAATGGCACAAAACAGCCTCTCCTCACACAACCCCAGAGCAGTGCGCAGGAGTTCTACATCACTTTCCCTCCTGGGAAGTTTTGGATATTATTATAAATCCAAACATTTCTCAAGAAGTGCTGTTTGAGTAATTAAGAACAAGATATAGGTTTGCTGCTTTCAGGACGACTGCAGCTAAAGTCACATCAATGGCAGTCCGACTGTCGGAAGACGAGCAAGCTTTCCAGGGTGATGGGCACAGTTTAACGGCAAGGAGATGTGCAGCTGCTGCTGACATCTATGCAAATGTTGTTTCAGCTGAGCTATACTTTCCACTGGGCGTTTATAAAATGCATATAGAGTCATTTTAGAAAAGCCATACACACAAAGGTTGTTTTTCTCAAAGATTAAGGAGCAGAAGGACTAAAAGCAGGCTCGGACTTTCATGAGAATCAGCCCCCTGATTTGCAAGAAGTCCCTTGCATGCTTTTCCCCGTTTCATGGGGCTTTTCCCCACCTTGGAAATTTCAGCCTAATTAAAAGTGATCACAGTAAAAAATTGCTGTTGCTTTAAAAAAACAATAAGGGGGAGGGGGAGGAGGAAGGGAAGGGAGAGGGAGAGGGAGAGGGAAAGGGAGAGGGAAAGGGAAAGAAGGGAAAGGGAAAAGGAAAAGGAAAGGGAAAGGGAAAGGGAAAGGGAATGGGAAAGGGAAAGGGAAAGGGAAAGGGAAAGGGAAAGGGAAAGGGAAAGGGAAAGGGAAAGGGAAAGAAGGGAAAGGGAAAGGGAAAGAAGGGAAAGGGAAAGGGAAAGGGAAAGGGAAAGGGAAAGGGAAAGGGAAAGGGAAAGGGAAAGGGAAAGGGAAAGGGAAAGGGAAAGGGAAAGGGGCAGGATCCTCCCACACCACTGTGATGCTACCCTGGGGGGCTGCATGCCATGCTCCTGCCTCTCTGCTGTGCTGGGGACTTTTCTGCCTACCAGAAGCTTTTCTCAGCTGCACTTGTCATCTGAAATGGTACCTGGTAGCAAGCATCTTTTTCAGTCTAGAGGAAACCTGGACTGGTTAAAAAACCCCAACAAATAACCAAAAATACTTCTGCTGAATAATAATTCGGACAGGTTTTAAGTATATGGGAATATCAAGTTCTTGGTTATGGAGAACCTCCACCAGCATTCTGATACCAGGTGGCTTCTTTCATTTCCATTATGTTGGTTATATTAGATTATACAAGGTATCTGCAGTTCTCTGATGAACATCTCATTTGACTCTCACTCCCTACAACCTCCCTCCTCAGCCCTGGTGAGGCTTTAGTTAATGTTGCAGCGTTTAACAAATGAATGGACCCTTATGCACTGTGTCTGCCCTCCTCAAGGGCTTGCTCATGCCAAAATGCTGCCAGTTTCACAGCATGGGGATACAGAGAAGGTATATTGCATGGTCTTCTCATCAAGAAAAAAACACTGTATTGGCAAAAAATCAATACTCAGGTTTGTACTGATGCTGCCAATATCGTTAATACTTTAATGTGCTACAGTAAGATCTGAGCATACCCTGGAACAGTTAATTTTCTGTGCTTTTCCCTCTGGCAGCTGGCTCTGGTTTGAAGTCAGGGCAAAGAAACCTTTTGGATCATTAACATTGCTCTATGACCGCCTGCATAGCGAGTTTTTCCCCCTCAACAATTGTTTTCTTGGATAAAACTGTCCAGGTAGTAAGAAAGTGAGTAATGTGTTTCAATCACACTTAGCAGATCTAAAGGGTTAGCTGCCCCCTTCTGTAATATACAGCTCTGACTGTGTTAGCCTAAAATGAGTTTAAGATGGATTCCCTGAAGAAACGGTTCATGGCATATAATCTGGCTGCTGAGCAGTATTTCTTAGGGTGACAGCATCCCCAGCTGACTCACTCAAAAGCTGTGGCTGTTGAACAAAATCAGCATGGGGACGTTCCCTGTGTATAAGCAGATGTCCCACAAAAAAAAAAAAAAAAAAAAAAAAAAATTAACGCAGGATTCAGTGAAGAAGAGAAGTATAACCCCTGACATACAAGTTGTGACACAATCCACAGGTGTGATAATTTATACACACATGTGGTCTCAGTATACAGGGGCAAGAGGTGACACCATTACGGCCAAGATGGACTGGGGAAAGTCACACAGGGTGCAGAGACGTGAGCACCAAGCACCAATATTCATCCTCTCCTCACTGACAGACCCACTTAGGCTAAAGGACAAGCTACTGCCCAGGGTATGGATTTCTTCCTTTGAGAATCACCTGAGAGTTCAGAGTTTGCTGAAGTCCAAAGGGGCAGTGACAGTCCCAAGCCTTGTTTGCTGCTTAGCTATAAAGAGCAGGCAAGGATACAGCATAATAAAATCCAAATGCAACTAATTAGCTAACGCCCTCAGAAATGTTTTGGATGCCAGTTCCCACCCCCAGTCCTCATTTTCAGGAGCTGTCAGAGCTGAGAAGTTATGGGCTATCCCTTGCAGGGCTCTCTGCAGAGCAGCAGCTGGTTCTTGGATGAAGACTGAGGCAGAGGGAGTCTTTACTGGGAACACCCAAATCCAGTATGGGAAATGGGATCAGAAGCAGAGTTGTGCCTTTATTTGATATTATAATATCGCACAGGACAGGCTATAGAAATTTCTTCTCTTTCACCAAAAATGCACTTTCAACCACTAAATTTCAATTTCTAGTTACTTATGAATGGGTAACACTCTTTTATTCCTAATGTAGTGTTAGGAAGGACTAAATATGCACAGTAACTGATGGACTAGCTAAAACATAGACAAAAAAAAAAAAAACACCCCCAAAAAATATTTTGCAATCAGCAAACAGAAAGAAACTACACCTTCTCTACATTGTTAGGCTGAGATTTTATATAATGTGGAAAAGTTAGTATTGTATTTCTAACACTTTATTGCGGGCTTGGGAGAGGGAAGTCTAGAACACGGCACTGTATTCTAAGGCAACACTATCCAATAGGTGTATGTTCACCGACAAATTCGTATGAGCTGGCTCTGCCCTACCAGCCCTGCCCCGTGCTCTCAGGTGGCGGAGGTGTGGGGAGATTGCTTGTCTCATCTGCTTTATAGCTGCATTTCTCCATGCGTTTTTAGACGGTTTCAATACCCACCTGAATTAAGCAGGGGAGGGAAGAGCAGTGAAATGCTGCCATCCAAGTGCCTGAGATCACCAGTGGTTTTGCAGAAGCCATCCTTCTGGGCTTCTGTCACCTTGCTGTTATTGCTTCTCGAGCGAGCTAAATTACTGTTAGAGCAGAAATGTCTCCCTGTGCCAGAAATCGCACCTTCAGTAGCGATGCAGACTTACCTTCGGATAGCAGCCACAAGATCACATTTTCACATTTATCTGAAAAATGACTAACCTCAAAGTAATGAAGTTCTATCAGTTGAATGGGATTCTCCAGGATAAACTATCACTTCACGCAGAATGAAAGAGGCAGAAGGAGGAGTATAGGGAGACTTCATAGGTGCTCTGTCTTGCAAGAACAAAACACCATTTTTAATAAAACTTTCCAGAGCTTGAAAAGGTTCAAATGTTTTATCCATTTTATGACAAACAAAAACCTTTTCTAAAAATCTAATATATGAAAATACCCTTAAATGAAAGGGGGTTTGTCACTACTAGTTTCTTCTTGAAAATTATGACCAGCTGTATGCGAAATAATTGCCTCTCAGGCTGAAAACAGGAAATTTTTATTTGATTTAGGATGTTGACAGCATGATATTGTATAACCTTACTTTGTAACCAGAAGTGCAGTGGAAAGGATTGTCTTAATCCACCTGCACACTTAATTTTAAGCCATCAGATTCATACGTTCATATATCCAAGCACCTGTTCTCATTTCACTCTTTGGAGGTGGGAAATTTATTCATTCGCAGGTAAGATCTCATCTCACAGAGCTGAGATTTATTTTTACATTACTGAAGGCAAGATGGTGTAAATCACAGTCAAAACAGAGTCTTTTAGAAAGCCAACGCAGGCAGAGCTGCTCCGCATGGAATTCTGATGGAGAGGAGATTGAAGCCATGTTTGATGTTGCTCTTGACCTACACTATTTGTTGGTGTAGGGTTTTTTTAAGAGGACAGCACAGGAGAACCCTAACACTTGGAATGGGCTCTATCACATGGAGGCTAAATGAGAAATAAGCACTGAAAGGCTCTCTGACTCCCAGCACAGCTACAAACATAAGGCAGTACAACACACGGTCTTTTCCACAGCCAGCCAAGCTTTAGGAGCACTAAAAGAATTTATAGCCAGCTCAAGTCTACCAGATATGGTAAATTTACAGCCAACTCAAGTACCAGAGATGGTATAATTTACCATCAGCTCCCCAGTGTCTGCTGTGACTGAGAACTAAATGATTTAAATCAATAAATGTTTGAAGAAATGAGACAATCAAAATCACTCACAAGCTGTATTAGTATCCATACAGGGAACTGTCAGAGCTTCAACATAAGCCCAGGCAGAACTTGTTAAAGCAGCTTACTACTGCTGTTTGCCCCAACTGCAGTAATTATTAACCATAAGACTAGTGATAAACAAGCTTATTTATGGCTTCATAGATTGATGCTGGCATAGGTTTTAGCAATTTCAAGGGTGAGCTGGCTTGAGGAAGAAGCATTCGGAAATCTAAGAGCTTCTGTATAGGATCTTATTGTTCATGGAGCCCCACACTTGATGCTGATGGCAAGCTGCCAGTACGTGCTGTGGAAACCCTCAGCTGGGCTGACCTTCCTCCTCAGATAGGGTTGGTGTAACCAACCCTCTGCTCTTGAGGTCCTCTTTCTGCATAAACCTGTCTCTGTTTCCCTGTCCACCTGTATTTTCGCGGGAAGGTTTGCCTTTCCATCCAGGACATCCTCTATTCCCTCCCCAGCTGGGGAGGCGGATCCTCAGCTCCACACTGGTGCCACCAGCGATTTGAGACCACCACTGCCCTGGCTTCCAGCCCAATAATGCTGCTTCAAGCAGGCTGAGCTTCCTACTCACCTCTGCCACAGTTTACCTGGATTGTTACAAACATCATCTCTAAGCTCCTATTTCCCAGCTGCTTCAAGCTCAGAGATACAGGTAACATTCCCAGCACCCATTTCCACCTTCAGCAGTCCTTCAGGTGTCCGTAGCTTGCATGAGGGTTCCTAGCCCACTCCCCCCAGGTGTCTGGCTGCCCCCCTGTCTCCATTTCCCTGTTAACAGTCAGTGATGCCTTCTCCAGCTGTTTTACCAAACGCTGTTGGCTTCACAGATCACCCAGGCTGGTTCCTCTAGGAGGTCATGCTCTGCAGCCAAGTTCCTAGTTTCCTAGCTGTGCCCCGGACAGGGATTCATGCCCTGTGGGAGCCCATCCCTCTCGCAGCCCATGTCCCCTGCAAGCACGCACTGGTCCACTTTTATTCATAGCCAGGACATCCCTGGTGTGCTGAGAACTCCTGCACCCGGGAAATGCAGCAGGAGATGCAGCTAAAACAGGTTTGTGTTGATGTGGGTGAAGATACTTACAATGGGGAACTGACACACTGAGATTTAAAAAGTGATGGAAACAACCAGGCAATCTTATACCAGTAAGCAGGTAAGTCCTGATTTCATTATACTGCCATGTATCACATGTAGTAGGAATGAGAAGTATTCCATTTCAAATGCCCAATGTAAGTCACATCACTTATACTACATTTATATGCTGATTCCAGTAACACTGGAAAAAAAAAAAAAAACCCGGACTGAAAGCAAAAGGGAAGGAATGAAGGTATTTTGTGGAATAATAAATCAGTAATAACCAGTGTGCTGTTATTCTTCTCCGTGAAGAGTTACAGCGTGGACAGATGGCATTGCCACCAAGCAATACTCACAAAAGGACGACCCCAGCACCCCGAACTAATCTGGAATTAAATTGACTACCCATATTTCATCATTTTCAGTATATTAGCACCCCCAAGCTAACTGGGAATCACCATGATAATCAATATAGCAAATACGAGGAGTTCTCTGTGAAGGGCAGAGTTCAGCCTAGCTGCAATTTCAGGTGATGTTTTGCCCCCCGGGGAGCTGGAGGAGCGGGGTAAGGTGAGAGCTGCAGGGCCCCGCAAGTGTCAGCAGCGGCCACGGGCCCGAGGGGGAGCGCGCTCCCGCGAGCAGGGAAGGCCAGTCTACAGAGCGCGACCGCGGAGCAAACGGAGCCGGGGGGCTGCAGAGGTTCCAGCACATTCTCTGGGGCACAGTCCCTTCCTTCCTGTGGGTCTGGGGTTTTTGGGGTTTTTTTTGGGGGGGGGGGGGAGGGGGCAGGAGGTGGTCTGTTACTGGCTTCCAAAAGCCCTGATGTTAACTGAAACTTTTAGGTATTAATAGAGCAGTGATAGTCGTTGTCATCTGGTGAGCCCTAAAATGGAAGAAACCCACTTGAGATGGGAAAGGGAGCAACTCACTAGTATACTCTGGTGGTTTCTGTTGAACAAGTTTGTTTTGTGACCTGCTGAGTTCCCCTCCCAGTTCTAATGGTTTTTACATTTTTTTCCTAGCATACTTGATAAAGCACCAAGATGAAATACATTCATTCCACCGTTTATGCTGGATATAACTAATTAACTATGAATGCCAAGTATTTGAAATTTAATTCTGGTTCACTTAAGAATAGTAATTTTTTTTTTTTTTTTTAAACAATGCAACTGTTTTCTGTTGCCCTAAACTAGAAGCACATCCAAAGAAATCCAAAGTGCTGTGCTGTTTTTTCTTGTGGACTTGGCAAGGGAGAAAGGTGATTTGGTCAAAAGAACAAGCGAAGAGTTGTACTGAGCATGATGGAAAGATTTCCCTCTGAAACAATAGTAATAAATAATTGGTTGTGATGGTGTATTCTTCTCTTTGTTGGTGCAGCTCCCTTGACTAAATCATACTGTCTACCTGAAAGGTCTGTCAGGCAGTGTATTTAATAATCAAAAGTATGAACTGCCAATAATAAACGTCAGACAAATGAGTGGAGGTTCTCTTCTTTTAGATCAAAGTTATATGTTCAAGCATCTTTTTAGTGATTATGAAACAGCCTTATTAAAGGAACTGCAGTACATTTTTCTCCTTCCGTATGGTGTTTTGTTTGCCTCTCCCTACCACTGGATGTTTTATTGTCCCCTAAAGGGGGTCAGCTGAGTCCTCCTTCTGAGTGCTGACAGGTAATTCAGGTGGTTCAAGTGACACTTTTCCAAGTGCTTTGCCACACATTTGTCAATACTAAATTTCTCCTGCCATCACGTTGTCCATTCACTCTGCTTTGTTAGTTTGCAGCAACCATGCATCCTGAGCCTGTGAACCATAATCTGTAAATCACCGCAGCCCCCTCAGCTCCTCCTGGCAATTTACACCAGTGGATAGCAGTTCAGTACAACTGCCCAGCAACCACTGATTTATAGGATGCAATTCCTTCTCTTTCGCACCTTCCAATTGAATATAGATCCCTAAGTTGTTCACCCTTCAAAGAACCTCCTCCATCTTAAATGTGAGGTTGCACGTCTATTGACTTTACAAGTGCTCACAGCACCCCTGTTTGTACTTGCTACGGAATATATCCATAGCTCCTGTAATTTTGTTCACTTTGTCCATGTTCCAGTGTTTAGTGATGTGTAATATTATCATACTCCTGGAAACAGCAGAACACATCAAAGGGCAGAACTAAAATACTGAAGACCAGTCCAGCCATATCACAAAGCATTCACACGCGTGTTTCTTTCTAGCGCGTCATTCAGGAAAATAACAACTGTGAAAAGCATGAAGCATCATTATGTGTATATGGACCCAATCAAAGCTGCGAGGATTGCACAATGTTGTGAAGCTTCTGCTACACGCAGCTCTTGGTTATCCTGTTTGAGTTCAGGGAATTGCACAGAAAACCTACAATTTTTATTACAGGTTTCGTAACAAACAACAGCAATAATAATGAAATGTTACGTTTCCTTGACCTTGATCAAAGCACAGGAAGGCAGAGGAGCAGTGGCTACAAAGATATTTTCAAGAACCCTGTGCTCTTCATTTTGTTTCTCTAACACTGTTTTACAATCTCTGACGAAGTAGCCACCTGTTCAAGCTGGAAGTACATTTGCAGCCTGTTATATTGGTGATGAATTATAACTACTTAGTAAATTGCTATGGGCACTCTTGCCAAGAAACTTCAAATAATGTTTACAATACTTCAAGCTTTCAGGGACTTTTAAATTTTAGTATTTTAGTGACCATTTTAGTAAGTATGAGAGCACTGTACCTGTTTGGGGATTAAGAAAACAAAAGCAATCCAAATAAACCTTAGGAAGGAAAGCCAACCTGAGGAATCAATGTCATTTATATTGAACTGGTAGGCAGTGTGAAATCCCACCTGAGGAGCAGGACACAGATTTCCTGCTTTATTGCATTCAAAATCTGCAAGAATAAATCAGCTCTGCTTAAAGTGACTCCGACCAAGTATGAGCGTGGCATGCTGTGCTGGAAGAATTACAGGAGCCATGAATTCTTCCTTACTTTGTGTCAGGTTGGGGGGGGGTTTATAATAATTTATAATACATCAATATTTTTGACTCTGAGACAAATCCTCTTAGCTATGTTGACTCAAGGACAAGTAAGTAGTTTTGAACACTGTTACTACATTATGAAGTTACATGGACTACATGGCTGATCAACGCATAAAATAACAGTCTTTGTGAAAAAGTGTTTTAATATATGGTTCATGCTTGGATTTCAATGTTATGCTTTATCTTAACAACTACTTCTAAGACAATAAACAAACAAAAATAAATAGGACCCTAAAACATGACCGGAACTGCTGCCTATCATTTGAATTTGTGGCATGTACACACAGCATGTGGCATCGTACTGGCACACTATTTCCCATACCATGCAATGCTCTGAACAACTGAAGAACACACTGTCCTCTTCCACCAGTAAATTACATCTCACTTAACAGCCTTTTACATATATATATATACATAAAATCAATTCACTTTAATTCATGTTTTTCTTTATAAGCTTCCTACATACCAGATTTTCTTTTTACTCAAGCAAATGCTAGAATATGGAAGTAATGGTTTTTTTTTTTTCTGAACTGAACCAAGAACTCTCTACATAGCATTCCTGTCTTACAGAGATTAACTGTCCACACATAATTTAAAGAACTATTTTTATTATGTTTTCCTCTCTCATAACTTCTTTTTGATATGTAACCAGGTTAAACCTTTGCAACTTAGAATTGTTTCTGAAAAAGCCTGCATAATTTCATAGAAATGAAAGCATGCAGGCTGCAAAATTATTCCAAAAATTCAAAGGCTGCACCCTCGACCTCTGCTCTGTTTATTTATCCCGAGCTACCACTACCACAGAGATTTTCAAAGTACCTTCAAGAAGTCGCATGCTCAGGTATATATTGCCCGTTCAATACTGAAAGCGAACCCCGATGTTAGCTAATGAAAGCCTAGAGACAATTTCCAGCTACCGCTTCTCCTGATTCTCCACAAGTTGCTGTCAGGGGTTAATCGCAAAGACAGAAAGACCACAGCCCGCTGTGCTTAATGCTCTAGCAGAACGAAGCAGAGCCAACACCTGGGTCAGGAAAGGCCCGTTTCGGCCAGTTCCGAGCCGCCCCGGGGCTGCGGCGCTGCCCCAGCCACGGCCCCCTCACACCCTGGGCTAACGCAAAGGCAGGCCGAGCTCCCCGAGGCCGGTCTCGGGGCTTCTCCACACCGCGAAGCGGGAACGACACCCCCGCGGCGCGGGCGCGGGCGCGGCGCCCGGCAGGACCCGCCGGGACGCCAGGGGCTCCGGGCGCTGAGAGGGCGGGCCTACCCGCAGCCTGCTTTGCCTCTAAACTAGGGGCTAGAAGCGAATAATCGACATAGCTTAGCGCAAATCGAGCTGTGTGTCGACTGGCTTTATGACCCTTTTCCCTTTTTATCTTGCTGCCCTTCAGGCGCGAGCACACGCCAGCGCCCCGCGCTTGAAGACCCCCAAGCGACACGGCGGGGGCGCTGGGGCGGCACTGCGCAGGCGCCGCTCGGCATCGAGGCGCCGGTGCTCGTCACATCGATTGTCTGCGGGAGCGGCTTTGCCGCCTGCGCTGCGCGCGCGTGCGCGCGGGGCGGGGCGGGGCGGGCCGGCCGCCATCTCGGCGGGAGGAGGTAAGCGGGGCGGCTGTGAGGGGCGGGCGGGATGGCGGGCGGCACGGCGGGATGGCTCCTGGGAGCGCCCGTGCCGTGCCGTGCCGTGCCGTGCCGTGGATCTGCCCGCGCGGGGAGGGCGCGCGGCGCTGGCAGCTCCCTTCCCCGGGGGCCCGCACGGATCCTCGGCCACCACTAACGGCTCCCCCGCGTGCTCTGCCTGCAGGCAGGTCCGCAGCCGCCCCTGAGGATGGACATCAGGCCGAACCACACCATCTACATCAACAACATCAACGACAAGATAAAGAAAGAAGGTACTGGGGGCTGTGAGCGGCCTTTGGAAAGCGGGCGTTGGCGCAGGGCGCTGGCTTCCACTCGTGGTCGTGCGCCCGTCGCGGCTCCGGCGGGCGCTGGCGTGGCGGTGCCGTGCGGGTGGGGGTCGTGCACCGAGCTCCCGGCAAGCGGCTGCTTGTAGCGAAGAAGTAGGCAGCGTCAACAAGAGTAACGCGTTGTTTAAGGCTTTTTATAAACTGCGGCCCTTTTTTCTAAGGCAGCTTTTCGTTGCCTTTCAACTGTAGTTTTGTAGCAGACTGCCTGGGTTGGGTTTCCTCGTCAGTGAGTAGCTAACGACAGCAGTAATCGATGCTAAGAGGCATGTTGGTAAACCTTTCGGTGATCGGCAGCCCCCCCCCCCCTCGCTGAAATGTGGGAACATCTGTATGTTCCTCGTTTGTTTTAGTGCCACGGAGAAGTGGTGAACATGGCATGAGCTAGCCTGCTTTGTGTCATCCTGCTGGAGACACTGCCCTGCAGGTACTGCAGCCCGCACTCTCTCAATGAATTCATGCCGAGGTCTTTTAGCTCCTCACAGTATGCTAAAAGCAAAAAAAATCTCTTGCCCTTATCTGGCTGTATATTCAGTGCCTGCCTGGAATCATCCACTTTAATACTCATGCTTAGCTTGTAATCTAAGGTGATGAAGGTAATTACTTATTTGTGAACCAAGTGGCTGGATCAGACTAGTGCTACTTAAATGTTTCTTCAGGGTGCTTCAGATAGAGATATGAAAGTGGAAACAGCTTGGCTGAGAAATTATTTATTAACTTGTCAGGATGGTTCTACTGAATAAATTTAACTTGTGGCTTTGTTTATAGCATGATAAGTGTCCTAACCAGTAAGTCTCCATTATGAAATTGCATGGTTATAGTTTTTAAATGTAGGGTTTCAAATTACCTGTAAAACTTACAAATGGGATTTTTTTAAATACAGTTTTTGAAATTATTTTTAAGGAAAGTGTTTGGATAAGGGAACTTTTTTTTTTTAAATAGCACTGTGATTGGTCAAGAGCAGATGGAGAAAGTGACAGTAGGCTGGTATTACTAAGTGTCAACAGCAATAAACAAGAGGCAGTGTCTTTATGCCACTGAAATATTTTATATGTAAGGTTTGTGAGGTAAAATAGTTATGCGGTACAGAGGATTTATTTAGCTTGATCAGATAAGATGAAGGTTTAATTTGGCATGTAGTCAGGTGATTTTAAATAATGAAAATGAATCCATTGCAGCTGTAAAGTACAGTGTGATCATATGAAAACACACCTGGATCCAGAATATGAAAAAATATTTAATGTGTGTAAGTGAATTCACTGAACAGGTACAAAGTTTCCAGATTTAATTTGCCTTTATGTAGTTACTATTTTGCTGTGTTCTTGTTTTAAGTCATACCTCTTTACTATCATGTGTTACAGTATTGATTTTTCTGATTGGTTTGATGGCTGTGATATATCATACTTGAATGTGTGAGAGTGGCTGTGTATGTATATGTATATGAAAAATATATATATATTTACATACCCTTGTGTAATTTTTACTCTCTTAGAATGGTAGAATGGATGGTAGTACAACTTTTTCACCAGCTGAATACTTGAGGTGTGGAACCAATACCTACATATAAAAACTGGGCAAATAAACTTGTACTCATGCAACAGGTTTGACTAAACTCATGTGACTTCACTGTGTGATCTAAAGCTGGTGAAAAACATTGTCCCTAAAGGACAGAAAACGCTGTAGAAGTGGGCATTTGCATGTAACATGTTATAATCTATTTTCTTGTATTGTCAACAGAGCTGAAAAGGTCCTTGTATGCATTATTCTCACAGTTTGGTCATGTGGTTGACATTGTGGCTTTAAAGACTATGAAGATGAGAGGACAGGCTTTCGTTATATTCAAAGAACTTGGATCATCTACTAATGCTTTGAGACAACTACAAGGCTTTCCATTTTATGGGAAACCAATGGTAAGTTATTTTGTTAGCTTTTTAAAGAAAAAAAAATTGCTATGGTACAACATAGAGTGTTTTGGTACTTCCACCTATGAATTAACTATCACACGTACTTGTAATTATACTGTTACTCAATCACATCGTGTCCTGATGAATATTTATGCAAGATAGGGTGATGCCGGAGAGATTAGTTAAAACACACACAGAGGCTGAACTTGGCATTTAGGTTTCCTAAGTGATGCCTTTATGTTTTTCTATGCTGGATTAAAGTTTTTAAGATCTTAAATCCTTCTGTTTTACCCATCATGTCTTCTGTGGAACCAATTAAATTCATTTGATAATGTTATTGAAATTAGGTGCTTTCATTTCATTTATCTAGAGTAATCTTAATTACTTAGCTAGAATATGATGCTTCCTTTTTGAGGTAACAGTGAGCAGGGTGAAGATTTCTGCAGTTTTACTTTCCACAAATCAACAGGCGTGACCAGTGATTTATTTTTTGAAACAAATGGCTAGTTCTGCTTGTGCGTGCACCAGATCACTAAACCAAATAACTGAATTTTAGTGTAACTTCAGTGAAGCAAATACGCTGCTGGTTGATAGAACATGATTTAATAATGTACTTGATAACATGCAGAATGGCATAATTGACACGTCATCTGCTTGGATAATTATCCATCTCTTAATTCTGCAGCTATTTGTGAGGAGTAATGATACATTCACATGGCCCACTTGACTTCCGTGGTGGATGGATATATCAGTACTGGGTTTGAGCATTAAGGAGAGCACAGACAGTCATGTTGTTGAGCTACGAGCCTTTTTCAGTAACACTTTCAGATTCTCTAATTAAATCCCTAACAAGGAATTGTGCAAGCTCACTTGTGTCATTTACCCTTAAAGAGTTTTGTGCTCGGTAAACCTCAGTAGGAAATAAGGAGTAAGACTTCATAAGCTTTCAGGTATACTTCTCTCTTTGAATATTGCCTGCAGCATGCATACTCTAAGCACTAAAGAAAAGCATTAAAAAAAAAATTCTTCAACTGCTGTGAAATTTTGTATTGAGGTAGTCTCTGATAGTAAAAGTGATAGGATTGTGTGTATATATGATGGTGCACACCTGTAGACTCACAGCCGAGTCAGCTTCCTCCTCTGAGTAGTGCATTGGGCAGCCTTTGTCAGAAACCCAGCACCATGGTGCTGCTGACACATTTACGCAATCTGGTTTGGATTAAGGCATGTACTTGCCTTTCTATATAAGAAGTCTATGTTCTGCTGAGATCTGAGAAATCACAATAACATTTTAACTCCCCTTAAAATGCGATTAAAAAACTCCCTCAGGTTTTTTAATAGAAGCTGGTACCAACTTTGTCAAATGTCTTTATATTGCTTTGTACGTCTGTTACCTTGACAGATGTTAAAAAGATGCTGTTAGGTGAATAGAGTTCCAATTTCAATGAGTTAAAATTAGTAATTTCCATTTTAGTTTTTTTTGGAGTTCCGTAGTTATGCTCAGAATTAATTATGAGGATTAGATGCTCTGTAAGCATATCTATAGTTTAGAACAGTATTTTTTCTGCAGGAACACCTTATATTAAATGTGCAAGTGCACAGCAGAACAGAGTTAATGACAGTGGTGCAAAAAGCTCAGTGTTATTAATTACAAAATATACTGGTTTGGTTTTCTTTTCCTTTTAAACAGCGTATTCAGTATGCAAAAACAGATTCTGATATAATCTCTAAAATGCGTGGTACTTTTGCTGATAAGGAAAAAAGGAAGGAAAAGAAGAAAGCCAAATCTCTGGAGCAGTCAGCAAATGCAGCAAATAAAAAGGTTATCCAGGTAAGCTGCTTATCTCTTCAAAAAAAAGAAAAACACAAAAGCTATCCTAATTTTTTTTTTTTTTTTTTTTTAGGACTGAGTATTGTCTCTTGTTTGTCTACTTCTCAATTCCCTGAATTGTGGTCAGTTGCTATCTAGTGCTCTTGAGCACTCAGTAGGAGTTGAAGGAGAGGGGGATGATTATATAGTCTTTGCTGTTCCTTTTTTTTTTTTTTTTTTTTTTTTAAATTCCTCCTTTCCTATTACCAGATGAAAATAAAGATATGGGGCAAAGGTACAATAAACCAAAGTAGAAACTAATTTATTTTTTAAAAAAGAAATAAATGAAGGGCTTCTGCTTATCTTTAACGCCAGCTTCAAGTGCTCAGCCAGCTTTTCCCTTCAGCGTTTTAATGCTCTGTAAGCACTGAAATATGGTAAATGGGAACAAGATAATTCATTTACAGTCAGATGAAAAGGAGTTGGCTCGGCACATATCTCCACTAACGGTTAGCCTGGCCTAAACTAACAGCATCTAGTGATTTATGTGCTGAAGTATAGCAGAAAACATCAAGGCATGGAGTTTGAATATTGTGTTATTTAACTGCATTTCCTGCTAAAGCACAAACTGGTATCAAAGAGAGATAAGAGTGTTCAGAGAAAGCAATGTTTTACTAATAAATAAATAGAATATTCAGATTTTTCAGGATTTATTAAAAAAAAATCAATCATTACATACAAATCTGTTAAGTAATTGCTACTAGCTATAATGGTAATAGCTTTAGTTATCCTTGCTAAATTGGAGTCCTCAGTGGAAGCACCTGGTTTTCTCCTGTTAGGTATGTCCTGTCTAAGCCTTCGTTTTCAGAACTGCTTCCTTCCTGTCTGTCTACAAAAAAATCTGGTTTATGTGGAGAAATAGTGATTCGCTGTATCTGCAGACTCTGCCATTAGTCAGGACAGATACTACAGATGTTTTTTCTTTGATTGCCTGGCTTTGGAGTTCAGCAAAATTCAGGTGCTTTGTTTTCCTACAGGAAGTATCTCAAGCAACAAATGTTCCTTGGATTTTAGCTTAAAAAAACCTTAATGTGCTTCTTGGCTTGTACAAAAACATGGTGAATTGTGCTTATATATTTCTAACAGTAGACCTTTGTAAAACCATTTTGTACTTCTTTACTAGGGAGCAACACAAAATTCAGCCAATGCCCCAGGGACTGCAGCACAGAATCAGCAGGTAATGCTTTTTTTTTGTGACTAAAAGCACTAATGTTTAAAATTATTCTCTATGAATAATAATTTGCTACACATGGAAACTCGAGTATATATTTTTACAGCTTCCTTTTTGTTCTGTAAGACATTTGTTAACAGCTACATCACAGTATACAAAAGAAACCCCACTTCTAGAGTATCTGGTTGACATGAAATGAAAATCTGCAGTTTCTCATTATTATACAGAAAATTGTACTATTAAGAAATTCTACTTGATTCTTTAATTTTGACTGTGTTTAGTATCAGTTGAAGGATTCTTTGTTTTTTTTCATTGTTAATAAACTTCCTTTAACTTTTTTTGTTGTAGTAGTAGAAAAGGAGGAGGAAGACTACACAGGGTGCCAGGATATCTGCCTAAAAACTTCTTTTCAGGAGTTCGGGAGTCCTCTGCTCACTTTTTGTTTTTTTTTTCTCATAAGCATCTTATTTTCCAAAGGATTGTATGGAGATGTAGCAACAACTCCTTACACTGCACTCATCTTGTCTGCTCAGTGACCTTCTAAATGATTCATGTGTGTTAAAATTGGAGGTACTAAAGAGCCAGGATTTGCAGTAGGGCACATACCATAAAAGAACATCTTTGCCTGCCCTGCATCTTTTTCTTGACTACTATCATTAAGAATTGCCTACATAATCCACGGGGGAATATGTCTTGCTCCCAGTCTGGGTTTTCTTTTGGGTGTCATTTGTAACAAGGCACAGCATGTGTATGTCCTTTTGCATTGAAGCACAACATACTGAATATTCAGTTATTTGAACTTCAGAAGTTTCTTTTCTAATGGCACTGCCTGGAATATTTCCATTAGCTGAAATAAAATGTTCTGCTGAGGCATTAACTTACTTGGCACCATTATTAGGACGCTTGAAGTTCTGGTGTTCCAGTTTCTTTTTTATTTTTGTAAGCTCCTTGATGACTTGAGATTCCAGCCTTTCAGTCCAGTGTTAGCAAACTGACTACTCAGCCTTGTGTCTGGTGGGTGCCTACAAATTCATATTAGCAGGTAAATCTGTTAAAGACTCTAAAGTTTTAAATCTAATGGGGTTTCTAATTAACAAATTTGAATAGAGCACCGTAGTAAAACCATGTGGGGTTTGTGGGTTTCAGTTGCCTACAGATACTCAGTATTTCAGTACTACTGCAGACGAACAGGGTATTTATCTTGGACTCCAGCTGCTTTTCCGGAAGGATGTGAGTGTTTCATAGGTTCTTCCACTGCCATACTGCAGCCAGTACTTAGGCACCTGGGTTCCCTCCCCCTGGGCAGTGCTGAGAGTGCTGCAGCATCAGCTGTTGAGTTGTGGAGTTTAAATAGGACATCCAAGACAATATGTCACTGATTCTTGTGGAAATAAGAGCCTCTCCAAATTAATATATCCTTGTAAAAGAACCAAAGGCCTCTGTATACTGCCTGGAAGTATACTGAAGTCCAGCTAGCAATGTTAAGAGAGCAAAACTAAAAGGATATGTGAGTCATGGTTCAAATAATCATGAAGACAGATGCAGTGGAATGAATAACTGTATATAATCTTCTGAGCTTTGATCTTCTGTTGTTGCAGGTGCCTGACAACCCACCAAACTATATCCTTTTCCTTAATAACTTGCCTGAGGAAACAAATGAAATGATGCTGTCCATGTTATTCAATCAGTAAGTTTTTGAGTAGAAAGGACTTCTCCTTTGAATTCTTCTGTTACCTGTATGCTTTTTCTCAGTTGGCAAGCTGACTTTTTAGAAGTAAGAGTTTCTTCTGAATGCATTTCAGTTCTCTGTCTTACTGCCAAGATTACAGGTGTCGGTTCTGATAACTTGGTGCAGAAAGCAAATCCAATTTTTTTTGTAGCTGGTTTTGATTGTGTAAGTTATCTACTATCAATCTGCACTGGATTTAAACTAGTGACTGTAATATTAAAGACTTTACAACAGCAGGAGCAGTTTTAAAACTAGCTTTAGTTGCTTCCATATACGCACGTGACTGATTAAATTGCTTCCACATAATGATCCTTAATTGACGCATAGCTCTAAGGACTGGACATGTAAAACCCTTCAATTTAAATCTTTCAGTAGTAGTAACTATTATACTAGTAGATGCTTATGATGAGATCTTATGGATACTGAAGAGAGGTGTATTATATGACACTTTCACCTTATTTTAAAGGTTTCCTGGATTCAAAGAGGTACGCTTAGTGCCTGGGCGCCATGACATTGCGTTTGTGGAATTTGAAAATGAGAATCAAGCAGGAGCTGCTCGAGATGCTCTCCAAGGATTCAAGATTACTCCATCTCATGCTATGAAAATCACTTACGCAAAAAAATAACCAGATGCTCTCACAGAGGACTTCTGTGGATAGCTGTTTTTTTCACATGATGATACTTTGATCAGCTAGCATGTTTGCTGTTCTCTGCAAATAATTTAAGATTTGCATAAAATTGTCACCATGGCCGGGACAGACATAGGATTTCCACAGATCTACTGGATAGTGAATTTTTACAAAATAAATTCAGTTTGTGCTGTTTTCAAGCCATGTTTTTCCTTGAACCTGTCTGATTATTGATCTGTTAGGCTTGTAGGGCTTACTTGGTGTACTGATTTAACTACTTTTAAGATGACATTAATTTCTCAGAAGCGAGTGCTGGGAAAATAGCTGTCTTTCCAGAGCAAAAAGCATGTGCCGGAATACTAAATGTCAGCATATTGAGAATAAATGCAACACTCAATCTTCAGCCTCATTATCAAGGGGGCAGCTGCTTTTCAGCAAGAATAATTTTGTCACTTAAGTAAAACAACTTGTCATTAGTGGGGTTTTTTTCCCAGGTATGGGTAGAAATTGATTGCAGCTTGACAGCACTGTTGTTCAACTTGGCTTTGTCTTTATAATGATGGATGGTAGTAGAAGCAGGTTCACAGAAGAAACCTGAAAGTTCATCTATTGTCTTCTCTTCTGCTCTTTCCAGACCTAGTGCCAGTGATATTAATAAATGGTTTAGGAAGAGCTTTATGGCTCTTTACAAAGACAATGCAGATGAGCCTGATGGTCTGGTTTTGGGCAGGTTTTTCCAAAATACATGTTCTAATGCTTCTGGGTTTGTTGGGTTTGGGGCTTTATTTTTGTTTGTTTGTTTTTCATTTGTCTAAAGCTTTTACAGGTCTTGTGTGACATGAAATACACAATGCAGTGAAGCAATCAGATGTAGTACTGTCAGTTGTAACTGTTCTATTTTGGGTGCAAAAAATCACTTCAAAAGCTTAAGTGTTTTTGTTCAAGTAATAGAAGACCTAGAAATATATTTTAGGTTAAGGGAATCGTTAAATTTACTTAATTTTTTTTTTTTTTGTGACTCTTGCAGTAACTTGTTGCATGGTGTTGGCCAGGAGGATTGCAATCAGACCCTTGAAGATTAATGTTTGAGAGGAAGCAGTTGCACAGGGCTTGTCATGTTCTACCTTTCCTCACTTATTGAACGCTTCTTTGGGGCCACTACCCTTTCAGACAAAGAAGTAATGGGATAGAGTTAGCATGATTGCCCTTAGCAATAGTTCGGGCAAATACTAGAATAGCTGTTTTTTAGGCAAGAAACTAAAAGGAAGAATGTTTTGCATGGCAGCTACATTGCAAGTATTGTTTTTTTCTGTTTCCAAAGTAATTTGGTCAATGGGGGCAGGAGGAAAGGATGCTAGAGGCTGTAGCCTTTCCTCTGTGACTGGCTCCATGCAGCCCCTTCCTGTGTTGTGTGGGCTTGACTGTAGGTGCAGAGCATCTCTTTCCCATTGCTTCTGTTCTGAAACAATCGACATATGACTTAAAACTGTTCTTTGGACAAAGTGCTGCACCTTCAGGGAAGCAGGATTGCTTTTTATAACATCTTGGTGTACTTTATAGTTCTGGCATATCAGCTTGATTTCTGAGCAAGTGCTATGTTATCTGTAAGTGTAAAACTAGCTACATAAACTACCTTTTTTGCACAAGGCCTGAAAAATCTTCTGATCCCAGAGTATATGGCAAGATGATGTCCTTCCACAGTCACCTCAATTACTGTCCTATCCATTTATGTATTTTTCATTCTTTTTAGTGATTTTTTTTTTGTGTATGTGTGATTTCACAGGTACTCTAATACTTGCAAGTGAAAATAATTTCAGTGTGCCTGTAAGGGAGCAAAAGTGACTATGTTATTCAGTCATGAACCTTATGTTTTTCCTTCTGCAGTCACAATTTTATAGGTATTAATTACGTTGTCCTTGCATCCCACTAGTCTGTGTACACGAGACTACCGTTGCTAATCACCATTCTTAACCTTTATTCACTCAGAAGGGTTTGTGTGGAGCTGTCTGCAAAGGACATCAGACGCCACATACGGGAGGTTGGAGGAAGGACTAATGGGCTGGAAGATTAGAGGGGAATGCGGTGAAGTCAGCTGTAATTGGAAGGGGATGCTGGAAATTGCAAGATGCTCTTTTCTTTAAAAGAGAGTGGGAGATTTTTGATGCCAGTTGACAGCTTCCTTTGTTCTGCCTCCTCATGAATCAGGAAGCCCCGGTTCTCTGGGGTGACATTTTGGCAACTTCCAAACCTGCTCCTGGTGACTGTTGAGGGTTGATCCAGACCAGCCTTCTGTGGCCTGACAGCCACGATGCGAATCACTTACAGTGCAGCACCTGGGGTGGTTTTTCCTTTGGTGCGTGTGTGCGTATCTAAATTAAAATAGTCCCTACAAGTCTTGCCTCATGTATGTTATGACAAGATTTTGGGAAGGTAGATGAATTTTAAATGTCCTCTCCAAGGGTAAAGAGGAGCTTTTAAGTCGGCCTGCGGCATTGTATGTTCAGCATCTTGCTCTTGCAAACTCTCAGCTGAGTTTAGCTATGTAAATAAAAGTGAAATGGTCGCTGTCCTGGCGTAACCTGTGTGTTTTGCTCCTGATGGCATCTCCCTGTGGAAGAGATCTTGCCTATACAAGTATATAGTGCTTGAACCTTTTAGACCTCAAATTTAAAATACTGACATGCAAAGCCTTTTTACTGGATTTCAACTCCCTCACGGTTTGTTTATGTTTGCATTATGTGTGTCGGGGTCCTAGTAAGTCCTTTCTGTAGGACTGTAATAGGGGAATCTCTGCCACTGAGGGTTTACAGTCCAGTGAAGATTATGCTTGTCAGTGAGCATTTGTGAAAATTAAGAACTTGAGGATTTGGAAGGATGTAATTTCCTTTGCTGCTTACCAGGGTCTGACCTAATTTTAATCCTCAAACTTTGCTTGAGGTAAAATTAAGACTATGGACAACTACAGGAAGGCTCAAAATGTTTAAATCATACAGTTGCTGATTGAAATGTTAATGTAGAGTGGCTTTGGGAAGGGATTTGGTTCATGAGTGGACCCTGAGGTCTTCCTCCCGCCTGCGGCTCCTCTGGCGGGGTGGAATGTCACCCTGACCCCTTCCGATTGGCCCGGGGTGTTTGTCCAGGTGTCTGCCTCTCCCATAAAAGACGGCGATCGCTGGACCCGGCAGGCATTCGGCAAGTGCTGCAGCAAAGAAAAATGACACAACGTGTTTATTTGGTTGTTTTACTTTTGTGTCTCGGATTAATGTGTCCTCTTGCAACCGGAATTTTTATGGAGAAGCTTGCCAGCAAGAAGCTGTGTGCCGATGATGACTGTGTCTGTAAGTAATTTTGCTTTAATTTTGAGGACAAATTCATCTTAAAAATGGCTGTAGAGTTTGGATGCAGTAGTGTGAGGGGAAAACAACTCTTATTTAGCTCTTATATTTGCATTGGCTTGTCAACTTTGAAAGCAGAGTGGGAGGGTTTATGTGGAATGTCACATGCAGTTTTACTGCAATAAGGGTTTTGTAAAGGACATTTTTCACTCAAGTGAAAGGTAAATGTAGAGAGGATTATAACTTCCACTGTGATGAAATGGCACATTCTTAAGCAGTTGTTACTTTGCTTACTGGAGAACAGAGAAATCAACAGAACAAATTCTTGAACACTTTTATTAATTTTAAGTTAACCTACTTTTGCCTGTCGGAACAGTTTTACATGTATGCATACAAGCACACACACATTCCTATTTCTCTCTCTAAAAGTATGTATGTATTTAAATTTGTTCACCTCATTCTTCTTTTTCTGTAGATACCATTTCCCTTGCCAGAGCAGAAGAGGACTATAATGCTCCAGACTGCAGATTCATTAATATTAAAAAAGGGCAGTTGATTTATGTTTACTCAAAACTAGTGAAAGAAAAAGACTCTGGAGAATTCTGGGCTGGAAGTGTAAGAGGAGATTCTTGTATATATGAGCAAAAGTAGATTAATGAGCATTTCTGTCAAGAAATGGATGGTAATGCTGAGTTATTGTGGGTTTTAAAGCAGCAACTTACTTTGCGAAGTGAATGTTTAAACTTAAATGGATAAATTTTCATTTTTTTTAATTAAATATCTCCAGTAACTACATGGTAATTATGAACCCCACCTTAACAGAAGGGCTCAGTGTTTCTTTTCTGTGGCTGTTTGCTAAAACTATGTAGGAGACTGCTTCTCAAATTTAAGAGTTTTATGACCAATTGTGATAAAAGCTAAGATAAATATTAGCTGCATTTATTTTAAAATTCCAGATAAACTATAGGTGGTATTAATTTACTCCAAAAAATGTATGCCTGTGTCAGAATTTGTGTAAATGGTTTATTTCATGTGCCAGGTAATTGGAAACTGGGAAATCTAAAACCAGAGTAAGAAAAAGTAATTGCTTTTGACTAAATTATGAACTGTCTTAAACCAGATGAGGACTGTATTGAGGTACTTAATTATACATCTCCTTGCCTGAAGGTTTACGGAGAACAGTATGAAGACCATATGGGGACAGTTGGTTATTTCCCTAGCAGTTTAGTCTCAGAACAACGTGTCTATCAAGAAGCGAATAAGACTGTTCCTACAACGGTAAGGAATTTGCAAAAGCCCAGCTGGCTACATAATTGTACTTGGCTGTGTAATGCTAATTTGCTGTAAAAACAAATCATAATTGTGGCAGTTGATTGTAGCATATCACAGATGCTTAGGGATTCAATCTTTGGGCTTTTATACAGCCAAATATTCTCAATAAAATCTCTAACATAAGCTCTGATATTGCAGACATCACAAATGCTGCATTAAGGGCTTGATTCTATTAGAGTTTCTATTGATTTGAATAGTATGCCTTCAAGGTCACGTAAGTTTTACCCAAAGGCTTCTTTTTTAGTCTGGATTTTGTGCTGCCTACTTTAAAAATGTGTACAAGTGTACATTCTATTAATTGTATATATAGATGGATGCTGTCATACAGAACTTCTGATTTACTGAAAGCATGCTTGCTTTCTCATATCTAAGTTAGTGGTACATCAGAAAGCTGAGTTAAAAAGCTTTTGAAAACACAGTGTTCTGTGAGTAAGCAAGGTGTATTTCTGAAAGGGTCATTGTCTCTGATGTCCAGTAGTGTCTCATGCACCAGATAATTCATAATTTCACTAAATATCTGAAATACTTCACAGAGGAATAGAAGACGAGGGTCCTTCCTCAGAGGCTGGTATGGTTTGGCTTACAACTAGTGCTTACTGGTAGCTTATTTCTATGCTTAAAAACAAATTGAGTGGTAGGTTTGCAGTAACTATATTAATTGATATTGAATATTTAGCTATATGACATTTTGAAGCATATAGCAAAATATGATTAGTGTATCAAGATTGAAATCATATCTGGAGTCTTTAATCCTAGGTCCAGATTATTAGATGAGTTTCATTAACACAAAGGAAATAAGTGAAAGGAAGAATTTTGTTTCATGTTAATAGTTGCTAGGATTTGTGTTATAATGTCTCAGACAAGTTTTATTTGAGGAAATGGGAATCTCCGATAAGTGATTGCTTTTCTTGACATTACATTAGGTTATTCTGAATTTGGCCCAGAAGCACTACAGCAATTAATTAGTCACAGAACATGAAAGAATGGCTAAAATCTGTTTCTAAGCTCTTTTCTCAACAATGTGACAGCCAGTCTGCTTGCACAGCAAGCTGAACTGGAAGCAGAGGTAGGTTAAAACGATGTTTTTAGCTTGCGGGCTGGCTTGGGGTCCAGAACGGGCTGTTGTCAGGCTGCAATGCAGAACTTTAATTGGAAAGTAATTTTCATTTGCAACACGAGCAATACAGACTTTCACCGTTGTTTCCCCCTTACTTTACATTCTCGCTATGCAGGAACTTTTCAACGAAAATGAAGGGAGAATACAGATAAGGTGCTTTTCCTTGTTCTGCTGCTCTCAGCTGTATGTTGCAAATGTGACCTTAAGGATCTGACTCTAAGTTCACATTCAAAATGGTCTACAGCACACCTTGAACAATCTGTGTATGGGCATGCTGCTTGCTCCAGAAATATCCCTTAAAGGTGCTGTTTTATACAGCGTGAGTGTTGCACATTGACATACACGCCTCTGATGCCACCAGCCTTCCATCTGCCAGTCAGAAGCCAGTCTCTTGCTCACGGCTCTGTAACATTCCCCCAGGCTGCAAGCAATGGTTTTTGCCTTGCTTTCCTGGCCTTGCAACTGCAAAGCCCAATACTTTGGTTCTCTCAGGAAGGGGTTGCTGTTTATATTCAGGGACTTGATGGTGCCCAAATCTTAACAATTAATCAGCATGCATTGCCTGCCCCGATCGAAGTACTGAGTGGCACTCAGAAATGGTATTGCTTAGAAGAACTGATAGGGAACTCAATGGGCAAAAGTATTATGGGGAGGCACCTGCTGCATTGGAGAGAAGCCTTGAAAGAGGACATTAGCCTGGGGGCCTCTGTCTCTGACCCTCCCTTCCATCTTCCCACACCCCCCCCAAAGTAACTTTCACTGCTGGAATCAACCAACTACAGACACCGCTAATAAATATCCCTGTCTGTGAACTTCTCTCTGCATCCTTTTGTGCAGTTCTGGGTAATCCATGCCTGTTGGTTGCTGTTTGAGCAATAAATCTTATGAGAATTCCCCCCACCCCCCCCCAGTGCTGCTACTTCTTAATCACTGAGTCACACTGAATACAATAGACTCGACACAATAGACCGTGTGTACTACAAGGCAATGTTGGATTGCCTGCCTTCCCTCCATCACTTAAAATTGTCCATTTGCTGGCTAAAATGGGAGTACTTTCATTACTAGTAAGCATCTGGCTCTGAAACAGCTCCCTGTCTTCTGCTTCCAGTGGGCAGCTATGTGTGATACACTGGTCTAATGTAAATGTCGTACAGTTTGAGCACCACAGTGTGATAATTCCCTGCAGCAGAAGAGAGATCTACATAGCTGTATAAGATAATAGCAGGAAGTTAGATGAAAGCAACGTGCTGTGGAAGTCTATCCCATGCTGGAAGTTTTCAAGCAAAATACTGGCGTTTATTTTCTAGTCACATTTCTCTGTAGCAAGTGTATTACATAGCCTCAGTCTGCTTAAGGCATCCTTTTCATGTATGGTTAGGAACTGTTTAAGGGTAAAGGGTTACATATGACTAATAAATCCAGGTATCGATGTGGGAATAGAGAACAAGGGAGATAAAGGAATCATCTGAAATTAAGCGAGAGGATGATATTGCCTAATTCACTTCAAAAATTTATGGCAGGAACAAATCATCCCAGCTATGTAAAATGAGTCAAAAGACAAAAGACCTTTTTCTTTTCCAGAATACTTTGAGTATATTATAGTGTATTCTGTGTTTGCATCTATTCATGTACCTTTGGGGAGTGATGAAGGAATGTTAATCCCTCAGTAATCTCAAAATATCTTTTAATTCTCTTTTTCAGGACATTGATTTCTTCTGTGAATAGCGCTGAAAGCAGTCGAGTAATCTCTTGACTGCTACAGGGGGAAGCCGACAGGAGGAAACCTGGGCAACCTTCCCTGAGCACACAGCCCTTCCTATAATAGATGTTTGTGAAACAATCTTTCTTCAAAACAAGAAAGTTTTCATTTAAAGGAAGTGATTTCCAGCGGGGAAATAGTCCCACACAGAATTTGTTACTTAGAAATTTTTTACCTGCATATACTTTGTTACTTGTTAATAAAGCGAATAGCCTTTGAATTGCTGTAAATCAGTGTGGTATAAATATGCGATGTAGGAGAGTTAGATGTGTGATCTTGACCTGCATTTTCCTGCCATAACCTTACACCATGTTTTAAATATTAAAAATATCTTCCTTGAATGAGCCGTCTGTGACTTGCTGGAATCAATCATTTTTGTTGCAAGAGCTATCCAACAAGGGAGAAACCACCAGTAACTAAATATGATCTTTAGCAGGGTGTCGAAAAGAGCATCTTGCCTGTCGTGTGTGCTGGTATGGGGCATGTTCAAGCAGAAACCGTTGCCCACAAGACAATGGGGTATGGCCGAGATGGTGCTTGCCCAAGGCCACGCATTTAGCCTGCGCTCGGTGTTCCGAGTAGGAGAATCGGAGAAGGTATCCTGCTGATTGACGTGCGGAAAACAGACTCCACAATCTGATAGATTGTAAAGTAGGTATGTTTATTCAGCGCTGGGCACACAGGGGATCGCTCCTCCTAATGTGTGTGCCTGCCATGTGCCACCGTTACCTTAGATTTATAGAGCAAATGATTACATATTCATATATTTCACAATACGCCTATACATATGCATTACCTATCCCCGCTTCGTATTATAATTAGCATTTCCATAATCTCCTCCCAATTGAGTCTGCGCAGTGTCTTCTGGTGGTGGTCGTGGGGGTCTTTGGGGATGAAGTCAAGCTCCTCTTCCTCCTGTCCGCTCTGTGACCCCAGGTTTCGCGCAGACTCAGTCTCTTACTGGCTGTTGTCCAAACCATAGGTCTAGTCCCAACCGGCTTTGTACTGATAAAGCCTAAAGACTCCATACCTCAGCTCATCATGTTTTACAAACTATCTACTCATTAAGCAGAACTGTTATCTCAACTATTTCCCTTGTCATCCCCTTCTTGCTATTCCCATATTAACCTTTACATCCCCTGTTCCTATCTAGGCCCTGTATCACTGCTCCTTCTCTGGCTCTAACAGCGGCCCTGCCAGCGCTGGGATGCTTGCTCCGCCGTGCCTCACTGATGGCAGCGGGTGAGGAACGAGCGGGTTTAGTTTCTGTGAGGGACAGGGGCGCTCCTGAAGCCCACAGCCGCGCGGAGGGCGCCCGGCCCCGGAAGCGGGCGTGCGAGGGCGGCTCCGCGCGCCCTCCTGCGGCAGAGCCGGCCAGCAGCGCGGGACGCGGCAGCCAATCGGAGCCGCGCGTCGCTGCCGCTCGCGCCTCTGGGCGGGGCAAGGCGCCGCCTGAGGCGCAGCGGCCGCGAGGGCGGCCGCCCCGGCCCGGCCCGTGTGTGCTCGGCCCGCCGCTGCCAGCGGTGGGGGTAATCGGCCTCTGTGCTACCAGCTCGGCGAGTTTAGGTAAATTTTCACGATTTAGGGAGGAGGTTGAGGGCCAGAACGTTTTAGAACTAGCAGTACTCACATCTGTCAAAGACCTTTGGCAGTGTTGTCTGTGAGCAGTTGCTTTTTAACCAATAAGGTGTAATCTTTTAGCTGGATCCTTCCTGCTCAGCACAGCTTTCCAAGATGAGGTGTTTGCAGTTGCATGCATTCATTTTAGATAGGCGCGCTGGAAATGCATTCCACACTTGAGCACACGCTAGAAGCTGTGGGTGCCAGAAGAGCACACATAGCAGTAGGTGTTTGCAAACAACACACGGAATGCATTAAATGATGCTGCAGATATCATGAATTAAAATTGTGAGGTGATGTTCAGCTCTTGCTATTGGAAAATAGGAGGTTTTCCTCAAATAGTCACCTCAGGTGATTGCTTACAGTTATTAATTTACCCAGCTCTACATGGATGTGTAAGAGGCGGATGTAAAAAGCTTTATATGTGTTTCTCTACAAAGATACTGTCCTTTCCTCTTCATTTACAGTGCAGGAACTGCAGGCCAGGAGAACTGGACTTTCTGTGGTGTAAAGCAAGACCAGTGTTCTTAATCCTTGCTATTGCATTTAATCCTAAATCCATGTCTTTGTAAAGGAAAGCTTTTCAGTTCCAGTTTGCTTCTTAACCAGCTTGTATGAGCTATGGATACTTCAGGATAGTAAAACAACAACTAAGAGGAGAATACTAGAAGTTCAGGATGCATACAACAGGGAGTAGGTATACATATATTGTCCTTTTTGAGCTTGAACAAAGGGCAACATTTGGAGTATCAGTGAAAAACAGCCTGCTATGACTTACTTGGCAGTTATAGTAAGTCTGGGACCATCGTGGCAGAATCTGGACAGTATGTATTTATTTATCTTTGCCTTTTCCCTGGCTGCCATCAGAGGCCCTGTTCTGCAGTGATCTCTTCTGTGCAGAAAATAACTCAGCAGGCTTTCGAGGGGCATCAAAGTCTGTCTTTGCTACTTGAAAATCTAACTCTGAGGAAAGTAAGATAAGGGATCGCTTTGTGGTATTCATAAAGCATCTGGCTGTGAAGAAGCATTGTACTGGCAAAGCTACTTGTCTACTGAATTCAGTCTCTAATGTGCAACTGTTGGATGGTTTCCAATCTAATGAAGCTTTATAGCACCTTTCGTCTGCACAATGTCATAGGTACTTGTTTAATACATCCACATTGTGTAAAAATGTCATCTCACAAGCAGTGGTGATCTATGCTACAATCTGAACTCTGGTGTGATAGTCTAGATAAATTTATAGCTTCATTATGTGATTTATTGTCAGGATCCTTTTTTTAAGATGTCCAAAGGAGAATTGTGACTTCATTCGTTAGTCACCAGGGACATGATACAATGAATGCAGCAATTCCTGATCTTTATGGCCACTGCCCCTCTGAAGGCAATCTCTTCACTGTGTAAATGTTACACCGAGAAGGAATGTTGGGTAGATTCACTTTGCAAGGGATGGTGTGTGTGCTCAGAAGAGTGGAGACATTGCAGTCTGACATGGTCTTCTCTCTCTAGAGAAGGTGCACAATATGACTCAGTTGTCATTCATTCACTTGAACCAAATTGGTCTTGGTTTTATTTTCAATACGCCAATTTTCATTATTTTATCACAAATTTCACAATGTTTGATGAATTTAAAATTCCCACTGCTAAGGCCTGGTTATTACAAGAGAAAAACAAGATAATCTCCTGTTTTTAGAGGGAAGTCTTAAGTTTCTACCCTTTACAAATGTAGGGAAGCATGACAACATTAATCTTAACAGCACTAGCACCAAGGGTAAACAAAATGATCCCAGACTTGTACAATGAAATCTAGGGGAAGTGGGGAAGGGAGAAATGGCAGGGGAGCACAGGATGGATGTCTGTAGAAAACTTTTGAGTGCTTGCAGCTGGCAGCACTATTAATGTGAAGTTGACAGTTAAAGATCAATAGTTTTGACACTGAACACAGATCTGCTTTCTGCATTTCATGTTCTTAGGGGATGCTTGTTTCAGAACAACACAGCTTGCCATTCAGACCCTGAAGTGTTCATGCTGTAGCGTACCTGGCCGGGATAAAGAGGAACTGACTTTCAGGAGAAGGAGAGGAGAATCAATATTACGCTAGCAGTCAGTGGAGGATGCTTTTGATTTTCTTTTTCCCCTACTCCAGTTTCTAGAAATCACAGCAGCTTCACTGTTACTGTTTTAGTAATATGTACACAACATCTTACATGCACTGTGTGCTCTTTATATGACAAGATCTTGATAGTCTTGTTTCTGTTCATTTTATCCCAGCATAGGGGAAATATATGCACATCTTGATGTGTATTTCAGTGTTGTGTTTAAACAAGGCGGTGTAGAACTCTTGATGTGGACTCAAACTGCACTCTTGGCTTACGATGACATGGTATCTATTTAGCTGAAGTTAGCATTAAGTTTCCAACCTTAGGTGAGGATTCAGAGGCTCTTAAAATAAACCGTTGTGTATTTTTCAGCAAGCTTGGCTTTGAAGAAGTGTAATGCTCCTAGATCATTACCTGAAATAAAAAGCTTGTAATTAAGGAAGCCTTCCCGCTGCAATGGGACGAGCTCCCGTTTGGCGGTAGGAGCAGAGTTGTTCGGTGAGCGCAGGGTGACATCCAGCGGCTGGCTCCTGCCTGGCTGTGGGAAGGACTCGGCTGGTTAGTACTGTCACAGGGACACCCCAGCCGGGAGGGCCCTCGGGAGTCTCCTGCCCAAAACAGGGTCACACTTAACCCACATCAGAGTGCTCACGGATTTGCCCAGTCTCAAAAACCTCCAAGGACTCTGAGTAACTCACTCCTTAATTATTCTCATTGTGAAAATTACTTTCTTTATCTAAAACCTGGGGTTTTTTTAACTTATGTCCATTGTCCCTTTTCCTCCACAGAGCACCTTAATAAAGAGCTCAGATCCATCTTCTCAATAAAGCCCTTGCGGTCTCTGAGGAGCTGTTTTTGTGTTCCCCTGAAACTGTTTCTTCCCCAGGATGAACAGGTCCAGCTCCCACAGCTTCTCCTCCCAGGGATGGTGGCCTCCTGCCCATGTCACTGTGTCTCTGCAGAACATGCTCAAATTGCACAGCAGCAGGCCAGGTTTCTGATTTGGCTTGTTGGTAACAATAAGGATGACTGAATTTATGAAGGATTCACACGTGCTCATCTAATTCTTACTTGTGATGGCACCAACATTTTACAATGGAGATTTTTTCATAATTACATACGCTGCTGTAAGAATCTTGTTATCTATTCTACTAATAATAAACGTGCCTCAGGGCTTATGAAAGATGACAAGGAGTTCACACAGGGCTTTTCTGCAGTGTGTTTCCCCCACAGGAAAATGTGTTCTTACCACCACACCTTTGTCATGCCAGTGCACTCTGACAACGAGAGCACTGTTTGTTTCTGAAGTGCACTGGCCTTGTGGTGAAGTGGCAGTGCAGGGGGTGCCTGTACCCACAGTGGGGTTGTGTTACCAGCGTGCTGGTAAACTCCATACAACAAATTTCAGCCACAGAAAACAACAGGCAAGTGATCGGCATGAGTTCCTTCCCACACACAGGTTGTAGCACGGGCATTTTGGAGAAGGGGAAATGACATCCCCAGCTGTCTTGGTGCATGGCTAACAAAGGGCTGATTGCAGCCCTGGCTGGGATCAGTGGGGGATGAGCAACAGCTGCTATAAAAACCACAGTCTCAGCAGGCTGAGAGGGAAGTTTGGTGTTGCAAAGCCATACTGAGGGAGGATGCTAGGTTGGTAAGAGAAGGCGTGGGTGAGAAGTGGTGACCTGTGCTCTGCTATTTTCTGTCACCCTGAGTACTTGGTTGGAGACAGATGTTGCAAGAAAAAGATACCTTTCTAATATGAATCTGGAATCTCTCATGACCTTGAGATTTAAGAACTCTTGGTACTGAGTAGCCAGGTAAGGAAAGGAATAACTGGAGACTGTTACTAACCTTGGTGCCTGAGTTGATTCTTAAAATAGTGCTTGCTATTAAACTATTCCTTATTTATGTTTTTTTTTTTTTTACTAGAAATACTTGATTTAAGCTGAAAGATAGCTTGTCTTTCTTTCCTTTTCTCTGGCAAAGGATAAATGCTTTATCTTCTATTAGCTGATACTGACCTGTCTGCAGGGGCTTCTTCCCTTATAGCCTCCTTCCCCTGCTTGGTTTTTTTGATCTGGTATGGTGTAGCTGTGTCACCAGCCTTCAAGGGTGACTGATGGGTTTGTAGAACAAAATGGCTTTCAGGTTTAGAAATAGCTGTTTTTTCAGGAGTGGGTGGGAAAAAATGCATTGAGATGGATGAATAGTGTTATGTCAATACAAATCATTAGCTGATACTGACCTGTCTGCAGGGGCTTCTTCCCTTATAGTCTCCTTCCCCTGCTTGGTTTTTTTGATCTGGTATGGTGTAGCTGTGTCACCAGCCTTCAAGGGTGACTGATGGGTTTGTAGAACAAAA
The DNA here is from genome assembly GCF_018691265.1 of Tyto alba. Classification (NCBI taxonomy): domain Eukaryota; kingdom Metazoa; phylum Chordata; class Aves; order Strigiformes; family Tytonidae; genus Tyto; species Tyto alba. The sequence continues at coordinate 609,127 of NW_024881278.1, read as the reverse complement.
TGGCTTTCAGGTTTAAAAATAGCTGTTTTTTCAGGAGTGGGTGGGAAAAAATGCATTGAGATGGATGAATAGTGTTATGTCAATACAAATCACAAGGAATCAGTGTGAGGCTGATTGTTCTTTCTGCTCAGACTGAAATTACACTGCCAGCCCATGAAAAGCAGGAGCTCAAAATATATGGTATTAAGTAAAACTGCGTAACTACTTAGTAAATAGCATTGCACATATATACACATAATACTTGATTTTTTCAGCATCACTTAAAGATGTGAATGTCTCTGAACAGTGTAAAATGCAAAAGAATATTCAGTCTTGAACAAGTACACAAGCTGTAAAGATTGTCTTGCGTGATAATATGGTGAGAATGCAACTCAAAGACAGCTCTCCTGTCTGTATTGTAATGCTTGTTTTCACATACACCATAGCAAAGTGCTGCCTGTGGTCAGGCTCTCAAACAGTGGTAGTGAGGTTAAGATTTATTAGAGTTTCACTGAAGATTTTTTTTTCAGTTGGGGGAAATTCCCATAAAAGGAGACTGGGCTCTACTACTGTATTTTTGCCACGAGAGTGTATAAAATTGCTTAAGGGGCGGACTAAGTTTGGGGCTGTACTACCCAGTTGTTACAACCCAGGCTGAGAGCCCAGGGAGTGGTAAAGGTTTCATGATCCCCTTGGGTTAAATGAAGGGGAAATGACACCAAATGAATGGTTAAAATGTTTTACTTTTTGTAAAAAAACTCTTAGAAAAGGGATAATAAGTGGTGTGGTGTCTTATTGAAAAATCTATGAGAAAAAAAAAAGTAGTAAAAGAAAAAAAGGAGAGAAAGAGAGTCAAAGGATCCAGATCACCAGTCCAGGTTCCAGCATTGTCTTAGGTCCAGTAATCTTAGGTGGTGGGTACACACTCAGCAAAGTTTTGTGTCACCTTTTAAGTTCATCTTATCAGCAGATTTGCATACTAGGCAAAGAGAGGCAGGCATTCCACAAACTCATTTGCATGAGAGATGAGGAAAAGGTAGAGCATGGGTTCTGCATGTGTGTTGAGGGGGGATGGGATGCATTAACTCTTTAATCCAACTGAGTTGGTGGTCGTGATCTCCCTACACCACCTTTATCTTTTTCCCCTGTTTTTGTTTCTTGGGCAATTATTCAGCCTTTGGCTCTATCTGGTGCCAGGTTTCTCTCTTAACTATTTTTTAGCTCTTCTTCAAGGGTATAGTTGTAAATTAAAGTGTAGGCATGAACCCAAACATATGTCTTTTTTCAGCTGACGTCTTCCCCCTTGGAGACTTATCTAGGGAACCTCAGTATAACTGCAAGGGAGTGGAGCGATGCACTCTGCACTTCGATAGGCAGACAGTTCATTCCTTAGACTAACCACAAAGGCCACAACTTGTCCTTTAGGCTTTCCATGTGGATGAATGTTTGAGGCATTAACTCCTTCAGTTTCTTACACCAGCTCTAATCAGATTAGATTTTTTTCTCTCCTATATGGCATACCCTTTGAGCAGCAGAGTGGAAGAGAAGAGCTGCTAGTCTATCTGCTAGTGGCTGTGTTGGAATATAGCCCACACCAGGCAGTATTCTTATGCATCTACTGGTTTCATTGGTGTTTTGTTGGCTGAAGGTTGCTCAAGTCTCAGGCAGACTTTTTGGGAGCCAGAGGTAGCAAAATCCCTCTGCGTTCATAATAACCCAGGGGGCTGGACACTGAGCTGTGATACAGGGAAATCCTACTTCTGGTGGTTGAAACTCTGACTAGCTGCATCCTACTTGTCCTCATTTATGAAGGTCACTGGGGCAGTCATTGGTGACAGAAGGGAACATTCCTAGTTCTGGTACAGAATAGAGAAATTACTCAGTAACAAAGTTTTACAGGAGAAAAATGCCTACTTCCTTCTGAGTTCTAGCAGATTTTGAAAGTCTTTGAGTGAACTGTGTGTTCCAATGAATGGCTTATTTCAGGTGGTATAACTGCTAATGCACTCTTACTCTTTGGAAACAGTGACACAGCTTTGTGCAAACTAAATGCAGCTAGCTAGCTTGACATCTAGGTTCTTCTTTAGACAGTCACCAGAACTTTGAGTTACAAAGGGTAAAATTGCTAGCACTGGTCTGATGTAGAGTCAGGCTAGTTTAATGTACTGTACATCATGTATTGGTCATGATTCCAGCCAAAGCATTAAAATTCCTTTTATGTTCTTTGATACACAAATGGCTCTCTGCAATATTCTACACACTGTGCCTTGAAATGTCTAGAAGGAGATGTAATACAGAAATAAGCTTTAAGGATATCTGTAATTTTCCTCATTATTTTATATTGCCTCTTAAGAATAATAATTGCCAAAAGGCAAGGCAGTTCTGTGAAGAGGGACAAATTCCTGGGGAAAGCTGAGAATAAAGGACTGTAGCAGTATGCAAAATAATAGGAAAAGCAGAAGATGCAAAGTCACTATGAAGTCTTTAATGTGTCATCCCACTGCAATGTGTATAATGGATAACTAGAGAGAGTTGGCAAAACTTTGTTTGGGCTGTAGCTCCTCCTCAAGACTGCAGGTAGAGAGGTTAAGCAATGCTTGGAGAAGTAGACCTTACCCAAGTAGCTGAGATCTGTAATTGTTTTCCAGTTCTGCTATAGACATGTTTCTCATGTCTTTTGCTGTGTAGTAAATCTGGCTGCTTATTGTTATATTGCCCTTTCCCCTTGGCATATAACTCATCTTGCTAAAATTGGCATTTTGGCCTGGGTTTTGTGGGAGGAGACAGTGAATGTTAGAACCTGGACTCAGTTTTCAGGGTGCATGGGACATTTGGTTGGAAAGCTACAATAGTAATGTTGAAATAATTCAGTCATGAGGGATACTCTAATCACCATGGTCACACTCTGAGAAGAGCTCTTTGAGACCACTGCTGTAACTCAAAGCAAGAACAGTATTGTAAGTGTAGGAGTATACTACCAGGTAAAGTCTTCTGCCTCAAATGTTACCAGTGGGGGTGAAAGAACTGTGGACTGAAAGGAAGCAGTGAGAGACTGGGTAGGGGACTGGGGCAAAGAGATGCCTGGAACCCAAAAGGGGCTGAGAGAGGCAGACCTGAGGGAACAAGGCACAGATGTTGCGGCTTGTGCATTCAGTAATTCTTTGGTAGGTGATAGGTTCATCTCCACACACCCTGGACTAGAGGTGATGTCTTTGCATTTAGTAACTCTGGATGGATTCTTCTATCACAAGTTTGGTTGCTTTGTGAAACTCATCCCAGCCACCATAGCTTAATCTACTTAGTCTACCTGCCTAGTTCCACCTTCTGTGTTGCAAGGGTACTCAACATGCACCAGGCTTAATTATGTCCATACACTGCAAAATCACATTGTTCCAAGCTATGGATGTGACTCCTTAAGCTTCTTGGCCATGTGAGTGTGACACTGTACCTGGGTGTAAGTTAGCCCTATCTTTTAACTCAATAAATAGCTTTTGCAGTGTACTGGCATTGTAACTCAGAAGCTTGAAGCTTGTTCTTAGCTAACTCAAGGCTCTCCTCCTCCTTATGCTGCTTTTTGCAGTGTAGACAGACTTGTGGATCTTGCTGTTAACTCAGGAGAAAAGGTCAGACCGTTGTGGCCCAAGTGCTGTGCTTTTCAAGAGGAAAAGCTGCACGTACAGAAAAAACCTTATGTCGCTAAACCTAATCAATGGAGGGAAGACAGCAAAATCTCTGTCCCTAAGGCATTACCACCACCACCTTCCCCGGGGGAGACATGGTTTTCTGCCAGAACAAGTTCAATATGCTTTCACTAGCTTGTGGTTTGTTTGTACTGTAGAATTGTAAGCAGATGCTACGTGTTCTTAAGGGTTTGAACTGCCACCTTTTGTTCCAATTACAGAGCTCTGTTCAAAACACTGTGCTTTTTGTTTGTTTGTTTTAGGGGTGAGAAGAAAGTGCAGAAGGAAGTAGCTCTTCAAGGATACTAAGAATAGCTGTGGCAAAAAATTAATAATTCTGTGGTTCAGGCTGTTAAGCTATGTCATCCTGTGCTATTTGCAGCACACATGTATGTAAAGTGTAGTCATAATATGCTGCTGAGCAAATTCTTCTATTTAGCTTGTGTTTTCACTTGTGTGAGTTAAACACACTTGGGCACTAGGAAAATACTGAGGAATTTGGAAGCTCATATAATTACTGAATAAGTGTTAGTGTGTGACATTTTGTGGAGTTGCTTCAAATTGCCTGAACATGACCAGTGAACGTAGAGTCTTGCAGGCCAGCTCTGGAGCTTTCTCAAAATAATTATGTTGCACTAGTATCTAGCTAGTAGAGTTTATGGAGGAAAAAAAATGTGTAGTAGAAAAATGCTTATTTTTACTCTTTCTGCAAACATGCATACTGATTGTTTCTCTCCCTCTACCTGTTAAATAAATCCTACTGTAACTATGTTGCTGTGTGGGGTTTCTTTTTCTTTGGTAGCAGGGGAGGAGGGGGGCTACAGCAGTGGCCCCTGTGAGAAGCTTCTCGAAAGCTCCCTGGCTCCAAGCTGGCCCTGCCTTTGGCCAGGGCCAAGCCCATCAGCTGCACCTCTGCAATAACCTATTTACGAAGGGGAACCTGAGATGGGATGTGTGGGGAGGACACATGGCAATGCGGATGACTTGGGAGGAGGCAGGTGCATGCCCTCCTTGGGGGCGCGTCCAGGTCCTGCTCACTGGGGCTTGAAACCAGGCTCACTGGGCTGGTTCTGGGTCTGAGGAACAGTTCCCAAGTCCAGTGTGCAGCAGACTCAGACCTGGGCTTAGGGGCTGGTTTGGGGCTCATAGACTGTGAGTGAAGCCCGTGGGGTCTGGGGTCGGACACATGGAGGAGTTAAGGCAGTTACACACACTCAGGTCTGGACACAGACTAAGTCCTGTGTGTTTGGGCTCAAAACCAGGCTCGGAGCTTAGAAACAGAGCCTAAGTAAGAAAGGAAAAGTTCTGCGTTTTTCAGACTCAGAACTGGCAAAAGTGACTGGTTTGGGGTTCATAAACAGTGAGCGAAGCCCATGGGGTTTGGCATCAGGCACATGGAATCAACCCAGTTACACATATTTAAGTCTTGGAGATGGTGACCAAGTCCTGTGAGTTTGAGGCTCGAAACTAGGCTCATTTGGCCATTTTAGGGGTCTGGAACAGAGTTTAAGTCCTGCATTTTGCAGACTCAGAACTGGGCTCAGTGGCTGGTTTGGGGCTCAGGCACAGAGTTGAGACAGATACCCATGTTCAGGTCTGGAAACAGAGACTAAGTGCTGCATTTTGGGGGCTTGAAACCAGACTCACTTGGCCAGATGTAGGGCTCAGCAACAGACTCAGTCCTGTGTTTTACAGACACAGAACCAGGCTCATCAACAGTGAGTGAATCCCATGGGATGCAGGGTCAAGCACACAGAGTTGAGGCAGTTACCCATGTTCAAGTTTCAGAAACAGAGACTAAGTCCTGCATGGGTCTTTAAACCTGGCTCATTTGGCCACTTCTAGATCTTAAAACCAGAGTCTGAGTCCTGAGTTTTACAGACATGGAACAGGGGGCTCAGGCAGATGGAGCTGAGGCAGTTAACCATGTTCAAGTCTGGAAATGGAGACTAAGTGCTGCATTTGGGAGGCTTGAAACAGAGACCAAGTCCTGTGTGTTTGGGCTCAGAAACAGAGACTAAGTTGGTTCTGTGTATTTGAGGGCTCAATACAAAGCTCCTACAGCCAGTGTTAGAGCTGAGAAAGAGCCCAAGTGTGTGGAAGCAATCCAGTGCTCCTATCATGCAGAATACATGTTTGAACTTCATCTTGAAAGATTAGAGAAAAATCTCTTGTGCCTGGAGTGCAGCACAATGCCCTGGTGTGTGGGGGGTCAGGGCATCGCAGGACACAACCTCTGCCTTCTGCAACTGTTCTGTGATGATGCTGTGGTTATTCCCCTCTGTTGTGTCGAGGATGTAGCAATATGTTTATGTTCCATAGTACTCTGGAAGCAGAAAAAGTAGTGTCTTGGTAAACAGATCATGCCTGCTGATGAGGCATTCCTCCTTTTTTTTTTTTTTTTTTTTTTTTTTATATATGTGTGAAAGGCATGGCAAGTGCAGGTAAAAAGAATTAGAAAATCAGCATGGAATTGGAACACACTATGCTACTGGAAGAAATCTCCCTTTCATATTAAACAATAAAATTAAATCACTCTGCACTATGTGCATACTTCCTCACTAGCACGTTCACTTCCATAAAAAAAATTACAGATACTGCTTGTAAACCATCCAATAACATTTACTTTTATAAAGCACACATACTGAAAAGAACCAGGCCTGAAAACATTTCTGGTGCTGTGAAGACTCTTGAGCGAAGCATCTCACTTTAGCTAAATGGTATAAAGAAGAACCAGTATGACCCTTGTGGGCACTCCTGGATGTGAAAAAGGCTGCTGTCCCAAGCCTGCTCTAAGAAAATTGGGTTACAAAACAGGCAGAAAAGAAATTTCCTGTTGTCTCTGCCTTTTTGGACCCAGAAATCGCATTAGTTGTTGCTCTAGATGAGTACTTCTCCTCCCAAGGAACTGAGGGACTTGTGAGGGTGAGTGCATTGTTAACTTGATGCCAACTGGAGAAATACATTCTAATCAGCATTTCCTGAAGTAACAAAACAAATCTTTTACTTGTCGCCTTCTCCACCCCTTTCTGATGCTGTAGCTTGTTACACGTTCTTCCTCATCTCTTCTCATCTGTCTCCCTACAGCATTATTCTGTAGTTTGCCAGCTTGTAGTATGGAACTTCCCTAACTAGTTCTGGTGTTATCCTTTTTGAGGGACGAGTTGGCCAGAGCTACACCACTGGTGGGGTAAGATACCATGTTTTACTTTGCTTTTTCTGTTAAATTGGTTTTTGCTTGCTCTGAGAGAATGAGGGAAGCAAGGCCATAATACACCACCAATTTGCACAGAACTGGAAAGATGCTCAGAGCTCCTTTCCTGAGTCAGTAGCAGAGTAGCCCTGGATAGAGAAAGTGAGCTTCTTTTAAGCCCCCCGTGTATTCTGATAGTGAAGTTGTTCTGGTCCCTTGTACCCACTCTGTGCATGATCCTGATGTTCCTAACAGTACAGAGTAAAATAAGGTGTTTTCACTCAGAATACTAATTGTAAGGGGTTGCCTAATGGAGGTTGCACCCATGTACCAACCAGCTGCAAGACTGAGCCAGCATTCTCCCAAGGCACACACAACACACGTTCCCACTGCCCATCTAGGTCAACAGCCAGTACTGGCACAAACACCAACACCCTCATCCTATCCCTCTCTGGCTGATAAGGAGGAAGGTCTGTTAGTGGGAAAAAAAACAAGTACACACAAGCTGGGGCTCCCTCCAGTAACTGAACAAGGAGATTCAGTTCTGGATCACCCGTTTGTTCCAGTAACTAGCTCAGCCCACCCCTGCACACGCCCATTGCAGATGCCCTCAGTAGCTGGCCTCCACACACAAGTCTGTCCTGTAACTGGCCCTGGAAGCCTCTTTTCTTTCCAGTTACCTCCCACAGAGGCAGGCACATACAGATAAGTAGGTCTCAGTTGAACCTCAGACCCTCCATGTTAGCCTGGACCTCCTGGTCCTTCCAGTTGCCTCACGCAGAAATAGCTGCGCATCCAGCCCAGACTTAGAGCTGCTCCAGCACCTTACCCTACTTGGTGGCTAAATCTGGCTTGAATACACCAACGCATGACTTCACTCTGCAGTTGCCAGCACTTGCTTTCCACTTACTCCGGACTGCCGGCACTCCAAACACACGGGCCCTGTGGCCCAAGGTCCCACTCCAGTTGATGGCTCTTAGACTTCCACGTACGCGGGGTGGAGTCCCCTCTAGCAGGAAGAGGGTGAGCATGGAGTTACCAGACAAAATAGGACACAGCTAGACAAGAACACTTGCCAGCAACCTGTTTCCACAAATACAGCTTGGCCCCTCCCTTTTCCTACATTTGATCCCTCCCACAAAGAGGGGAGTATTGCATCAATGCTGCAACTCGGCCCAGTTCTCATGAACTCTCCCCCCTACGTACAACGTTTCAGTCCTCCACTAGAAGGACAGAGCCCAGAAAAAGCCTTCCAGCTTCACTGTCCACATTCTGGACAGAGTTCTGCTCTCACCCTTGCTGCAGGGCAAGCGGGGCATGGCACAGCCTCAAACCTGACTCTTCCCTTGCAAAGGCAAGCGTGGCCCTCCAAGCTCCCACAGTGACTAGTCATTTGACTAAGAGATTCATCACCAAAGCATTCGATTGTTTAAATAACAGTATTTAATCTGTACAGGTTGAGAGAAGGTATCATAAAATGCAACATTCCTACCTCATCTTCAGCATCATTCACCTAGAGCTGAGCCCTCATCTTCAGAGGGCACGTAACCACCACTCCCCACTAGTTCTTTATGGTACAAAAGTCACAGTGCAATTGCTTTAGTCCTAGACAGATGATATCCCTCAATCAAGAGAGGAGAGACTGATGAAGCTCGAACATTCATGGAAATTGTTACCATTTAGGAATGCAAAAAAAAAAAAAAAAAAAAAAAAAGCTATTGCACAGTTATTTTCCAGCTGAAACTACAGCAGTTATTTAGCTGCCTTTATATTCCACACATCTGAAAATGCCTTAGTTGATACTGATTTAGTCAAGAGTGAAAATAGAGCCAGTAACACTTCAGAATGATACAGTTGTTGGAGGGCAGAAGCTGACAAGCAACTCCACAAGTCAAGAAGCATGCTTTAGAATACCAGAAAGTTCTCCTATACAGGGAAGGGATATGAGCTAGACAGATGTCATCTTTCAGAGACAAGCATGAGAGGAACATTAGCTTCAATAGAAAGCTATGGAGTACAATAGACAATTTGTTCATATAATTGTCAGGATAAGTATTTGACATAGTCTACGTCGTTGAATACATACTTGAACATCTTTTAAAAATAAGCACGAATTTAATTTCATATATACACAACTGATTTTAATCATGTACTGAAAATAAATTACAGGAAATAACTTTAAAATGCAACAGAAGACAAGAGTTTCACAACAAACATTCCCATTGATTTTCCCAAGGGGGTGAGAGATTGCAGTGTTCAAGGCAGGTAAATATCA